>NC_088981.1:66202041-66823981 GCF_963932015.1 Anas acuta
ACTATTGACATCTAAGGTACCGCAAGTTCTCCTCTTCAGCACTCCTTTGAGCTCAAAAGCACCACAGCCAAGTCTGAGAAACATTGATCTTACCTCCAACTGTGGCCAATACCAGATGCTTCAGAGAAACAAGACACCCTGTATGGATAAATATGCCAGAATTTGCTCTAATCAGATGGACAAAACCTACAGATAAAAGATGAAATGGCTCTGTTGGAAACAAGGTCCAAAATCTGACCTTAGCCTGAGATATATTTCAACAACATCGGGGATTGGAAAGAGCTCCTTCCTTGTGGAGGAAATAAAAGAAAAAGGCTTCCAGTCATATCCTGGAAGAGAAGGCTTTTGTTCATTTTGTTTGGTGCTGATTTACAGCAGTGAATCCCACCCAGATTTTCATTTTGAGCTACAAGGTTATCTTCCCTGTAGCATCAATTACTGGATACACTTCCACCATGCTATTTCTACCACACTATTTGTTTTCTTTCTAAACTAAAAGAAGAGAAGAACATCTCTTACTCGTTTTAGATGTCTTACTTATAAGAAGAAAATACAATCTTATCCTCTCATAAAACTTTTCACCTACCACTAGATCTCCTTACCTACTCACATTCCTATTTTTCTATAAAAATGAGGCTACCATAGCCACACACAGTATTGGCAGCTATGAAAGATAACACTTCAGCATCATTTGTATTCTCTGGATTATTCCTTTCACAAAATTATGTTTGTTTTGTTTGTTTGTTTGGCCACTTCTCTTTTGTCCTCTGAGACACCCAAGGCAACAAGTGAAAACATTTTGTCATGTTGAAAATCAATCTTTTAATCCTTTTTTGTCTTTAATTTGCAGTCCATGATGGCACTTCAAGTGAGTAGTTTTTTAATAACTTTATGACAGACTGTGTCAAAGGCCTTTGAAAGTCCAGATAAGTCCTTTATACTAATCTCCAGGGCTCAGGAGGAGTTAAATCTTATCAACATTTTAAAAAGTGAAGGCAATTCTTTACAGGTCTAATTTTCATGAGAAAAATTCAGATAATACTTCAAATAATGTCTTAAAAATATCAAAAATCATTGTATTTTCCAGACCATTCCCAAACATGGAATTCCAGAAAGTGTCTCATATCAGAACTGACACTGTACTACAGTACTACACTTGTACCTTTTTCATTATTAATATTTCAAGCATACTGTTGTCTCTTCACACATTGTCACTCTGAGAGAAATGTTCTTTATTTCCTCATCTAAAATAACAGCAGATGACATTCCTAGTATTTTCTAGGAAAAGTTATTATTTCTGTGCAGAACACCAATTATCTACTCTGCCAGGTGCCACAGATCAGATAAAGGAAGAATTAGTAGTTTAATCATAGCAGAACTCTTGTATCACCTGTGACTCTCTGCATCTCCATTCCATATCCAGTCTCATTCCAGTCTCATTTTTCAGCAATATTATGCATTTTACAGGGGAAAAAAATATTCTTCTCAGTCTTATGCACCCTTATTAACTGTTAAAATGCATGGAAGAGTGTCTTCTCTTACAAGTTCTGACAGCTGTATTTCTTTAGTTGTGGTAGTAGTTAGTTCTTAACAGGTAATAGAGACTGACAGATCTCTGTCTTTGTATCTTGGCCTCCACCACCCCCACCTCCCACCCCCCCCCCCCATTTCCAGAAAGGCAATCCATAGATTTGTTTCAAAGAGCTGAGTTTTGTTTTCTCCCCTAATTTATGTTCCTGTCTCTGAGACAAATGAACAAATGAGTCACAAAAACAAATTTGTTAAATTAAATGAATAGACAAATGGAAGAGAAAAAACATCCATAAGTAAGGTATCACTGATCAACACCATGATCATTTAAACTTTGGCAGTCCTTCTAAGATCCATTTGTAGCCAAAAGGAAAGACAGGATAAAATAAAAAATTAAGTAGCCTCTATTGCTGGAGAAAAACAGAGAAATTAAATTGTGGGGTGTGTTAGCACTGAAAATCAAGTCACCCTGACAAAACATCCACTGTCTTTTTCTGATAGTACAGTTACAGCAGTGACAGACAGTCTTGCAATTTTTTTCCAAATTCTGTACTCAAATGTTTAGCCCCTCTCTCAGTTGATATGAGCCTGCAAATACTTTCATACCCAGAATCTCACCAAATAAACATTTAAAAGTTTTGAAGTCAAGGAACATAATAAACTTGTAAATTTAATGAGGTTGCCTACACTTTGAGTATTAGAAAGAGAAACAGAATTCTTCTTAAATGATATCAATAATCTTGTGTTTTTGTCTGTAGTTCAGCTGTCAGCAACTTTTGTTATTCTTTTCAACAATACCAGCTGTTCAGTACTGGCATGGCTGTGTTTCTGCCCATCTCCATTCCCTGCCATTTTGCATCTACCTACCTACTCTATAATTTCCTTTGGATGACTCAACATTCACTCCAGTCAGTGCAGAAACCTCAGTGCATTACCCAGCACTGCTACAAATTCAAAGCAACAATCCCTGCCACTCTCACTACTGCTTCTACTGACCACATCACTGCATCTTCACTCTATACAGATACACACTGGGTAACACAGCTGATAGAAGACTTGAGCATTTCTCTCTTATCCATTCCTCTGGAAAGTATCTGTATGTGTTTTGCTCTCTGACCAAGAGAAAATACCATCTTTCAAAGTCATTTTTGCAACTCACAGTCCCAATTCCAACAAATTGGAATTTATCCCTGAAATATTCCACTGACTCCCAGTTTCATTACATTAAAATCAGTATTTTCCACTGGATGCCTTGCCATGTCTTGCCATGTTTCTCCCTTGCTTTCCTACTCTGCCAGAAGTGGCACACCATGCTCCCAGATGCTCCAGAAGACTTTGAAATTCCCATCCAGAACCTGCCTCAACATTGAATTCCCTAATCAAGACAAACCCTTATATCCTTTTTTAATCCAAATCACTACTCAAAATCCATCTTTGCTGTTTTGCCTGTAATAAGAAGAGGCAGATAATTAATGATGCCTTGAGGCATAAATGAGGCCATCTACCAACTTCTGACAACAGTTAAATAGAGCAAATGTGTATGATTTCAAAATAGATTTATTTTGTTGCATCTCTCCTTTGTCTCTCTTTTCAGGTCACATCTTTCCTTAAACTGTGCATGTTAATACAGCACTTAGCACAGTGGGGGTCCCAATCTTTAGTGGGGCCCCTGGGCAACAAACATTACAAGCATTAAGTAATAATGTTACACATGCTTAATGTTGATGCAGATAATAAGTTTTTTAGAAGAACAGGAAATTTCATTACCTAATGTGACAAATATGATCAGCCAAAACAATGTTCACATTGCTTGCATACGTGGTATTATTAGCTGTATTCTTAAAAGCTATGCTCATTAAATTTAAGGACTAGAATTCTAAATCCTGGACTGTTTCTTATTCTTTCTTTTATAGGCACACAAGTATGTGAGTATAGATAGCATGAATCATCACTCTTTTCCTCCTAATGTTTGTTTTCCTTTTAAGCAATTAGCATAACTATCACAAAAATATTATGTAAATACAAAAGGGGTATGATCTATGTGGTTGGGCAGAGAAGAATATGTAGACCAAGAGACAGTTGCCTTAATAAAATATTATCCTCACCACAATGAGGTTCAAAAACTCAAAGTATCAAAAATCAGTTGGCAGACTGATGCTCAGGATGCATCTCATCACCAACATCCTTCTGGCTGCTGTGACAGTTCACCTTGCTCATGTCCCTGCTGAGCTTGTCATGTCCTGGCACTGGAGGAATGTACCCCCAAGGGCTCAGGGTACATCTGCCCAGAAACCAGGTCCACAAGGTAAGCTGATAACAAATTTTGAGGACTCCTGCCTTATCAAGGACATCTGAGCAGTACAGACCATACATTCACCATGTTCCTGAATCCTGAAATACTTACATATCAGGCTGTTGTGGCAGAGGTTGTTTTAATCACATGCATGTGTTTTACCACTCTCCAATTTCTAGTGGATTTTCATTCTCCTTTTACCACTTTATTAAGTATTATCTGATTAATAATATAAATAAATAAATAAATAAATGTAAGTTAATAAAGTATGAGTCATAAAAAAGGACCATTTCAGACTTTATCTTTGTTTTTCTTTATGCAATTGCTTAAATAGTTTAGTCATTTTACTCTGTCATTTGAAAATATACAGACATGGGTTTTGTTTTTGAGGTTAGATGGGGACATTATTATTGCTAAATCTTTTAAGGCTAATATTTATAAAGAGTAACCAAGAACATCATCATCTTCTTCTGTCACTGAGGCTGTACCTGTCAAATCTTAGTTTTGCACAGCTGGGCTTTACACAAAAGCCAAAATGCTGACACGCAACTCCGTGATCATCTTCTTCAAACAATGAAAACAAAAGACTTTCCAAAGGAGATGAGAGACATCCTCTTTTTGAGAGCTGACACTAATGCTTTATATTATAACTCAGCTACAGATGAGCAAGTTTGCTGAAGTACTGCAGGCAGAGGGGCACCAGCCTGCTGCTTGTGTTATAGTTAGTAGCTGTTGTTGGTACACACAGGAACGTTTCAATTGCTAACTCGTAAACATCAGCCAACCCCCTCTCCAGAATTAAAAC
This sequence comes from Anas acuta, assembly GCF_963932015.1. NCBI lineage: Eukaryota > Metazoa > Chordata > Aves > Anseriformes > Anatidae > Anas > Anas acuta. The sequence goes on from NC_088981.1 coordinate 66,206,670, forward strand.
TGGGAAAAATAACCATATTTACCAGTAAAGTTTCTTCTCCTGTTTGCTGACTAATTACTTGACTTTTATTGTTGCATAAAAGATAAATTAATTTCACCTTTGCAGTATATATGCTTTACTGGATCTCCTTTTCGCCTCAGGCATTTCAGTTCAACCAAATTATTCTCAGGAAAGCTATGGAAAACAGTATCCATGTTATGGAAAAAAATAAAATAAAAATAAAACAAAACAAAACAAAACAAAATAAAATAAAATAAAATAAAATAATAAAAGAACAGGGAGGAGGAGAAAAAGAGGCACTCAACAAGTGTGCCAAACCTTGCATTACCCATCCACAGAGTTGCTCACCTGACTACCATATACTGGTCCTTCCAGCCAGCCCTCACTGCTGGTGTTAGTAATGCTGCTCTCATTCACATGGCACTGATGATTACTGTGACCACCAAAAGATTGTTCTGTGTTCTTTATTTTATGTACCAGCCTTTCAGCCATTTCACGTTTCCACCAAGAAGCCTTTCTAATTTGAAGTGAGATGAGATGCTGCTGCTAAGACAACCTGATAGAAACATTCAAAGGACAGTAAATATCTGAGTTATACTTGGGAAAGAGATTCAAATACTCCAGCTACAGAAATAGGTTATACTTTCTATACTTAAAAAAAAAAAAAAAATAGATTTTGATATTTTGTTTTTCATAAAATTTTGTCAACTTAGAATGAGCACAGACAACTAAGACCCATTTTTTATTATAAATACTTACTTTCATTTCTCTTATAAATGGTTGTTCAATGAGCAGCATCAAAATCATTCTAGGAGAAGAAGAGGTTAATTGCTCATTGAGATGAGGGAAGATAATCATAAAAAATAAAGACCCATGCTGCATTTAAAAGAATTGTTAGGCTTGGTTTCAAAATGGTTTACATTACTCACAAGTGACAAAATTTCAAGAAAACTTTACAGGTCACCCTTGTGTCAATTAGACAACCCTGCCCCAAGACACCAATACTTTTTGCATCTCTCCACCTGTATTGCTGCATTTTCTTAGTGCAACAGGTCAAACAGAGACTCAGAAGCCTCTAAAACAAAACCTAACTCAAACAAAACACCATTAAGTTCTGGAAGTAACCCCTTTGGGAATCTCACCTACCTAACAATATTCTGACCCAGATAAGTTTCGAGAACTTGGAAAAAATGAATTTATGTCACTCTTAAAATCATCCCTTCTGGTGACATGTGTTACTGCCCATTTTAAGCAGTTTTCTTGCAGTTCAGTTCATTCTTCCAGTGCAGGATTGCCAACTCAGAAACAAAGATCCCAGAGCATTTTTATTGGTCTTGTCCCATGATGGGTGCTGAAGGCTGTCTGAGAAAAATGTAAATAAATCTGTCAGAAAAGCATTTGCAGCCAGACAAGCACATGTCAGATACAGTATGAGAATTAAGGTTTAACATACAAATATTACTATCCTATTTATATATTGTAGGTACAACAGAATTCCGTTGAGACAATAAGGTCATTTCTGAAGGCCATACTTTGTCTACAATTTGAGCAGTCCCAGAAGGAACTGTAACCAATAATGAAAATAAGAACATAAATTAGGATACTCTAGATAGGAAAAGAACAACCTGTGCCCATGTCTGGAACAAATTCATGCACAAAAGGCAATTAGGGAAAGCCAGAAAGCTTTTATGAGAGCTATAAGTTTCCTCCTCCTACAGACAGTTAAGGATTGCTGAGTGCCCCCCTAGAAGCAAAGTGTACCAGTCTGTGAGTTACTCTATCAGGAAGCAACCCTGACCTTGCATGGCCACCTAAAGTAAGAAAACTGTCCCATACTGACTCTCATACAAGCTCTACATAAGATGTTGCTTCATCAATTGGTCAAAAGCCAAGGCACTTTGCAGATACACAGCCTTTGTCCCTTGCATATATAAGTAAAAAAATAAATAAATAAAAATCTACCTACTGGTTATAGCTCTCACATATGCCTAATCACTGTAGTCAGGCTGGAAAATGTTGATAACTGTCTTACAGAATATATTTATTGCCACATTCAAACACTTTGTTTTATAAGCTAAATAACTTGAATAAATTACTTGGGCAGATGAAGCACTGCATTACAAAGCACAACATTTTAATGTGAATATATTATTTATTGAATTATTATTATTATATGAAAAGGCCATCATTTTAATAACATTTTTTACCTGTGCAGTGGAAATAATGTGAATGAACCACCATTGACCTAAAGTTTGATCATTCCTACTCATAAAAACAGGAATTAAAATAAATGTAATGTACTACACATAGTCATATTTCATTTCACCACTTTCCTTGAGTCCTATGACCACAGTTTTCAATTAATTTTTTTTCTCTTTCACTGATCACTGTAGAAAAAGACAATGGGAGGAAACTGATTAAGGCTCTGTCAGGCCTTGTCACATTTAATAACAGTGGTTTCAGGTATTACCCTCTAAATCAAACAAAACCCATCAGTCTGAACCCTAAACTTCCTATCTTGTAAACAGATCTTTGCAAAGGAAACCCTTAGGCCTTCAGGGAGCTCACCAGAGATTTGTGATATAAATAACCATAACAGGCATGATGTAGGCAATCGAAATATGGACGTAAGAACAAAAAAAAAAAAAAAAAGAGAGGGGATGCCATGAAGCAATGAAGGATCCTTCCCCTCATGTCATGGCAGAAGTGTTACATATTATATGTAGCAACGTGAAGAATAAAATAGTGTAGGCAAAAGAAAGATTTTTTGGTTGGTGGTCACTCTCTACAATCACTTTCAAAAAAAGGTACTTGCACACAATATAAAGATTTTTCAAGAATATATTACTGCACAAGTCATAAAAGCAAGATGTTCAAGTCAGATGTTGAGATGAAACACTGGGATTTGAATTAATTTATGTTGCCTATAATTCTCATATCATAGAATCATAGAATCATAGAATATCCTGAGTTGGAAGGGACCCTTAAGGATCATCAAGTCCAACTCTTGACACCGCACAGGTCTACCCAAGTTCAGACCATGTGACTAAGTGCACAGTCCAATCTCTTCTTAAATTCAGTCAGGCTCGGTGCAGTGACCACTTCCCTGGGGAGCCTGTTCCAGTGTGCAACCACTCTCTCTGTGAAGAACCCCTTCCTGATGTCCAGCCTAAACTTCCCCTGCCTCAGCTTAACTCCATTCCCGCGGGTCCTGTCGCTGGTGTTAATGGAGAAAAGGTCTCCTGCCTCTCGACACCCCCTTACGAGGAAGTTGTAGACTGCGATGAGGTCTCCCCTCAGCCTCCTCTTCTCCAGGCTGAACAGGCCCAGTGCCCTCAGCCGTTCCTCGTACGTCTTCCCCTCCAGGCCTTTCACCATCTTCGTAGCCCTCCTCTGGACACTCTCCAACAGTTTCATGTCCTTTTTATACTGTGGTGCCCAGAACTGCACACAGTACTCGAGGTGAGGCCGCACCAGCACAGAGTAGAGCGGGACAATCACCTCCCTTGACCTACTAGCAATGCCGTGCTTGATGCACCCCAGGACACGGTTGGCCCTCCTGGCTGCCAGGGCACACTGCCGGCTCATATTCAACTTGTTGTCTACCATGACCCCCAGATCCCTCTCTTCTAGGCTGCTCTCCAGCGTCTCGTCGCCCAGTCTGTACGTGCAGCCAGGGTTTCCCCGTCCCAGGTGCAGGACCCGGCACTTGCTCTTATTGAACTTCATGCGGTTGGCGATCGCCCAGCTCTCCAACCTATCCAGATCCCTCTGCAAGGCCTTTCCACCCTCAACAGAGTCCACAACTCCTCCAAGTTTGGTGTCATCAGCAAACTTGCTCAAAATGCCTTCTATTCCTACATCCAGATCGTTTATAAAAATATTGAAAAGTACCGGCCCTAAAATGGAGCCTTGAGGGACCCCACTGGTGACCGCCCGCCAGCCTGACGCAGCCCCATTCACCATAACCCTTTGGGCCCTGCCCGTTAGCCAATTGCTCACCCATCGTATGATGTTTTTATTTAGCTGTATGCTGGACATTTTGTCCAGTAGGATCCTATGGGAAACCGTGTCAAAAGCCTTGCTGAAGTCCAAAAAAATCACATCAGCTGGTTTCCCTTGGTCTACCATACGGGTGATCTTATCATAAAAGGAAATCAGGTTAGTTAGGCAGGACCTACCCTTCACAAACCCATGCTGGCTGGGACCAATGACTGCTTTGTCCCCCAGGTGCGCCTCAATACGTTCGAGAACCATCTTCTCCATGATTTTACCAGGCACTGATGTGAGACTGACAGGCCTGTAATTGCTAGGGTCTTCTTTCTGACCCTTCTTGAAAATCGGCACAACATTTGCCAGCTTCCAGTCTACCGGGACCTCTCCAGACTCCCAGGATCGTTGAAAAATAATTGAGAGAGGTTCCGCGATGACGTCCGCCAGCTCCTTCAGCACCCGGGGATGAATCCCATCTGGACCCATGGACTTGTAGGGATCCAGGTGGAGTAGCAGATCCCGCACACGTTCAGGGTCGGTTGGGAGTTTGTCATCCCCACCGTCCCGGTCCTCCAGCTCAGGGCACCCTGGGTCCCGAAGCCCATCATCGGCATTGAAGACAGAGGTAAAGAAGGCGTTAAGCGTCTCTGCTTTGCCTATGTCATCGTCTGTGAGAAGACCTTCCCTGTCAAGGAGCGGCCCTATGTATTCTTTAGTTCTCCTTTTTCCATTCACATATCTAAAAAAACCCTTTTTATTTTCTCTCACAGACACAGCCAGCTTCAACTCTAGGTGTGCTTTAGCCACACGAATTTTCTTCCTACAGACACGAGCAGCATCCCTGTATTCTTTCCATGTCACCTGGCCCTCCTTCCAGTAGCGAAACACTCTCTGTTTCCGCCTAATCTCCATAAGAATGTTCCTGGTCAGCCACGACGGCCTCCTGCCCCGCCTGCCTGACTTGCGATATTTAGGAATTGCCTGTTCTTGTGCTTCTAGGAGGCATCGCTTAAAGAGTGACCAGCACTGGTGGACATCAAGGCCTTCAAGAGCAGCTTCCCAGGGGACCTTGCTGACTAGTTCCCCGAGCAGCCTGAAGTCCGCCTTCCCCATATCTAGGGATGAGGTTTTGGTGGCACTTTTCCTTCTGTCACCGTAAATTTTGAACTCAACCACTTCATGGTCGCTATGACCGAGGCGGCCACCAATCACCACATCTCCCACCAGACCCTCTCTGTTTTCTAGCAACAGGTCTAGGAGGGCACCTTTCCTAGTTGGCTCCGTTAGCACCTGCACCAAGAAGTTATCATCTAGGTGCTTCATGAACCTCCTGGACTTGCTCGTGTCAGCCGTGTGGCACTCCCAGTTAACGTCTGGCAAGTTGAAGTCCCCCATAAGGACAAGGGGAGTTAATCTCGAGGCCTCTCTTAGTTCTGTAAAGAATAAGTTATCGGCGCTATCGTCCTGGCCAGGCGGTCTGTAATAGACTCCCACAACGACATCCCCTTTATTCGTTCGTCCCTTGATCCTTACCCAGAGGCTCTCAACTTTGCCATCGCCGACCTGAAGTTCCACACAGTCCAGCCCCTGCTTCACATACATCGCCACCCCACCACCTCGCCTACCCTGCCTGTCCCTCCTGAAGAGCCTGTAACCATCTATCGCAACACCCCATATATTTCCACTGAAAACAGGTTATACCTAAAAAGAATGATTTTAACTGCTTTCACTTTGCTTTTTGTCAATCGAAAACTCTGGTTTAAAATTGCTGCCTTGAAGCAGTCTTAACCCTGGGCAAAATAAGTCTTCCTAGTCAGCACGCCTACTGAATGCCTTAGGAAGTACATAGACTATGTGGATGAGATTCCCCTCAGCTAGCTTTTGCAATCTAAAATGTGGGTTTCTGGTTGACATTAATAGTCCCTTTACAATTTGGAAAGGATTGAGGTGGTCTGTTCCCAAGGGTGATTCAATTTATCAGAAAATAAGTGGGATAAATATCCCTTTAGAAGTGCCAGTCTTTCTCCACCGCCTACAAAGAAAAGCCCAAGACAACCTTAAAGAAGACACACCCAACCTCTGCACAATGAATATTTAAGAAGTGTCATTCTGCGCCAACATTTAATTGGCTAATGACGACAGAGGAGAAAAAAAAAAACAAAAACATACCCTCATTGTCGGTGGCATCCACAGAGTTACAGGTATAAGTTTAATTCTGAAATATGATGGTATATGATTTAAAGATTTCCCAGCAGCCAAAGTTTCCAATATTTTTCTTATTTTGGCAAGCTTGTTCATAAACCAGAACTAAGAGGTGAATTTGAGCCAAGCAGTTATAGCAGTGTGACATCTTATAGACTGTTTTTCAAAATAGAACCAATTTATTTTATTCACAAATTATACAACTTGGAAAGTGGTTTAAATGAAACAGAGAGAGAGAGAGAATAATCTTATAAAAAAGCATGAGCATCGAGGAATCAAAAGCTATTGGCATTACTTTTTGGGGGGGGGAAATAAAAAGGAAAAAAGGAAAAAAAAAAAAGTCTGAAGAAAAGATTGGAGGAATTACAGAGCAACTTAGAGGAGATAAATGACAGTTTATCATATTTGCATTCATTTTCTAAGATAACGTTAAGCTTTCAAAAACTAAAACTCCTGGTAGATGCCTCAAGAGACTTCTTCATTATAGGTAATCTATTCCCTCAAGGGAGGCAGTCTTTTACACACTCTTATGCAGCACTTTGACTAAAGGATATAGATGATGCCTCCAAAGTTTTATTGCTAGGTGAGAAAAAAGACCTGCATGTCTTCATTTTCCAAGTTCTGAGTGGAATTTAAATTAAATTTTGACACTCTCATACTTTATAAATGGAAATGGAGTCTGGTGTCCTGTTTAACACAGGCTGCAGTACTTCACTTAGAAATATCTTCATTACCTGCTTATCCGTTCTCTACCACAGAAGGTAATGGCAATATAACAGTAAAAAATATATATAAAAAAATAATCACTACAGTAAAAACTGAATTAGATTATGGTTCAGTATTATTTCCAGTCATTTACTACACAGTATTTGGGTTTTGGTAGAAAATGCCATTTTTTTTTAATCTTTTCCTATTTTAATCTAAAATAAACATAAATCCTTATAACTATTTATTAGAAAGGCAAATATTTATTATTAGAAAGGCAAATGTCAAAAACAATATTTGTAAATCCATGGCTTTCATATGCAGTGAAGAATATGCATTCCCTAACCATGAGAACACAAAGACTGCCTTCATGCAACATCATCATGATAGAAATGTGTCCTCTTAAATAGGGTGCATATAAAAACATAAACACACAAGAACTGAACTGTTGTTTCCAGCATTGATCATTACTGTCTCCAAGGAAAAAAAAAATAAACTACCCAAAGTAAGACTAATTATGAATCGATATGGCTTATATTTTTTTCCCACAAGTGATTAGTCCATGCACTGCTGTGCTGGGTTTTCTGTCATAGAATCATAGAATCATAGAATATCCTGAGTTGGAAGGGACCCTTAAGGATCATCAAGTCCAACTCTTGACACCGCACAGGTCTACCCAAAAGTTCAGACCATGTCCTTGGTTTGTATTAAACCACAACACCTGCAAAGAAAAAAACAAAACAAACAAACAAACAAAAAAATTCTAATATTAACTTAGTTGTTTTAGTTGTTTACTCACAGAAGCAAGTAATCTTCTAGGATTACAATAACTGTTTCAATATTTGATATTCAGCAACAATTAGATTAGACCCCCAGACGGGGCTACATTTTGGATGTAAAATGTGTTTCCTTTCTGAAAAGCTCTCAGGGAAGTGAACTGTCACTCAGCATGCTATAATATATCATTTTGGTCATAGAACATCCTTTATGAACAAAAGCAAGATAAGAAACACTCTGCAGAACTACTCTAAAAATACTTTTTTGAATAAGAACCCTCTTATTTTGTCAAGGACTCTAGTCAAGCATGATACTAAAACATCTTGAAATGTGAGTAACAGCATAAACTAAATCTCACACACTTAACACATACGCAGTCATTTTATTTGCAGGCTAAACAAGAAAAAAACATGATGGAGAAGTTATATGTCACTGAGGAAAAAAAGAAGAAAAAAAAAAAAAAGGATATATATATTTATGTATATTTATGGAAGCAACATCAAGACCACTAGCACCATATGTAAATGATACCACAGGAGGACAGGATTTCTTTTCCCCAGTGTATCTCTGAAAATGTCACCCCCAAATATTTAATTAGATAAATTGCCTGCAATTGTACTCTTTCAGATGATCTTTTACATCTAATTGTAATCCTAACAGGTCTATGTCAACATAGCCTTTGCTGCTATAAATCTTACTAATGACAACATCTCTAAAGCCTTTTTGTTTCATACCCCAAGCACAGCAAAATTGTCAAATCAGTTCATGAAGAAGTGACAGGCTATTGTTCTTCCTTGCATTCATGAACACCTCATTAACACAAATTTAGTTCCCATAACATTTTAGAGGTTTAGATTAGGTACCCACGTATTGCTGCACTGTGTAAGGGACAAAGTATACCATAACTTCACAGAATGTAAGTGAATGTGCACAAAATTCAATCATTATTTTGTTAATTAGCAACTTGAAAACGAAAAAAAAAAAAAAGCAGCTTCATTGAAAGCGATCCTTTCCAGCCCTTCTTTACATTTAAATATTTCTGTTTTGAAGCAGAATAAGTAAATTATTTATGTCAGTCAAAACAGAGTGGTACATTGCTCCATGGTTCTGTAGCTTCTGCCCAGATTCAGCTGACTGTAGGCTATAAAAATACTCAAGGGAAGTTAGTTTCATTTGGATTAGCACACATATTTAGTGTATAATAACTCACAATACAGAAGGATATCACACTGGGACTGAAAGAATGCCTTTTAATAAAAGAGATCTGGATTGCAATGAAGCCATGAGAATTCCTAGTCAATGGTGTATGAAATACAATTTAAAAGTTGGTTATTCCATAAACTATGTTTCAATATCGGTTAGGAAAAAAATAAACTTCATTTTTTTTGCACTCCATGTCATCTGGGAGAAAAGAGAAGACCACTGGAGCAATAGGCCCCTATAGGGCTAGAACCAAGGAAATATTAATATAGTCCTACTTAAAACATGGTAAAACAATGGGGTATGAGCAGAAATCGTAGTTAAGTTTTCAGTAAAGTGTTTCCTGTGGGCCCTGGTAAGGCAGTATCACTAATCATTTTTCAGTAATCACTTCATCTTTAAGGCTCTGTACTTTCTCCTATCCAGAACACTAAAAGGGAGGTACTACAAGCACAGTTCTTGATATGAAGTTGTTTCAGGGGTAATAGGACTACTAAGGTCTGCAGGAAGTGACAGGGTTATAGTATTGACGCTATTGGCATAGATAAATGAATAAATAAGAAGTGAAAGGACAAGAAAGAAGGATTTTCCCAATAAGGACCTTTGCCTGAGATTTGTTTTTGGAATTTATTCCCACATTCTGACTTGATCACCCTTCGACTGTTTGATCCAGTTCCTTCCCCACCTGCCATGTCACCACAGACAACTCAGAAAATATGGGTTTCAGAATGGGCATGTCTCTCCAGTGCTCTAAGTGAATGCAAATTAATAAAGTTACAGAAATTCAGTATGGTCAGTTTGTAGCATACTGACCACACACATCTTCAACCTGCTGCATTTGTTAAAGATTTTAGTTTATAAAATCCATAAGCTTTTCTCACAAGCCTCTCAAGCTAGGAAGGCACTCATGACTATTCTGCAGGCAGCTTCTGTGGCCATAAGGTTAAACATATTTTTAGGTCCTGAAAAGCTATTCTAGTACAATTAGGTAGTAGTACTTCATGCCCACGCAGATTTCCTTAGCCTTCAGCAAGGCTCCTACCAGTGCCTGTAGGAACATGTCTTCACTCATCAAAACGCTGAGGCAGCCGCTTAGTATTTCCTTGCAAATCAAACCCAAGAGGAGAGCCTGCAGGGTTTCCAAGGCACAACTGAAGCCTCCTCTTTAAGAGGCTCTGGAGGAGTCAGCATTTACAGCATCTTGTTTGCATGAATAATGCAAACCATGAGGGTGATGTTTGTGCCCACTGAAAAGTAACTGCATAGTGTTTCTGTGTAGTCAAAGTGTCCAGAGGGCTTTCAGATAAGAATTTTCTCAGTTTACAAGCACAAAATGATTTTTCTCCTAGGTGCTAGCTCTGAAAACTTCAACTGAAAGTTGGTCTGAAAGTCAGGCAAGGCTCCCTTTTATTGCACATTGCAAAGATTTTGTGAGCCAAACTGCACTCTAAATTACAGGTGTGAAACTGCATTTGTCCTCAAGGTCTTCATTTCTGCCTTGGCAATTTGTCCTTGTAACTGAAGCTCCGTTAACAATTGTTGATAATGTATGAGCCAGATGGAATCCATTTTGCCTTCCTATAACTACAGGTTCTGTGATTTGAGCAGAAGTAAAGCTGTAATAAAACCCCTTTATCTGTTAGAGGGATAACCATCACTGCTGAGTCAGAAAGTGTCATTTCCACTCTTATTTCTCAAATGCAGCTACAACTTCAGGGACTACCATGAATTAATTGCATAATGAAAGTGGTCTTCCTGAGCAATTTCAAATAAACTTTTTAAAAGACAGTGAAATGAACACATTAGAAAAATGCTGCCTATTACTTGTGCTCTCTTGTACTAGTGTCACACTATGAATAAACATAAAAATCATAGGATCATAGAATGTTTTAGATTAGGACCTTAAACACCATCCAGTCCCAACCACCTGCCACAGGCAGGGGCACCTCCCACCAGCCCAGGTTGCCTAATGCCCCATCCAGCCTGGCCTTGAACACTCCCAGGGATGGGGCATCCACAGTTTCTCTGGGCAGAAAATCTCAGGCAAAACTGGGGCAAAATCCTGGTGTTACCTTCAGTGCAGTCATTCAGTGGGTGGATATGCAGCTGAGACACAACGCACCTCAGGTGTGCAGAGAGGCACAGGGAGCTGCCTAGAGTTCACCACAAAACCACAGCCACGCTCACTCCTTTGAAGTCTCTGCCAAGAAGACTGAAGTGCTTCTCACAACTTGTTCCTGGGGGCTGTAGCAAATCTATATGTCTCATGAAAATCTGTTGTTACTTTGGGTAAATCCTTGGCACTCTTTAGCCTACATGACCTTTCTGATACTGAGACACATAAAGTGATAGCCAGATTATTTCGATTTCTTCTCCATCAGTGACTACAATATTCTTTAGTGTTACGCTCTATTAGGCAACACAAGCAGAGATCAATACTTGGATCTTTATCTGTTTCAGACTTTATTTGCTTATTCCCCACTGTGCTTTCTGTGGGAGAACGATATCTAGTACTTTCTGGTTTACAGGATTTTGAACAGCACCAAGATAATATAGTTCAGCAGAACCGTTCACTTGAATATTAAACTCATATATGTAGGACTGAAATTAAGATAAAACTTTATTTTATTGTTGGACAAAAAAAAAAAAAAAAAAAAAAAAAAAGGAGATTCTGAGCCTTTTCCTCAGCTTTAATGTGATCGCATCATTTTCTGCCTGGTTTATGCATGGTGACTATATTCATGCCTTGCTGTAAAGCCTCTGTGGTGGCACTGGGGACATGGTCCCTGCCCTTCCCTCCTCCCCCAGCCTCTGGGTGCCCATCCCTCTGCCAGAAGCTGCTGTCCCTAATATATCACATCAGAAGGGATGGTATGGGAACAGCAGGCAAAGTCAGCAAGTTATCTTAGGCAGCTAATAAAAGTGTCTTGTCCTTTCCATGAGCAGCATCCCCCACCCACTCTGTCCTTTAGGAACTGAGCACAACTGAGAGAGGACCAGCTGTAGGCATTTAGGTATTTGTTTAGACTTTCAGATCTCCACAGGCAGGTGCAGAGAGCCCAGAGTTCCACTACCAATGACTGAAACTAGGAGTGCCTGAGCTCAGGGGCTGCAGAAGGATACAGGAGCTCAGGCACAGAGCGGTGCTAATGTAACTCAGAGCATAGTCCCTCTGCAAACATCTGTGTAATTACAATCCAAACACATTCAAATCTTTTTTTTTTTTTTCTTTTTAGTTTCCACAAGAACAGAGAGACACATCTGTGGCAAAAGTACCAGAATGAAAACAGTTGAGACATATTCCCAACATTTCCATGCCTTTCTGTGTGTCCTGGGAGTTTACAGTAGGGCTCCTTGCCTCGTTCACCTGTTTTCCATGAGCAAAGAGTTCTTTATCCTCCTCAGGGTTATTACAAGCCTTAGTTCATTTAAAGAGCAAATATTCAGAGAATTACCATGGGAGAACCTGCAGTAGGATTCATTCTTCCAACACGCCTACCAGGTCATGCGTGATATAGCAATGCACTTACACACTTCAGAGGGATGTTCATGCTTTCGGGATAAGCACACATGCAAAAGCAATGTTGGATCAGGATCAGAGTATTCACCACCAGATGGCACCCACAGGTGGCGAGTTTTATTCTTTTTAATATATAATCATAATTTTATTATTTTTCTTTTGCCACTAGTCACTAGTGGGCTAGACATGAGAATATTAGACTCTCTTGGTAGCTGTAACTGTTTCTTCCTCTGACAGTTTAAGGCAGTCTAAGGCATTTTAAGACCAAATGCTTTAACGTTTTTATCTGTATAGTTATGTGAAAGCAGGCATGTCTGCAGCACTGCACACAAGCCAGACACATGTCCCATCACCATATTCTCCCTTTTGTTCAGACTCACTGCTCTAAATGTATACTGTTGTGCTTGAAGAACTACCACAGCACTACAGATTTCATTTCATCTGCATGCACTCCCAAACCACAGCACTGTGGACTGAGATGGAAAGACAGCTTGGTATCAGAGGCGCCAAGAAGAGATGCTGTAACTGCTTACTGTGTATCATGTCACCAAGAGACACAGGTTAATAAGAAGGTCTGAGCACAATGTCTGTAGCAGCTCCTTCTGAGAACTTACCAACAAATCATGTCAGTCTGTATAGTGTCAAGCTGTTACCATGTCAGTAACACAAACTTCGATTTATTGTGCATGTTTCCAGGGCCAAATGCCACTCTGCTATGATCAGAGATATTCTCAGGCATACTGGAAAGCTAAACCACACAGCCACAGCTTTAAGATTAGCTTAGTTTAGTTTAGTTTAATAGGAGCTATTGCCCAACAAAGTGGGAGGCCATTAACCCCCTAGGTGCACACAGTTCTTCATTAGACTTAAATACCAGAGCCTAAAAATGTGCCTGAATGCATTCACATGTGCTAGTTGCAGAACCTCAACATTACATGGCAGTAGTTCCCATCTACTGGCACCGAGACACCCTTGTGTCTTACATTGAGTCACAGAGCGAAGGAGTATGAACAGACAGGATTTAATAAGACAGAAAAACAACACAAAGCCAGTGTTACATTTTCTTCTAGTAAAGTAGAAGCCATCCAAATCTCCGGAGTATTGCACTGCCATATTCTCCATCCTCCTATGGGACATCCATATTCATAGCATCACACTTCTCCTGTACTGACTCTTGTACCTATATTCTACTCTTCCACATATTCTCCTGCCTTAATCTCACATTCTATTAGAATATTAGGAAGAGTTTATTCATGGAAAGGGTGGTTAGGAAGAATTATGAGAAAAGTAATAAACAACCAAAGCAAAACACTGTTACATCACTGTTACATGTCTTATGGAAAACTGCTGGTCTTTCTTCCCTCCCAAAACAAAGAGGAGTTGGGAAATTATACCAGAGAAGGGAAATAGTGATGAAGCCAATTACAGAAGTTGCCCAAAGACAGTTTCACAATGGCTCCTATTATAAAGAACAAGTGAAATTACTGGTCTTATTTCCAGAGTCCAGTTGAGGAAGGATTGCAACAGAGAGCTACGAAACTGTGAAAAAGTGAACAAGGACTAAATGTTTAGAGGTCACCAGCTGAAACTAGCCAGAGGCAGGTTAAAAGTGAGCATGTCAGACATACTCCCCATGAAAGAGGAGGAAAGCTGGAAACACTTCGCAGGAGAATGCACAAAAGCAAAAATTCGCGCTGGTTCAAAGAAAGATTAGACAAAGAAGAGAATACCAAAGACAAAAAATAGCTCAAGAAGTTTGTGTTCTGGAACCTGTTAGACTGTAATCTAGGGAATTATCACTTTGTGATTGCTCTTCGTTCTTATACACTTATTTTTTTTTTTGGCTTGATGCTCAAACTAAGGCTGTTCTTGTATTCATTTTCATTCTTAAATGGTTACAGAAAGTTTCTTGGTTTGCCACCTGTGTAGTAAGCTCAGAGTAGTTTCCAATGGAAAGATTCATTTGCTCAGTTATTCAAGTATAACAAATTTCTGCTTAATGCAAGAACTTCACAAAACCAAATGGATTAATCAGGCTGGTAGTGTTTATTGGGAAGCACTGGTGAACACAGCACTTTGTAGACAGACTAGTTCTTCATCCTGCAGATCTTCAAAACAGGACATAGACAAGGAAGACAGGTTACACAAAGCAGAAAAACCTAGTGCCTAGTGCCTTGTGACTTCCCAGAACATTTTTGTTGTATAACCCTAACTGCAGATATAAATGAAATGAACTCTTATGGAAGCTAACTAAAGAATAACAAAATTGGTGAGGATGTGAAAAGGTTAAATAAAAAGAGTCTCCAAGGCTCTCTAAAGCACCCCAAGAAAGTTAACAAAGATTTTCAAGGAAGAATCAGAAGAAACAATTGTTATAAAAAGAGTTGGGTCAAGGAAACAACTGTTAGTGGAAACAACTTTCATTTGTGGGGAAGAGGAAAAAATGAACAGGAACTTTTAGCTCCTAGTTCTTCCAAAATACTTCGGGGGTTGGGTACTGAGGGTGGCGGGGTACACAGCTAAACAAGTGCAAATAAAATGTGTACCTGGAGCCCTCTCAGTTCAATAGCTCTCAAGAAAGTGAATTTACCCATCTAATTTATTGGACCATTATTCCCAAGAAACTAGCTTTTATGGGGACCTGGCAACCAGAAACAACTAAGAGTGGGTCTTTGTTCACATACTGCTTTTGTGCCCAGGGCCTCCCAGATTCTTAAGGCAGGTTTAGTTCAGACATACTAAAAACAATGAACTGCCTTCCTCTTGCCAAATCACAGCTACAAAGACCAAAGGGAAGAGCCCTCAGTTCTCCAGTGCAGTGCAGCAGAGACTCTTACCTGGAAGAAAGACTTCTGGAGATTGATGAGAGAAGCAAACTGTGACTGCTGCTTGCTAAGCAGACATCACCCTAAATCACATTAATTAGTTTAATTTAGAGTCTCACCATAATGCTGCACAGTGGCAGAAATGCAGCATTGCAGTGCACAGTGAATGGGAAATTACAGCTGGCTGCTAGTGGGCATTTTTTTCATTCCTGTTTGCCATAGCTCAGGGTGGATGAAAAATGTTGATATTTCACTGACTATAGCTGAGCAACAAGGATAATACCTTAAAATACAGAAGTAGAATCTATGGTACGGGAAAGATTGTGAATGGGGAAATTGCAGGAAAGTGCTAGACTGATTTAAACCAGGAGGACTTAGACCCTGTAGCCCACAAGAAGCCTGAAGACTGACCACAGGTTAGTACAAACCAGAGATTCAGATGAGTCTGCAGATGTGGAGATTTATTAATTTATTTATGTATTTATTGTTTTGGTACTGATTTAAACTGTATTTCATATGGAGCCTTCTAAATCAATAAGAACTGCATAAACACTTCAACAGTGGATTTACCTTGTCCTGTCTTCTGTCTGATTAAGCTGAAAGACTGTCAAGGTTCAAAGTTAGTGTGAAATAAGTTTGGGTTTGAATTATAGGCACATCAGCTTCTCTAGGCTACTTCTGGGCTTTTCTTACACTGTGAGCTTTGGGGGAGTGACAGTTTTGACTGCTCTAAAACCATACAAATGGGCTCTCAGTGTGAGATGAAGCATCCCTTTGGAGAGCTAATTGAAAAAAGCAATTCCACAATAGCTGTTCAAGGCCAGATCTCTTCTGGAGACAGTTTGGCCAAAACAACTGTTGACAAAGCAACCAATACCCAAATCAGCTGCTTGAGCCAGCCCCTGGCATACCCTGTTTTCTGCCTTGCTGGAGTTCAAATGGAGAAATCCCAGATCCCTCTGCAATGAGGAATCGCTGCATCCCTGTACTCCCAGCACGCAAATCATCCAATACTGGAAATGTAGCATCCTGGGGTTGGTTTTGGTGTATAGGTAAGTCCTAGAGTGAATCTCAGATCCATAATTGTTACATATAGGTTGACATTTGAATGATTTGAGAGAGAACTTTCACTGTTAGACTGAGCTGTATATCTGGAAATTGTTTTAAAATGAGGTGTAAGTGTTCGGGGATTTAGTTGTTCAGCTGGATTCTTGCAAAACCTGCAAAATGGGCATTGTTTACACTGATTTAAACGTCTTTTAATACATTAGAACTAGTACTCTATTGTCTTCTTCCTTTCAGCAGGACCAGCATGGTTAGCAAAGAAAAAAACAGTAGAATAATCAAGTCATTTTGTCTGTAAAATCCATTATTAAAAGATGTTGTTGGATAAGAAAAAAAAAAAAAAAATAAGATAGTGTGGAAAGGAAGTGTATTACTCCATATAGGAATGTTTCCTTTCCTGGCTCAGGATTCAGAGTCTTTCACTCACAGTGATACATAACGATATGTCCATCTCAAAATAAATAATATAAACCTACATCAGATTACGTGGTCTTTAAATTTTCTGTGTAAAATGGATCAGATTTGATCTGAAATTCACTGACACAAGCAGTAAACTTTTAAAATGCTCTTTATATCCATTGTTCAGAGAAGAACTGCACTCAAATTATTTTCAGTTTGGACCAATATAAATGCCAAGGGAAGGAAGATGTAAAATAGCACAGGTCATGTAAATTTATTTTCATTTTCATAATCAAAGATGCTGCAGATATAGGTAGCAGCTATTTCAAGAAGGGAATATACACATTTCCATCTATGTCTTTCCAAAACTACTTTCTTTACTGTACCTGACAGCTTTTGCGGTGCTCTCTACAAACTATAAATGTAATTAATTGATTGTGGGCTGTATTAAACTACTCCAGCAGGAGACATCACATGTGCAGCTGTCAGCTGCAAAACTCAGTTCTGTCCCTCAGAGCTTTGCCTTTCACATTTACATTATGCTGCACCTGGAAGACATTTTTCACCATTACTAGACGTATAACCAGTAGCTTGAAAGCATAAATAAACCATACAGAGGGGCTACTCATTAAGACCCAAAGTCAAATAGAGAAAGTCCTCAGCACCAGACATCACTAGATGTAGAGCAAATAATGACTTTCTCATCCATTTTATTAATTTTGTGGAAGTTTGCAAATCTCCTGTCTGCAATCAGTTAAGTCTCATTTTTTTCCCTCTATAATTTGTTCAACCAAATGTTACTTACTTGGTGACTAGATGTAGTCTTCCTAAGAAAGTAATGTTCATTTACTATCTCATGCAGAAATACATTGCACTCTGCATTCTGCCTGGTGGACTAGACTGACACCATTTCCATATCTAACTTAGCACTGCAGTGTCAAAGTTTTTCCATTCATTCAGCTGCTGAAAACATATGGCAGAAATTTAGATTCTGCCTGCTGTCAGAAACAGATCACAACAAATGAACGGGTGACAGTGAGTGACGTTATTTTCCATTCTTTGCATACTGATGATTATCAAGCATAAAATCACAACTTTTGGTTAATCTGGCACTGTAGTGGGTTAATGTGGCAAGGTTTTGGTAGCAGCGGGCTATAGGGGTGGCTTTTGTAAGAAGAATCCAGAAGCTGCCCCATGTTAGGTAAGAGCCAATTTCAGCAGGCTCCAAAGGGACCTACTGCTGCCCAGAGACAAGCCAATAAGCAATGTTGTTTGTGTCCCTGTGAGAACAGATTTAAGAAAGGGAAAAAAAGCCAGCTGTTCAACAGCATCCTGGGGAGGGAAAAGTGACAAGCAGCTCTGCAGACCCCCAAGTCAGTGCAGAAGGAGGGAAGGAGGTGCTCCAGGCATGCAGCAGCAGTTCCCCTGTGACCTGTGGAGGAGCCCCTGGTGGAGCAAGCTGTCCCCCTGCAGCCCATGGGTCCCACATGGAGCAGATCTCCACGCTGCAGCCTGTGGAGGAGCCCCTGGTGGAGCAGGTGGATGTGGCCTGGAGGAGGCTGCTGCCCATAGGGGACCCATGCTGAAAAAGTTTGCTCCTGGGGGATGGACCCCGTGGTACAGAGCAATGTGGGAGCAGCTCTTGAAGAGCTGCTGCCTGTGGGCAGCCCCCGCAGCCTCAGTTGGGGAAGGACGGCATCCCGTGGGAGGGACCCCACATGGAGCAGGGGCAGAGTGACCGTGAAGGAGCTGTGGAGACGAAGTGTTAGGGACAGACTGGAGCCCCCATTCCCCATTCCTCTGCGCCACTCAGGGGTTGGAGGAGGAAGAGGGTAGATGGAGGGAAGGTGTTTTTTGTTTCTTTCCTTTGTTTCTCACTTCTCTAACTTGTAAGTAATAGGCAATAAATTTTATTGATCTTCCTACTCTGGATCTGTTTTGCCCATGATGATAATTGTTAAGTGATCTCCTTATCTCAACCCTTGAGCCCTTTTCATAATATTTTCTTCCTCTTTCCATTTGAGGAGGGGGAGTGAAAGAGTGGTTGTGATGGAGTTCAGCTGCCCAACAGAGTAAAACTCCACAGGGGCTTGTAAAATCTGCTGAATTTAGCTTTAAATGAGATTTCAAGAGACAAGGAATACCCAACTGGTGGACCCAATTTGATAATGAAAGGGGACTAAAACTGAGGATAAATAAACAAGAAAATGTGCTATAAACAAAGATTAATAATAATAATAATAAAACTCTGGATTATAACTTCATTCTACCTTGTCTAAATAATGCATATTGGCACTAAAGAGCCCCATCAACTCAGTCATCACTGATAACCTAACCAATATATCTCATGAAACTATAGGTAAAAACTGAGGAATGCTTATTATTTCAGGTGACTGGCCCAAATATTTTTCATACAGAGATTTTATTGTCCCCTGATATAGCCTACCTTGAATCTGGAAACAGGTTTTTCATCAGTTTTGTTCTAATTCTGGGCTGTCCTCTTTATTTTATCATTGTAGCTATTCTTATTTGAGAAATGTATCATTTACTTTAAAAAATATTGAACCTAGTTTACTTTTCAAATCATTTTAAGCTTAAACACAGTGATATTTTTTAAAAGTGCTAATATTTCAAAGTATCATATTTTAACTCAAGCTACCGATTTAAAATTTGTCGTGTTCAGCACACCAAGTTCATATTCTTCAAAGTGCTTCAGACACTCTGAAAACTTTCAAGTATACCATGCTTATCCAATTAGGCACACTTCTTTGCATAATCCTTAACCTTTCTTCATATTTTACACTGTCTTGTTGTCCAAAAGCCATGGTTGGTCTTAAAATTGTATATGCACTCCTGCATTCAACATACTAAAAAGCCCTTTTGCTACTCGTCTTGACTCAATATTTCCAATGACTCATCAGTAATATTCCTCTTCGATGGATGGTGAAACATGGTCAGAGTGTGCAGTGTTATAACAAAAAGTAAATTCATGATACTCATGAATAGAGGGCTCCTTCATTTCTTCTTTACTCCAGGCTGCATATTCCTCATGTGTGAGAGCTCACAGAGTCACAGCAGGACAGAATAGCTAACTCATCTGGCTGAAAACTACCAAAAAAAAAGAACTGAGCATAAACAAAGATTGAGACAGGAATTGTCTTTTTTAGTATATATTGATGCTTAGCACAATGAAATCTCTTATAGATATAGATTCCCCACGGGGTGAGAGCACACAAACGAGATCCCATGATACACACTCCATGCACATTACCGCTGTGTCTGGGCTTGTATATCAGCCGTACTGTGCAAACATTACCACAGCATAAATGTTTAATAATGGAGTGAGACAATGTGATTGATATAACTTGAAAGCAAATCCAGTCGTGTATTGACTGCACTATTCCACTTCCCCTGCAGCCTAACTCTGGGACTTAATGAAACAAAAGGAGTACATTAAACTTGTGCTGACAAAAAGAAAAAAAAAAAAAAAAAAAAAAAAAAAAAGGGACCCTTTAACTATTCCAGGAACTGTCTATAAAGGTTAGTTGGCTTACAGCAGCAGTAAGCCAAAATCTTTATGGGGAAAATATGTGATGATGTAATGTGTCCGTCCCAAATGCATGATCATAAAGTCTTTATAGTGCCTTGCAAACTATGGTGTACTATAAAGTTTTTATATCTATGCATTTGGGATGAGTGCTTTGCTCACGAGTGGTGAAGCCACAAGTGAGTTATGCAAGTCTTTGCCAGAGAAGTGGCACAGAACATAAACATTTTTATAGCATTACACACCATCTAACAATTGGGGATTGACCTAGTCAGTTTCCCTTTTAATGTTTTTGTTTGTTTGTTTGTTTGTTTTTCTTTCTGTCCCTGTTGGAAGAGCAGTGATTAGGAGCCATGTTGTATGAGGAATGGCAGAACTAATTTCCAACAACAGTGCCTTTCGGCAGCTGTTTACACGATGAAGTTCTGTCAATTCCATTTCTACAGTTGAAACTGGACTTACAGGTGCCTGTGCAATTGCCATCACCACAGATGTGATGGACATGTGCTCAGGAGAAGTATGGAAAATAACAGTGGCACACAGCACATTGCAAAATGAAGTCTAAACCATCCCTCTGCATTCCTTTTGACAAGCTCTGTGCTTTGTGGATTTTCTGTATATCAAGTTAGCAGGCAGTATATAGCACAATCTTTACGATAAAATTGCCCCTCTACAAATTTGGATCCCATAGCTATCCAGTGACATTAACAGTGGCCAATTAATCTCTATCCCCTTCTCCATCTTACACTGGGCAATGTTATCCAACAGGCACTTCCTCAGAGAACTACTTGAAAGGAGTGTTACTAAATATACCCAGGAATTAATCTCACATGTTCAAAGGGAGTCTGGACCCACCTTCAAAGAACAGCTTGGGAAGCTAGCCAGACTGGAGGCCACCATGGAGGGGCTGCAGTTGATTATTTGAATCAAGCTAAAGTAAACCATTAGAATTTAAAGCAAGCATGACTTTATGGAAATGTTTCATTTTGTCTTTTATGCTTGTATGTTGTGTTAGCTTTGTATGCAATCATACAAGTGGGTTTCTCTGGGGCTACAATTCAGGGTGTATTTTGCTGTTTCTTCCATTCATTCTTCCATACGCACAATTTGACAGAGAACTAGTCATCATATTTATCTAGGTGACCATTTTGTAAGTCAGCAGCCAGACAAGGTCTACTGAAGCCTTTTATTAAAAAAAAAGAAATGGGGAGTGGGGAGGGGGGGGGGGGGGGGAGGGGGCAGGGTGAGGGCTCATTTCATTTTTAAGAGTTTTTTATTTTCTCTTTCCTACAAACCGGTCAAACTGTTGGCCAATATAGAAAGACTGTTATGAATTGCGTACAATTCCTGCCCTATCACTCTCTTCGACTGTTGAATCATCATGAACCTTATATTAACAATTCCACCACTAAGTCATGCTACTAAGTTTTACATCTACATGTTTCCTGAAGACCTCCATGGATAGTGACTCAACCATTTCCCTGGGCAGCCTATTCCAATGCCACACAATACTTTCTGTAAAGAAATGTATCCTAATATCCAGCCTAGTCATGCTGACCACTTTATTTCTGATATAAACCAGGATGCTCTTGGCCTTCTTGGCCACCTAAGCACACTGATGGCTCATATTCAGACATAAATTGACCAGTACCCCCAGGTAACTTTCTGCTGGGCAGCTTTCCAGACACTTTTTCCCCAGCCTGTAGCATTGTATGAGGTTGTTGTGCCCCAAGTGCAGGACCCAGCATTTAGCCTTGTTGAACTTCATACAGCTGGCCTCAGCCCATCAGTCCAGCCTATACAGATCCTCCTGCAGAGCCTTCCTACCCTCAAGCAGATCAACACATGCACCTAACTTGGTGTCGTCTGCAAACTTACTGAGGGTGCACTTGATCCCCTCATCCAGACCATCAAGAAAGATATTGAAGAGAACTGGCCCCAGTAATGAGCCCTTGGAAACACCACTAGTGACCGGCCTCCAGTTGGATTTAACTCACTTACCATGATTTTTTGTGCCTGGACATCCAGACAGTTTTTAACCCACCGGAGCCTGTTCAAGCCTTGACCTCCATCTTCAGAAGAATGATGTGGGAAATGGTGTCAAAAGCCTGAAGTCTAGGTAGACCACATCCACAGCCTTTCCTTTGTCCATTGAGTATGTCACCTTATTGTAGAAGGAGATCAGGTTCATCAAGCAGAACCTGCATTTGATAAACCCATGCTTACTGGGCCTTATCATCTGGTTGTCCTGTAAGTGCTCCATGAAGGCACAAAAGATAATGCTCAGTGAGTTTCCCTGGCACTGCTCCTCCTTCTGGCCCTTCTTGTAGATGGGCATCACATTTGCTAGCCACCAGTTTACTAGGACCTCCCCTGATATAGTAGACATCTACTAAGTTGAAAGCCCCTACAAGAACAAGGGCTAGCAATTGTGTCTTTTCCCAGCTGATTGTAGAATATTTTATCTGCCTCTTTGGCCTGGTTAGGCAGTCTATAACAGATGCCCTAAATCCTGCGTGACCATTAATGGGCACTTTTGTGATTTCTAACGCTTCAATGTCCCTTGTGCCTTAAAAGTTGTACTGCTAGGATCTGCTGCCAATTTTGCTCTTGCTGAATATTGAGACTTTGGTCTGTGAAAACAACTGTCTTCAAAGAGGTGTTGCAACACGTGCACAACACATAACATATGCTGCTCTATGTACAAAACATGATTTGATCTATGTTCTAAGGTTCTATGATTGTATGAACTGAAGTGTAGGATAGTTTGAACAGCAAATGCTCTTCAACTGGCAGAGAGATAGGAGGGTGTAGTCATCAAGTGGGATGTATGTTATGTGGCAAGATTAAAGGAAACTACAAAAGAGTACAAAAAAAAAATACAAGAGAACAAGAATAACAAGACTGACTAGCTCCTGCTGGGCAAGAATGACATACGCAAAACATGAAAGAAAGCAAAGCAAATTAGTTAAGACTGTGTCATATGGGAAGTAGGCTTTTTCTTTAGAGTATAATTTTGATCTGAAAAATACAATGTAAAAAAAAAATATATATATATATATGACATTTCTCCACAAAGACATTTAGCACATGCATTCTTCTTTAGAGATTAAAAAATAATAATAATAATAATAAATAAAATATCTGCTTTCCACCCCTGTTCATATACCAAAAGCAGCAAAGATGGAGCTGATTTATATTTCCTATTGTCATGCATCAACAGAACCATTTAATAGGTTCCAGTCACCTGAGCAAAACTGCAGAAAATACAGGGCTTTACAGGTGGCAGTGCAGGTCCAGTCCAAAGACAGTAGACTTGCCGTGGTGTAACTGAAGGCTTAATTTGGCCTTTGGTGTGCTCCATTCCTAACAATTACATGGGAGAAGACAGAAATCTGGTGTGAACTTCAAGTCTAGGTTGAGTTCATAGGGGATGACATGCAGGAAAGAAATTAAGCACCTTTTTCACTGCACACTGGAGGCACTTGATATGGAGATGATTTAGGGAGGAAAAGCATGGAACCCCACCATGTCATTTTTAGGATCATTTTTCAGTGTAGAGCTGCACTTTAAGCTGCTGCCAGATAATCAAAGGCTTTGGGAGCATCAAATGATACTACTACTACCTGATGCTATTACCTTTCTGCCAGAGACCATCAATTTTTGTCACTGAAGAGAATAGGAAGCAAAGCAAACAAACAAAAGAAGACAGATGAAAGGAAGAACAAATTGCTTTCTCTTTTCACCCAGTGGCATGACCTAGGAGAGACTGTCAGCATCTGGCTTCACATCATAAGGTTAGTGAAGTCCAGAGCCACCTGCCCTGGCAAAGTATGGCTTACCAAGTGCTTTGAGAAGCTTTTTGAAAACTATACATATATCTTGCACAAGACTGAAACCAATGTTTTGTGCCTCACTTTTGACACTTTCCTAAATATCTAGACCCACTCCATAGACACCCAAAAGCTTCAGCATTGGGAGACAGCTCAATCAGAGATGAAGAACTAATGTTTTGAGAAGTTAATCACTAGCCATATAGTTTTCAGAGCTGTCAGTCTCACAACATCAGACACCTGAGCTGTGCAGAGGCGTTACTTGGGCATGAGAGCCTACTGCAAAAAGAGGGCGCCCCTTTTGTACAGTTCATTATGGCGTTAGTGTCACCAGGCAGCCAGCACATAGGTAAACTGAGCAAGACAATATCTAGAAATAGTGGGAAGACAAAATATGAAGGGACAGGGAGCCTTTCAAAGAAGCCCAGGAGGGTCCATCAGGCAATGGCACCTATGGCAGACACCCTCAGCTGGTGCTGCTCTGATGCTTTGAGGGAAGCTCAACTAGCTTCACTCACTGTGAAGCATGAGATTAGATTAGACAAAATATTAACATGATTATTTCAAAGACCCTTTCTGTACTTCTTTTCCCTATTGTTAGATCACATTGGCTTTGTACGAAAGAGGATGTGGGTCAAAAATCACAAG
Source organism: Anas acuta (assembly GCF_963932015.1). Classification (NCBI taxonomy): domain Eukaryota; kingdom Metazoa; phylum Chordata; class Aves; order Anseriformes; family Anatidae; genus Anas; species Anas acuta. The sequence goes on from NC_088981.1 coordinate 66,231,384, forward strand.
TTTCCAGAAGTGATGAAAGTGACTGAAGCCTGGTTGGGGAGGAAGGGTGTGAGGAGCTAACCAAGGTACAGCATTAACCTCACATGCTTTCCCTAGAGAAGAAAGCAAATTCTGGTTTGGATTGGATTTTTACCTTAACGTAACTTGAGTGCATTATTCCCTGCAGGCTAAAAAAAACACAAGCAAACACCTTTTCAGCTGTCAGACAAGCCCATAAAAGGACAAAAGAGGTATAACTAACACTGAAATCACAACCATGTCTAAGAGATCATTCACAGCAATGAGAACAGTGGTAAATCAGTCATCTCTTGGTACACATAAACATATGACAGGCAGTGAGAGCCACATATGCCAAATTCTAGAGACTTGGTGCCCACTGTAACCACTGTCTTTTTTATATTTAAATGTGAATGTAACATTTAATACAAGATTGCTTCACAACACCTGTTAGATATAAAAAATAAAAATAAATAAAAATAAAAAATACCCTTAGCTCATTGCATACTTTCATCAATACGCAGCTCAACGTGGGGCAGTCATGGCTTGCTACTGCATAATTAATAGTTAAGAACTTGCACTGGGAGACTGCAAATACCATAATACAGACTGAACAAATTAGGCATGACACTTAGAGAGAATGGCTTTTTCTCATAAAAGAAGTGTTAAGAGCTTTGACTATTCCAGCCCCATCCTCTGTCATCATAGCACAGTTGAAAACTGAAGCTTTGAGCTCTGCAGTGGTAATGGTGGTGCTCAGTACAAGGCTGCCTTGATACCAAAGTGGATGACTGGCTAACCTGCAGTACAGACCTCTCTCTTCTCACTATATCCTTGCATATTAGATTAAAATGATCATTTCCCTGATGATATCCTGCTTACCTGGCCAGATGAGGATGGATTTATCTATTATTATCTTTGCTATTCAGAATTAGGCATTACAAAGAAGAAAGAAAACGTAGCACACCAGAGAAAAGGAGAATGTGTGCAGTCCAAATTTGAAAATTTGTATATATATTCCCATTAATCTCATTATTTAAACCAGTATATTTACTTCCCCTACAAACAAAGGTGAATTAAAATACCACTAAACTTGCTTGAGCAGGTCTAACATCCCATGTGTTCTACCTTCTTGTGCATAACAGAGAACTGAAAGAGATTATGAAGATGAGAAAGAGATAACTATCTGTTGTCAAGCTATGTGATTACATAATTAGAATGCAAGTGCATCCCAGCATTTCAAACTAACATGTGAAATCAGATTTTTGTATTGTGACTAGTTTGGGATCCATTGTCTCTCTTTTAGAGGGTGTGGAGCACAAACAGTTATGGAGGATAACAGGAGGTTAAATAAGTTTAAAATAAAAAAAGTTAATATTAAAGAAAAAAAAAGTTACCAGAAAAATTCTTCCAACAATGGAAAATCCTCCAAAGGGGAGGGATAGAAGCCCTATTACTTAAACCAGTTAATCTGTTTACAGAGTTATAATCTTGCATTGGCAGAACAATGGGCTACACGACACGAAGATTTTTCTGTTTGCTATGGGCCATTTTTTCTACTCCAAACTCTAGTACATATGTCCTAAAATTTCACATTGACTCTGTTGCAACTGAGAATAAGAAGGCCCTGCAATATAATCAGATGAGATTTCCCCAGACAGGAGTTGCACCTTGGGCTCCCTAGGGCACCCTGGTCACCTCTAGGCAGAATGAGCTACGCTGAAGCATCAACCCCCTGGCATATCCTTCACCAACTTCAAGTAGTAGGGACAAATCCCTCCAGCGCCTCCAGGCCCTGTACTCCCCACAGACCAGTGAGACTGATGTAACTCTCCAAATATCCACACACCGTTACATAAAATAGTCCCAATCTGAAGTTAAATATCACAGATGAATTTCAGTTGGCCATCCCCACTTCAGCAGCATACATACTACAAATTTCTACTTGGCCCTGTGATTCCTTCAAGGTTCAAATACAGATATCACTTCCAGTAACTCACCAATATCTCTTTATGAGAAAGAAATAATCTTCATCTCTAGATTAACATAAGAGGGTATTGGGCATTAAGATGAGTTCTTTTGTGATATCATTCGTAAAAAATGTTATATTCATTTTGGAGGTAAATTTCCTATTAAAACACCAAATAGCTGGCACAAAATTGAACAAAAGAGAATCAAGTAGATTTTTATTCATTGGCCTTCCATTCTTCTAATGGGACAAATCACCCTGAAATGTATAGAAAGAACCAAATAATAATGGCACTATGATTAAAGAAAAATAGTTCACATTCCAAATACTACCAACCACACCAGAAAGCATAACATGGGACACATGGGCTGTTCCTGGTTTTTCTATTGAAAAGGATCATGAGATCTTTAGCATCTACCTAGTTCCAAGTTATAAATGAACAAATAGAATGATTCATCTTTTTTGTCATTTGAAGGAAATGTTTCCTAACGAATCACAAAGCCAAAGACAAAAAACCTGAAGGCTATATCTATGCTAGCAAAGGAAACATGCCAGGACCTGTTTTCTGTCTCTGAGACCAGCTGGCACAACATGGCCATGTCCCTACTGAGTTCCCTTAGCTTCCAAAACAAGGTCATCCAAACTGCCACAGCGAGTATGGTTCCTGGCTTGTGCTAAGCCTCTCATTGTGCCTGGACACTGTTTCAGAAAATACTAGCTATTCTGGATGAAAAGAGTGCCAAAGACTATTCCAGCAAATGCCTGGAAATGTTTTGCCATTGCTTAATTCTGCAGCATAGGTGCTGCCTAAATCTCAGTTATCAGAGCTAGATTTTAAATCTGAAGAAGCAGCAGCAAGGCAGGGAGGTAGATCTGGGACCATTATATAGAGGAGTATCTTTAGAGTGAGTGTCTGACTCATTATGCAAAAGAGAAACATTGTGAAAGTCACAGCAGGATTAAAAATCCTGACATTTGAGAGCTGTTCAGATCAAGGTTATCTGGGTCTGAGGCTGTACTGAAGTACATTTCTAACTGAAACACTCTGCTGGCATCAGTCTTGGCTAATGAGTATAAGGTACTCTCCCTGTAATCACAACTGTAAATATTAATGCTAAAACATTATTTTTACAGTGTTGTTTTGGTACAATGAACTGATACAGAATTTATTGTACCTTAAGAACTGCCTCTGAAAATCTTAAAAGAAGCATGAAACTGATCTTATACAGCCTACTGCTTATGGATGATTACACGATTGAGTACTTGTATCCTGGTTTGCAAGATTACAGGGGTAGACTAAACATATAACACATAGCACCAATACAGAGTTATTGCAAACTGTCTCTGATTAGGTAGTCCAGTCTACATCCAAACATTTAATCAAATGCTGAACAAATGATCAAAGGGAATTAGAGATGTATAGCTCTGAAAGGAAAACCGGATTTCTCTCCTCTTTGCATCCTGTGATCCCCCAGTCATTTTATATCAGTAGGAATTGCAGAAGACTCTTGGCAGCAACAAGAGCTGATTCTGCCTGTGTTCCCAATCTTCAAAAAGAAAGCTCAAAGTTCAAATTCTATAAACTCCTTAGAAATCTATATATTCAACATGTTCTTAAAGTTAAACCTACTCAACAGGCAAAGTACTTTTCTCAGCTACTCAAAAAAAAACTAACTCACAAAAGGTAAGTAACCGGGAGTGAGTTGAACAGTGAAGCATAACAGCTGCTAAACAAAGTCCTAGTCAGGATGCCGGATATGCTTTTGCCTCTCCCAAGCCCTGTGACTCCCTTTAGTTCCAGAGATGCAGCTACAGCTCATATTGCTCCTGCAGCTGTTGCAATCATGGGCATCATCCCTGCAGCATCTGTGTGATGCATCCCAAGCCAGCACTGTGTGAGGTAAAAGTAGTGTCTGTGTGATAAAAAGCCCAGATGCAGAACACTATCAGAACAGACCAAGCTCTCAAGAGCACAGTGGCTGGAAAGCTTGAGAGAAGTCTGACAAAAGTTCTTCTCAATCGCTGTGATATCTGAATTAGGGGCACATTGCCTTGCTTGTTTCTTCCTCTGTGACTATTTGCACTGCAAATCCAAGATCTGAAATTTAAATGGCTACTTGGCATGTCTGTATTAATCAATTGCACCTCTATGGGCTTCCTTCAACTTTGGGTGTTTACCAAAGCTCTGACCCTTGAACTTTATTTCCTTACTAATCTTATCTTTTACAGAACTCTAGGAGGCTGACATGTGGATCAGTGTCACCAGAGTGACTGCACAAGGTAAACCTAATAATCCAGTCTGTTTTTACATATTTACATAGAGGGTAGAAGCAAATGCAGGAGACTAATCTGTTTGATCTTAAAGGACAGGCGTACATGTTGTCCTGGTTTTACTAGATAGAGTCCTACTTTCTCTAGGTGTCCTTATTGTGAAATCCTAGAAGCAGCATAATAAACATTATTTGAAAGATAAATGAACAGTATGTTTCAAAGCATTAGCTGTACCCTGGGCTAAATATAAACTTGGTAACAAAAGGCTGAACAGTTATTTACTCTAATAAAAGTTAGTGAGGTTAAAGCAAGTAACTGTTATGTTTCTTTATCTTTATTCTGAAATATTTCTACCTCTAAATATGCCTCCTCTGCTCTTGTCTCTCAGACATTAAAGTAATTTTGTTCCTGCTCCTGATCATAACTGATATAAGCAACAGGAAAAAAAGAAAAAAAAAAAAAAGAGAGAGAGAGAGAGAGAGAATGTTTGGACTGGTAATACAGAGGAATAAGGCAACATGATGCCTTCTTTCTGCTCTTGCTCCTACAGAGCTAACTTCTGTTCTCTTCACATTTGCTGAAAGTTAAAATAAGAAAAGTCAACACCCATCACTAAAATGAAAAAAAAAAAAACAAAAAACAAAAAACAAACAAACAAAAAAAAAAAAAAAAGAAAAAAAACAAGTGTCAAGAAAACAGTGGAAGCTCTCTGCATTTGCATGAAATTCAGAATAAGAAGTCAAGGTGGGAAGGCAAGGAGGTACTTTCCTCCAAGGCAAAACTTAAATGTCAGTATAGATTATCAGTTAAAGCTGTGTTATTTTGTGCTCATTTCTATGCCAAAAAATAAAAAATAAAAAAATAAAAAAATAAATATTCCAAGCACAAGCTTAATTATAGTAACAAAAACATGGATAGAGGATAGGTTGCCAGTGTTATTTTCTTCAGGGAATTCGTAAAAGCAGTATAAGCAATCTCTCTTTGCTGATAAAGCTGTGCCTACATTTGAACATTTTGCCAGTATAGTTACAACAACAAACCTTTCCAAGCATTGAGTAAGACCTAGTTTAGAAATCAGAGGAAAGAGAAATCCTTATTTATTTGCCAAAGAAAGGACAGATACAACACTTATGTCGATTCCTTTCATTTAAAAAATGTTCAACCCTTAGACAAACTATATATGCAATCATTATTTATGTATGTTAGCACACACCCTCTGCCTTTTTGCCCCAGTCTCTAAATTCAAGGACAGTCCAGTGCTCAGGCAGACACCAAGGGCCAGGCTGTGCAGCTCGGAATTTTATCTGCTGCTCTGTAGGTTTATAGTGAGATAGAATCTGATAATTGTATAGGTGTCCCTAGTCTGTGATGGACAAAAGCATGGCTACAACTTATGAACTGGCCAGCAAAGCCAAGACAAATGAGCTGGCCACGTTGGTGCCCATCTGCTGTGGACATGAGGCTGTAGGTACAACAATATCAATGTCACAAAATTGCAAACAGGAATGTCCTTATGCTACCAAGACCTTGATTGACTGACATTTCCTGAGCAAGGCATGGAAGGATGCCTAAATCAAAACTAGGTGCTTATTTTCATAAATCATGTCATTCCCCATACTCTCACTGAAATTCAAATAATTCAAAATTGATAATTCAAAACAGAAATACATGTAAATGATTTGCATAATTACTACCATTTATTTCCAAATAAGCATATAATTATTATGCAAATCATTACCATAAATTGTTTTTTTAATCATTTCGTTCCTAGCGAATTTCCCCATGTCCACTAATATCTCTTTCTAATTGCTAGCAGAAGCAGTGTTTCTTTTCATGATCCACTTCTTCAGTTCTTCTCCATTTTTCTCCTCGTGTGAGAAAATGTCTCCTAGCCCCAAAACCCACAAACCACTTCCTTGTAAGTCTTCCCTAATTTTGTAATTATAGCAATACAGTGTGATAGAATAGGAAAGAGAGCTAGAAAAGGAGCCTGAAAAATGCCAAACTTAATTCATCACCCAAAACTAAGTCAGCTGTTGTTTTGGGTTTTATTCTCCACAAAGATCCCACCTTCAACTTTAAATTTCCATTTGATTTCCGGTGTTTTCTGGTGTTGGAAAAATACCCAAGATCAGAGCCAAAATAAAGTAAGTCTGTCTGAATGGTATGCTCAGTGTTTTTGGAAACAGGCAGTCCCAATAATTAGGGTTTGCAGTCATCTTAGGTGGTTGGAAAATATATTCTTATTCTGTAGGTGTTTTTCCAAACTGAACTTTCAATGTTTTCGATACTCAAAAACTTTACCAAAAATTACCCTTTGCATTTAACTGATCCCTAATCAACTCACATGCAGCTTATTTCATCATTATCTCGTATTGTGGTATTCACACCAGCTTTTGTCTTTAGAAACACACAGTCCTCCTACACATCTGTAATGGATATTGATGCAAGTGTAAAACTAAATGTCCTGTTCTACCCATATACCCATCTAACATCTGCCCTATATGATTAACTGTTGGACTTCAATCCCACAAACTTTTATATATCTAAGAAAACCAGTTTTCTTTAACTATATGGAGAACTCAGGTACTTAGGAACTTTTACCCGCAGGTTTTCAGAACCAAGTTTTTAACCAAATGCTAGCATATGCTCCTCTTTGATGTTATAGATAAGGAGATGGTCATTTATCATTACTTTTTGCAGCACCAGGATGTCACCCATGCAATTTCATTTTCAATGACAACCCTTTTCATGATCTGCTGCACTCAGGGAGGCTAGTTTTGAATCTGTTAGTTTTAGACAAAAGATTCACCAGCACATGCTGTCCTTGTGCTAACCCAGTTCATTTCTATTGGGGACACAGAATCACATGCTCTGAGGAAGCCAGTGGCACTGGAAACCACTCGGGTACTCCTTCCTCTGCACTGCCTGCTCCTCCTCACTATGCCCCTGCCCGCGGCCAGGCACACAGAAGCCCTGAGCCTGCCCTGCTGGCTGCAGCTGAGCCTGGCCTGCCAGTGCCAGCTTGAGCTCTGTTTGACAGAGTACCACTGTTTTGAAGAGTAATATGAAAGAAAGCCACACAAACCAATAAACTACAGCTAAAGTTTTCACATCTGCATGAATCTCATCTCAATGTAACATCTGTCCAGGCTTATCAGTGCCACAGTGAAGATTTAAAAGCCTTCCTGCTAAGACTTCTCAATCACTACTGTTCTACTTCCTTCCTACCCATTGCCCTGTCCTAATATTTTAGCTTTACAATTATAAAGCTTTGCCTCATTAACCACAGGTTAAATGATTTGATAGGTAGAAACCTATCAAATCATTTTACTTTCCCAGTACAGTATTTCATCATCCTAATTCTATTGTCCGATGCTACATTGTTTACCTTTCTCCATCAGATTTTACAGTTTTTATCCTAGTTCCTTGCCTTTAGCTTCTATTATGTCACACTGTTTATGCACTGTGAATGTATTTGCATTGTCCTCTGTAGAGTATCTTGCATACATAGAACATTTAAATGAGAAAAATATTCAAGGACACATATACTCAGTTACAGATATACAGATTCAGTCATTTTTGCTGAGGCAACTAAGCAGTTATTAATACTTCACAGTAACAATTTACTTCCCATATGAGACACAAAGGAAGATGTATCCCTTGACCTGGAAAGTTTTCTTTTAAATTATTAATTGACAATGTAGTTAGGATATACTAAGGATATATTATAATGGCATATAGTAAAAAACCTGCACTCAAATCTGAAGGTTTCTTAGGTGTCTCTTGCCTAGTTGTGCCACTCATATTTCATTCTTAAACTTTTCTTTTATAAATTTCTCGATGAATAGGAAAATAATGATTCTGTCTGAAAACATGTAAAATGTTTCCGTACTACAATATCATTAAGTATTTTAAAATGATTGTCTAAGTTATTATCTAAATTATTATCTAAACAAAGTTATTGATGTGGTTCAGACCACCAGAACAGGATGAAGAATTAGATGAGACCTTCTTCAGAAATCTGGGTCACACACTCACAGGTCCTTGTCCTCATGAGGGACTTGAATCACACCAACATCTGATGGAGGCAGATTACAGGAGGGCAATCCAGATGGTTTCTGGGGTTCTTCAGTGATAACTTCCTAACACAGAAGAGAGATTTCTTGTACTTCACACACTGAAGTGCAATAAAGTTTATTTAAACTTAAGCAAAAAAAAAAAAAAAAACTTTGTAAAGGTGATTGAACAATGGAACAGGTTACACAGAGAAGTTGTAGAGTCATCATCTTTGGGGATATTGAAAACCCGACTTAGCAGAGTCATGACCTTCTCTAGGTGACCCTGCCCTGAGCAGCAATTTTGGACTAAGTGACCTCCAGAGGAACCTTCCAAACTCGATTTTTTTTTCTTTTTTTTTTTTTTTTCCTCTTGTGAACTACCTTTATTTGAATGCTCGATGAGTAGAATCCAATCACCCAGCCTTAGGCACCCAATTTGCACTTCCTTCAGTCCTCCAGATGTAAAGGTCAAAGTTCCTTCTCTAATCAATAGGAAAGAGGCTAATGTCTCCAGTGACAAATTTTATCTGCTTAAGCATTAGGGGCATCTAAGTTAAAGCACAAGGTTGTTAACTGAATTACATAGACTGGAATTTATCCATTGATTTTTCTGCTAACCAAAGGCTACAAATCCAAATAACCTCTTGAATGAAGGAAATCTGATCAAAGTTCAAGTGTTGAACTTGCCAGAGAGTTATTATTCAAATAACTGGAGCCAGTACAAAGGTCTCATCCATGGCTGAGTTTATTGTATCTTACTGCCACTCAGCTGATCCACTGTAATGCCTTACACTTGAGTAAAGTGTCTGTGTGTCTGAATCAGCTCCAAGTATGGGGTTACATCATACAGATGAGGCCATTTAATATTTGCTGTGGTCAGAAAGGAAGGCCAAGTCCCCACATAGACATACATTTTCCTGCCTAAGTCATCTTTCCTGTCCCTACTATGCTACCTCTAGAGTACAAACAGTAACCAACTCACTAACACAAAAGAAAAAATAAATGTTTTTTTTCTGTTTTACTATATTGATTTTCTAATAGTTGAGCAAGTTCACATTGGCTTGGAGCAAGATCAGAGAAAGCACAGAGCCAGCTCAACAGAGAGGTCAGGATTGCAATGCCAGGAGCAGTAGGGAAAAAGGAGAAAAATGGGGCAGAGTGAGGGAGTGGAACTGCTCTGGAGGCATCACTAAACCTCTAGACTGGTTCAAGCCCTGTCTCATAGCTTTACTCTTAGCAACCGTCATAATTCATAACACACCTAGGCACGAACAGGTGGCAAAAATGAGATACTCAGTCATGGGCAAAAGAGAATATGGCATGGGATAAATAAAGTCACAATCAGAGGTTTGTTCTTTTAGTTCAGGGACATTACAGCACAACCTACCCAGGTATTCACACGCAGGGAGATGCAGGAGAGCAGATGACCAAGGCTGACAACAGTAGCAGAACAGGACAGGTCTCCACATCATATTGACAAGAGGAAAGAGCCGAGCAGGACCAAACTGGGCAGATTTTCTTGATCTATGCAAATAGGTTGGCTTGATATACCATAAAAGAAAAAGTCAAGGCCGGGGAAGAAGTTGTGCTAATTGCCGTGCTTCATTATAGGCTTACCCTTTTTTCCACCAATATTGTTAAGCTTTAGACGAGTACCAAAGAATCAAAACAACTGCTGAGAACGGCAGGCTGCACCAGGCAACGTGTAGCTCTGGTCTGTATCTCCCAAGCTCCTTTGCCACAAAAATTTGTCATTCTCAATGGTAACATGACAAAAACATAAATTTGTTGAAGCTGAAAATATGAAATGCTTTTGTTTAAATGATCAATAAAAATATTTGGTCTGTTCATTTAATTCTACACATAGGCTTTTTTTAATCCAAACTCTCAGGGTAGAATTATTCATATTAAAGAGATAGAAATGCAAAATCTAAAGGTTATTTTTTTCACTGCCCTGCATAAACAGCACAACATATATTTTTGTCCATTTTAATTTAAAACACAGCCTAGGGAGAAGCTGAGAGAACTTTCAGTTTTCTCCTGACATTCAGTTGTTGACATTGTTCTTTGAACACTTATGTGTGTGCTGTGATGAAATCCACAGTTGTTGCTGTTGAATTTTACTGAAAAATAGCAACTTGTCATTAATTTTTTTCACTCTGGTAGGAAAATCACTGTCTTCCAATTATGTGTTTGGTAAAACATTTGGAAAACCTGAGACTGAAAAGTTTAATTTGTAACAAGTAAAACAGCTTTCCCAAGATATCACTGCATAGCTAACAGCAACTTTGAGATATTTTCTTGGATATGTAGTTGAAAACAAACAAGCAAACAAACAAAAAACAGTGAGGGTGGAATTTGTTTCCTTTTCAATGAATGTCTGCTTGTTTGTTTGTTTGTTTGTTTTAACTGTTTGAATGTCCCAGCATCATTTTGCTCCATGCCTGCTATTAGTCTCATGGTTAATATACAGAACTACTTGGAACTAGTCCACACAGGTACTTCGAACATGACTAACCCATTCTGGAGATGAAGTGAGGTTAGATATGGAGAAAGGAACCACACCATGAGGGACATAAAACAGTCATTGGGTTATTTTATTAAAGTGTTCAGAAGTGGCCATATGTATATTTATATATAATTTAACTGCCAGTCTGCTAAGTGGAAACTGTTTGAAACCTATATAAATAACTTCACTATGGTGGCCCTGCCAAATTAGTCAGTGCCTGTGCCTTGTGACATTGCAGACATATAATATGAAGATGGTCTCCATCCAAAAATGGTGTTTTTTGGTCTTGATCTTGTTGTTATAATCTCTTTGTTTCAAGCATTTAGTCTAATAAATGTTGCTGGGGAAGTGGGGCCCAACTAAAGTTCACTTTCCTGAACTTGTGATTAACAAACAAGAAAACAATCAAGGCAAAGATAGATAAGACAGCTGCAAGTAAGAAAACACCAGATAGATATAATTATAATTGTTTGCTTGATTAGATTGCAAATAGGTGTTTTTCTCTCACCCAGTAATTCTGTGAAGTGAGTGAGTCAATAAAAATAAATAAATGATGTGGCTGAGAGGCATTATCTGTAGCATAAGTATGGAAGGGGTGAAATAAGCTTATTTAGATCACCTCAAACAAGTCTAACAAATCTTTTAATACCTCTCCTACCTCTTTAAATATTATGCCAGATTATGTTCTGGCATACAAGAAAATCTCAGTATTTTAAAAATACATTCATGGTTTTCAGTATCCCTTGACAATCTATTTCTCAATTTTCTATACTTGTAAACCTAGGTACTTTCATTGCAGCCTTAGAAGGCCGCTGAAGCTGTGAAATCCATGAGTTCAATGCAGTTCTCACGAGGGTATCAGGTTTCTTAGAGCCTTGGCCATGTCCTTGCATGGAAGCCTCAACTTGCATTAGGAATAAGGCTCTAGGATTTATGTTTGTAAAGAGCATAGAAATAATGTACCACGCTCCTTTCCAAAGAAGAGTAAGCAAAAGGAAAAGACTTCATAGGTGCAACAAAGTTTAAGAAAAGATACCTCATAAGTTATCCTGGGAAGGGCTCATAATTTAGGGAGCATATTTACTGATAATGAAGTTATGAGGAGTGAGTTTTGATGTCCATACAGTAACACAAGGAATGTAATGAATAACCAGGACAAGGAAGACATAAAATGATTGCACTTCAGATTTAATTACTGCACAAGACCTGGTGAGTAAGTTCATTTGGCTAGAAAATGAGCATGGACAAGTACCATTTTTAAAGGAGAGGTACACGGGGAAAAACGAACAACATATGTTACCTGGCATGTGAAATGCAAGTTGGGTGACAGCATATATGAAATAACAAACAAGCAGAACTGTCCAGGCAGTTAAGGACAACAGATCTGAAGAAGGCAAAATTTAAAAAATCCTAAGAACTAATGACTAAGATCCAATAAATCTAAAGCTCCTTAAAGAAGAGGAAACAACCTCGGTGTGGTGGATAGAATGAACTGAACAAGGGTAGGTGGCTAAGTGATCAGTCCTTCAGTGATCTTAACATCAAATCACATAGAAATTGTAAATCAGGCAGAAAAGACACAAATGAGTTTTTAAAAAAGAACATACACAGATAAAAGAAAAACTTCAAAGACCAGGGTCTAAAAATGTGATATCACTAGCAAGACAAAACAGGCAGATTGAAATGGAAACCCAGAGAAAGGTTTCCTGCCTTGCTGAAAGTAGGCACTCATGGTCCAGTGTTGCCAAGAAAGGAAAAATGGCATTCTCATGTCAGGCAGTTAATATAACTAGCATCTAGAGAAAGGAATAAGACATCAAATGCAGCAGAGGAAGAACAGACTAGACAACACTTTGATAAATTATCTGTTTTCACATCAGTTGGGCCTAATGAATTCTACTCTTGTGTGAAAAAGAATTATCTGAACAACCTCAGAAGCGTTAGCAGTTGTCACTGAGAGCTCATGGAGGATGGAGAGAGATTCCAGAAAATAAGGCAAATGTGGTGCTGACAGTCAAAGAGGGAGGGAAAGAAAGAAGGCAGAAGAGAAGAAACAGCTTTTTCTTAGGAAAAAAAAAAAAAAAAAAAAAAAGAAGGAAATAATCAGTGTGCAAGCCCCTAGAAAATAACACCGAGATAAATAGCAGTCAAGAACAAATCAAGTCAGGCTAATCTGCTCTCTTCCTATGACACAGTAATGGTTCTCATAAGCAGGGGAGAAGCACTACCTTTGAAATACCTTGATTTCAGCAAGGCTTTTGACACTGCCTCACATGGCTCTCCTAAGTAAGCATGGATTAGATGGTGCATCTAATGGATTCCCTAGGGGTCTGCCCTGGGTCTTATGCTTGCACAACTTAATGCTTGCACTGATCGTTTGGATGAAGGGACATTTGCTAGATGTGCAGCAAGAAGGGTTGCAAACACACCAGAGGACAGGATTAGGATTCTAAAACCTCTTACCAAATATGAAAAATAGTCAGGGAGGAAAAAGAGGCACTGCAGTCAAGACAAATAAATAAAGGTCTGTGCTTAAGTAGGAAAAATCCACTACATAAATACAGAGTGAACCACTTCAGCAATCACCATGGAGAAGAGGATTTGGCATTATGAATTACCATCTGAACTTGAGTCAACAATGTCATGAAGTTGCAAAAAAGGCAAATAGCATGTACAATCTAAAGGCAAATAGTTTCTGTAAATATGAGCATTAGCCATCAGCATAAAGGAATTCTTCTGTTAAGCCATAGTAGGACAGTAAAGCAGCATGAGTGAGGGCCTTGACAAATCCTCCCATTGGAGGCTCCAAGAGCAATCAGGGAAGCACCTGTAGGGTGCTGTATACCTCTGGCTGATCCTGCCTTCGGGGAGGCAATGGCCTTTCAAGGTCCCCTCCATGTTGCTGCCTATGAGTTCTGTGATGAATGAAACCCTCCAGTACAACATCATATTACAGCATAGCTCTGATCTCACCAGTGCTTTCCTGGAGTTAGGAGGGTAGCACTAAGAACTCAGTGCTGTCCTCCAAGCTGCACACATGATGCAGTGATCTTTTCTTCCCTCTCTTCGCAGGCTCTGGTCCTAGAAGGAAACTCCACTCAAATATTGAACATGTGGTGTGGTGCTTTGACACTGAAACTGAGAGAGAGGACTATATACACTGATTTCCCTAAAAACATTCTTCTCCTGTGTTCTCTCTCAGGATTTGGGAGGGAAGAGGGAGCAAAGCAGAGCAACATGCTTTCAATTCCGAGGCACCAATGAAATATTGCACAAATGAAGTAGTTAAAGCAAGAGTCAAATCAGGACTTGTAGGCTGTGTGGACAAACTTCACTTTCATCCCCCAAAGGAAACAAAATAAATTCAAAATTCAATTCAATGAATGTGGCAGAGTGAGTGGGGTCGATAAGAGATTTTAGGAACCCTGGACAAAAGAGGTCATGGGAGTTGTAGGATGTCCAAGGGGGCAGTGAGTAAAAGTTTTTTCTCTTTCTGTCTTCACCTCCCCTAGCTGACCCCACCCCAGCTGACCCCTCTCTTCCTTCCCTCAGAAGAGGCTGAATCCCGGTGCTACCTACACTTCAGACACCCTCCAACATGCAGTCATCCCCCAAACAATTAACTTGCCATTACCCTCCTCCCCCAGGAGCACCCCTGCTGCTCCAGCCCCAGCTTTTGAAATGGATCCCCTCTCAGCTCTCTGGGGGTAGAGGAAGGGTTGGAGGCTGCGATGCAGTCTGCTCCTGCCCCAGGGCTGGGAGGGGTCTGCCATTGCCCTTGCTGGAAATGTGAGGCAAGGAAGCGAGTGGGGTGCAGGACAACCCCTGCTCTCCACAGGCCTCTACTACCAGCAGCAGCAATGGCAGCAGCAGAGGTCTCTATAGGTAAAGAAAAGAAATGAGGAAAGAAGATGCTACCTCCAGCACTATGCTCCTGCAAGCAGCTGTCTACGATGCATTTATAGACAGCCTGTCCTTGCTCATCCCTGGAGGCAACTCACAACAGTGCCTGCTGCCTAAATAATTTGTGTTGTAATAGCTTTGCACCCTTGCCTTTGCTCTCAAGGAGCATCTCATCCCACTCTCAGAGAGATGTCATTTCCCAAAATGGCCATTTTGGTTTGGCCTGGCTTGTTGTTTTTTTTTTTAACTAGAAAACAGTTTCTGTCTGTAGCAAAGCTCGCATAATGGACCTCCCGATGCTGTAGATATCTTCATCATACAAAGCAAAGCAAACACAAAGAATCTGGACAAAGTCATCAAGAAGAAAATGGCAATGCTTTGAAATTGTTACTGAAGAAAATGCCAATGAAAATAAATTAAAACTTCCCAAACTGCTGTTTAATGAAATTACATAAATACTACCTGAAGCAACAGGTACCAGAACAGAGTTGCTGCAGCTAAAATAAACAGTTTACATGCTTAATATATAGAGAAATCAAAATTCCTTCCATTGTTGCATTCCTGAATCTTACACACTAATTTAGCTACAGTGCAGCAGAGCTCACACTGCAGTAATAGAATATTGATTGTACAATGTTCAGAGACAAAGAACTCGTGTTGCTGAACTTTATACACATGCATGTTGTTACAGTAAGAAATCCACATCAATATCCCTTGCCAAATACATCCAACCACCATTGTGCCTGCTGGTTATTTAATTATAAAATATAGAATTTTTGGTGGGACACAGTCAATTTTGTATTAAACTAAAATGTCAGTAATGGAAATGACCTTGAGAAAATAAAAGAAAAAAAAAGTTCAAATCCAGGGAAGTGTGATGTTTATTTAGTTCTACTTCTTTGCTACCTTCTTAATGTATAGGAATATACTTCAGGGTTGCTAGAAACTTCTGTAAAGATGAGTAATATCACTGTAGTGTAGATTTCACGTTCTAATTCAAAATAGTTCACATTTTCCTAGGTCTTCATTGGTTTAAAGCCCACTGTTGAATGAGAAATAATGAATCAGTGGTTATTATGCATGCATTATTTCTCAGAACAGCTTCCAGGTAAATCGGAACAAAACAAATCAAGCATGATACAGGAGCAACCTGGGGTTAATGCAGGCTTTTGTCTCACACTAATTGATCCTACCTCTCCTCCTGAAGAGAGGCCAAACAACCCATCCCACAGATGCAGGCAGTTCCACTATCCACAGCTGCTCAACTCCTTGCTTCTGCTTCACCACTGGGTCTCCAAAAGATCTTCTCTTAACATCTCTACAGGATTTCATGACAGGGTCGTGTATATAATGCCAATTTTTCAATTTTACTTGTACATCAAAGCAATTTCTACATAATAGTATTTATGCATATATATATATATTATATATATATATAGTAAAGCTGTTGTTGGTTGGTTGTTTTTTTTTTTTTTTTGAGGTTTTGTTGCATTGCTGTTGGCTGAGAGATGATTAGGCATTTAATCAGCAACTACTGACATCTCATAAACAAAATTCTGGACTGATAGTCTGATCCCCTAAGGCAATTTCGTAATTTCTGTTTTATCATTTGGAAAAGAATGATGTTATTCTATTTTGTCCACTGAACAATATCCTATCAACAACGTATTATGAACATACATATCTATTGAGCATACTCTTGAGATTATAAATTCGTTAAAGTCCTTACATTGTTAAAATTACTGTAAACAACCTCAAGACACTCAGAATACATGCAGTAATTTGTTAACTGCACAATGTACTTAAATTTATAAGCAAATAACTTTCATACTCCCACGGTTTTGTCTCTAGATATCTTTCAGTACCCAATGGAAAACTGTCTGCTGATAAAATAATAGTATAGAAATACAGAGTGAGATCCTGCCCCCATCCATTTGCTTCTCCTCTCCCATTATGCTTTTTATGCCCTTTCATCCTGCAGAGACAAATGTTGATTTCTAGGTCATGTGTGCTGCTCCCCACCAATTACCATTTCCCACTACAATATACAGCAGGGGAGCAAAAAATATTACAACCAATGTATTTGTAATTTGTACCGTGTTCCTATTAGCTGTTAACTACAAGATTTGACTTATGATTAAGTTTAATCCTTTAGAGGGGAAAAGCTCAGTACCATTAGTTGTTCAGCTTTAACCTTCTACCAATAAAAAATATTTCCTTTAAAATATTTATGGTTATTTAGAACCTAAACATGTCTTAGTCTTACCTAAGAGGAGAAACAGTATCTGTCTTTCTGATTGGTACTCATTATGGTTTACCACATAATTACCTTAAAAATGTTTACAGAAGATACTGCTTACAACCAGCTTTGTATCTCTCTGTATTACCCCTTCAAGGCATTAATTTCATATACTATAAAGCACAAGAAAGATGCCTTTATTACCACATTCATTAGAATGGGCTAAACAGTGCCAAATGAAGAAGCATTTTTTCACAGACAATTATTGTTATTACCTAATGCAATTTACATTTTGCTGAATAGCAAAATAAATAAATAAATAAATATAAAAATCTTTTAAAATTAAGCCTTTGGGAAAAAAAAAAAAAAGAGTTTGATTCTAAACCACAGTGTATAAAAAGCCCGAAGGCTATATGGATTTGCAACTTCATATTTGAAGTCTACTAACCTGCATTAGGTCCAACTTAACTAATCTTGAACAATTTTGAAAGAAAAGCGCAGCAGCCTTATCTACCTTCTAAGACACCTGTATACAAAACTAAATGGATTTCCTATGCTAAAGAAGCTAATTTCCAAAAACAATCTTCCCACACTTTGAACTTCATTTTTTTAGTGGGTGGACAAAGGACGCTGTTAATAGAGTTTTCATCTTGCTTGCCATATTTTAATAGCTGTAAGGATTCAAAAGACAAATGAATCAACTCCCTCCTAAACTGCTGCTGAGCTCCTTCTGAGGGAACAAAAAGCTGTAGAAGGGCCTAATTGGAGTAGTCCCCGTAGGATTTTGGCTAGTAGAGAAGGAAGTCCTGCTCCAGCAAATAGAAATGAAGAAGCTTCATGCAGTGTAATGTTCTTTAACTTTCACTGAACCACCTTACCCCCTACTTGGCAAAATGAGGGGATGCCTTCTTTCACTAGCCCAACACTTTGTAACCAAGGAAATTAACTTCTGGTAAACAGTTGCTTAACCTTTTTTTTTTTTTAAAAAAAAAAAAATCTCCCTGGGGAGAGTACAGAAGAGGGCTGCAGGACAGGAGATTTAGTCTCAATTACCCAACAGGAGCAGCTTTCTGAGCTATTTTTCCTACATGCACACTGGTCCACTGATCCCAGCTTCTTTTCCAGCATATATTCCTGTCTGAAGGAGTCTGCAGTTACATAGACAGGGTTGTAGGTTGAGAGCTCAGCATCATAAGAATTCCATAAAAGAAAGAGCAAATTCCCCATCCTTGCATACCACATGTAAAATCAATAAACTTTGACCTAATAGGAATAATAAAAGCTGGAGAAGGCTCTGAGGAAACCAAAGGTCTACGGAAGTTTAAATTTAAAAAATAAAATGAAAAAAAAAAAATAGAAAGAGCTTTCTGTGTCTTGGAAACAATGGCTGCTGTACAGGTGATGGAAGAACCAAGTGGATCAAAATTCAGAATTCTTTAGGTTCGGTGAAAAATGTCAACAGATCACAGATAAAAATAGCCTGTATCCAAGGAACTGAGATGCTATGACATGATATTTGGATTTCCAAAGCAAAGACATTATTCATACTGGGAAACAATCAGTTGCTCAGATGAGTCTACGGTATTAAATATCAGCAGTCAGTTATGACAGCATCATCAAAACTGAAAGATTGTGGTAAACTGTTACTGACAATATTCTTCACCATATACTCAGTAGTGAGGGTATTTTATGGAAAGTCTGGGATCAAAACAGATGGGGCATGGAAATCAGCATGTTCAGAGAGCACTGGTTCATCCTTGCAGACGCACCAAGGTGTCAAAGAAGTTGCTTACTGTTTCCATTGTTGTTTTGCCCAGATCCACACTGATCTTTTGTGCATTGTACGGACATGTGTCATCTTTGACATAGAGGAGAGAGCAATTTATGTGAGGGAAGATGGAAAAGGAAGGCCAAAGAAACATGAGTTAAGAGATGCCTAAGTCCAATGAGGTATTACTCTCTTTTCAGTGATAAACAAAGCCTTCTACAGTTAGCTCATGAACAGAACAAAGGAAGTAGCTGAGGAAGGTCAAGGGGATGAGCAGACTGATTTCAGACCCAAATGAGTAAATGTCAGTCACATTTTTGCTCTAAAAATAAATACGGAAGAGAATGTCCAATCACAAAAACCCCATGACACAAATGTCAAAGATTTTAAGAAATATTTGGCAACCTATGCTGTGATTGACTCTGGACCACCTTAAAGTAAAAGGGTAAGCATGCCAATAAAAACAATTGCCATCATCAGGGTTTTACACCAAGGTTGTGTTTGTGTAGTCAAAGCAAATGCTGGAAAACATTTTTTAAAATGGTGTCAAATGAGGGTGTGTTCCTGTTTGCTGATGGCACTACCTGCACTGTTAGAACAAGCATAGACATACTGCAGGCAGATACAGCACTGACAGTGCCTATCTTAACCATACATTATAAGTACCAGATTTTAAATAGCAACATTACTCTTCCCCGCAACAGAGGAACTGATTTGCAAGCTACAACCAAAACCAGTAAGATTAAAGCTATGATATAATATAATTTAATTTTAAAAGTCCACAAAGATTCAGAAGGACACATTTTCCACTCTCCTCTTCCTGAACAGAAAGTTTGCTGTAGTCCTAGTTGTTTAACCTAAATAAACGTCCTCCTTCCTCCTAGCCTGGAAGAGAGCAGCTTGCCCTTGCTTTCTGGGGTCCAGTCACATGGAAGAGAGGTCCTCATCCTTGCCCAGCTCTTCTAGTCTGGCATCTTCTTGCAAGATAAAATTCTCCATTAAGACAAACCTATGTAAAAGAAGAAATCAGGTTACATACTCTCCAAGTGACAGGATTTTTTCTCCACACAGGGAAGGCCAAACTGCTAGTGCTCTGTACTAATTTCATGTTAACATACTGATGTGAAGCTGGAAATCTACCTATACACAAGAAGTCATCAAAATGCCTTCAGAAGCACATAAATCAGGAGCATACCAGGCAAGTAGGAAATGAATTTTTAATGAATGTTATAGCTAGCCACAGAGTTCAACAGCACTCTGTTTCCAAAGGTATTTATCTAGAAGGAAAACACCTGGGACATGTTAAAAATGAAAGTAGAGTCTGTCAGTGTCAGTGTATCATTGAGCAGATAAAGGGATGTTAAGGAGGTGGATGGGCAGTTGTCTGTTAAACAGCACACTGGGAAGAAACACATGCAACTGTTTTAATAGCAGATAACAGCAAAAGGATGTAAAAGAGTGAACCAGACTAGGCAACACCGGCACAACTCTGCCTGTGCTTAAAACAATGTTTGGCCATGCAGGAGATTCAGAACTACCTATTGGCATTTAGGATTAGTGAAGATTTAATTCATCATGCTGCAGTAATTGATGCAATACACTGACTTGTAGTCAATTCTAGGAAGCTTCTGGGTGTAGTTTGTAATGAAACCACTAAAAATGGAATTCAGAAGTAGTCAAAGGGAGAATGCCTGAGCAGACATTCTGCTCTTGTATCTGAGGAGATTGAAGTAGACAAATTCCAGCCTCATGAGATGTAATAGAAATTGCATTAATTTTGAAAGCATCCGATTGTCTTATAGTTGCAAAAAGGTCCCGTAGGGACAGAAATAGAAATAACACTTTGAACAAACAACTTGAGATCGTTTTTTTTGTTGTTTTTTTTTTTTTTTTTAATTTTTATTATATTATTTTATAAAATAACTCCTTCAGTCATGAAAAAATTCCTCTTGCAGCTTACAATTCCTTACTAGAGAAAGTAGTCCTTGTTTACAAAACATAGTATTCTAAAATACTCAAGATTTGAAGCAAATCTTACCATATTTTTGATACATGCTAACATTAAATCCATTATATTGCAGTTCTTAATTATTTGGAACTATTTCAGTGAAAAGTATTTTCTGTGCAATGCTATGCTTCCCGCTTTTGTTTGTGTATTTCTATATGTCTGAATAATTAAGGACTGTAAATAGAACACTGAACTGACATCTTTATTGAACAATTCCTTTCCTTCAGTTCCTGTGAACATTGTAGATGTGTATTTTTCTTATGGATTTCAGTAACTTTTGGTCTCCTTTTATTCGCAACTTATCAGAATGGCACATTAAAAAAAAAAAAAAAGGCATTTTAAAAGTATTTTTCTACTGTTTTTGCAGGTTGTGTAAATTTAAAGATAATGTATTCTGCACCAGCTCCCCAATAAGATAAAACATATAATGGCATTATACAGTAATTTGGATATTTTACTGACTTTATATTCTGGCAGTATGTTTCATGCCTCATTTGGTAGAAAACTCATTAGACTAGTACAAACCATGTTTCAATGCGATAGGTTCAGACTTCTTTCCCAACTAACTTGAGCTCCTGCCTATTTTCTGTACTTTCATGCTTGAGCTAATAAATTGCAAACTTTTACTGTTCTACTTGCTCTGGTCTCCTTTACATACCATTTTGGTGGCTCTGTATTGTGACACAGACGAAAGAGATGAAAAGCAAATTATCCCCTTGGGCTTATGGAATAAAGTTTTCTTTCATATAATCTGCATTCTTATGGAGCATTATGTTTTACTGAGCTACCAGTTTATGACAAGAGCATTCACTAAAACACAGAAATATCAATAGGGAAGAACACTCAAGAGTAAACATCTGAGAATTTCAAACCTAAACAAGAGTTTTAGCCATGACTTCAGATTTGATAGCTCAAATCAATTGGAAGATCTGTCACCTGAATCTAATATGTTCTAACATCAGACATACATGTAAGTAGATTGTTAATGTGCTTATAAAATAACATCACCACTCATTAATTATGTGATACGTATACATGCATACACATAGACACAATAGGTTTCTTGGTTAACTGAGAAGCTATCTAACTAGCAGAAACCCAGGAGTGGGTTCTTCAGCAATGCCAGGTTACAAGCCTCAAAATATTAAGGATACAGCTGAGCCATGGCCCTGTCTTCACTGTTTAGACCTGGGTCTAAACCTGAAAGTACACATAGTGTCAGGCAGAACAGAGCTGAAATCTTACTCAGTTCATCCAACAAGAGTGCAGTCAGCAATGTGTTACTTGCAAGAAAGCAAGAGCTGATAAGACTGTAATTGCATCATTCATAAAATAAGAGGTGAAAAACACAAGTTTTAGTCTTCCACTGTAATTATTAGGAAAAAAAAAAAAAAAAAAATGAAGTTTTGGGGAGAGGATATATTGGATATGTTAGAGGATCTAGGACAGACAGAATAAAAGCCTCTATACTACATTTTTTTCCTAAAGCAACATCCAAGATATGATCATAGGACAACAGAATCACAGAATGGCTGAGTGTATTGGGTTTACTTAGCAAGGTTTTGGTAGCAGAGGGTTGCAGGACTTACCTCTCTAACAAGAATCCAGAAGTTGCCCCATTTTAGATAAGGGCCAGTTTCAGATGCCTCCAAAGGGATCCACCTCTGCCCAGAGCCCAGCCAATAAGCAATGTTGTTTACACCTCTGGGAGAGCAAATTTAAGAAAGGGTGGGAAAAAAAACTGCTGTGCTACAGCAGCTGGGAGAGACAGCCCTGCAGACCCCCAGGTCAGTGCAGCAGGAGGGCAGGAGGTGCTCCGGGCACGCCACAGCAGTTCCCCTGCGGCCTGTGGAGAGGCCCCTGGTGGAGCAGGCTGTCCCCCTGCAGCCCATGGGTCCCCCATTGGAGCAGATCTCCATGCTGCAGCCCATGGAGGAGCCCCTGGTGGAGCAGGTGGATGTGGCCTGGAGGAAGCTGCGGCCCACAGAGAGCCCCCACAGGATCAGGCCCCGAGCTGGAGCTGCAGCCCGTGGAGAGAAGCCCACGCAGGAGCAGGGGGTCTGGGGAGAGCTGCTGCCCATGGGAGACCTGTGCTGGAGCAGTTTGCTCCTGGGGGATGGACCCCATGGGATAGAGCCATGTGGGAGCAGCTCTTGAAGAGCTGCTGCCTGTGGACAGCCCCCACAGGCTCAGTCTGGGAAGGACACCATCCTGTGGGAGGGACCCCGTGTGGAGCAGGGGCAGAGAGTGACTGTGAAAGAGTGGCGGAGATGAAGCGTTAGGGGCTGACTGCAGCCCCCATTCCCCATTTCCCTGCACCACTTGGTTGAAAGAGGTAGAAGAATGTGGATAGAGGGAAGGTGTTTTTTGTTTGGTTGGTTGGTTTGTTTTTAGTTTCTCACTGCTCTAGCTTGTTACCAATACGTAATAAATTCTATTAGTCTCCCAGTGCTGAGTCTGTTTTGCCCATGACGATAATTGTTGAATGATCTCCCTGTCCTTATCTCAACCCTTGAGCCATTTGCATTGTATTTTCTCCCCCTTTCCCTTTGGGGAGGGGGAAGGTGAGCTGTGGATATGGTGGAGCTCAGCTGCCCAC
Source organism: Anas acuta (assembly GCF_963932015.1). Classification (NCBI taxonomy): domain Eukaryota; kingdom Metazoa; phylum Chordata; class Aves; order Anseriformes; family Anatidae; genus Anas; species Anas acuta. The sequence goes on from NC_088981.1 coordinate 66,254,708, forward strand.
CAAGGTAAAACCACCACGCTGAGGTTGGCAGGGACCTCTGGAGATCTAGTCCAACACCCAGCCCAAGCAGAGCCACCTACAGCTGGTTGTCCAGGAACACAACCAGATAGCTTTAGAGTATTTCCAAGGTGGGAAACACCACAGCCTCTCTGCTCAGTAAATTGTCATGGGATAATGCAGAGGGGACAGAAACTCAGGAGGTCCCTCAGCCTCTCCTTCCTGGGTGACCCATTGCCAGGGGCTATTGACTATGCATTTGTCTCTGATCAGATCCATTAAGTTCCTGTAGGCCTGTTTCTCCAGTCCATCTTGGCCTCTGTGAATGGCAGCCCTGCCCTAAAGCCCATCAACTTCTCCCCAGCTTTGCAGTCACTCACAGACCTGATGAGAGAGCAGTCCCTCATCTCCAGATCACTGACAAAATTATTACAAAGGACAGGTCCCAGGATAGACTCTTGCAGTATCCATCTTGCTACCAGGCTCCAAGCAGAGTACAGTCTATTAACCACTAGCTTTCAGTTGTGTTAATTGTCCTACCACGTCCCAGATATTCCAGTGACATAGTTTTGTGACTGCACACTGTGCTCATGATCCTCCTGCTTGTTTCCCTGGTTATGTGTATCTGTGTGCATAACAGTTAAAGGGATATCTCCCTGTTTAGAATCTGGAGCAGCCACTAGATCCCCACAGCCATCAGTATGTCTCTTTGTGAAACTCTTTTGCAAGGGTGGAACAAGTAATCCACATCTCAACCCATCCCAACAAAGTACTGAGAAAGCATTACGAGGAAAAGAGTATGGAATTACCCAATGATTTTTTCCATAAATTAATATGTCATCACTCCTGATGTAAGTAGTTACTTTTGTCTCTGGTACACATTACTGTCAGATATTAATGAGATTATTGTAACCAAAAGTGATGTCACAACAGCATAACTAGAGAAAAATAAAATAGGAGTAATTTATAGGTTGATAAATATCATGGTTGAAGGAAAAGGAAAACAAGCTTGTAGTTATTCAGGATTGTTTGTAGAACATAAGAATTTGAGCAATAATGTAAGCATGTATAGAAGTTATTTATAAATTATTGTCAGGCAATAATTTCACTTTGTGCCTGTGATATACCACCCACAACCTTTTTGCTAATTGTTTCAAAACAAAAGCTCTGAATACGTTAAAACAGCTATATTTAAATATATACATATATATGAAATAATAATTTTTAAAAATGATCTGATGGTGAAAAACATCCATCTTCTTCTGTTGAAGAATGGGTGTCTCCCAGGACAGAATTACTCAGTTCTGGATCAGTTACAAGTTTCTGAGATATACAGATATTTAATGATTCAGAACCACTAGACTTCTAATCTACTGATTCAGAAGTCTAGTGGTTCTGCTAGGTATCATCTTTCCACCTGACCCCCAGTGAATTCTTCTGACTGCTTTGTCAGAAGACTGGTTTGTCAGAACCAAAAGGCTGGTTCTCCCATGTCATGGTATATGGTTTGTTTAGATCTATGTAATTGCTTAGGTGGATTTATAAACACTGACAGGTTGCATCTAGAGACAAACCTTATTATAAATAAAATATCAACCTTTAAGTAGAAGTAGAAACAAAAAGTTTAAATAATGAATATAAACGATTTCTGCATAGCAGAAGGGGATGGTCTCTGCATAAGGTTTTTGTGGTGTTTGTTGGGAAGACCTACATAATTTAGCTTTGACTTTTGCTTCTCTTAAGTAATGCAGGCATCTCATACTCATGTTGATAAATTCTTTATATCACACCACCATGTCTTCCCATTACATAATGCATTGTGCATGATTTTTTTTTTTGTCATATGTTTTACACACAGTCCCATGCACTTCTGTTTTCTGATGGAGATAGATGGAAGAAAATACACGAAGAGAAAAGAGAAAGTGTTGGCACAGCACATCACTTAATTATGTGAGCACACACAGCACATGTTCCCATTAACTTAAATTGTGCAACAGTTGAATAATTCTGGCCCAGCACATCTGGTTTAAAACATGGGAAACACTTTAAAAATATATACCTAAAACAGGAGGGGGAGAACTGAAAGCAGTATTTACTCAAGGGTCCTCAAACACTGTATGCTTCTTTTTTTCCTTCTTTTTTTTTTTTTTAACTGCCTATTCAGCCAACTAGTTTCACCTTAACTTATTTATTCAAGTTCAAAATTTTCAGGTGAAGGTCACATCTGTAATATTCTATCAGAATATGACAATGGGAAGAACCAAGATTATTCGCTTTTGACAGTGTCCCTCCTGTACAGTCACTTTGTTTCCCCTGTCATGGATGATTTTTTGCAAGAGCCTTTAAGGTGGTGTGACCAAGCTGCAGTAATCTGAAACTAATTAATCTGCAGTGCATTTGTAAGAAGTAACTGCATCTCATTATGGATATATATTGCTGTAGTGAAAAAAAAAAACAACCAGCTTAATCTTTCTAATATCTAGTGTTACAGGTTTTATTACACAGCTTCTGGTATGCTAATTTTTCACTTTTTTGAGTCTTTCTCTAATGATTGATAAATATTCTTACAGAGATGTTCAGGTGAGCTCATTACTCTCTTTTAAGCTATTTAAATTGTGATTATTAATGTCTCTGAAGTGTAACCAAGACGAATGTGCACATGTGAGGCCTGGATCACAAAGAGAGCACATGGCACTTACCTGTGCTCTGACAAGGTACCACCACAGGCTGACAGTGCCTGCTCTGAGGCACTGCATGTTGCAATAACAAAGGAAAAGATGGGGCCCTGGTAACAAGGATTACATGACTGAGTTCAACATTAAAACAACATCACAAATTACTCTGATTTAAGTTAAGACAACCAGCCATTTGTGACTGTTGCACAGGCCAGGTGTTAAAGCCCAGGGTTACAGAATACTAAAATGGTACTGAGCTGTACACCATTAATCTCACTGAAGATAAATTCTTCTCCTTCTTATATCCTCTCTTCCATGGCTAAGCATTTTTCCAGTGGTAGACATTAGTAGCTGCAGAATAGAGTTCTTTGCAGATGAAGTGGAAATCTTAATTAAAAAAAAAAAAAGAGAATCTACAGTTAGGTTCTGGAATCTCATTTTTTAAAATGTTGACCTTTCAGTATTAGCGTGAAAACCCAAAACTTTAATTCTTCAGTGCAAGCACAGCCTGGATAACTCAGATTTTACATTTGTCTTAATCTCCTTGTGTTTTGAACAGTTTTTATAAGTGACTCATGTTACCTACTGCACAATTTTCACAGGGAAAAAAAAAAGGGGGGTTGGGTGCAGGAAAAAAAAAAAAAAGTAATTCATGTTAGACCTAAATGTTTGGAAAGTTAGTGCTTTACACACAAACTCATGGCTGTCTGTATGCATGACTATCAGTATGTGAATAATATTTGTGTTGTATGTCTCATAATTTTGTGATCTGTTTTTTGTTGTTTATTTTCCTCTCTACTTACAGTGTTTCAGTTACCCAATTAAAGGCCAAATACAGTACCATACGATAGAAATTTTTGCACATTGTAAATATTCATTGTGAAAAGCTGTAAACAACCATAACAAATATTCGACCAGTTTGGCAACTATTTATAAGTAACGAGTACTTTCACAGAATGTGCAAATCTTATACAAAAAAAAAGACAGTTTTTACCGTAACGTATTTCCAAGGAGTACAATACCCAGCTCCAATCCACACACTTTTTTGCCCAAATATAGTTTCCCAAGATAGTTTTTCCTTTTGTTCCTTAAGCTATTTTTGGTTTGCTATCAGCAATAGCAGTATTCACACTGGATAGCAGAAAATAGATAATTTAGGAGAACGAATCACCAAACCTTTTCACAGCCTGTCAATATAATATCAGTACTGATAATTGCTATTGTTTATGTCATTACCATTCAGATGGGGCTGCTTAACAAATACACGTTATCAGGTGTGGTATGTGGCCATGACACACTCATCCTGGATTCCAGAAGGGATGAAGTCTTCAGAAGGAAATCTCTCCTTACTCACTTATCAAGCTGAGCTGTTGAAACCTTGACACTTCCAATTTGCAGAGATCAATGCAAACCTTTCCCTTGGCATGGATTCAAGTATCTTGAATTTCACTGCGAGCTTTAGGTTTGAATTAGTCCAAACCCCACAGTGATACTCAGCCAAAATTGTTAATTTCTGCCAAACTCACAGAGCTTTGAATGGTTTCCATTTCTTGTTAAATCAGTGGTGTACAGCTGGCTTAAAAATTGGTTCAGGTTTGGCAGCAAACTCTCAAATTAAATCTGACTCAGTTCTGTACCCACGTTAAATCATGCCTAGGGAGTGCAAACCCACACTGTGAGCGCAGTGAAATTCTGGGAGGAGCAGCCCCATGGATGGTGAGAAGAGTACATAGCCGCAGGTACCAAGCACCTCTTTCCAGTTTGCTCTCTACTTAAATGGCTTGCTGAATGCTAGCAGGGGCACTTGTCAGGGGAAGCATAACCTGCTTTCTGCCACTGAGATTCTTCCTCCCCAGGTACTGAAGTGCTTTCCTTTCATATACATCATGTAGCTGATCTGTCCTCATTATGATAGCAATCAGCATGTCCCTATCATCCAGCACTGATGATCCACTGCTATGACAGCTACTAAGGATTCAGGGATCGAGAAAAGAGGACTGTCTGCCTTGGGACACTGACTGTGGTTCCCACCTCCATCTGGCTGCTCCACCTCCATCCTCTCACTGTATGGGTGAGGAGAGACATTTCATGCTGCGGCCTACAAGCTCTGGGAGCCAAACACACAGCTGAGCCATCCAACAGGAGGGGTAAGAAGCTCCAAAAAAGACACATGGAGCCAGGAGCTACTGTGGCTTTCCCTTTTGTAAAGCTGTATCAGTTCTGCAGGCATCAAGTCAAGTATCAGAAACATTGTCACCTCTGCTGGATCTGTGTTTTTTGTTTTTTGTTTTTTGTTTTTTGTTTTTTGTTTTTTGTTTTTTTTTTTTCCTACAAAATTTAAGACTGTTATAAATTCTGAGTCAATTTAGCTTTATAAGATTTATTTATGGGGTCAATAAAAGTCAAGTAAACTGCACTGGGTGCGCGGGGAGTCTGGGCTCCTCCAGCACACACACACGTTACATCAGGCAGATGGTTTTTATGCTCCTAGGCTAACACATATTCATTACTACTTCTAGAAAAGGCAGGGTTATTATAATTAGTTCCCAGAATCCGAACCCTCCCACTGGTGCATGCATAATCAGTCTCCGGTGGTCCCTCTGGGGGTCTCTCGTGCTGAAGGCTCGTAGTCTTTCTCCCAGGCTTTTTCCTTGTCCTTCTCCTTTGTCCATCTTGGCTGGATATCAGAGACTTACACAGCATCCCATGCAAACTTTGTCTTTTAGTCATCCTTCAGCTTTCCCCTTCTCCTTAGTCTCTTGGCCAGATATCAGAGACTTGCATAGTGTCCCATGCGATAGTCACAATAGTTAGCAGTTATTCTGAACAGCCCCCCCCAGATATCAGAGACTCAAGGTTTACCCTTCAAGCCCTCTATTGACATGAACTGCTGAAGCATTCCTTACAAGACTAGATTTGCTAAAACTAAGGCACAATTTTGAAAAATCAAGTTTTGGAAAGCAAAATCAATATTCTCTGGTATAAAAGAAAGCACAGCCAACTAAAAAATTTAGTTTTCTGATCCCAAATGCAGCCTTTGTCTTCATCTCAATGGGCTGTGATTAGTGTATATGTTTATCTCCATACAGGGAAAAGTTGTATTCCAATCTTTGCTTGTCAAAATAACAATAGAGTCCAAAAAGTATGTCAGAAGCACCATGGCTGTAATTTCCATTTTAATTACAAAGAGAACAGTGCAATAACTACATCTCCTTTCCTACCCATACTTATTTGTAAAATGTTCCTGTATTTGACAACTCTCACAACTCTTGAAACAAAGCATATTTAACTGTATCATAAAGCTGGCTGCTTTAGAACATTCCAGATGATGCTTAGATTAAATCTAGTGTCACTGGCAACAAACTTTAGCACAGTGTGCACTCAAATATAAGCTACAAAATCATTTGCCTTGAAACAGCAGCTGTTTTAAGCAAAATAATACTAAAAGAAAACAAAAATAAGAATACTTTAATCTTTGAGTTTCCTTTAGGGAATTTTCTGCAGCCCCTGTTTCCAGATGTGCTTACAGCAAGCAGTGCACCTGCTGTTTTTTTCAGAGCAGTGCAATGCAACACCAGCAATTGGCCTGAAAACAGAGAGTCTTAATTTATTTTCTAATTATTTTTTTTTTTTCATAAAATGAAAACCCAGATCTTTTCCTTGGAATCAATGTCTTTGCCAGCAGGCTCAGTAGGCAAACCAGTAAACAACAGCCCTGGAAGGAGAACTGTCCCTACTGCCCCAGGAGGGGTATGCTTTGCCTATAGGACTGATGTCCCAGGGGGGCTGCTGGGGTCACCTGCAGGACCATCCATGTGTTGCCTGCACACGAGGGTAATTTCTGATTGGCCACCTGGTAGCTTGCCCTGCAGCCACAGCAATCTCAGGAGAACTTTCTGAAAGGGTCAGGCTCGGAGACCTGAGTTAGTGTGGCAAAAAAGGAAAAGATGCCTGGTGTTTTCATATCCTTATGGTCCTCTTTCTGCTTTCCCTACCCTCTTCTGAATTCTCCCTCTCCTGCCCTCCTCCTCAGCTGTCTTTCTACCTCAGACAGATGTCAGAGGTGTCAGACAACTTTTACCATAGGAGACCTCTGCCCATGAACTAAGTGCCAGCTTAGTCAAAAAAAGGTATTGCAGATAATGATAACAGTGGTGAGGAGAATGAGATTTTATAAGTCAAAAATTAAACTACGTTTAGGAAAGGGGCAAGGAAGGAAGAGTCATGTGGAAGGGAGCTGATGGAAGATGAGGAATCTCTTCAGGACACAGTCCGTACCCTTCACTTTGGCAGGAAAATGGAGGTCAGCGAGGAACCCCTATTTCTATGCTCCTTTGTCTCTTGCTTTTCCTTCCCTCTTTTCTGTTCCTATCTTACTACTCCTCTTCCCCCGCCAGCTTGCAGTTTCACTGAAAGGGTGGGCAGTGACCCCAGAGAAGGCCTCAACTACTGATATTCACAGATGTGAAAGCAAAACACTGCTTCACGTGGCTGTAAATCTGGTGTCTGAGCTAGCGGAGATACAGTGGTGGGCCACAAAAACAGAGCACATTCGCAGTTACTAGAGACGTGTGTTCTCCTTTTCAGTGTCTCCACACACATTCCCTTAGGGACGGTACCAAAGGAGCTCCACAGAGAGAGCCCAGCAAGGCAGCATGGATCACACAGGAATTAGCACCAAGAAGGAAAAGCGCGATGGCTTCTAAAAGGGACTCTGTGTGACTTTTGATACATACTCCTTAACCAACTGTTTCTTTCAAAAGCATCCCAATAATTCTAAAGAAAATAGTGTGTTTAATATGTTCTTGGTGTGATAGGACAGCTTCCATTAATCCTTCACATAGTATTAAGATTTCAAGCAGCAGTCATTCCCTATATTAACACATCTTGGATTTTCTAGTCAGTACTCTATCTTCTACTGTTTATCACACCATCAAACACTTTCTATTTCTGCTCTAGGATCTATTTCCTGCTTTATGCTAAACTTAATCCCTTTTCACATTCATTTTATAAATTCTTATTTGTTTTATTGAATTATTATGCTAATTCCAAGTCAATTTATGATCATTTAAGGACGCAGTAGTGATAGTATAAAAAATGTTATTGTTTTCATGGAGTTGTAGCAGTTATGATACAGCTATTTTTATGAGAGATTAAACACCTCCAAATTTATGGAGGTTATTATGTTTTTAATGGCAAAATTAAATGATAGCGAGAAGAGATAAGAATCAATATTTTCAGACCAGGAGTAGATAAAATCTGAAATAACTAGGATGATCGTTTTTACAGAGAGAAACAGGGAATTAATTCTCTATAGTGTTGCACCAGCTTTACATCAGGATAAGCAATGCTTGTCATCCAGCAGAGATATTCTGGGTTTCCCTGTCATTAAGCTAGAGACATATAGAGGAGAACCCAGCCCAAGAATTTTCTTCGGGATTTGAGAAAATAGCTTGTAGCTTTGGAAAAAGGACAATTACTCTGTAGCACTCTGAAAGACCATTCATGCAGGAAGTTTTCTGAATAACTTGTTTTATTATTCATGCATGCTGGTCATTTTATACGTGTTGACAGTCCCTTACCAACAGAAAAAAAAAATAGGGGAAAGAAGAAAAGAGCACAAGAGGAAGAGAGTATGGATCTGTGAAACTGAGAGTTTTTCAAGGAAAAAAGAATAATTTTAACATTTAATAAGTGAACTTTTTAAAAAGATCATCTATCTGATCATGCAGGGGAGATCATGAGCATCGTTCATATGTGCAAAGGGATATACCATTCTATGTACGCTGTAATATGAAAAAATATGGAAAAAGGAAGACTGCAACATCCTCCAGAGAAGACAGCATGATCAAAAGGCTTTTGTTGGACGTGGCTGTGATTTGTGGAAGCACCACACTAGTGCAGTGCTCTTTGCACAGTCACTAACACCAGCATGCATGAAAAACCCTGGCTCAGAAACTCATCAGGAGCAGCAAGACCCTGCCACTCATAGGGGTGATGCCTTGTTCCCAGGAGGGGCAAGTGGGTAGCTGTGAGTGTGGCCGAGGCTGGGGACTGTGCACATGCACAGATAGGAACCGGCAGCAGGATCCCCATAGGCTTTCTGCCACAAGCCCTGAGGCTCATCCCTCCAATAAAGAACAAAGATATACTACCCTCAGAGAGCTCTTGGAGGCAGCTCAGGGGGAGTTTCCTTCCTTCCAATAGGGGAAGTAAGGCCACCCTACAAATACCAAAGGATTTATTGATTTTTCATACTCCATCAAGAGAGGGTGTCTTACTTTCATCACAGTGTTAGGCATGAGCTGTTCCACTGGAAATGCCCTTCCATCTCATCCTTATTTTTTCCTGCTGTTTTTCTTACTCTGGTCACACAAAGGTAAATTAGTATGCAAGGTGGAAAGCAGAGAAGAATGAGGCAGTCATAGGTGATTTATAAAAGAAGGAGACATTGGCATCTAGGATAACATAATGAAAACAAGAATACTGAAACACAGAAAGAAACTAGACCTACCCTGCCTATGAAGAACACAAAGGTAACAAGTCAAAGAGGAAAATGAGTTGCCTCAAAACCAACAAAAAGCAGGGATATAGACAAAAAGAGCTTTACATCTTCTTACAGATGCTGCAGTAAGTATTGAAGTATGAGATATGAAGGTCACTTATCTAAACTTCCATCCAGCCCCAAGCAATGTAGATGTTAATGTACACTCATTACTTTGAAAGCTCAGACTCATAAAACAGGAGCTAAAATCTTCAATTTCACAGCATTATTGTAGCATTTTATTAGTTAAGACTATAATACAGAGCAAATTCTCCCCATCATCAACATAACACTTTTTTCATGCTAGTAAATGAGTTAGCGACAAAAGCTCCATTTTATTACTGTTAATTTTTATTTTTTTTTTATTAGTTGCCATGTTTTGAAGCTGCCCCATCATCATCCTTCACAATTTTCATCAGTTTAGTAACAAAGAACCATGCAACAATAGCTGCTTTCTGCAATATCACCACTGCTTCTTGGAGCTTCTTACTAACACTGAGGGTTAAGCTTTGATTGCCTTGTTCCAGAGCTGTAGTGGTAGGACATGTTCAGGTTATGACACTAAGAAGTAGGTATTTACTGACCAAGTTCAAAAGTAAATACCTTCAGTTAGAGCTGAATACCACCCTGAACTCTCACCAGTGGCATTACATAGGACATGTTAATATTTCAACAGTATATATGGCAAATGTCAGCAATTCTTTTCTAAGAGAAGGCAATTGTACACAAGTGTGTATAGGGCACATGTTGATTATGTGTAAGTACCTAGGCACCCTAGAGGGTATCAGTTCTGTTTCCTGTACAAATTGAGCTTGCACAAGTGTTTCTTTTATTTTAAACCATAACAGCAAGTGATAGGAGTAGATACATTTGCTATGTAGATACATAAAGCTATGGCATTACAGCTTTTTCTCTTCAGTTCTCTCTGTGCTGTTCTATCCTTGTCATGGATGTCTGTTGCTCTCTCTCTCACAAAAACAAACAAACAAACACAAACACTGGCACCACCAGAAGCAAGGTTGTAACAGGTTGATTTATCACTGTCAGATGTATTTTATTTCACAGTATCCAAAATGACTTATTATTAAAGCACTTTTCTGATTACAGAACTATTTACATGTTTACTATTTGATACTAAGGAGATCATTTGTGGTTTTACAAGAGAAAATTACCAGGGTCATGTAACTTTTTCACATCTTATTTTGTATTGTTAAGGGAAAACATTGCACTCTCTTTCCAAATATAGAGTAATTGCTGCCTGTAAAAGGGAACATTTGCTGCTCCCACTGCACAGACCATGGTTTCCATATTGATTTATCATTTTCTGAGGGGCAATTACCTCAGTGACTAGTAACTCAATGTGACAAAGCAGATAACCTTCCCACACAAGATGTTCCTTGACTGAAAACCTACCAATGCACCTCCATTTCCCTACACTGAACACTCAGTCCTCCCACAGGAGAGGTCTGTCAGAGCACTCTGGATTGCACAGCTGTCCTGGTTTTAGCTAGGATAGAGTTAATTTTCCTTCTAGTCACTGGTAGGATGCTGTGTCTTGGATTTAGGATGAGGATAAAGTTGATGCCACACTGATGTTTTAATTGTTGCAGAGCAGTGCTTACACCAAGCCAAGGACTTTTCAGCTTCTCGCTCTGTCCAACCAGCAGGCAGGCTGGGGGTGCAGCAGGAGCTGGGAGGGGACAGGACCTGGACAGCTGACCCCAACTGGCCAAAGGGATATCTCATACCATCTGACGACATGCTGAGCAATCAATATGGGGTGGCTGGCCGGGGTGAGGGGACCAGCTGCTCAGGGGTAGGCTGGGCATCAGTCAGTGGGTGGTGAGCAATTGCATTGTGCATCACTTGTTTTGTAACCATTATTATTAGTAGTACTGTTATCATTATTATTATTATTTTCCTTTCTTTTCTGTCCTAATAAACTCTTTATCTTAACCCACAGGCTTCATTTTCCTGATTCTCTCCCCCATCCCAGAGAGGGAGCGGGGAAGGTGAGCAAACAGCTGTGTGGTGCTTGGCTGCCAGCCGAGTTAAACCACAGCAGTCCTTATTCCTACTCACACCTTACTCTCAAGCTTTTATACCCTCCAGGGATGCCTGTAGTTTCATCTAACTATATAAATAAAACCTTAGCTACATGCAGATCTTCGTGGAACTCCCTTCATATCTAATTTTATCATCAAGCAGTGCATGCAGAGATACATGAAGTCTACCTGAGTTCACTACAGAGACTGGTTTAAACACAAACAAAAACAAATAAGACAATTAAGCAACAATGGAAGATCAAAGTTTACCCGATCATCCAATGCAATCGATGTCCAAATGCTTGTCTGACTTTGCAAAGTTCTTTGAATGGAAAAGGTCTCTTGAATGAGTTAGTTTAAGTCTTGGCAACAAAGAGAGAAGGAATTTCTCTGTTACTACTAAGATTGAAACTGCATAATCCAAACTTCCAGCCCTCTTGGTGAGCAAACTAAGTAACAGACTTTGTTCCCCAAGGGCTTTCCACCAAACTGACTTTCCCTTGGTATGCTAGGGGCAAGGTTCCCTCGGTCCCCTCCCCTCCCTTCCTAGAAGCCCTGTGCAAGATGAAAGTGATGGGAGCAACCACAAAAGCAAACACTGAGGAAGCCAAAGCTCACAGCCCCTGCCACTCAAGCAGAGGACTACTGAGGTCCATAAAATTAAGTCTGGCCTGACAGTTTTATTGGGTCAGGACTGTCATGTTTTGTACTGCACTGGATTCAGCTGCAAGCCTGGCTAATCTCTCTGGGTTGTCTCACCTTGAGCAAGGACAGCTCCAGGAAGTTTCAGCTCCAGTTCACACTCTCACCAAGGAAATCAGCTGAGCAACCATGCTGAATTATTTTGCCTCTAACAATTGCTTTCTGACTACAGTACTGCTACAGTTCTGCTTTTTCTGATTTGACCCTCCAACCTCAAATGTAGTTTTCTGCTAGTATATAACCTTGTGCCTACTAACAACACAACAAACAATTAGAGCTGGGTTGGTACTGTCATTAAATTGCCATTTAGCGTAGCCTAATCTGATGGTGCACTATTTGTGACTACAACATAATGGCTTATCCATATCAGCCGGAGGCTCCTCATAATACTTAATTCTTCATGTCAAGACTCAGGTAGCAATTCTTCTGTCTGCACTGCCCAACCTGGGCACTCACTGCAAAAAACATCTTTAACATCTTGTATTATAATGTGGGTTCTTAATTTCCTGTTTACTTTGATTTGTCAAATGAAGCCTAGACAGGCCAATCACAAGAAATTTGCAGTTTAAGAAAGTAGAAGCAATATAAGAATTCTGATGAAGCCAGCCTGCAAGTCGAAGTATTTCTTTGAGCCATATTACACTTACTTTGCACACATAAGCATGGTGACAGCATCAGTCTCTCAATGCACAGGTAGTGTCTCAAGCCAAGTAACTGTACAGCAGTATTTATGCCAGAAAATAAATAAATAAATAAACAGCAGTAAGACACTGAGTAATTGCAATAAACCAAAAATGAAAGCACTGTGTTCTTCATTCCTGGATGTCTCCTGGAAGTTATTTTCATTAGAAGCAAGACTAAATGACCTACTGGCTTACTGTTGGCCTTAAGATCTAAGACTGCATGTCCATCTAAAATCTTGCATAAAAGCAAATTCATATGGAAGGCTTTTCTTGTACAAAGATGTTAATAAATAAATAAATAAAATAAAAAAGGCAACCTCCTTAAGCTGCCCTTGTGCTCTGAAAAAGCAGTGCAATGCACTTTGATGCCTCCCACTAACTTATTGGCACAGTCTGCAAAACAAAGTGAAAGCACAGAGCAAACGGGTTTCCTGCCTGCCGGCCTAGCACAATTTTGTCTTTTCTGTGATGCACAGCAGTAGCAACGCAAAGGTTAACAGGCCAAAGTGTGCACATGCAGGAAAACAAACAGGATCTGCTCTTTTTGTCAGGTGTCCTACCACAGCAGGGGGAACAGATGGCAAAATCAGCAAAATTTGGATGCACAAAACCACTGCTCCATCAGCAGCATGTTCCCTATTTGCAAAGATGACCTTCCAGAGGAGTGCTTCCCGCTAAAATCACTACCTTGGCATCACTTTACATTGAAAGTAAATGTCAGTAAAAGAATTTGAGGTAAGCAACAGGTCTGATACTTCTAGGTTTGTTCTTGAAAAGGCAAATTTACAACTGAATCAGTCATTAGAAAGTCAATTTGCAGCTGTGACAAACAAGTGAAGAGCTATTCAAGTCACGGTATCACCAATGGTATTAATGATCTTGGTAATGAAAAGCTGATGACTTTTAACAAGTGTTATCTGACACACAAGATAAATACTATTAAATATGAAAAGTCTCTTTAATTACATGTGGAGTTTAGAGGCTTGTAAAAACCAGGCAAATTGGTATGCTGCTGTCTCCCTTACCTGTCACTTGGCAGAATAATGCCATAGCTCAATTACTGCGAGCACCGCTGGTGCACAAGCCTTGTCTCCAAACAAAATGTGGAAGTACAGGCTCGCTTTCTGAATCTTTCCATCTTTCCATTAGGAAACAGTAGGTTTAAACAATTACAAAAACAAAGCTGAGTAGTTCTGCACAACTGGGTAGTAGAGGTGACACAGGTTCCCAGCTAGCAAAGAAGTTCCCACATTTAAAAGGTTTTAACTGCGTATTTGTCTCTCATATCCAAGAATCTTGCAGAGTTGTCTATGCCATTTCTTTTTCTCTAAGACACTGATAGTCACAAAGGCATACTGTATGTCTTTAAGGAGAGTTAAAAGGCACAGTCAGATAGTCGATTTCTGACCAGGTTTGTAATTTAGAATTCAGCAGGCTTTTGTTTCACTGCCTGTGATAAATACTCTGCTTTAAGGCTTTTAAATGCCACTCCTGCTTTCTCCTAAAATGGTAAATGCCTGCTTAAGAAAAAAAAAAAAAAAAAAAAAAAAGCCTGTCCAACCTTCACACTTCTTTACATATGTATTTTTATGCCAGCTTTTAAAACAGCAAATAAAGCTGAGACTTTTTCTTTTTGATAAGAAATATGCTATCTCAATATGTCCAATGATTTTCACAAGTTTTGGTGACTGAGGCTTAACCTACCCTTGTGAATAGCAGTGACACTTCCCGCTGCTTTCACCCTGTAGCAGAGGCACAGGAGAGAAATGTGGCTTTTCCAAAACTGCACCTTATGCTACAGATTCAAATCTATCCCATCAATGGATTCATGTAAGATGTCTCATCTTTGACCTTAAAAACCCTAACTCACATTCATACAAGTGTGGAGTACGGGGGGGTGTAAGGCTTCTCTCATGTCAAATCAGAGGAACCCTTCAGTCACAGAAAGATTGAAATCTAGGATGAATATTTATCTATGCAGCATTTTCTTAAATAAATCACAGTTCAATTTTCATTAAATTTGACCTTTGGTCCATTTATGACTGAAAGACATATATAACAATGATTTCTCAAAAATATGACAAATACAAATTATACTATTAGGAAATATTGTTTCCCATTTGATCTTTTAAAACTTAATTTTGTCTATACTTGATTGAAAACAAGTTCTAGAGATGATTGGAAGTAGAGGGAGGAGAAGGGAGGGAATGGCATAGGGAACGAATTTGTGATCTTCACTTCACTTAGCAGTTGTTTGAAAATGGAAATAAAATCAAATTCTCCTCCTTGACTTCCCAAATGGCACATTAGCCATATTTCCTGTACTGTTCATTTTTCACTTCCCTGCCACAGGAGCTGGAATTATTTTGTGGGAATCATTTAGTAGTGCTTTGAATAGCAATTTTGGTGCCTTACAGGTGAACATCTAAGCTGACAAGAACTACCCATGCAAACTTCAGTAGGAAACAAGATTCTGTTGAACCTCACAGGACTGATGTTTTATGTTTGGTGCAGCCACTTTCTGGAGTCACATCTGGTTGCCTTCAATAAGATTATGTGGTGCAGTATGAAAGACTCTGCTCCTAATTGGCAAAAGTTACAGGACCTGCTTGTGCCAAATACAGTGTTTTTCTCTTGACATGCTCCTCTCTATCACTCTCCTCACTGCTGGGAGCAGTGGACCCTCAATTCCAGGAGTAGATCTGCACACTGCAGGATCCAGTCCATTTGAGTTTTTTACTGTTCCGTGTGCATTAATTATCATCACCATAGAAACAGACATAACATGCATTTGACTTAAGAAGGAAGCATGATTAATATGTTGTAGTTCCAATTTAAAATGTTATTAACCTTTCATAATCAGAACCAGATACTCTTACATTTTGAAATGATACAGTATTTTATTAAGTCTTGAAGCTGCCTCCATTAAAATCATTGGAGGTGTTAAAGACGTGCTTTTGACTTTTAATGGGAACAATGTAAACTCCTAACTACCTGAACTAACCACAGGATTTTTTAATGAATTACAGTGTATGATTCTCCATGAGAATCGTACACTTTCTAATACTAAAGAGCCTTGTTGTATTTATTACCTTCTTCTTCCATAAGTATTTGAGAAGCCAAAGTGGGTGTTGAAAGGAGGTTAGGAGTGTGTCAGAAAAGAAAAAAAAAAAAAAAGTACAGTATGAAAAGGGCAAACAGACTGTCAGGTGTTAAGAAGAAAACCAAAAGTTTAGCTTATTTGATTATGGAATTTTTATGGAATTTGTAATCCAAACCCTTGGCCACCTTTGTCTTGCCAAGCAGAACCAAACACTGTAACTCATGGTACCTCCAGGATCAACCCCACTACAGCAACTTGTTGAAGACACAGTATGCACCAGTGTGCCCAAACTGGCCAGCAGATCAGCAGAGCACAGTCAGCATTTACCTTGATCTCCATGCCTATACTTTACCAAAGGCAAAACCACCAGCTCTAATGGTGCAGTATCAGAAGGAAGGTGTTCACAATGTCATCTGGGGATCTGGCCACCCTTGTTAGGTGTAATGCAACAGGTGATGCGCAGACTCATGAAACAAAATCATTTTCTCTCTCACGAACCTGAACTGCAAAAAGAATGTATTAATGGTACATCTGTAAAAGCTCCACACAGCAGCCAGGAACTTCCTTAGCTTTCTCTCTGCTTGTAGAGCAATGTACAGTGTAAAATCTCCAAATGCAACAAAACCCCCTGAACAGAGGAATATCTAATGTTCGTATCGTTTTATACAGGTACATTGTAATTTACACAGATTGTTCTATTTTACTTTTTGTACAATCCTATCTTAGAATTACATTGTAAAGTCACAAGTAGATTCATAACTATTAATAAATACTATGAATATCTATAAGGTGCATTGTAAACAAAATGTGAAAAAAAAAATCTTAATACATAAGAATTATAAACTGCTGCAAGAATATTAAGACTTTACCTGGTAACAGCTTCACATTATGCCATCTGGGAAATAAGCCCAAATGACAGTAAATGATTATTTTTTCATAGTCTGAAATAACTCATTGCATTTTTTTTTTGTGAAAATGCAGCTGCTGAAACAAACCTTGCAAACAATCATGGTATGCAAGCTTGCATAGCAAGTAAGTTTAACATACATACAAACACATATATGAATATATCTAACTGTAGCTATATGATATATGATGTATTTTAACATATGTGACATTGTTCTTTGCATTCACTGTCACAAGAGCTGCAAAACCATTTTTATTGCACTATAGAAAGCAAAGCAATGAAAAGTAGTAATACATGCTTATTTAAATGGAGTTCTGTTCAGCCCAGAACCTCTTGGTGTAGCTATATGAATATTACTCTTCATTTGAGTAATATTTAGCATTCTTCCATCTATTTACATGTTAGCATCAAAATTCAGTTGTTACAATCATTGGAAAACATCCCAAGGAAACCAAGGATGTCTCATCCTTGTTTTATAGGCAGCTGGGCAGCAGAGACAGAAGTGTGTCAAATAACAGCCTGAAGGAACGCAACAAACCAGTGTTGGAGTCAGAAACCAAACTCAGGCATAGACCTAATTGGGGTAGAAAATAAAGCATAAAACCTCAACTAATTAAAACAGCATAATTGTGGTAGTAACTTATCAAGAAAGTTCTTCCAGTGTAGGCACAGAGCAGGGGGGAGTTGATTTTTTTTTTTTTTTAATTATTGCAGTTTCTTTGTTTGTTTCTTTGCTTGTTTTCTAGAAGAGAGCTGTACTCCAGAGTAGCCAAGTGGTTCTGTACTCAGGTGTGGGAAGGATGGGGTGTTGGCCCTGTGCTAAAGCAGATTCTTTCTGTATGTAGTATGAATGTCCCAGATACTCAGCTACTACTCACTGCTACTGCCTTCACTAGAAATGAATAAATCAGCAAAATTAACACTGAAAAGCTCCTGTTTTCCTCTCCATATAAACAAGGAAATAAAAAAAAAGAAATCATAAAATATTTAATGGGAGGGAAAAGATCCAGGGAACTATATTCAAAGGAAGTGCGAATTCCCAAACAGGTATTTCTTTTGACAAACCATGCTACTTCTACATACTGTTGGTGCTGTATCTTTCCATCAGAGAAACATGGAAGTAATAGAGCTGGGAGATGCAGCCAAGTGCAGCCACCTGCAGATAGTAGGAAACCACAAAATATTTCCTGGAGCAGCAGATGCCTGTGTTTATTAGCTTGCTGCAGAGATTGAGGAAAAACAGGAGATGGAAGGCTCAAGGAGGGAAAAAAAAAAAAATGAGGAAAGATTTTGTGCTTCACTTATTGAAGGATGGAGGGATTCAATTAAGCGATAGTTAAATAAAAATGAAAGTCTGTGTTCATATGTTTCTGGAAGGTATAAAATGTGCAGAATATGCAGAAATGTATAGATTTTTCTCCTTGATTCAGGTTCACATTAATATTTCTGGTCTTAGAAATCTTATCTCTTTTTGAAAATGAGATGCTCCTGACAGAAGGATTTTCACATTTTAGAAGTGTTTAGCCTAAGGGTCTGAGCTAAAGTGAATATGAATCAATAATGCCAAGTGAAACAAAGTAAATAATGAAATCAATGGAAAAACTCCCATTGAGTCTAACTCCCAGCAGACTACAGATCAGGCCATAAGGCCGTAGGAACATATCCAGTAGGAGGGAAATCCTGAGAGAAAGTGTATTTAGGAAAAAGTGCTTCTATTTTTCTTGGCATGATTAAGATCTATGAAAGGAATTCAGCAATTTATCACCACAGTGCCCCTCACGATGTTGTAATGACCTACCTCACCAAGGGTCCACACAGTGCCAAGGCTGGTAGGAATGTGCTACATTTGGGCAATAGAGCAAATTGTTACTGGAAGAGAAGTTATATTCCTTGATTGCTGTGCATACTGGCAAATAAACCTGTATTTCCCGTCAATGGAGATTTTTAAATTTAGTTTTCAAGGTAAAAGGAAAAGAAAACATATTCAGCATGAGAAATACATTAGGAGGAATGGATAGATAGCACTACAAATACGAAGAGGTCAGACCAAATAGGTTGATTTCTTCTCAGAGTTTTCTTTAGATCAATGTCTAAAAGAGCTGGACAATTTGTAATGGCCAATTAAAAAGCAAGACAGTCATTTGAGAAAAGGTGGGCTATATGTGACTACAGAAAAGGAAAGCAAGTATACTGAAGGTGTAAAACTATTTCTATCATTTAAAAAATACATCCAATTACCTCCTTCTTCCTCTACCATTCACCTTTTTCTGCTTTCCAGATCAACGGAATTAAAGGAGCTTAGTTTGTCCCTTCGGCTCCATCATTTTCTGTTTGGCCTCAGCTTTCAGAGTATCCAGAACTGCCAGGAATTTTTCTGGCTGAGTTATGAGCTAGGGGCTGCTTACCCTCCAGGTTTCTCAGACAAAGCAGTAAAGCACTACTAGGTCAGAGGAAAATCTGGAACAGAACTGAGAAACAAACCCACATCTCCCCAGCCAGCATTCAGTACCATAACACAGAGACCACACTTTTCTCACTACCTTGCTATTATCACAAAAACATAACAGGAACCAAATTTTGACAAATAATCAGTTACGCAAGCCAGGCAATCTGTCCTAGGAAAGGTATGTTTTAATCACCATTTTTCCTCAGTCTCCAGCCAAAGGCCTGATGGTGGTGATATTGTGAACCAAGAGCTCAGACCTGGAAGAATAAAATGCAGAAAAATATACAAGTTCTTTAGTGCTATGACTTACCTGCACTCCTCGGAGAGTAAAAAGTTCAATAATTGCCCTCTGCATCATTGGAAAGGTTAAGGCTTATTAGGAATGCTAAGGATGATTTCTGATTTCTAAGTGCTTCTTGTTTCCCAGTTCCTGGTATCCTGTTAAGGACAGGAGAAATACTGCTGGCTGGTCACTCTTCTGAAATTATAAAGAAAAAATGAACTCTTGGAACTAATCATATGCTACACACCATACTACAATTATTCTAGGGAACAAAGGTCTGGCTACAGCAAAATTTTACATGATACAGTCAAAAATATTTTCAGTTTTCACAAATGAGATCTAGTCACTTTCTTAGCATGAATTCTGCTGTATGGTTCTATGGAAATAGTTCTCTTCAAAACACCTAAGATTTCTGTGTTGATTTAATTTTATCCCTTCTGAAGAAGGATATTAATTCTTTGGCAAAGATCCAAAATTCATTGTTGGTAATGAGAATGCCCAATGGCTGGACAATTTCAGAGGATCACTGTCTTTTTAATTCAAGATTGAAGAGCGTTATATCTTCTTTTAAATGCTGGACTGTAAAACTATCTCGCTGTACAGTTGTTTTAGATTTCTCATTATTTTAAGCTTCATATTATTGTTATTTTAAATTACAGTGCTGTAATTCACACACACTGGCATGAGAGGTGGAAACTGAAAAATCTTAATGCCTACTACAGGTTGGTGTGCCTAAGGGAGACCAGAAAAATAAAAAAGTTGGCATAAATTCCTTGGTCAAGGATTTTTTTTTTACAACAGGTTGGTTTAAACTTATGTTTGCTGATGATAGATACATTAAATCACTGTGACTGGAAGGCTTGGCTCAGCACCTCCCAATTTTAGGGCTCTGCTGGCCAATCTACCATGGCATGCAGAGTACTTGTGCTGGGCTGTGCCTCACCTAACAATGAGCAAACTGCTACCAGCATTCACCCACCAGTGGACACCAGCATAAGGACTTTGTGAATTGGGCCCCCAGAATCATCCAGAATGACTAAAAATACAGAACTGGAACGTACCCAAAAAATGGACTTCCTGTGATGTTTCTGTTAATATTTCTTCATAAAGTTGCACTATATTTATAAACTAGTATGAAATGTCCTAAAAAGTAAAGGAAACATTAAAAGACAAACAAACTCTCTGTTGGAAATCCCAGAGATCCACACCTGGTATAGGAATTTCCTCTGAGATTCCCAATGCAGATGAAGGTCCGCAGCCTTTTTCTTTCTTACCTGCTTCTTACTGAGCCCCACCAAAATGTCTGTCTATAACCTTGCCACATGTTACTAAGAATTTTCCATCCTTTTAGAGAATGAAGATATCCTACAGCAGATACCTAGTGGCCTACTCCAACTTTCTTTTTCTCCTTCCTAAAAATAGTGCTGCATGTCACAGAATAATCACAGAATGGCTGAGGTTGGAAGGGACCTCTGGAGGTCATCTGCTCCAACCCCCCTGCTCAAGCAGAGACACCTAAATCAGGTTGTCCAGAAAGCTTTTCAGGATCTCCGATGTGGGAAACTCCACTACCTCTCTGGGCAACCTATTCTAGTGCTTCATCACCTGCGCAGTAAGTGTTTCTTGATGGTCAGACGGAATCTGCGTTCCTGTATGTGCCCACTGTCTCTTGTTCTGTAACAGGACAACACCGAAAGACAGCCTGGCTCTGTCTTCTTTGCACCCTCCCTTCAGGTATTTATGCATATTGATAAGATCCCCTCTGGGTCCACACAGGCTGTTTAGGCAAAATGGCTATTACATTACAACAGGTGCAGCCTAAATTGTTTCATGTGTATTTTCTTGTGTGGGCAAGCCCATAATTCAAGAAAGTCTCCCTAAATAATTGTCTCTCTAAATAACTTAAAAATTACATTTCTGACAAGTGGCTTATTTAGAGTTAGCATAAACATTTTCCTGACAGAATAAACTGAGTGTGACAGAGATATGGAAACTTGCTCTGTTAAACCATAGAATCCCAGCTTTATTTAAACAATGCTGTCTGCAACAAGTTTTCAGTGTTTAAAAGCTGGAGAGAATGGTGAGGGGTTCAGTAAACTACTTGTTGCTTCTGTTACTTGACCCTCGAGGGAGAAATCTGAAGAAAAAAAAAAAACACATTTATGCAACACACCACTACACTCATTCAACAGTACGCTCTGCTTTAAAAATGGTATGGAAGAACTCAGCTGTAAATTGAGTGTCAGTGCTCTCCTGTGTTGACCACAGCAACATATTTGTCTTAGTGCTCTGACAGTCGAGCAAGCAGGCATGCATGAATGATGCTTACGGATGGCACTTGTGTATGTACTGTTTCCCGAAACTTGTTCAAGGACATGTCACCCTTGGAACAAACAATTCTTAATTCTGTCAAGTTTGGTGTCTCCATGGGTTATCTGCCAAGTAATTGTCAGTTCTTTAACCTAAAAATGTCTGGGGACAACTTCAAAGATCAATGGGAACACATAGATATTTTGGCTTTCTCCTCTCTGTATGCTTATCTCCCTTCAGCTGCAGGTTTTTCCCACATCCCATCCTGTTTTCATACATCTATGTCTGTGCCAAACTGTGATCCAGCCATAACTTGAGGCAGTACAAGGCAGACCTGAGCTAGCTTATGCTGAGCACTGCAAGCCAAGGTGACCATGGTCAGGAATATGCACACAGACCCCAGGTGTCAGGAACATGTGTGCAAGCAGACATCCTGCATCCTGTTTTCAATCCAGAAAGGGACGACACCCATCCTAGAGGGACCTGTAGTCCTGAATCACCAACATTTCTCCTTGGACTGACTCAGAATACAGCAGGGTATAGGTGATCCACATGGGGGGAACAAAGGGACAATGAAGCACATCAGCAGGGCATAGTATTATTATGGAAGATTTGGAATTGCCCTCTAATTTTAGCTGTGACTTCCTCAGTGGTGAAATGGTACACTGTCATTTCACTTCAAGTTGGCTGCTTCCCTCACCTCACTACTGTTTTGCAGATGCAGACAGAGGCAAAAACACTGTGCCACAACTGTAGACTTCCAATGATCAGAGTGCCATTTTTGTTACGGTAGAGGAGCAAAAATAACAAGCTTTATGCTTGTTGTAAAAAATAATATACTATTAAACATTATTAAATGCACTGCCACCCAAATATCATTTCATCTAAGTCTCCTTCTCCCAGGGAGAAACTGAGATTAGTTTGAGCCATTACTGGAAAGTGATAAAATAGCATGTGTTTTGCTCAGTTAAAATTATAGGTGATCTCTGAAGTTTCTTGTTAAGATTAGTCTCCCCGTACTATCTATTTAATTTGTCGCTTTTACCCTGTCACTAACCCAGCTATGAGCTAAAGAAACAGAAAAATTCCCTTTACACAGACAGGAAAGAGCTTTTCTTCTCAGCCTGGGTCCTGCTGGGGTGAGAGCAGAGGGGGAATACCATCCTGGCAGAGGACATCAGGTTTTCCACAGCAAGCTTCTGCACCAGCCTTTCAAGGAGGAGGCCACAAAGATAGGAGCAGAGGGCATAGTGCTGTGCCAGGTACCCTGAGAACTCGTGTGAAGGGGATCTCCTCCCATCGCACCTTCCCCTTTCTTCCACCAGCACGCAAGCACACAGGCTAACCACAGGGTAGTTTTGCTGTAGCACACAGACAAGAGCATTCACTTCAGGTGCTGCTGCTGGCTTGTGGGCTGACAGCAAAAAAGGAATGGCTTTCTGCCTTGTTTTCTGATCTGTGTCTATAAGAAAAAACAAACAAACAAACAAACAAACAAACAAACAAACACAACAACATCCTAACTTAATTTAGGAAAGGGGATTCTGTTCTTCCCACTGCTGCTGCTGGAAATAAAGCATCTATTGGAAAGTAGATTTAGGGTATATAGCTAAAAGCAAATGTTTTGTTTGCTTGTTTGTTTTGTATTTTTTTTTTCTTTTTCAATGCAAGAAAACGTCTCTTCAACCTGCAAAAAAAATAAAAAAATAAAAAAATAAAATAAAATAAAATAAAATAAAATAAAATAAAATAAAATAAAATAAAATAAAATAACTTGGTAGTCTCAATTATTAAGACCTTCTTATATCCAGACCTTGTGACTCAGGAATAAGGAACATGGCTGTGCTTTTATGGAACATGCCCATACTGGATGTAAGCGTAGCACTTGCAAGACTCTCCAGATAGTGCCCCATCATGCATTGTTGTCAATGCATGTCAAAGTAACAAGAAGAAAAGCTGCTTTGAATGAAAATCTCTCTTAAATTGTTCCAAAGTTTCAGTTAAAATGTAGATAAAAAGTCCAGAGAACATTGTATAGTCTTACTCAGGTAGGTTTAATTAATGCTATATATTCCAATTTCTGTCTCCTTCCAAAAAAGGGGTTAGAAAGTCATTCCACCATCTTCCATTGTTCTCTAGGATTTTTTTTACAGCAAATTGGAAAGACTGAGAAATTAATCTGGCAGCAGATTTCACTTACATAAAAAAATAAAAAATGCATCTATATATATCCATTGTTGGGACTAGAACTGTGGTCTCAGATAAAAGATGTTGACTAATAAAAAGATTAAATCTCATGAGATATTCAGTGAATCACTTTGTCTTATTCCTCTCCTAGAAATATACCCAAGCAGGCCTATACTTCATGTGTATGAAATGCAGAAGACAATTCCATGCTACTGTTTCTTGATCAGGAAGTGCTATCTTGTTCCAACTCTCCTCATGCCATTTTGTTTCCCTGGTGTTCTGCTTCTTTGAAGTATCTCTTTTTTAGCCATCTGGCCAAGTATCTTTTTTTTCCAATTAAGGAACCTGTGTGAAAAAAATAAGTGCCCACTGATTTTAAACTGTGCTAATGAGGCATCCATCACTGTATTTTCTGGCTATTCTATACATGTATATGCTGACACAAAGTCGGTTGTTATAGAGTATGAGTATAAGTTATTCATGAAGACAGTCTTGTGTGCCCTAAACAATGCTCTACTCTTAATTACATTGTCACACAACAGCTGAAGAACTCTCAGGAGCCCACTCCAAATTTTTAAAAAAATGACTTGACTCAAACAGGAGTTCTGCTTTCTGAAAGGCTGTATTTAAAACTATATCTCTCTACATGCTGACAGATACGTAGTCAAAGACAGATAATAGCTCTGCTAGTGGTGCTGCCTCTTGGTAGATATGGCATCAGACACAGGTGCCTGTGTACTCCTTCCTGAAAAGCAGAAAGACAAGAAAACAATATCGTAGGAAAAAAAAAATAAAGGGAAAAAAGATAATAAACACCAACACCTTCTTCATTCCTGTGCTTAATCCCAAATACTGTAACGACAAATCCTATTCACTTGGGCCATGCAATCCCCAGTGCTATAAAAGGTGTTCAGATCTCCTGCTTCTGTCTGTGACAGTTCATTTTCTCCCAGATCTTAATTTGGTGATGTAACCGACTACCTTAAAGATACCAAGGTATGTCTTGGCTCTACCTACATAGTATGGCAGGGTTCTTTGGTACATGCTCCAGTCCCATTTCCTTAACAATGCGGACATGTTTGAGCAATTTGCTTGGAAACTACAGTACAGTCAATAAGGGTACAGCGTGAGTCTCTTGTCCCTGCAGCATTCACCTGAACCACTTAGTTGGGAAGAGCTCCTGGGTGGCACAGAGCTTGCTCTTCCCACTTGTTTCACAGTTATTTAGGATAGCAAGGAAAAATAAACAATTCCTTAAGCAAAGGAGTTTTTTAACCTGTGTGAGACTGCAGTATTGTTCAGCCTACATTTAACCTGACAGTGAAATATTTGTTCCCTGTAATCGTAGATGTCTTAACAGCAGAAGATCTAACTTAAACTGCTTTCTTTAGCTGTGACCTAACACTTAGTACAATACTTGGATAACAAAAAGCTTCCTTAGAATTCATTCAGGGTGATAATGTAATGAACCACAAATTAAACCAAAGACCGAGCTGTTCAACTCAAACTAAAACATTCATTGAAAGCCTTTCAAAAACCTTATATTTTCTTCCCACAAACCTATAATAGAAGAGAAAAACAGCCTGGCCAATTAGTCACAAATTTAAAAACTGATGCTGATACTGCCCTTAAGTTTTATTCCTGGTGCATTACCCCAGCTTCTGAACCAGCACTGCGAAGTTGCCTTCTGATAAGTACCTTTCAGGATGAAATGAAGAGCTACTTTTCATTAATACAATGACAAGGAACTTCACAAAAGGCCCAATGCTTATTTCTAAAGATTTTCTGAATTTAAGTCTTATTTTTAAATTGTGTTTTTAAACACATTTTTTCACAAGCATTGCATGTCTAATAATAACAATAATCAACTAAGTATTACTCTGTAAAATAAAGATACTTTTAAGAAGTGTAATTGTGCTGAACTTTGTGAATTAAATGTTTACATGCGATTACAATTCAGTCCTCAGAGATTTAGCTCTCAGGTTCTTTCAGTCACCGTTGATAAACAGAAGAAAGAATTGCATAGCTCTAGTAATCAACTTTTTACCTTCAAACAGCATTCTCTAATAACTTAGGCCTTAACTTAATTTGGATGCCTAAGCTTCCTGGTTATAGTATAGGTCTATAGTGCAGGTTATTTGGTCTTAATTCCAGTTTTCTTCTCAAAACTGCTTAGTTGTTCACTGGTTTCCAGTGAAATAGTGTCAGATATTTTATCAATTAACAGTTTCTTATGTTTTTTTTTTTTTTTTTGAATATCCCATGTATTATAAAAATAACTTCTTCCACTGAAATTCTATGCTTTGTGATTCATATAAAGCCATTATAATTACAAATAAGCAAAGACATATTTTACTAATATATACTTTACCTTTCCATATCCAATGCAAATAGACCATATAGCACTTCTCAAAGGAAAAAGGCTTCCCCTACCTCAGCAAAGCCTTTAGGAACACACTCAACACTGTGCTTAACAAGAAGAGCATGACTGAAAGTTTTGATGAATCAGGGCCAAGAAGACAAGTGCTCATCACTGTGAAGTGATGAATAAGCATTCTAAATGTACTCTGCCATAAACGTTAGCTTTCAAATCACAAAAGATGTGAAATTCACCTTTGTAAAATGAAACGAGAAAATATCTAAGTCCAGGTACTAAATAATACATCCATCAGGGTTCAAATGACTCTGTTAATTAGTAACAGAGTCTGAAATTTTAATCTCTAGGTCACTCATTCAAAAACAGCTAAATTCAATAATAAAAGGTTATTGCTGTTTAATGACAGCTTCCTGAACAAGCAAAAAGAGTGTGTTTAAAGGTAGCCTTACAGAAAGCCCAAGGACAGAGGGAGTCCTTTGATTGCAAATCCAGTAATTTGAAAGAAAAGACACTTGTGTTAACATCAGTCACAACACATCAATATTTTGCCCCACACCAATGGGAAAGCTATAACAATATCACAACTGACTAAGTTGGGAAGTTTTTCTCTTTGATTGTGTTAAATTGTCTCAGTTCTTTGCAACGATCCACGTGGAGGGAGCTTCCCCGCATACAATGCTTCTGTGTGACTGAGTCACTGCACAGGAGTGGCTTTCATGGAGATGGCTTTTACAAGAGGGAAATTATTTTGCCAAGGTAATATAACAAGCAGTGGCTTGAGGGGAAAGGAAAAATCAAAGGTAGCAGGGGTTTTGACTCTATTATTTTCTACATCAGTTTAAAAAAAAAAAAAAAAAAAAAAAGAAACCTGCAGGTGTCCAGTACCTAGTGTAATCGTTTCAGAGCACATGAGCACTACCAGATCAGATGATGGATTTTCTATTACCTTATCGCAGAGTAAAAAGTCCTTGCAAAGGTGAAAATCAAAGGATGGTCAGGACTATTGGATTCATCCCCAGTAAGGGACAGGTGTACATTCTTTGGGGGAAAAATAGGTCACCCATTAGCATTACATTCAAAAACATTGGTAATGAACCGTGCATCTCACCAGAGCTTTTGAAACAGCTCTGTGATGGGAACCTGTCAGAGAGCAATTCAGCTACTTTTCATTAATGCAGTGACTGGAAACTGCATACAAGACCAAATGCTTTACTCAGTGCTTGTGAGAGGACTGTGAGAGAAGGAAGCCTGTTTTCTCTCATAGTTCACGCTTTGTGAACAAGGATGCAGAGCTACTAGAACAGTCACTGCTGTCAGGCAAGAATAGTCTTTCTCTTGGTATTATATATCAGCTCATTCACTTGCCTGTTTCCCCATCTGATTCAGAAAATAAAATCTCCAGTGCTTTCTTACACCTCTGGAAGAAGCCACTGGTGCTTGTCTGCTGCTGCTGTGTGATCATCGCAGGCACTACTCTGCAAGCTCAGGGGGTATTGGCCACTTCAGGCTCGAGAGAGGCTGATACATCTTTGCTGCAGATGGAGAGTGATCATTTCTTCCAGAAGTGATTCAGAACAAAAGCCCAAGACAGATGTTCTTTATCACATCTGAAGGAGCTTATCTTTCTCCAGCGTCTACAAAGAATTGCATAGAAATGGCTACTACTAAACTAATGTTAGGCTTGCAGGATACTCCTCTTCTTTTCCCCAGAGTGTATCTTTTTCCATTCCTTTAATTATGAAAAAAAAAAAAAAAAAAAAAAAAAGGGAAAGAGAAAACTTGTCTATCTACAGTTTATCTTGCTTTGCAGGCCTTTTTGGTAATGTTAAATAACAACTTATCTTGACAAGGTTAGATTTTTATTTTTTTTTACATACATTTGCTGGACTATTTAATGTCTTGAACTCCTAAACTATAGCCTCAAAAGAGCAGATTAAAAAAAAAAAAAAGAAGCATACATTGATTTTAATATGCATATTAAAAACTGGTAGTATCACCTTAGGGGACAGATTTTCCTAAGGTGCTATGATTCAGGTCATTTAGGAAATCAAGGATCTATATTCATAGCTTACATTTCATCTAAGAATAGCTAGAAGCTAATTTAGATCATGGAACACTATAGAATACTTTCTGATACCTAGATTTCTTTGCATCCCACATTAGCTGAAGTTTCTCAGTGGAATTTTAGTGTATTTTAGTATAAAAAGGGTAATAATTTTTAGTATAAAAGGGTAAAAATAAAGGGTGAGCAGTGTTCTGGCTACCACTACCTGGTCACAAAGAAGAAGCTGGAGATTTAGTGGGATCACAGATCAGAATTTCAAAAAAAAAAAAAAAAACACTTAAAAAAGGATCAAGCATAAATTTTCCTCATCTTGATATGTGCCTTCACTTATCAGCAATTTTTCAACTCTGTATTGCACCACATCAATCTTCATCAAGGCCCAGACACATTCAGACCCCTCTGACTCAGTTCTTGAGACTAAGAGAAACTGAGACACATTTTGTCAGCCTACAGAACACTACAGCCTGACCTCATGATCCTATTTGATGACTACAATCAACCGGGGCATAATTGATTGCAGGATTAGATTTATGTTCGAAAATATCTGAGTTCTGCACTTTAAGAAAAACAAACATACAAGCATATTTGCTTGTCCATTCATTACAGTTTTATGCCTTTGAATAATGTCAACAGCAGAGTTTTTGGTGACACGTTACAATTAATAATTTCAGTATAGTATAGTATAGCTTACTTTATTCATTTTTTTCATTAAAAAATACACAAATTAAAATTGATTTTTTCAGTATATTGTTTTATGAAAAAATAATTTGTTGAACAAGTAGAGGGAGAAAGTAGAAAAGTGAGTAGAAAGGACATCTTATGAGAGGCCCATCCCATTCTTGGAGACAAGGCAGTACGTACAGTCATGCTAGGCTTGCTTATTTAATCCTACAAACCTGCTTTAAGAAAAAGCTTAAAGTGAACCAAAAGCCATTCAAATCACTTTAGTGATTCTTTGCTGAGCAAATAGTTCATTCAGGGAACTGTGTTCTTTCCTGATACTTTTGTTTTGTTCCTGTGGGAAATGCTTAGGTAGGACATATTGTCTCTGTCAGGCTTGTACAGATAGTATGAGAGAGAAATTTTAGTACTGGCCAGTTGCCACCACATAAGTCTTTCAATACTATCAATCTAACCCAGTCAATGAAAAACACTGGCAGTGGAGTTTTAAACATTGGAAGTATCGTATGAATGGGTTATTAGTAGCCCTTCAAGTGAAATTTATCTTTGCACGTTATAAGAGTATTTATATATTATTTCATTACTATTACAATAATCTCTGGCTTGTATTTTCTTATTTTAAAGCTGGTTACTTTCTGTATTCCCAAATGCTTGGACTTTTTTTAGTATCCATTTAGTTCTCCATCTCAATGATAGGCAGCTCAGATTATATCTCCTCCGTTAAAGATTGAAGAAAAGCAAAGGATAAGGAGTATTAGACAGGCCTGACACAGGACGTAACTCTGCAATTTCTATTTATGGATCCACTTTCCATATCCACCCATCCTGTTTTGGGAAGGACAGTGAAATAACTCATTTTTGGTTAATGTTTTAAACCAAAACAACTCATTCAGACTTCCTATTTCATAATATTATATATGTCTGTTTGACTTATGCATTTAGACATTCATCTCAGTATTTAGTTCACTGCATTAACTATTCATGAGCCACTTCACAGACAAGATTGTTAGCAATGCTGCTGCCCCGGTTGGTGGTTTAACCTCCAAGTCATGCTTACAAAAAGATTCAGCTGCAGGGAACAACACTGCTTGTGTGCAGAAAATGTTGGTCAAGGCTGCAGAGCACATGTCTGACTCTCCATTACACAGTTTAGTTCCACATCACATTAAGTAACCTAACTGAATTAAATAGTAACTAAGACAGACCACTTGCTCTGTCTTAGCCTTGAAGGGCATCAGAACATCAGTAGAAAGTCATCAAGGCACCTCATGTCTACCTTGTCTTTATAAACTGGCCATCCAGCAGCACCAGCTCAGGGAGAAGGGTTCCTAATCCCACTTCCTGCTCTACACACATAGACACCGGTTTTCTTCAGGGAGGATTGTCAATAGGTGTTACACTTCCAACCACAGCAAAAGAAGGAAGAGAAGACTGCTTCACTCCCGCAAGAACAGGAAGAAAGTTGCCCAGATGAAGTGACCTGTCTGCTTTTCTGTACTTTCTCTGGTCACTGGGCACCATCCTGGTCAGCATCTAGATGGTCCTGGGTCAGTAAAACAAAGAAATGCCAGTGTGTAGAGGAGGTGATGTTTTAAGGCCTCCTTCTTGCCTCTGGATAGTGCAAAAGATATCTCATCATGGCCAACAAGCTGGGATTCCCAAGTTGGGAATCAAGCTGGCAATAAGTAATATCCAGTGGTGATGTCTGGTTTCCTGACAGTGCCTCAGAGACAGACTATAGTTCACAAGTGTCTGCTTTCTTCTCCCTACTTTTTCTTCCACAAAAATATTGCCCTAAGAACTGCTCTCTAATTTCATCCTTCCAGCAGACTATATGCCATATGGTCCATCCTCCATGGACAAGCAATCCATACTTGTGTTGTCAGTCTTGAACCATTCTGGGTCAGGCCTGTGCTTTCCCCTCATGGAATTGAGCAGTTGGACCGATGACCAACTGTTCCAGCAAGGCTAGTTCCAGGCTGGGGGCAAAGTCTACATCCAGGATGTTCCAGCAAGGCTAGTTCCAGGCTGGGGGCAAAGTCTACATCACCTGTGCAGGCTATAAAAGGCTGGGAAGTTTTGGTTGGAAATTAGGAGACATTTCTTCTCAGAAAGAGTAGTCAGGCATTGGAATGTGTTGCCCATGGAGGTGGTGGAGTCACCGTCTCTGAAGGTGTTTAAGGAAAGGTTGGACATGGAGCTTAGGGACATGGTTTAATGGGTGATACTGGTAGTAGGGTGATGGCTGGACCAGATGATCTTGGAGATCTTTTCCAACCCTAACAATTCTATGATTCTATGGGGGCACACTTAAGTCTGTAGCCTGAAAGCCTGCCTCCAGTCCATGTTCCTGATCTCCCACTTTTGCTATGAGGTGCTGATGGGCAATGGCTTAAATGAAGTTATTGTCTTTCCAGATGACAGGGGGATAGCTACATGTGGCACAAACACATCAGTGATGGAGTGAATAGCCAGACATGCAAAAGGGCCTTTGTAGTTAAAGGTGTAGTTCCCAAGTAGACTGGTGGAGGCCTCTCCAGAGCCACAGCAGGGCTGTGAACAGGACAGGGCTGGTGATGACAAGTAGCACATGCACAAGGCTTCTCCCACACAACAGCCCTTTTGAGACACCAAAGCAGCACAGCCTTGGTAACAAAGTCACTTAGCTTTCCTCCACTATATTCAGAGCCCTTTGCAATTACACAAATGTTCTGATACAACCTTGGCAAATAGGGAGTTACTTTTTAGTAGTGTTGTATAAAAATTCCATTAAAATTCTGACGCAAACATTTGCCTCATATTAAATTTTCTGACCACCTGAGTTCTGAACTATCAATTGTCATTAAAAACTGAAACAGAGGAGTAAGCATGAGGCTACAGAAGACAAAAAAATCTTTATTTGAAGAGATATGGTGAGGTTGTAGGAAAAGGCAGCATGATACCAAGCTGTTTCTGATAAAGATCTTTAAAGACAACACCTTGTGGTTTTTTTTTTTCCAAAGCGGTGTGTTCCAGCTTTCACAGAAAGCATGGCATAAGTCATGCCAGCCCAAACCTTTACAGTAACATGACTTTTCCCTGCATGCCTGGTAGGAGGGATTTATTGTTTGTTCCACTCCAAGTAGAGAGAAACAAATTACGTGCAGCTTCTTGAATGCTGTGTCGTAATTTTTTTTTGTCTATCAGGAAATACTCATTTAAAAAATAAATAAATAAATAAATAAATAAATCCTAATTTTAAAGATCTGTTAAAGGTCAATTTGCAAATCAATATTTTCCTAATATAGATTGAATACTAAGCTGTGTGCGCACTGAAAGAAACTATCTCTGTGCTAACCTTATGGAGAAAAAAGTGGAACAACAAGATAAAAACTTAATTTAATGGGTGATTCTAGGAGCATGATGACCTTACCCAGATGTCTCATTCTGCTCTGTTTGGAATTTGTCCTCTGTGTTCACATACATAAGTTAACAATTAACTTATTTTGCTGTCTCTCATCTGTTGACTCAAATACATAAGGAGAAAGACATGCCAAGTTGCTTTCATTTGAGCAAAATAGCTGGTGCCAATGATGAATCAAAAAAAAACAACCAAGTTTTGATAATAAGGAACAGATGAATATTTTGCAAAACTAGTCAGTTACTGGTTAACCTGAGAAAATATTAGATATTATCTCTTACAGTAGATTTATTATATAAATATATTGATGTTCAACCACCATTACAAAAAACAACTATTCACTTTCCACATTTGTAATTACCTTGTAGGTTTATTCAGGACAAAGGCATATTCCTATCCTGTTGACAGGGATGTTAAATTAAACAGACTGTATGAAAGAGAACTACAGAAGCATAGAAAGAGACATGAAACTATGAAATGTTTAGGGAACCTTTCCCCACTTGTACCTCAACTTGGAGACTTGATTTGCATGCAAATATTTACCCTTTTCTCAAGACGATACTCATGTTTATTTCCTCTTTATACTATAGATACCCCACTTACACTAAGACCTTCATGCCGAAAGTACCAAGCTGAAAGGAAAAAAGTTCTATGGTCTTTGCCAGCTTCTTTGAGTCCTGAAAGTTTCCCTAAGAAACATTTGCTTCTGAATCAATTATCTTCCCTTTTCAGCCCTGGATATTTTCATGCATCTCATCTTAAACAGAAATCTGCCTCTCTGAATGCTGCTTGCTGCTAATTCATTGTTGCCATCCTCAAGTCTGCCTAGGATTACATACTGCCTGGTGTGTTTGGAGTACATAAAGCATTCAGAGATGCCTTGAACTCAGGAAAGCATTAGATGCTGCTAGATCAGGGTTGCAACAATGGACCAGAGCATCAGATGACATTGAGGCAATACATCTATCAATAAAGCAGAAAGCTCAGGGACAACTGGACATATGCAGAGAATAAAGGAGACCTGTGTTTCAGGAAGACAGCCAAATAAATGAAATGAACCAGAACTGGTCTAGGACAGATTGTTAGTGGTGTACTACAAGTCCTTGGTCTAGTAACTGAGCACTGGAAACTAAGAGAAGAATTTAATTTCTAAGGAAAACAAAGAAAAAATTTGCA
This sequence comes from Anas acuta, assembly GCF_963932015.1. Taxonomy (NCBI): domain Eukaryota; kingdom Metazoa; phylum Chordata; class Aves; order Anseriformes; family Anatidae; genus Anas; species Anas acuta. The sequence continues at coordinate 66,288,289 of NC_088981.1, forward strand.
CCCCAAAACACCATTTCATTTAAGGATTTTAAAGCACACTCCATACATTATGTCTTACTGTGAAATAGGTCAGCTTTTTTTTTTTTTTTTTTAGCTGAGAAAAATAAGGCTCACCGTCATACGGACAAAAAAAATATATAAAATGGTAACACCATTTCTCTTGTCTAGGTTTTCAATAAGATCCTAGTTTAGCCAAACAGCAAGAGCAAAGGTCAGATTAGCTGTGATTTTTTCTGCATCATGTAGCCCAAGCTGTAAATCAAACAAGGGAGTTTCAATAGGATAAAATATCAGATTTGAACTGAGGCTGAAAATCCTGGATTTCATTTAAAGAAGACAAATAATTCACAACTGTGGAAGATCTGAGCAGACACGTGTGCACCACGTATGCTCAAGCCAGCTGGCATTCTGCAGCTAAGAGCCACTACTCTGAGTGATCTGACAAGAAAAAAAATAAATAAAAATCAGCCAGTCAGGTAGTAGTGGGACACATCTGACTCCTTATCATTATGTGCCAAGGTGAGTCAGATCATGAATGGCACAGATAAGAAAAAAAAAATATAGATATAGATATAGATATAGATATATAAAAGAAATTCCCAGTCACCAAATGGGTTTGGGGTAAGAGAATCTGCTGAGGACTGATGGAACTGGCCACAATAATTTTTAACAAAAGTCTGTGAAGAAGAAACATGTAGTGGGCCTCAAGAGATCCACTGGAAAAAAAAAAAAAAAAAAAGAAAAAAAAAAGATGCATCACTTTTTTTTTTTTCCCCAGAGGACAGAACCAGTAAATAGCAAAGTATTTTCAATAAGACTAATTAAGAAAATAACTAAATACATAAGCTCTGTTCCTTGTAACTCCAAAGCTGTTAAGACCTTCAGAAGAGAGAGTGACTTTTAAAATAGTCTCAAAAATAAATCTGCAGCAATGTCTCAATCAGGGTATAGTCAGTAAGCCATATCTGTACGCGTACTATTAAAATGTGCTGTTGAGCAACATTAGCTCATCCAGTTAGGGAAAGAGCTACTGGGAAGAAAGAAGCACAAGGACACTACTTCAACTATTACATGAGGGCAATTTACACAGCCCACATGGCATCACACGTGGTTGGGATGATAAGAAGAGCTGGGGAATATTTTCAGCTTTGCTTTTTTTTTTTTTTTTTAATGAAATAGCCAAGGAACCCTTGCCCACAGACTTAAAATCTTATGCTGACCAAACACTCCTAATATAAATAAATATAATAAATGAATAAATATTAAATAAAATATAAATTATATATATATATATATATATATATATATATATATAATAAATTAAATAAATCTGCAATGTCTTTTGTTTTCAAGATCTATTGGTAATACTTTCAATCATGTTACTGTGTAGTTTTCTTCCTTGACAGAGTCATCAGGTTAGTAACCTACACTCCAATCACTTTCCCTTAGGTTTATATATTCAAACAGCAAGCTCTAGTTTGCAACCAAGATGTCCAGATATTCCCATCATTTGGTTGCTAAACACAGCCATTGAATGACTGCAAAATCCATCTCCAATGGTCATGTCTTGTTCTCTGCCAACACTTCTCTCCTCTGGTTCGGGAAAATGATGCCACCTTGGAAAGGAAATTTTGCCTCATTCCCTGTTGTGATTTCATCTTGTCAGAATAAATTCTAATTTCATACCTTTAAATGTAATATACAAATTTGATGATAGCCAAGAAAGTGCTGCTGGGAGAACATAATGGTTACAGTCATAATGCTGGCATAAGATGCTTTGGTGCTATTAGAGGTAATTAAGACTAAAGTACAGTAGTAAATTGTTTTCAGTCACTTGCAATCCAATGAGCTTTGCCCCTTAAATATGCCATATCTAGTGGGGTTTACCTTTGCAGGAGATTCTGGGTACAGAAATGCAAGAATGGAAGTAAAAGAGCATATCAACCTCACATAATATGAGCCTCTTCGATTCTGAGGGGCCAGGGAAGAGGACAGAGGGGCCTGTCACAACTTTTAATAACATCTCAAAAATCTAAGATACAGATGGAATTTCATGGGACCTCTCAAAACATCTTCAGCCTTAATTGCTACGAGAATAATTATGAGATGCCTATCTGAATGGTGAAATACCATAAAAGCTAACTTCCAATTCTTAGCTTCATAGCTAAAATTTGATTAAAGGATGTCAGAAATGGTAAAATATTGTAGCACTTTTCCTTTCTTTTATTTTCCTGCCTCTCTCTTGTGCATGTAATTCCATGACCTCATTTGCTTGTTCTGAGGGACTGCAGAGAGTCTTTAACAGAAGCAATTAAAAAAAAAATAAATGATGAAAAGCAAGGAATACCTTAAGTGTGATGGTCTCAAAGATGCCATCTAAAGTTGAGTATGACAGCTTCATGCCAGTACTGGACACGATCCCGCAAGGGGTCAGAGATCAAATTCTAGACTCAGACTTCCTGTGATGTCAAAGAAAACGCTTTTAAAATTTCATATTTTTACTGAACGAGAGTCAAATACTTTCTTCTGGCAGCATTTCTTGCAGGTCATTTTCTGTGCCATTTGAAATCATGGGGAAGAGAGAAAGGGCAGAGCCTTTCTGCCCTTAGCTGTGTGTTAGCTGGACACTTTTAGTGAACCCTCTGAATAAGCACTGCCAGCTGTGTGCATTAGAGAGCCTTCATTATGAGAAATGAATGATCCCCTCCCTCAGGTGAAGATGGAAGGAGCTATAAAGGGTAATTCCAAAGATACTGGTAGGAAAGAGACCTAACATACCATTCATCAGCCATGGCAGAAAAGGGTAGAAGGAGTGGAGCAATGAATTCTGCAAGCTTAGAGCTTCACATTCCTGATATACTCCTGATACATTTCTACATATAGTATTTATATTAAAAAAATATATATAAAAATAAATTGGATATTAGCCAAAGCTTGGATAAAGTGTGGGGTATTAGCCACATTCATATCATGTGTTTAGAGAAAATGTTTGAGAAAGGCTGTCACACAATCTCTCTTCCTTTCTTCTACTTTGCATCCTCAAATAGGAGACCAGTCTTCAACACTAAGCTCATCGTGAAGGCAAAAAGCTGGCGCCTCCCACCTCCCAGATTAGTGCCAGTACCCTGGCTGTAGGCTTCTCTGGGAGTCAAGCGCTCTCACTTCAGGGCTGTTGAGCAATACTCCTTAAGGAAAACTCCTCTCCTCTTTGCCATCGGAGTCCTGCACTCCTCTCTGAGTTGCAGCACAACTTCAAAAGAAAGAGTAGGGAAAGTGTACCTTCTCTAGGACACACTACAGCAAGACAGAAGAGGTGAATTTGAATCACCTGAGACTACAAAAGTGTGTTGTACACAGCTCTACAACTTCCTGAGCAAATGCTCTAACCACAGGGCTCCTAAATAAATGGTCATTATTTCCTTCTGAGCTCTGAAAGTAAAGCATAAGACAGTCCCTTAAAGCACTGAAGACCAAGCAAAGTTTTTGCAGCTGTGAGTCACACTTTCCTCACATACTGAACTCAGAACTGCAGCCAAGTGCCAAAGTCGGAGAGACAGAGAGTATTTCATACTCATGTGGTCTTCAAATGGCCAAAGCCTCTTTCCAAGCAGCACTCTGGGTGTTACGGAGCCTGCTTGTGAGCTCTGGGAACTCTATGACTTCGTCATGCTACTTACTCTAGAAAGAACATCTAACTTGGGTTTATGAATTGAATTCCCAAAGGCAAGCTTGTTAAATGTGTCTCTGAAGATCTGGATGAAAGTATTGTGTTTCAAAAGGAAGCTGTCAAGTAATGAATAAAAGTGGTCAGCACCAGAACATCGTACTCTGAAGCCCTTGTAAGGCAGGAGCACTGGCACAAACTCGCGGTGTAAAGGGCTGAATCAGTCTCAGCTGAATGTGATGCAAGATGAACCAGCTGCTAATGGCCCCGTTATCTGTCCCACGTATCTGTTAGAACATGCAGGCTAATTCTCTGTCACTAGGCAAGATGTAAGGCTACAACCAGGGTGAAATAAGTGCAGCTGGTTAATATATGTATATATATAGGAAAAGAAACAGTTGACACATTTTTTCCATGTCTTTCAGTTAATATGCACCAAATTTGCCCATTCAGAACATTTATTATAGAAAAGTGCCTTGTCCCTTGCTTACGCAAACCTCTCTCTCACTGCTTCTCATGTATCAGTTCTACCTTTCTATTCGTGCCTGATTTGTGCATGATAGCTGGGAAATGATTCCTAATCCTGCAGCTGAACCTAGAGCAGAGGCATTTTACTCTGCAGACCAGCATTTTGTTGGCATAACCACTGGATAGGACCCAACCTTACTCAGCATAGCAAAACAACTGCCTGAAGACTTGTTTTTTTTTTTTTTCTCCCCATTCAGCTGATGTCATCCAGGAAGTAATGCAGCTCATTTAGGAGAAAAAAATAAAAAAGGAGGGGGTGAGAGGTGTCAGCCAGCTGAGCTTGGAGTTCCCTCTAGGTGGATGTGCTGACAGAGCTATGTTGCAAGAAGCTCCTCCACTGCAAGTCCTGGTGCAAGCGGGCAGGCTTTCCACTGCCATCCTCAGGAGATTATCGCAAACACTAGGATTCATTTGTTCATGCTTCACTTGGATTATTTGACACTATTTAATGTGGTGACCTATCAATGGTGCTTAACTTTACAGCTGCATTTTCTGTCAGATAGAGACAGACAAAACTGAGCATGTACAAGTCTTGATTCTTCTACTCATATTTGATTTTTTTTTTTCCTCAAATACTCCCTGTATGTTCATGTTCTTTGCAATATCTTATATGGTTCTGTCTTGGGCCTAAAGTAAATTATTGACTTAAGAAAAGGGACTTGTATGGCACTGTTGGGCTGAGGCTTTTTTTTTTTTTTCTCGTAGCCTCCATTGCCCTCATCTTGTGAACAGCTTTGTGTGCCAGTAGCTTTCCATGCATGACCGGTCCCACTGAATGGCTCCCACATGACTCTGCTCGTAACTGTTTGTAACATCAGGTGTTCACAACAGGAAAGCACTGCACACAGAATTTCGGCTTCTGTTCTGAGGAGGAGGTTATTGTTGTCCTTGGAAAGATCATCTCATCGCAGAGGCTGGAGCAGTTAACGGGTTCTGCCTTTGCATTGAAAATGCTTGTTGCTTCCCACGCACTCAGGAAAACAGGAGGATGTCCCAAAGAGAACAATGAGGGTGGCAATGAACCTCCTGGCATTCATTTACACTTAACCCCTGGCATTTACCTCAGGCACCAAAAACGCAGCAGGCTGGTGAGTTCCGAGGGCTTCCCTTTAGGCAGCTGAGACACAGGAGCAGAACCTGGGTGATGGGATTTTCAACTCCTGTATCAGCTCCTGCATTGCTGTGGCAACATGGCAACCTAAGGAATTACTTCAGAGGGCTGAAGAAAGGCACTTATTCCAGCCAGCAGTAAATTCAGCCCCCAAATATTATCATATAAGTAGTGATGAGTTTTGCGGGCAATCTGTGAAAAATATTGTACGCCCACATATGCAGCGATTGAAACAGAATATGCTCGCTGGAGCTGAGTGGTATTTCACCATTTAGGAAGCTTTTTCATTAGTCAACTGCCTTTCAGTAGCTAAACTCCACGTTTGCCACCTGAAATGTTCCTTTAAAGCAACACAGCAACAAAAAAAAAGGCACAGATTCTTATCCCCTTTTCCAAGCAGGCTGAACTCTTCCATCCGAAGCAGTTTGATCTTGGCACAGCTCTCCAGGCAGCGTTACACATTTCTGGGAAAGGCATGTCAAAATCACAGCGCTAGTCGGGCGGTTTGAGCAAGAGCTTCATATCTAGCTGTGGGGAAACGCAACCCAGGAGAAAAAAAAAAAAAAAAAATGGATTTAGAGGAAAATCAGAGCAAAAACTAAAGGAAAAAAAAATAAAGGAAACGATTGATTTTGGTGTATGCAAATTGTGGGCTGCTGATCCTTCAGTTTCAGCTGTAATCCTGAAGTTTAACAGAAGCGTTTGCTCGTAGACTGGAAGGAGTTTTGCAGGACTCGGTCCAACGTTTGCATGTAACTGGCTCTGCTAAGCCTGTTTCCAATTAATCTATCTCAGGCTCTAACTTCTAAAGAGCGGGGTTTTGGGACGCAGCCTGCCTTTATTCCCGTTAAGCCGGCGGTGAACCTCCCCTTAAACTCAGCTGGGAGCGCAGCAAGGCCCGCGCCCAGCCCTTTTCCAGCCGTGCTTTGCAGCCCGTGCGATGCCCTCTCCCTGCCCTGGGTCAAAGCCCAGCCTTGCCCCTGCCGCTGCGCGTTATTCGCCCTTTTCCCAAACCCCCTTCAGGGCGCAGCACACCTCCGCCCCCGTGCCCTGCCTGTCCGGAGGCAGCACCACCGCACCTCCGCGGCTGCACCGCCCGGGCAGGGCCCCAAATCGCCCCGCGCTGCCAAACGCTGCCCCCCTCCCGGCCACCCCCGAGCGCGCCCCCGCGCGTCCCCCCGGCGCGCCCCCGCGCCCCACCGCCAGCCGCGGGGCGGTGGCCGCCAAGCCCCGCCCCCCACCGCCCCGCCCCGCCCCTCCGCGCCCCGCCCCCGCCGCCATTGGCCGGGCGGCGGCCCCGCCCCGCCTGGCCCCGCCCCCCGCCGCCCGGCAGTCGGGCGCGGGCGGAGCGGGGAGCGGCACCCGCGGCGGCGCCGTCCCGGCAGCATGGGCCGGGGCTGACGGACGGCGCCCGCCCCGCAGACGCCGAGCGCCGCCGGCGGGCCCGGGGAGGGAGCGAGAGGCAGGGGCTGGGGCTGGGGAAGAGGCAGAGCGGGGCGGGAAGTTCGCGCCGCGGCCGCCCGGGGAAACTTTCCGCCGGCGGAGCGGAGCGGTGGGGAGAGGAGCGGAGAGGAGCGGAGCGGGGCGCGCTGAGGCGGCGCGGGGGCCATGCCCGCCGCCAGCCTGCTGCCGCTGTTCGGTAGCGCGGCGGGGCCGGGGGCGCTGGGCGGCCCCGCGGGAGGCGGCGGCGGCGGCGGCGGAGCGGGCGGCGGGGTCCGGAAGGCGGCGGGCCCCGGCGCGTTCCGGCTGACGGAGAAGTTCGTGCTGCTGCTGGTGTTCAGCGCCTTCATCACCCTCTGCTTCGGGGCCATCTTCTTCCTGCCCGACTCCTCCAAGCTGCTCAGCGGCGTCTTCTTCCACTCGGCCGCCCTGCAGCCGCCGCCGCCCGGCGGGCAGCCCCGAGCCCCGCCGCAGCCCGGGGGGGGCCCGGCGGCGGGCGGCAGGGGCAGCCTGGCGCGGATCCGCGCCGACCACGAGCGGGCTCTGCGGGAGGCCAAGGAGACGCTGCAGAAGCTGCCCGAGGAGATCCGCGGGGACATCCGCCGGGACAAGGAGAAAGTCGCGCAGGACGCCCGCGGCAGGAAGGAGCCGGCCGCCTCCGGGCTGCCCCAGCGCCCTTTCCGCCCGCCCGTGGGCGCCGCGGGGCAGGAGCCCGCCGACCCCGCCGTGCGCCAGCGGAGGGCCAAGATCAAAGAGGTGGGTGGCGGCCGCCGCTCCCGGGGACCGGCCCGGGGCGGCCCCGAGCACGGCAACAGGTCGCCGGCGGCGGGGGGGAGCCCGGGGAGTGCCCCCGCCTCGCCCCGCTGCGGGATGCCCCGGCCGGAGCTGCGTGCCGGCTCCGCATCCTCCTCCTCCCTTCCTCCTTCTCCTCCTCCTCCTCCTCGCAGCCGCCGGGGCCCCCCGGCAGGAGCTGGCAGCTCCCGGCCCCGCGACGCCTTCGCACGGCTCCGCGGGGCTCGCCGGGCTTTGCCCGTGCCTCCCGGGGCAGTGGCGGGGCTCTCCCGGCCGTGCCTGCCGTGAGCAGGGCTCGCTGGGGTCCCCCGCGGCACAAGGAGGCTCGTTTCTTTCTTTCTTTCTTAATTCTTCGTGCCGTTCAACTTCCTGCCGTTGCCGGCAGCCCGTATTTATCGAGTTGACAATCCCTGCTGCCCGCGGGGATCAGTTCGCAAATTACTAAGTAGCGTGTGTTGCCCCTTCTGCGGGGATGGGAACGAGCCTCCCAAGCACGGAGCGTTTCCGTGAAACATCGTTAGCCCTGTTTAGGCTGATTTATTTTTATTGCATGTTTGCACAGAGCGGGCTGAAAAATCGGCATTGGCATCACGCGGAGCACCAAATAATAAGCTCTCACAAATCTCAAATTGTGTGCCGTGCTCTGAAGTCCTAGCATCAGTTTAACTGTTTCAGCAAACTGTGCACCAGTCATAAGCAGTAGATGCCGACGCAAAGGTGTTCAGAAGAGGGAAGCTCTCACGAATGCACAGTACAGATCACATCTTGAAGTGTGCAGAGACGGTGTTCTCGCTGCTTGCAGCCTCTCAGCCTCCCTGAGGCATACAGAACAATTAGAAATACCAACAAACTATGTTTCTGGTTATCTTGAATTGCCATGTATGAGTATTTGAGAGTAGCATAAGGAGGCTTCAGACCTGATGTATGACAGTCTGTAGTACAGAGGAGTGCAACAAGTAAATAAGCTGGAGGAGGAAGATAAAACTTGAGTATACTTCTCATTTTGCTGGTCTAGCACCATGCCAACTAGCCTAGCGATCTTCTATTCTATTTGTACGCAAGTGTGTAAGTGTGCACACACTTGCACCCTTGTGCATGTTAGATGTAAGTGTGCACACATACATATGTGCCCCAGGACCTCTTCCTTTTCTTCCTCCCTTTCCATCCTCTCGCTCTTCTTTCTCCCCAGCTTCTACCCGGGAACCACCGACAGTACAATAACCCCCCGGACCAGATGTTTGGCAATTGTAAGCGTAGGAAATGATGACAGAGAGACCACATTTAGTTTCCAGATCTTTATTTTTCCTTTTTATCTCAGTATCATTCCTCAACATTGTGTGTTGTTTCTGGGAGTTTTCTTTCCTCCCGATGCAGTGTGTGAACTTATCGCGTTGTTTACTCAATTGCTTTTGCATTTCTGCAGTACTTTGACCTATCTGATTTTTCTTTCTTTGAAGAATACTTTTTTTTTTTTTCCTGGCATTAGAACAGCGTTTCCTTTTTTCTGTTAACTTGTTTCATATGTTGGACTTAAGGTTGCTCTTTTCCCTGTCTTGTTCACCTTTTTGTGGACGTGCTTTACTGTTAAGCTGGAATTTTGATCGGCAGGCTTCTTAGAAATTGTTTTAAATTGTAACTTTCAGAAGGGTGCGCTACCTACTGCACTGCACGTGCACGGAAAGGGTGGAACCTACCCGTTAAAGCTCCTCTCCTTGTGCCTGGTTGTTGCATGCTGGAGGTGTAAACTGGACAAATCTTTCTGCCTTCACACCCTTTCGAGCCTGGAAATTACGCCTGCCATTGCATGATGTATGTCATAGGGTTAGGACTCAAAACTTGAAACTAGTTATGAGGATGCTTCTGGCAGAAGGAAGCAGGCTACTTTGTAAGAAATGAATGTGAACGAGTAAGGCTGTGCTTCCCCATGTTTCTGTCCTCAAAGAGCTCTGCATTGTCAACAGGGCGATGTAAAGGTGAGGGCGGAGAGAGCTGAAAGGGAGTGTGTAGCATTTCTTAACAAAGTTTTGTTATAGAAACTTCAACCTTTTTTTTTCTTTTTCTGTGGCACATTTAAAAAACAAAAAGTGAAACTTGAAAGAGGTGGGAATATAAAGATTCGTGAGCTTTATTTAGTATTGAAACAAGCGCGGTATGACGGAGAGCTAGAAAAACACAAAAGTTTCTACTAGCTTATCGAGTGAGCAAAGGTCTCGTTAAGGAAAAACAAAGCAGAAGTAGAGATCTTGTTTTGTTGCTGCCTTCTGCTCAGAGAGAACAACCCTGCTGTCCTCAGTGTCCGCATGTGGCAGCCACCCCGTGGAGCTGCACCTGCGAGGCCTGCCTGCCTGCAGGCCTGCCCCTATGGCACGGGGCCTGGGCCTGAGACCCTGCTGTGTGCTGCGATGCCCCTCATGTTCCCCTTCTGATGATGAACTGCAGGCAGACATTGGAAGAGGGTCTGGCGGTGCTGCCTGCAGCAGGGTTTGCCCAATACTTCCTGTTGTAAAACCTCTGTCAGTCACTTGTGACTGCTGCGTCTTCTGCTGGCTGACTGACGTTGCCTGCGCTGCGCATCTTTGTCAGGCTGTGGTTTGGGAAGGCTTGAGCATGGAGGCCCGGCTGCTTTTGAGGCTACCAGTGAAGTTGTGTTTTGTTGGCACTTGCGTTCTTCACACAGTTTCACTGATGCTGTGGTGTCTCCATGACTCAGAGCAGGGTCTGGGTACACGTTACGCCCCACTCTGGTTTCTCTTTTGGTGTCACGATAGGAGCCCTGGGCTGCAAATGAGGAGGTTGTGGTTTGTTCTTGCTTCTCCACTTCCGATCTGAGAGGTGGCCCCTCCTTTGAGCAAGTCCTTCCTGTGATACCTGTTCCCCATCTGTAAGGAAAGGGGAGTGGAAGGTGGTGATGACTTCCATTCAAACAAGCAGAAATTTTTGCAATCTGTGCTATTGTCCTGTTGGTTGTGCCTGGAGATCAGAAATAACAGGGAGAATAACATCAAAGACTTGCAGGTGCAACATCAGTTTGGGAAAGCATCCGCTTGATGTGAACAAAAGCAGTGTTTAGCAGAGGACAAGTAGTGGAGACAGGCTATGAAGGCAGGAGATGCACTGTTTCAATTGGGGAAATCTGACTTTGAATCTTTTTTAAGTCTTATTCCTCGCTTATCAAAAGAAAAAAGACAATTGAATTATTTAGGCATTAGGATAATAACAAACTGAACTCTTTTATTTCAGAGAATAGGAATAGAAAACAATGAGTGAGCTTGCTCAGGTACTAGAAGCAATATAATCATATTAGAGCTAATTAATCCTGCTGAGCAGCAAGCTATTGGTGTTGGTAGCGCACCATACTAATGCAGCTGTGCTGTTCCTGCACAAGGCAGCTAGCTTGGAGCCTGCACACATTATTGTATGGTGCTGTTCAGACATGTCTTCAGGGTAAAAGCCTTCTTGGAAAACTGGGACCTGATGTCTGTAATCCATGGTCATGTTATCTGTTCCTCACAGTATTCCCAATGCTTGCACAGCTCTCAGCTGTTGCAGTCATTGAGTAGAAGTGCTGAAGAGGGGAGTTTTATTCACTGGGCCTATGGTCATTCCTGAGCATCAGTCCTTTGTGCTAGATGTTGTCACAAGGCAGCAAAACAGACTCGGCAGCTGGAGATTACTTCATGCTGTTTTTATAGAAAGAACTCCTTTAAAGTTGTGTTGACAGTGTGATTCTGGAGCTTCCTAAGTCGTAAATATTAATTTTGTGGTAGCTTCATCATATTAGGCAAGAAGTCTCAGTGGCATTGCAAGGAAGTTCAGAAATATCTGGAGGAAAGGATACTTGTGAGCATGGAAATAATCAGAGGTCTAATATGCACTTGTCATAGCAGCACTTGGGTATAATTGTAACTCGTAACTCTCCAGTAACAAGGAGGACTGGTGGTGAAATGCCAGGGAGTATCTTGTTGCTGATGAGGGGTGCTCAGCCCCGTGCTCCCTCCTGCACACTTGCAGCTTTCTTGCTGGCTGCTGTTCTGCTGCTGCTCTGGGGGGCTGGTGAATGTCTTGAGAGGTTTTTACTTTTTACTGACTTCTGTGAGGTAAGGAGAGTTCACTAATACTTCTGGCTGTCAAAAGAAGAGGGGAAATCCCTTCTTGCTGCTTATTCATGCCTGACTCCTCTGGAGCCCTCTGAAAACAGCTTCAGCTCACTAAGCTGGCAGAAAAGTGACAGAGGAAAAAAAGTTGGATAAGTTTTATGCCAAGTTGCTGAGTTGAAGGCAATCAGGGAGGGGTCCACTCAATGGTAGCTTGGACTGTGGTAAGGGAACAGTGCTAGGTGGATGAAGGAGGTATGAAACTTCTCCTTTCAGTTGTCTTAAGGGACTGGCTTCTCCGTTAAATGTGAATCTGTAACATGACATTTGCAGAGCAGAGGTTCAACCTCCTGTAGCAGGCGGAAGTGCTGCACTTCAGTAGGGTGTTGCCTCTCGACCTCTTTTCTCAGAACAGAAAAAAGGAAAAGAAATACAAGAGCAGTAATTACTGAGCCCTCTAACTCCTGCAGGCTGAAATTCCAGGTGCTTGTACTAGGAAAAGAAGGTTGTGGGGGCCTTCCTAGGGCGTGGGTGGGGAAGAAGTAAACTGGTGCTGTTTGAGTATGGAATGGTTTGGGTTTCAAACACAAAAAGCCACATTTCCTGATGGTACAGTTTCTTAAGAATAAGATGCAGTATGAGCAAGGGGCCTTGGCATATAGTGAGTAAGCAAAGTGGTGATTTCTGGCAACATGCCGATGATGCAATGTATTTCTAAAGAAGCTTTCTTAAATTTTGACCTCAATGCTGACATCTTGCAGCTGTCATTCAGTTTCTCAAAGGAGTTTAAAATTAATTTATTTACTTACCTTTAATATTTCAGTAGTTTTATATCTGTTAGTTCTTTTTCCATGTTTTACAGTGCCTTCCTTACTAACAAATATTGCTTTTTGTTTTTTTTGTAATGGTTTTATAAAAGACACTGAGGAGGTGAGTTAACTACCTAAATGCAGGGAGTCCAATATGGTGTGTAGGCGTCTTACTCCCTAAGTTAAGGGTATTCTCCCTCGGTTTGTTGGGAGATCTATGCTCTTGTGAAGGGGCAGGGATTATTTTAGGGCATATAACATCACAAAATGGTAAGCTAAGCAGCTTACTTAGGGATGTAATGACACTACAAGATCACAGAATGGCTTGGGTTGGAAGGGACCTTAAAGACCACCCAGTCCCAACCCCTGTCATAGGCAGGGACACCTCCCACCAGACCAGGCTTCCCAAAGCCCCATCTAGCCTGGCCTTGAACACCTCCAGGGATGGGGCATCCACAGCTTTTCTGAGCAACCAGTGCCTCACCACCATCACAGTAATGATTTTTTTCCTTATATCTAATCTAAATCTCCTCTATCTTAGTTTAAAACCACTACTCCTTCTAATGCTACACTCCCTGAAAATGAGTCCCTCCCCAGCTTTCCTTTAGGCACTGTAAGGCTGTTGTAAGGGCTCCCTGGAGCTGTATCTTCTCCAGGCTGAACAACCCCAACTCCCTCAGCCCCTCTTCATAAGAGAGGTGCTCCAGCTCCTTGATTATCATCTTTGGGTCCCTTCTTTGGACTCACTGTAGACAAAGAAGAAGCTTCATCTGAATCACTGAGGGCATGATTCAGTGACTCTTCAGCAATTTCTTCACACCCTGTGCAGAGCTAGTTGGACCTGCCAACCAGGCAGAAATCTACCCACGCATTTGTTGAGTTTGTTGCTAGAGGGGATAGGGAACTGAAATGGCCTATCAGTGGTCTGAGCATGGAGGAGAGAAGCAGTGGACCACTGCTAAGGCAATGAGTTTGAAACTGGGAAGAGGTGGGGAACAAAGTGGAGGCTGTAGAGGCATCTTTTTGTTTACAAGACGTGAAATAAGGTATGCCTTTGCCAAATTAACATCCTTTCTGTTGGGAGCCCTTAAGGTCTTTTTAGGGGATGTTGTTTCAGGTGAGTCGTTTTTGGCTGCTTTTTTTATCAGTTATGAGATAGAGGGGTATTCTGGTGCATGACAGTGTGCACACTTGTCCAGGGTAGGGTGTGTCTCCATGGGCAGTTCATGTTTTTCAGCCTTACCCATACATGCTTTATGTCAACTAACCAAGAGGAATATTAAGCTTTCCTGTTCAGCCTTGGTCTACGTTCTCAGCAGGTAAATTTAACAAAGCTCACTGGTTGTTCCATGTATCCTTAGAGTGGATTCTTAGAATTCTGGGAAAATGAAAAGGCTTTAAACATGCAGTGGAAAACATCTGGCTTTCAAAAAAAAAATCAACCACATGATTAATTCTTTAACTGAAAACCATGTGCACGTTTTATGCAAAGGCAAAACCTGAATTCCAGATGCACAGGACTCCTTTTATGAAAGCTAAATAAGGTGATGAAAAGGGGTGAGGTAAAGCTTAAAATGGAATGTCTCCTGCATTTTGGCAGAAGTTATATTCTCCTGGTGATAATTTCGTATTTTACATTAGTACAGAAAACCTATGGCAGCCATTTAGCATAGAGAAATGAAGTAAATCATAATGTTGGTGAGTACAATTGCTTAAGGCTGTAATTCTGTGCTGTGGGCAAAATGAAGCAGAAAAACTCCACCTGTTTATTAAAATCGACTATTAAGGCTGAAAAATGTCTATCTCATTCAAGCAGAAAAAAAATTCTAAGGGTAGTAGACAGTCAGGCTTTGATAGCTTCCTTGGATGTTAATTAAAGCACAGATCTATGAAAAGAGAATCATGGACAGACAGAAGACAGCACTTCTTGCAATTAACTGCATTTTGTAGGCACTTGTATGACTGTTGGACAGACACCTTTTTGTTAAAGCTGTCTGAAATGTACTGCTGTAACAATTCTTTAGTGTGGTCACTTTTTCTGTTTTATTTTTTTTTTTTCCTAGTTTAGGGAGCCAGAGTAGGTGTGAAGTCCTGTGGTTTTATTCTCAAATAGAATGCCTTAACAAGTAGTTCCTTTATTTACCCATTAAACAATAAATTTGTCTTCCTAACTTATTTGGCAGAATAAGGGTCTACTACTTCAGGAAAGGATTCAGTGTTTGCTGCTATCTAAGAGTACAGCACTTCTCTGGCAATAAACTGCAGTCTGAAATGGTACAGTGATGCTAAAACATTCTGTTTGTGTGCTTTTCTGGTAACAAACTCCTCTTTTCAGAAGCATCTATATATAAAGTATGCTTTAGACACTGAGGTTTGAAGAATTTAGTAGTCTATTTTTAATTTATTTCTAAAACTAAGCTTATAAAATGGAGAAAATAATTGTTTAGATGGGCCTAGGAATTAAGCAATATGGGCAGTGTACCAGATAGTCAATGTACTGTTCTTTCTTTTGTGTGAAAACCTCCTTTATCCAAGAAATTTCTTTTTTTTTTAAGCATGTGATAAAAGAATGTGTGCAGACTCATAAGAAGCATCTTCCTATTTTCCATCACTTTCTATAATCAAGCCTGTCATGAAAACATAATTGGCAAGTAATAAAGCGCATGCTTGCCCAAAACAGATTAAGTGAAACCTTTTTCAGAACTGTGGTTAATCCCTCTTGCAACAGAAGGCTTGGCAGCCTCGCCGCCAGAGTCCAGGAGCCTCCACCACTGTGAGAGAGGAGCTTGCTCTGCAGGGGTGGGAGGGGTCCTTTTTTTTTTTTTTTTAACGGAAGGCAGGTAGGGCTGTAAAACTCCAGGTTTGCCTCTCTTGCATCTTGAAATCGTCAGTTTGAACTCTGTAGTAACCTAGAAATGCTTGCATGAAATACCGTGACGATTGGCTGTAACTTCACGCAGTAAGCTGATTGGATTTTGTAGCTGGTGTTTATGAACATAGAGGTATTGCTCATTCTGATGCCTCTAATTTTAAAGGCTTTTCAAACAGATTGGATGAGCATATAACCTGCTGTTACATTCTTAAAACTGGTAAACATTGCAAGCCTTTGTAGAAACACTGAGGTGTGTAGTTTCTTACACAAAGGTAACTGCAAGTGTAAAATCTAATTTCATTTGTCCTCCTGCTCTCTCTTGGAACCTATATGTACCTTGGCTTAGAAATAAAGTGGATCGTAAGTCTGACTTCTAAGAAACTTGGACCCTTTTTAATGCAGATATCTAGTAAGGTAAGAAAAAACATGAAGATGGAAAGAGACAGTAGGCAGTTTTGAGCAAAGGACCAAAATGATGCAGTGCGAGGAAAGAGCTAGTAGCTGTGGAGCATCTGGCTGTTACAAGACTTCCTGTGTGCTCTTCAAAAATTCTTTCAGAAGAATCAACTCTTTTCTCTGATGCTGGGCAGAAACAGGAGCTACAATTTCAGTGTAAAAGCATGCAGCTTTGCAGTTCTCGTGTTAAGGTATATATTGCTTCCACTTAGGTTAGAGGCAGTTCTGTGTATCATCTATAAGAATAAAGTTGGAAGGAAAGAACATCTGATACTTTCTTCCAGGATTTTGCATCATCTGACTTGTGTAGAGGTAATCTTATTGCTTGGCAACATAAAAGCTCTTTTTTCCATTATTTATTCAAAGCCAGTCTGTGCTTTTAAAACATTGCAATAAAATTGCATTCGATCAGTGTGGATTGCTTCTTTAATTAGTATTCCAACCACTGCGAGGCTATTTTTTTTTAAAAAGTATCTGCATATTTTTTCGCTTGGTTCACTGCATAATAAACATCTTTGTGCCTTTTGAAATTTCTTTTGTTCAGGGACTGCTTTCTTCCAAGGAAATAGAAAGTAGCTCGTGTAAAAGAATCCCAAGCTTAAAAAAAACAACAAAACATTTTGCTTTCAAAGTGTAGCACTCAAGGAGGTAGTAATTTTACTATTCCCTGATAGACACACACAGATGCAGACCCAGTCTTTAACTTCACTGTCAGTTTTCTCACTGCCTTTGAGCACTGACATCTGTTGTTGCACTGAATGGCGATACTAATGATAAAGCTTTGCCCATACTGCTGTCTGCAGGGAAATGTGCTGCTTGTTACTGTGGTTATAGTTCTCCACCCATCTGTGATTCTGAGAATTGCACTTCAAATTTTGTGTTGGACCTAGACAGTAATAGTAAATTTTTTAAACTGAAGCTTAAAGAAGAGAAAAAGATGTTAATAACTTTCAGTGGTGGAGTCACCCCCCTCATCTCCCACCCAATCATGCAACGGAAAACCTAATCGCCATTTAGAGAGTGGGAGAGTTGGACTTGTTATGCATTTAAAAAATCGTGCTACTTCAAAGCTGTGTGTTGCTTTTTTTGTTCTGGTGAGATTGTCTGAGGAACTGCCACAGGAAAAAAAAAAACAACTGTGCTATGTAACGATAAACTGCAAGCTGACTGATATTTTTATGTCTTATTCTGTAAAGCTCTAGGGTATGTGTGGCACTGAACCTGAACCGACTCTTCGTAGAAGTGTGTGCGATCCTGTCAAGGGCTAAAGTGACATCACAGATCAAAAAGGGCATTTCAAAAAATGACCTTTTTGAAGAAAAGCCCTTAAGCCTCTTCATGCAGTTACTCTAAAAAATCACTGTATTCATATTTAGAGAGAGACAAAGATATATTCGGATCTATCTCCATACGTACGTTTTACAGTACAGCCAAATACTCTGGGCAGTTGGTAAATGATAAATTCTCATTTGTAACTGAGGATGCAGTTTGTTAGGGGCAAGCTCTGATTTGAATAAACACCTTTAATAAAGCACAAGACAGATTTTTTACAAATAGCTACATTGAAAAAATAATTCTACACATGGTCCAAGCAAATCCAGAACATTGGAATGGAGCAAAGAATTTCCTGAATTTCAGTAACCAGCTTTGGACAAGTCATTGTGTAAATCTAAACCTTGCAGACAGTAGATACATGGTGAGAAAATTTTCAAACTTATTGGAAACTGTTATTTTATGCAGTCTGGTCATCTGAAAGTGTCCTGGAGGCGTGGCTGATCTGCATTTATGTGTGCTTTAGTTTTTGTTACTTTTCCAAGCCTTCTGCTTACCATATAATTTTCTCATTCAGAAAGAGAGAGAGAGAGAGATTCAGACTTGCCACTGCACCGCTGGAAGCATGTGGTCAATCTTCAGGGCTGTCTTCAAAATTAAATCAGATTACTCAGTCTTGTTGCAGCCAAATTTGGAAAATCTCTGAGGAGGGAGATTCTGCAGCTACCATGGACAAATGTATTCCGGTGTCTGAAGACCCTTTTTATCATACCCACTTAGAGTGTCCATTTTGCTTAAGTGTTCTGTCCCTAATTTCATCTTCATTTAACTAACGTCTCTCCCTGATAAGCTCTTGCCACTAAGCCCCAGGAGTACGTGTTGCCAATAAGACAGAGCCAAAAGGGCATGAATTGCTTGAGCCTTTCCATGTCCTTTATCACTATTTTTCCCAGCCTGTTTAGTAGCATGTCCCTGTTTTCCTTGGTCCTTCTTTTGCTGACGATGTACTTGTAGAGGCACCTTCTGCCTGCCATGCCATGAAAACCATGGCAGTTTTCCAACTGAGCTTTGGCCTTTTGCACTGCTGTGGGGCAACCCCTGTGCGATCCCCCTCCATGGGCATCCCTGGGGGTTTGGTCTCAGCCAGGCACTCCATGTTCAACTCTGGTGATCTCCTGCGTGGGCCATTCTTGTGCTTGGAGGTTGGCGAGGTCTCCTGGGCACCTCCAGCCTACAGGGATCTCTCCCATGGGATCCTGCTGGTCAGGTCTGTGAACAACGAGCTTGTTTCCCTGAACTCTGGACTCTGTTTTATTTGTCTTCCTCAGTTCCTTCATGATCTTAAATTCTCCTTTATAGCATTTACATTGGCTTATGGTTTAGACACTTCTCTTTCATGCATAAATTGTTTTGAAGTGAGCTGTTATTAGGAGAGGTGGGGCGCTGTAGGGAAATGACGTGGCCTTTTCCAACTAATTTTCATTTGTGCTGCCTTTCTCGGTTTTGTTAGGTAAGCGTAGGTGCTGTGTGTTGGCTTCGTTGGTATTTTGAAATCTTAAAAATGAGGAAATGTTTACTGGCCAAACAAATATGGTTAACAGGGAATTCCAATTTGAATTTTTGAAATAAGAGCTGTGGATAGAAAACAAAACTCTTAGTTGCAGCTCTGGGCACTTGTGTGGGTGTGAATGGGTTACTAGCATACTGACATAGCCTGGGAGAAACTCCATCAAAGAACTGGGTGGTGTTCTGAAGCTTCTTTTCTCTGGGTACCTGTGATTAAAATATAAGTCATCTGATGTTTGTACATTACACCTATGAAACTAGGGATGTGAAAGCTAATATAACATAAGTTCAAAGTTGATAAGTTTGAAGTTTGTATTGTGACTGAAGTCGATACCATTGAATTAGATGTAAAGCACAGTTCTGTTTTGATTTCTTTGTAAGCACTTAGAATTAGCAAATACTTATCACTAGCTTACAAACTTGATTTTAATTACATTTTAATCTATTTCACATGACTTACTGTGTGGTTTACAGCAGACATTGTGCTTATTTTTTACAGTAGGGTCAACTATTGCACTACACTACCAATTCATGCAAGTCCAACCATATAGCATTAAATGCCCTGTCACTTTTGACATCATGAAGTGGTCTTGCTTTCCAGAAGCTTGGTTTTGAAAATGAAGTCTTCCTTTATACTTTGTTGAGTTCAGTGTCCAAATTCACTGGTCATTTCTAAAGGTGTAGGCTGCCAGCATCATAGTGGTGCATGAGCATCCCTTCAATTTGACGCGAATGTTATGATTTAGTGGTATGGGAAGCAAAGTTCTTTCCAGCTATAGCAGGGACTATGTAACCTCACTTGTGCCCTAACGTTGTGATCCTTTGTTAGGAGAACAATGTTTGCCCATATTTTTTATCTGCTACTTAAAAGTGTGAAAAAGCATTTGTAAAACCCGCACAAGTACTTATGGTAGGAACTAATTAAGTTTAAGGAAAAGGCCTCTGAGTTTTGGAAAGCAGTTGAGCTTGTTTTTATCTTTGATCAGGCATTTTTTGGTGAATTTTTCTACAATGTCTGTGTATGAAGGTTTCATTTCATCAATAAAATTACTTTGAATCTTTTTAGCAATCCAAAGCTTGACCAGTGGCTGTGTCTCCACTTCTCTATTTTTTGTCTGTGGTTTGAAGTAAAAGTTCAGCATTTGATTTTCCTATGCAAATCAGGTCCTCTGGGATAAGCTAATGAAGTCATATCACTTGGGTTTCTTGCATGTGAAAAGAAACTTTAGATGTACAGTCTTCTGATCTGTACGTTCTGGGCATTCAAAAAAAAAAAAAGACTTTTTGTTAGCTGTAGTCTTGATGTAGTCTTGATCATGGGAACTTAGAGGGGCACAGATATTACTAAGTTGTTTTAAACGCTTAGGAGTGCACTGTAAGATGGCACGTGTTCATTTCAAAGTGACTTTATAATATCTTCTTCATGTGCTAATTACCTATTACCACATTATGTGGTGTGAGCATTCTGTAGAGCTTTTTATTCCATTTTGCTTGAAGACTGTATTTTTGTGATGCCTATTTTATTCTTTGTTTGCTACAGGGAACCTTTTCCATTTCATGCAGTTTGAAAAATGCATATATACCTTTTATATATACCTTTCTTTTTTTTTTTTTTTTTTTCCTGAGGAAGGAAGGAACAAGCCCAGCAGCTGATGCCAAGGACACATCTCAAAAAGAGATGAAAAGTCCATGTGTTTGCATGAACGCTCAGTGCAAATAAATGGGGATGTGATCTGTTACCTTGAAGTCAAACATACCTAGTGTCTGTTTGACTGGCCACACCTCCTCTGCACACAGGCAGAAATTTTCCTAATAACTTGGTGGCTGGTTTTGCTGCAGCCACACCAACAATGATTCTCTTGTACTTAAAACTTTGTGTTGCTATTAGTCCTGTGCTATGTGGGGAGCTTCTGCAGGCAGTAAAATAAGCTGTGAATGTGCAATAATTGGGGAAAAAGTCATAATTTCTCTTGACTATTATTGCTGTACAGTTTCAAATATACTGCTTATAGGACATGTCCTGGGAGGCATTGGAAATGTTGTAATCAAAACAACTGGAAATTTAAGTTGCCTTTTCTACCACTAACCCTAACCTCCCTCAAAAACAACAAAAAAATTACAACATCCAAATTTCAACTTCCTTAAAATAGTCAAAAATTGTATAAATTATCTCAATACTCCAAAGATGTCATATAGGAGGAGGACAGAAACGTAGCGGGTTTTGTGATGGGGCACGGAACAGCAGAAGTATGTGAAGGAAAACTTTGTAGTCCTTCGTTTGAAAGCTAATGACTGGGAATGTTGCAGATGTACCCAGTTTTACCAAAGAACCAGCATATAAAAGACTGTTTGGAGTGAAGTAGAGGAAGATTTAAAATGTCTATATTTTATTCAGTATTTGATCGTTTGATGAAAATCCTAATCAGCAGTTCTCAATCAGCTTTTCATAGAGGGAATTTGATAACAATTAATTTGTACAGTTAATCCACATAGTTAATCCCTCCCATTTGGGGACTTCACTCAGTTTGATTCATGCTCTTCAGCTTTTGTGATATCATTGGTGTTTTTGAAGTAGCTATGATCTCAGTAATACCTCTGGCTTAATTTAGAAATAATTGTGCTTTCTAGTAAAGCTTTTTTGTGTGTCTTTTAGCATCTATCCCTAAATGTACTTGATTGATTTTTTACTGACAAACACTGAAAATACATACCATGAGGAAAAACATAAATTTTAAATCTTCATAAACTTCTAAGACCTTTTCTGTTAGCCACTTTCCCCAGATCAGCACAGACCCATATTCCTTTTTCTTCCTTTGGGCTTCAGCAGTACAATTTTAAATCTAACTAGTTTGAGTTCTGCCAGATAAAAGCAGAAGACAAATTAACCAACAACAACAACAATGAAGTTTTATTTAGCAAAGTGAAAATTTTGTCTGTGCTGTAGCCAGAGTGCATGTGGTACCGTTGATCATTGAAGAGATGTGCATTTGGTGCTGAGCCTTTTAGACTGCATGTGGCAGTGTAACTGGAAAGAAGTGCAAGTTGTGGAATACCTGTACTTTTTCATGAAGCTTTGGTCATGTGCTGTACGTATGTTCATTTATTTGCTTTATAACTTGAACAAAATCCAGGCTGACTAAACAGTGGTGCACTTTGAGTGATGTGTAAAAATGGTGCTTTGTAGAGCAAATTGATTGCAGTAGTCTGCTCCCTAGAATACTGGTGTGCACGTGTGGGATCACCAGTAGATCCTTCCAACTGAGGCAGGGGATTAAATTTTCCAATGCCTTTCTTTTGAAAATACGTGTTGCTGATAGAATAACTGGCTTTTCACTTGTTTTCTTAAAGCATTCCGATATCCCTTTCTCCATACTGAGAATGGAAAGAGATGAAAATTTGGGCATTGCAATGGATGAGTGCTTCTTTTCTTTATGGTCGTATCTGTCAGTTTCAAACAAGGCAAATGATACTCCCTGGGGACTGCCATTTTTTTTCTAGAAGAGGAAAGCAGTAAGCACTGTCAGTTAAAATCAATGAAAAAAACACCAGACTGCAAATATTGAAGTTTTTCAGTGTGTGTGTTTTGAATGACTGTAATTCTTGAACTTGAGTTTAGTTAGTGCTGTCAGGAAACTAAAGATGCAGATGTATTTCTGGTGGGTCGCCATTTGCAGGCCATTCTTTGTCTATTCCGCTTGACACCCCTTGAGTTCAGTTCACAGTCCCATTTCAGCACTGCCTTGCACTAGCAGCCTGTATTGACTTTTAGTAGTCACTGTGTATATTTGATGTTGACTTTGAAACTTCCTTTGAAGGTGTAGAATGTACTTGCTCAGTGTTTTAACTTTGATAGATTCATGCTGTGGATTCTAATTATTGCCTATTATTAAGTACTACTTAGGAAGTAGCAGTAGCATCATAGATAAGGTAGGCATGGAGTCAGAGGAATTCAAAGCCTAATCTGCTGTATGTTTTAATTGAACTGATGTGTTTCTGGCTTTCAGTCATTGGCCTAATATGAGGGAGACAGGCTGCAGAAGCACTAAGCACCAGAGGACATCTGTCCTCCTGTACTGCACCACCCAAAGTCTTCCCTGTTGCGTCTCCCTGCCCTTGGGTGGGATGAGAACAGCTCCAGGCTTTAGCACTTCAGCTGTGGGCTCTGACTAATGCGATGCTTCTAGAGAAATGCACTTCAGTGTAGCTGGGGCAATCATTAGTGACCTGTTTCAAAGTCAGAAGCAGGTGAACACGCTGCCTAGCACCTTTAGTCAAATCTGCTGTGCTAGGTCATGTAAAAGGACTAGACTAAAAGCAGATTTCTCTTCAATGGGATGACGGTCTTAAAAGAATATATTCTGTGGATGGGTACAGGCAGAATACACAGAAATGAGTCCGTTTTGCTCAGCAGGGTAGGGCAGTGGCAGAGTTGGCTTGTTTGTTTTTATAACAGATAGGTGAGACAGTAAGAGTTTGCTGTACATATCTAGATCAGCAGGTCATTACCTTCCTTATCTACTGAAGGTAAATTTTTAACTTCCAGTTAACCTTGTCACCTAAAAGTTTGTAAATAGGCTTATCCTGGCCTGGTTGTAACTACATATAAGTAGTTTGGGGCTTAGCTGTTACTGTGGCAGCAAAATCACTGGTGTGGACATAGTGTTGAGGTTTGGGTTATGGAGTTCTGCAGCTGTTTAACAAAGTTAAAAGCTGTTTAACAAATCTTCCTGTTCTATGGTACAGCTTAACAAAGAGTTCACGTGTTTAATGATAGATGCATTAAGATAAACCTCAGAGAGCTGATCTTTTAATTTAAGTGTAGCTTCAGACCAGTATCTTTTTATTCAAGTGACAAGCTAACTCTTATCAAGTCTGAATCTCCTGGCCACGCAACATCCTGTGTTTTGATTACTATTTTGGAAGGTAATTTACTTGTTAGAACAAGTTCCACTTCCCTCTTACAGAGTGGCATCTTAATTGTGTATAGAAGTCTAAATTTGATTTTTTGACACACATTTCTTTGTACTAATCCTCAGTTCATATTTCAAATGCATACAGGTTTGCTATTTCACGAGATAATTATCAGGTAAGTGTATGAAAAAGGTAGAAAAACAAGTCAGTGGACTGACAGACAGTCTTCTACTGTCTGTCCATAGCAGATAGTAGTCTGATTGGGTTCAAAATTACTACCTCACCTTTTTAAAAAAAATGCTTCATTCTACTTCTCTAAAATAGGACACGTCTTTATGTCCAGGCAATAGTGCACTGTCCAAAATTAGGAGCAGTGATGCCGGGACCTTCCAAAGCATCCTGTTTTAAAAACAAATAATAACTATCACAGATTCAAGTCACGTGCAGTTGAACTTTGTATGTGCAGACAATCATCTTCTGTGCGTGTGGAAAATATACTTTAGCATTTCATGAAAATAGGCAGACAAGATAGATGTGTGGATGTGTTAGGAGTTGTGTGCGTGTTTGTTTCAAGTGGCCATTTTGAAATGGAAATCTTAGTTTATGGAATTAGAAACCAATGTAGCTTTTCTACTTCAGTATCAAGCACAACATCAAGGAGTATTTGGAAGAAATGAAACATTAAAATTTTTTGATATCAGAGTGGAACATTTCACTTTTTAATGAAAATGTTGTATTAAAATAACTGCGTCTTCCTTTTTCATTTCTGAAGGGAGAAGTTATGAAAGAGTAAGTTCTGGAAATTAAACATATTGCAGTTTTGAGAAGTCCATTAGAAGCTGTCGAAATAGCTTGTAGGTTCACCTTCTGTCTGTTCAAAAAAAAACAAAACAGGCTCTTAGTGGAGAAATGTAATATCCTTAGAAGGACTGAAACCTCTATTGTCCTAAACTGTCATTCTGAGGCATATTAGTTTAATGTGCTAAGTGTTGTATTTGTATCCTTAAAAGCTAAAAGCTCTGGCTTTCTATGATTTGATTCTGATATCAGTAAGTGCATGGGGATGGTGAGATCATAGGCAGCTAACCTGCGTGTCAGTATGACCAAAGGGGTGCTGGTCATCCATGTGGTGTGGGACTGCATGCTATGATAACACACAGCTATTTTATGTAGGGCCTTTAATGATGGATCTTACGAAGCATTGCAGAGTTCAGAATGCAGGAGCTGAGGCAGATTTAAAGCACTCTAGCTCCTATACATAAATAGATAATCAGAAGGAACCTAATTCACACATCTCTGACAGCCTGTTCTCCAGTACAAAAATCATTACCAAAAGACAAAAACATTTTGTTTCAAAATTCTCAGACTAAATAGATTTAGGATCCTCCAGGATATGTAATGTAATTGAAGGTAAGAGGAGGTAATAATAAGAAATCAGTTTTTATGTTGGATGTAGTGGTGTTGTTTAAGCCTATACTGAGAAATATTCCTGTCTGTCCAATACCAGGCACATCAAATACAACTACTAGGCGACAAAACCTGAACAAACCTGTTTTTAACACATTATGTTGTTGAGCTGTCGAGCCCTTTCTCCAGGCTGTGCGAATGTCAAGAATTTACATGAGTTAGAAAACAGTTGGTAATTTCATGAAAGAAGACTCTCCTGGGGTTTATTAATCATACAGACATCCCATCTGGCTCAAACTCTACATTACTAATAGGAAGTATTTCTGTTTGCTTGTCCTGTTATTAAACTTTTACTGTTCTAAACTCCTGTTAGGGACAGGAAAATGTGGTGGATAAGCCGGTTAGTCATCCAGCAGTCATCTTTCTGTGCTGGGAATTTGTTCTGAGAACTGTAGGAGTTGTTACCTGGCTTTTACTCTGAGAAATCTATTTTTGAGAGAGGAACGGCAACAGACCCTGAAGATAGATGCTGGGACTATTTCATAATGGCACAAAGAGAATTGCTAACTGTCATAAGTGTAATTACATTAGTGTTACCCAAAAGCTCAGATACTGAGCTGTAAACATGGGGTAAGGTCTGTTCTGTCCTATACAGGGTTAGGACATCAGGAAGTTCTCTTGCTGGCAGGGGGGAGAGCCCAAGCAGCCCCAGACACATGGTTTGCTTTGCCTTGTATTTCCTTCTCCTATTTTTCCCTTTCCAAGTTCTTTCTATCTACTGTCCTAATCTCTTCCCAATAAACAGCCCAGTCTTGTTTCCCTTTCCCAACTGACCTTGGTTCTGTTGACTTTATACCTTTATTTGATGTCAGTGATAGAGTTGCCCTGGTAAATTCTGTTAAAGTGCTGTTCTCTGTCTGTTATCTATAGTGCCTGCCCTTTCTTGTGTTGCTATCTTCTTAGCGGTGCCACAGGACAGGGAGAGCCATCTGTGTATGTGCTACTCCTCCTGTGTTATCTGTAGCATCTTGCACTTGTTTCTGCTATCTTGTTAGAGGCACCACGAGCCTGGGTGGGCCCCCTGCTCACCAGCCTAACATACAGAAAGTCTTTTAGTTTATAGCTGTTTGTGTTGCGGCCCCAGAAAAGGTTCTAGAATAATATAGTTTATGTATACTTCAATGTTTACATAACTATAAATATTGCTAGAGAGTTCTTAGTCTTCGTTTCAGAATAACCCCAGATGTTTGCTTTGGAGGTAAAGTGACTTGGTAGCTGGAACAGGGTAGACTTGCTGGGGGGGGGCGATGTAGTTTTAGGGAACAAATGTGAAACAAACAAAAAAGTATTTTCCAAAATTGCTTCACCCAAAGCAGAATCTCCAGAATTTACAAAATTTGCTCACAGGCAGCAAGTAAACCAGAAATTAGAATTGACAGAGCCTGTCAAGCAGGCTGCTAAGGAAGCTCAGCTCTGTGTCTGCTCTGTTCCTCTCCCTTTAGCCTTCCTGGAAGGGACCTGTCAAATTCAGCTTTCCATCCACAAAAGAAGCAAGTGAAATTAATGCATCTGGGGGTCTTTTGTTGCTGTTTTTGTTTTGGTAAGGGTCAAGAGGCAGCTGTTTTTTAGGCGTGAACAGTTGGGCTTGAGAAGTAGACTTCTCAAATTCTAGTCTACCAGACATGTTGTAGCTCAGTGACTTGACATAGCTCATTTTAGGAAATTACCATGACAATTTAGATGCTTTGTTTTCACTTTTGCTATGTAAGTGGGCTTGTCTTGGCCCAAACTATCCAAAAAAAAGTTTGAGTAAGGGAAAAGACTGCTCTGTATTGTGCTTATAAATAGAATAAATACTTTGATCTCCTTTGAGCAACTTGAAATAAAACATGGAGACAACAGAACTGATCAGGGGAACTTTCATGGTTTTACACGCCTGCCTGAAAAAAAGCAAGGGAATTAAGAGGAAAGGAATAATGTGTACTGGAAGACAAATTCTATCCATGCCTCTCTTTTCCCAGTATCATGGATCTATTAACTGCTTGTTTCCCCTTTTCCCCTTCTGCTTATCAAGAAGCAGAACTTTCAGAAGGTTGGTTGAATGGCTTGTATGATGGAGGAGTAGCCTGCCTTCTGTATTTTCTATGGTACCTTATATATTTGTGTAAGGTACCTTATAGGCTGAGAAACTGGTCAGTTCAGACAGCATTACAGAGCTAACATTTGCCCATTAAGGGAGTAAGTCTCTACCAGGTGGGGTAGAAGCTGTTTCCCCATAGTAACATGAGAGTGTGTCAGAACATGTCACGGTACTAGCTGTGCAGCAGATAATCATGGTATTAGTTGTGTTACAGATAGTCCAGACTGGAATTGTGATTCATATGTGCTTTGAATGCTAAAAAGCATTTGAAGTAATTTTTTGTTTAGAACCTAGGAACTGCAATATGAAGTCTGCTCTCATACCCTTCCTTCAGCATCCCAGTAAGTTGTCATTCTCCTCTGTCTTACAGCAATGATTCCTGAGTGTTTGTCTTTTCAGTAATGAACTTAACGTTTCATTTTCTTGTTTCCTTTTGTACGAAGATGTTCAGGAGCAGCCTCTGCTTTCTGCATGCCTTTACTTTGTTCTTATTCTCATTTCTATCCACTTACAAATAAGCAGTTAATTTTTCAGCCTTTCCATTGAGGAAAATCTCTCCATGCCTCTTAATAGGATTTTCTCTATTTTCTCTGTATTCTTTGCTTCCAGGAGATGACTCAAACAGAATGTTGGTATTCATCTTGTTTGGTGTTAATTATGTATCAGTTTTACGTTTTTCTATTCATTTCCTTGCATAACTGAGCATCTGATTTCTTCTGCTTGTCTTGAAAGCATGAGCATAGACATTCTCCACAAGACTGTGGCAGGTCTTATCAAATTATCTCTTATTCCATGTACATCTGATGAAATATTAACAGTCCCATAATTTGTTATCTGCATTGGAAAGGCTTCTCGCAGAGGAACATTTGGATGTATAAGGAAAATGTTATGTGAAGCAATAATATGCTAGTTGTAGCACTGGGAGAGATGCTACCTAAGGGTTAAATTTGCTTATAGTACTTAAGTGCAGATCTGTATGCATTTTAAGGTTGTTTTTAAATTGCAGTGCTCTACAAAAGGCTTCACTGCATATATACATGTATACCTTTCAGTATAAACATGTCATTTTCAAGCTATTTCTTAACTCCAGTTTGAATGAAGGGAATTACAGGTACCAGTAGGTACATTTCATCTTTTGTGCATGAGGAGCAAGTGCCTTATTACTTTTTTTTGTGGATGAGCATGTGTGAACTGGAACGCTAAGTTAATTTACAAGTTTGGTGATGGTTGTGTAATGTGGGTACCATGGCAGTGAAATTACATAAAAAGCCTAAGGTCTGAGTGTCATGTATTTTGGGAACTTCACTAGGTCTGCTTGTGTAAGGATCCACAGGCCAGATAATTAGATGAATGTTTCAAGAGGAAAATAAATGCTACACTAAAAGTGATAATGTCTATGTTTGCAATATCGATTTCAAGTGCTAAGGTAATACTGAGAACAAGTGATATACATTTTTTTGTTGTGGTGGCTCTTTCAGTGGTCGTACAGAGAGTGATGACTAATTTACAACAACTAATTTTCACCTCAGAAAAATTGTTACAATACAGCCCGTGTTCCCCAGAGATAGTTTGAGTGCTAAATAAATAAATCTTTATAACAATATTTCTCTATATATCAAATGCAGCTGTAGGTAAACCGTTTCATGTGTCTTAACCAAGATAGGTAGATACAAATATGAAACAGGCAGAAGTCATGAATTCATATGTGACATTATATTCATCATGTTTTGATAAGGTCTGATTATCTTAATTGTTCTTGAATCTTTCTGTACTAAGGCAGTAAGTATATAGCTCTTAAATTACTCTCTGAAATAAGCTGACGCTGTTTCACATAGCTGAAACGGTTTATGCAATATAGAAAAAAAAAAACAAAAAAAAAACACACTAGAAATGTTTCTGAAAGCTGGTAACAACTCGTAATTCTCATCTTGAATATTTTAAACTCAGCCAAAATCTTGGGCTGGATAAAGAGTTGTACCCTCATTGCTGACAAGCAGGTTGGTGTACCTGTTCTGTAAAATTTGCAAAATTTAGGTAAATATGTGAGGTCTGTACTGGAGTTGATGACATCCCAGGACAGCAGGGCCTGGCTGGGCACTGAGGCCAGGCAAGACTGTGTGGGTCTGAGGCTGGAAGTCCCAAGGATGGGGCCAGCATGGCCTCACCAGGCAACTATCCCCACTGCCCCAAAGGCCCCTGGGGAGAAAGTTTCTCCCATATCCACTCTGAACCTCCTTTAGTACAGCTGAGCCTCCTCATGTCTCTGACTCCCTCCTCTCCACCATGTCCCACAGGTACCAGGGTGCTGTCACCCCTGGAGCCGTCTGGGCCAGTCCCAGTCTCCAGCCTCTCCTTGCAGGGCAACTGCTCCATCCCCCATCATGGTGGGGGATCTGAGCTCACACTGAGCTCGCCCCAGTTTATCTATGTCTTTGCTATACTGGGAGGCCCAAAAAAAGTCATGGCATCTAGACATGGTCTCATGAGTGCTGTGTTTTGGGAGATAATCCCATCTTCCAGGCTGTGTTCCTGCAGCCCAGCTGCTGGTTCATGCATGGCTCCCTGTGCACCAGGCTCCCATGAGCTGCTCCCCAGCCTGGCCATGCTGGCTACTGTTGCAAGGGGTTATGGACTTTGCATTTGTCCCCGCAGCTTGTCACAAAACTCCTGTTGGCCTGTTCCTTCAGCCTGTCTTGGTCTCAGAGTGGCAGCCCTGACACTCCCAGATGGGATGTCCATCCACCACACACACACACTCTTAGTGTCACCTGCAAGCCTGGTGAGGTTGCACTGCATCACATCCTCCAAATTATTGATAAAGGGCTTTTTGTTTGTTTGTTTGTTTAAAAAAAAAATTGAAATGAATTACTATTGTCTGCTTTTGACTTCCATGTAACTGTTTTTCAGCTGTTGGGAAACAGTCCAATCCTTTTGCTCTAATTTCAGGCTATTAGGCTGCAGATACTTTTCTGTGCGTCATGATAATGATGCAGACTTAGCCCTTGATCCATGCAGCAACTGTGTACTGGATTAATCTATGTAAATACTCTTCAGTGAGTCGGTGCTCTGACTTCTGGTAGTGCGGTTTCACCACAGTCACAATAATAGCCTAAAACAGGAGAGCACTGCAGTTTATTTAACTAAATGCTGGAGAGACAAGAGAGGAACAAAAGGGGGGAAGGTCTAATTTGGGGCAGGGGAAGAGGAGAAGGTTACAGCTGAGAGTTAGTGGCACATGGATGAGGATTTGTTATGGACTTCTCTGGTCTGACCTTTTGTCAAGAGCTGATGGCTTGAGGGGATGGGAAAGGCATTTATTGGCAGTGCCCAGTATTTTGGAAAGCTCAGTGCCCTGCACTTCATGAATTGTTACAACTTCTAGCTTACTAAGTCTCTCATCGACTGATATCGGTAGTTTTTATAATTGATTTATTTTGTGGTTTTGCATGCTGTGACTAGTTTCGAGCTTCAGTTACCACCTACTTAACCAGATCAGTAATGGTCACAAATCCACTGATACTGCGTACCTCCGTACCTCACTGTCTTGTTTTTTCTTAAAAAAAAAAATACCGGGGGAGGGGAATTAAAAAAAAATTGCTTCAAAAGAATGCAGTTAAAGAAAAGAAAATGCAATTAAGGCAAGCAATGCACTTTGAAAATACTTCTGATATTCCACTTTTCAGTGCCATCCTGTATTCCTATTGCAACTAAAACTTCTTACCAGTAAGGATATATTCCCCTTTGTCTCCTAATTTCTGAAATGTGCTCTAGTAAGGATGCAGCATTGTGGAATGAATGTAGAATCATTCTGCAGAGGGGAAAAACTGCTGTTGTATTGCTGTCATTTTTTGTTTGTTTGATTTGTTTCTTTGCTTGTTGAAAAACATCCTGGATAAGTCTGCCTGCTTGGTCAGAACTAAATACCTCAACACTTGTGGTGGTGTGGACAAATGTTTGGTCCTTACTGACTTCAACTGCAGAATAAAACTTAAAAGAATTGGAGTGGAGATTGCAAGTCCAAAATGTGGGGAAAAAATAAAAATAAAATGACGTACTTACTGGCTGTACCTCGTACCATGTTCTTCTAGGTAGTTTAATGAGGACCCTGCCCTAGAAACGTGAGAAATCAGGTTGCAGTCACAGAGCCATCTCTATTGTCATCTCAGCCTGTGTCAGCTGAGTTTTCCAGATCTTCTTCCAATGGATGGCTAGTGTGAGAGGCAGAAGTGGGCTGAAATCTTGCAGCCTTGAGTAAAGGGAAGATTGTAAAGAGGTACAAGGAAGAAATCCAGCCCCAGTTAGTTGGGATAGGAGTGTCAGCATGGTGCATGCCAGCTGCACAGGTCGGTCTCAAGTGACATGCTAAGAGACATCACAGACGGTTTTGTAAACAAATGTGTGCCTGGAGATGTGTAGGAGCCCCAGCAAGCTTAGTGTCTTCTGATATGCAATAATATACTTCATAAAGTTGTTTGTATTAAAGAAGGGAGAAGAAATCGTGTTGAAACAGTGACTTGAGTCACCTTGATATTAATCACTTCATATGGATGTGCTGTGCTGCATAGCACTGTGCTTATTCTTTATTTGCATTACTCCTGCTGAGATTGGGAACTTCAGTGGCAGCAGCACTAAGTAGTGCCAGGTACGTAACAAACATGTAGGAGACACAGTCCTTACCATGAATAATTTATAATCTAATTAGAAGCAAACCTTATCAAATAGCTGTTTAAAGAACCGCAGGAAGAAGTGGAGAACAAAAGCGTGATTGTATCATGCAGTTGCAGGAGCCTCGTTGTTCGCCCTGTTTGGCTTAGGAGTTCTTGGAAGCTGTAACAAGTAATAAGTAGACTAGGAAGAAAAAAATTGACACTGAGTGGGATGAGTTGCTATATAACAGTATTCTTTGTAAGAGTAGTATTTCCACAAATTGCTTTCTTTTTTTTTTCCTTTCCCTTTTATGACATTAGTCAAATTATGCATGAACTTCAGAAGCTGCTACTAATTCTGCATAAGATCAAAGAAATACATTATATTTTTTGGTACAGCTCTGCAATGCTTTTCTAAGTGCAAATACTTCACCTTTCTTTCTGGCTATTGTCAGTAATGAACAATCACAGGACGGTTTGGGTTGAAAGGGATATTAAAGACCTTCCATTTCCAACCCCTCCGCTAGACCAGGTTGCCCAAAGCCCCATCCAACCTGGCCTTGAACACTTCCAGGGATGGGACATCCACAGCTTCTCTGGGCAGCCTGTTCATGTGCCTCACTGCCCTCTGAATAAATTTCCTCCTAACCTCTAATCTAAATCTCCCCTCTATTAGTTTAAAACTGTACCCCTTGTCCTATCATTACCTGCCCAAGTAAAATGTTGCTCTCCATCTTTTTTTATAAGTCCCCTTTAAGTATTGAAAAGCTACAATAAGGTCACCCCTGTGCTTTTTCTTCCTCAGGCTGAACATCCCTGGCTCTCTCAGCCTTTCTTCATAGGAGAGGTGCTCTAGCCCTCTGATCATCCTCGTGGCCCTCCACTGGACCTGCTCTAACAGATCCACATCTTTCTTGAATTCTTCCACATTACCTTGTGATGTAACATGTTTCGTCTTAAAGGGATATTTCACTAACACAAAACATATGTGATTATTTTCTTTAAGAAGTAGCAATTAGTGACTCTCCTTAGAAAAACACATTGGAGCATCACTGATTTGTCCCTCATGGAGATTAAATCCAAACTGCTAATATCACCTAGTATCACAGATTGTCTGAAGAAACAACATATATTTTTCATGCTAGCAATAAGGAAATAATTTTTCAGTCTATCTACTAGAGTCCATCTGAATTCTTTGTTAGGTGTCTGAAGAAGATGTACCTTTGGAGAAACATAGACATCTTGACTGGCAAGCTTTAGGCTTTATTTTTTTGTTCTGAAATGCAGATCTTGGTAACAGTTGCTGAATTGTAAGATAGGGGCTGTATGGGATCCGTTTCCATATGACTTAGAATGCTGTTATGTTGATTTCCGTCCTGTATATGTACACAGATGTCAATGGAAGATGAATTGATCTGAAAATAGAGCATCTTCAACATTAATGTCAGCTGTGTTCAGTTTCATAATGCTACACTTCAATACTACATCTGCATTTCTTTCTTCACTAGTTTAGTTACTAAGAACATGCTATTGGCTCCTCCACTAGTAATTCAGTGTTGGACACCAAAGCAGTTTGGCAGCATCTGCCTTGATGCTTTCATCATGTATCTGCTGTCAAGGCAGATATTTTCAGAAAAAACTCTTAAAATGCCTACAGAACACACTCAAGTCATAGCTTACTTGGGGAAGAGACAAGCAAATATATCATACAAATCCCTCAGTTTTAAAGAGAAACAGTGATTTTAAGGACAGGCTGGATGGGGCCTTGGCCAACCTGATCTAGTGGGTGGCACCCCTGTCTGTGGCAGGGGGTTGGAGTTAGATGATCTTTAAGGTCCCTTCCAACCCAAGCCATTCTGTTTTTGTTTGTTTGTTTTTTATATCTATTTTGCTTGCTATGTATCAGGCAAGAGAAAGCTGAAGTTGAGTGAATTTATCTAAAATTGAGCTAGAGCATGACCAGCTTTGGATGGTTCAAGGTAGGATGAATGCTGTCATAAAAGACTTGGTTAACTATATGAACCACATTTCTTTTCTTTCTCTGAAATTTATAGCTTCATTTGGCTGAAATTAGCCAGATGTTAGGCTTCAGAAAATGCAAGGACAGTTCTTCATGGAGAGGGCTGTGCATTGTTCATGGCTTCCTAGTTTTTGTTTAGTCAAACACGGGGTCTCAGCTATGTTCTGTGCTGGACCAAATAGTTTGTTTTTTTCTTATCTCTGGTGTTGGGATGGCTAGGGAAGAAGCAGACCATAGATATCAGCTTGTTCTGAATGATACTAGTATTTGGAGTATGGAGGCAAACTTTCATCTTCCTTCAACTTTTTCTGCCTTATCACCCTCACCCTGTGACTTTTGCTGAAATGAACTGTGCAATAGTTAAAGCAACATAGCCCAGCTCTGACTTGTAACCTAACTGTAAAGCACTGTGGTTTGTTATTGCATCCATTTCTTCAGGAAATTCATACTTTTAGATGTGCTTTACTGTTCAGTAAGGAAAGATGTGCCTGGCAAATGAGTAAAATGATTACCACTGAGTAATGTGGTAAGTCATACAATAATTTTCAAATGAACTCTTTTTTTTCTTTTTTTTTTTAATTAAGACACCAAAGCATCAGGGCTGCTGTTCTTATTAATTATTTCTTGTACAAAATAGTCTAGTTTTTCTGCATGCTTGTGCATTAAATAAAATATGCAGTAATAAAAATAAGTGTAGAAAATAACCTTACCTGCAGATTTCCTGTTCTCTTTAGTTAGCTTTTAATTAGAATTCTTGTTACGGAATTAATAGAATAATTTATTCCTTTTAAAGTGTGTAACATAATGAAGCACTGTGCGGTGTCTGTCCCTGGTTAACAAATGATGCCCACAGCAGCATATGATGAATATTAGTTGAGTAGTTTAATACACTACTAAAGAGGCTTACAAGCTACTGTGAGGTGTAGAAAGTAGAAGGATAGAAGCTTATCTGTAACTTAACATAACCCATGTGGGAATAATACTTAGCATTTCTGTCAAACTTTCCATTTGAGGATTTTGAAGTGCTTTGCAATACAAATGACGAATTAATCCTCAGAATAGTCCTTAATGTTTTTATTTTCCCTCTTAGTTCTCTTTCATATGCAGAACCTAGATTTTTGTTTCAAATTTTTTGTGTGTGGGCAAGAAAT
Source organism: Anas acuta (assembly GCF_963932015.1). Taxonomy (NCBI): domain Eukaryota; kingdom Metazoa; phylum Chordata; class Aves; order Anseriformes; family Anatidae; genus Anas; species Anas acuta. Next base: position 66,323,168 of record NC_088981.1, read on the forward strand.
GAATTATTTGTAAGATCCTGAAATGCTGAGGCATAGCAGCAGTTTGCTCACGTATCCTTTTAATGCAGAGCAGTAAGTACAGAAGCCTATAAAATATTTCATGATATGATGTGCATATTTAATATTAACAGAGAATCCTGTAAATCAGTTTGGCTAGCCTTATCCTGTTGGCGCTGTAAGAGCTCTAGGTGTTTCCACCCGGGGACTGTGCTGCATGCCCTGTGCTGTGGGTAGTGGTTTCAGAAGTACTTTGGAGACTTTGAGTGGTTTCAGAAGTACTTCAGAGTTCTCAGTCCCTCGCTCCTGTGACAAGGCAAATGAAGACATGAGTTAAACAGCCTTCACCTAAATGTTCCCAAAATCTCTAGCTGCTTCTTTTTGGAAAACGGGAGCCTGGAATTGTTGTTACTGGCCCATTAGCTAACAGAGAAATCTCCTTTGGGGTTTACTTGGCTGGAGTGAGAGTCCTGTCACGAAGTACTAGTAGGAGCTCCAGCCTGAATGCACTTCAGAGCATGCTTGTCATCCACCTGCTAAATGAGGAGCAGGCACACTTTGCAGGGACTGTTAAACGCGCGGTGACAGTGTGTAGCTTGCTTTTAACTTGGGATGATGCCATTAGGTAATGAGGTTATAAACACCAGGAACCTGTCAAGCTCCTGATTTGCAATAATCTTCCTGCTGACAGATAAGAAGTGGTGATATATATATAAATATATATATGTAAAGTTTCATAGAGACAGGATTTACTTTACATGTCTTGAAGGAGAAAAACAAATTCCTGTTGCTAGTGGAGAAAGGGAGTATATTGTCATGTGTGTCTTGTTTTGTCAGATTCAAAGAAAAATGTAAACAATATCCAGTGAGATTACTTTTCTTTGGATATGTGAGATTTTTTTTGCAGCTTAGTTTCTGGAATAAGAAATAGTAACTGAAAATGAAGAGCTTAGAATAAAATTCTGTCGACTGTGAGTGCTATTTTTAAATTTCAAATCAAACTGGAAATGATTCTACCTACAGAAAACAAGATCTGAATACTAACTGATTAGTTGATTTCTCTGTCTAGTTTTCTAATGAATCTTGGCCTTCAGTCAGGAAGCTAACTCTGAGATTATGTTTTGTGAAGAGCTGCTTATTAAGTAACATTCTTAGCAGTTTAGCATAAAGGTAGACATAGTGTAACTTAAAAAAAAAAAAAAACAACAACAAAAAAAAAACAAACAACATATCACTTCTTAGTCATACCTACATGTCTTCTGAGATTAGGTTATGAACCACTTAGCAAAGAATTAACTACAGCTGAGCACCCTACATTCTAGAGTATCCACTCTGGAGCAAGTATGAGCAGGGTAAAAAGCTGAAAATACAGATATAAAATACTTCAAAATCCATTTTTTTTTCCTGAGGAAATTCAAGACAGTTATTAGTAACTGAAACACTTCCAGATGGAAAAGACAATGTGTTACGATTACCTGCAGAACTGCAAGAAAAGATTGGTAGTAATTCAAACCTTTTATTTCAAAGTAATAATAGTGAATAATGACAAAAGTAACAAAGATCATGCTCTGAAACAAAAGTAACTGCCAAGTGATTTCACAATGTAGTTGTGCTTCCTTATCCTAGGGAAGAAAAAAAAAAGCATTCTGTACTGAGATCTTCAGAAAAATCCTATTACTTCGTGTTTCCAAGATGTAGATCATTCAAGACAAGGTCAATAAACTCAGCAAATAACTTGTGTTTCTTTAGAAGTCTTAATAGTACACTAAAGACCATTATGAAGATGGTGAAACACAGATGTAGTGCTTCCAGTAACTTCCAAAAACACAGGCTATGTGTTGCCAAAAATTACTCACTGTGATAAACAGCAAATTCTGTAAAAGCATATGAAAAGGAGCTCATATATGCTGCATCATTTTATGAAAGCTGATGGTGAATCAGCTTAAGATCATACCATTTTTTTCACAGAGAAATCCTGATTAGTGACCTTGTAATACCTTCAAAGGTACCGTTATGCTTACTAATAATAAAATTTCCAGAATGACTGAAGTTTTTCAGCTGTATTGCAAGTACTTGAGGACAGTGAAAACAGCTGAGAATACATCTGCCTTATTTAGATGCAGTTGCCTAACAGTAATGGGAGTGGAAAATAAGAAAGTAAGGCTTCCTGAAGCTTGAGTTTTTGCTAGTGGTTAATATAATACTGCCTGCAGAGCAAAGCAATCAGCTTTGCTCTGCAGGTTGTGTTATGGTCACAAACGTCATTCACTGGAGGCCTGGTGGTAGGTTCACTGTTACCAGCCAAGCACCACGCAGTTGCTTGCTCACCCAGTGAGAAAACTGATGGGTCAAGATCAAGGAGGTTTATTAGGTGAAGGAAGGGAGGTAAGGCAGAGATGAGAGATACAAAGGCCACTACCTGTATTGCAGACATGAGTGTGATCTTACCTGGTGTGGAACATGCCTTTGGCTAGCCTGGGTCAGCTGTGTCCCCTCCCAATCCCTCACCCACCCCAGCCTATGTCTGGTGGGGAGGGAAGAAGGACGAGAGTGGGAGAAAATGAGAAAGCCTTGATGTTACATAAGCACTGATCATCAATAGCCAAAACATTGGTGTGCTCTCAATCTATTATAGCCACAAATTCAAAACACAGCACCACACAGCCTGCTATGAAGAATGCTAACACCAGACAGATGTGGAGCTTAGTGATGTGGTTTAGTGGAGGACATGTTAGTGTTAGGTCAAAAGTTGGACTAGGTGATCTTTGAGGTCTCTTCCAACCTAGATGATTCTGTGATTCTGACCCAATGGAGGTATCAACCATGCGAATCCATTTGAACAAGAAGAAAGCTTAAGTGGAACATGTTTAGAAATTTCTTAGTAATGTTAGGAGGGATTTCCTTCATTACCCTTAACTGATACTCTAAACGAATGGAGAAGCTTTAGTTACAGCAATAGGAAGGAGAAAAGATTCAGGCAGACTAGGATGAGTGAACATGTAGCTCTCTCTGTTAAGGAACAATTTAAAAGGTGAGAAAAACATGTAAAAGGCTCAGCATAGACTGAGAAAATCTCTTTAATCTAGCAATTAGAGTTTAATAGAACAGACAAGCAAAGTGTTATGTTTTCTTATTTTTTTTCCTGTTAGAGTTTCTCAAGGGTCTTCCTCCCTTGGGTGTCCAGTACCATTTTAGTCTTCTGCTTCCCTCTCATCTTGACATGGTTTAAAAGACTCTGTTGAAGGTCAAGATGGTACTATTTCATGCTGTGAGATTTTTTTTCTTTAATATCGCAGTTCTAAAAGGTGCTTGAATTCTTTTCCTGACATCCTTTCTGACATCTCCCCAGCTTACATCTTAACAGCTGAAAATAGATCTTATTAAGTTCTTATTTTCACTTCACCTGGTACCGCAGTAGTTTGCATCTAAATACCATTACTGAGCTGATTCAGCATCACTCGTTTTCTGGCAACGTTTCACGCCTGAACTCTTGGGTACTCCTGTTTGAATAAAACTGTATTTTGCACATTTCAAGTGGTTTATGTGTCCTTTGCAGACATTGTGTTAGAGTGCTTAGAAGATGGCAGTAGCTGTAATACCAACAAATGGGAACGTGTGGTCATCATCCTTTGGTTGGTCAGCATTGTAGCTCTAGTAAAGGTCTTTATTTCTGCTTCTGGAGAACAAACCTTTTTGGTTTTAATTATTTTTATTTATTATTATATTGAATTGGTTGATAAAATTATCTTTCTCTTGCTATAAAGGAAGCAAAAAAAAAAAGTAATCAGAGGTTCTTCCATGAATAGCATCAGACCCTCAATTTTTTCTTCAGTCTTTGCTGATGCTGATTATAACAGCACACTTAGTTATTCCCCAACAAAGGTGGGGTGGCATTTTGATATTTTCTGAATTTATAAGTCAAAATCATTGTTTTGTTTCTTTTCTGAAGGTGTAAAAGCAGCCAGCTTACTAGTGAAAAAGTGCTAGATAGTCAAGCATTTGGCTGTGGCTTTTAATTCTGAATGCCCTGTGGTAGAGCTTGATCAGAAATGGACTTGGCTGATGTAGGTGCAGGGCCTCTCAGTGAGCTGTCAGGCTCTTCTGGATTTTCAGGTTCAATGAACATATCTTAGCAAAAGTAGAAGAACTGAGGAATGCATCTTTGCAAATGTACTTCTGCCTACTGACATCCTGGAGGAATAATAAGGAATTATTTGAAAGCACTCAGGTGAAATCATTTCATTAGTTACACTGTAGAGAAGCTTGAGAGTATCTGGAATCATCTGACCAAAAGCTGTCAGATTCTTCATCATTAGGAACTTGTTGTTACCTGGATGTTCTCAGTGAAAGTGAGATTTATTTAGAAATGTCAAGTGATCAATGATACTTGTGCAAGGGGTCAGAGAGGTGATCAAAAGGCTTAATGAATTAAAAGAGATGTCCCATGCAAACAGGTGAAAACTGTAAGGATAGATGGATTTCTGCAAGCGATTCTTAAATTTCAGTGCTGAACTTCCAGTGCTAGGAGTTTGGCTTAAGCAAAGGAGTAATTATCTTTGTCTTGAGTCTATTCAGGTTGCTACTCACTATTTTAGAACTTTTTCATTCATGTGTAAAAAAATAAAGCCGTTAACAGGTAGGAAATTCTTTTAGTAGGAAACTTAAATCCCTACAGGGGGAAAAGCATATAGAACACTGCAGATGCACTGAACTCTAGAAACTGAGATTTTCTAGTAAGTTAGAAGCACAAACCATGAACTGTTGTCTGGCAAGGTAAAGTTGGTGTGTTTTTAAGGATACTTATCTATGGGTTATTTGCACAGTAAGTAGAGTAACACTGAGTCCTAGTCACTCTTTGCTGCATAGACACATTTGACATTTGTATTTGGTTGCTAGTAGTTACACTTGTCTAGTTTGCCAAGTAGTTAATACCCAGCAAAATAGGAGGACATTTTGAGAAATAAAAGTTGGTGTTCATTAATGTCTAATAATAATTGTTGTTAGAAGTCTTTTAGGGTCTTTTGTGTGGGTTACCTTCCTGCCTTACTCTCTGTGAGTTGGCTGATTAAAAGGTAATCAGGGTGGCTCCTGTTAGGAGCACACATCTGCATTTACAATGCAATACAATCAAAATGTACATCAGCTGGAAAAAAATAAAAGCAACTGAGGAGATGTCTTGTAGTGTCATGTACATTGGGACTGTTTTGGCTGAACTGAACTGTTTTTGGAGCTGTTCCTGTCTTTTCTGCTTGGTAACTCTGATAATCCTGGCAAACTGATTTTGGAGAATGAAACAGGACAGAAATGATCCTCAAAACCAAAGTTCCAGTTGCAACCATGTCAGTACTGGCTTGACCAGTTAATTTTGTTATAATATGGCTTCTTTAGACACTTTGATTCAGATCACTTAATTACAGCCTTGATTTAAATAAATAAATAACCCCTTCCTTGTGGTGTTCCTAGATTAAGATTAAACAAATTAAAAGAATTCTGATGTGATTTTATAAGAAAATAAGCATGTTTTTCTGTGCTTTGATAAAGCAGAGAAAATGTCAGGTTCAGTGCAGGTCAGGATTTAGCCTGCTGAAATCTCAGAGAATTTGCATTCTAATACCTAAAGCTGAGCTTGCAGATCTGGCACATGACTGCAGGGCAAAATAAATCTTTCTTGTATAATATGCAAAATTACTGGAGAACTTAATTGGTAAATTAGAAAATAGCCTTATGCTGTGGCTAAATGATCAGTTTCATATGATCCTGATCCCTCTTGCCAGGGGTTGGGAATGTCACATAGAGATAAAGGCTGCTGCTTGGCTGCCTGCTGCCAGGTCTGCACTGGGACAAGATGCCCCCATCCCTGGAGAGCTCCTAAGCCATCCCTGAGTGAAGCTGAGCTAGGGATTTGGCTCCTGCCAGGCAATGTATCAGTGCCACCCGTGGCTGGAGGATGTTTCCACACAGCCTCTTGCTGCCTTTCAGCTGAGATCTAACACCATGCTAACTAACTTCCTGGTTGAAAGTGCTTGTATTTTAAATACTTTTATTTTTATTATTATTTTTTTTTTTTAAAACTTGTGAAGTTGGCCCTCTAAGGACTGTAGAGTAAATTAACATTCCTGAATATTCCTGCAGGATTGATGCGCATTTATGCTTCTATAAATGAAGAAGAAACATTTTTTCTCAGGGGCACAGCAGTACTCTAGAAAATCTGTTGTCGTTTATTATAGTCTGGTTTAATGCAGATTTTTAATTGACATAATTTCTCTATGTAATTTGAGCAAAGGAGAGGAAGGAAGAAAGTTTAGGATTACTGTTATCAACATGTCCTAGGGCCGTTGCTTTTAAACGTAGGATTATAACCGCTATTTAACAGAATTATCCTCGACACACGTGGCCTGAAGAAGAGGTCTGAAAGCAAGGGCAGTGCAGTGGTGTCACCTGACAGCCTGAAGCAGTGTCTTTGAAAAGGTCTGAAACCATCACTTCTTGTCTGACAGATGACCTCTGGCATTCCTAGCTCTGCTCTGCTTTGTGGAAGGAGGGAGGGGAGACAACAGGAGGCAAAGCCTCTCTTCCTCTTACGTAAAGCCAGGCTGCTGGTAGTGGTCCTTGGAGAAGGCTCTTCATGTTAAAGATGCTGCTGGAAAAGGGAGATGTTGGTCCTGCTGGAGTGGCAGTGGTTCTCCACCAGGCCCAGAGGGCTGTGCTGTTGTCCTAGCTGCATGCCTGGGAGGGACAGGTTCACCCAAAACACTGCCAAAAGGCACCCTTTGGTGCTCTTGGCTGATTGTGGTAGGGAGAGGGTGTGAAGTGTCCTTGGTGAGTCTGCTGCCTGCTTCTGACGAGAATGCCCTCTGCTCGTATTGCAGAGCTGCTGTGCTGGGTTCCCCAAGGGTGTTTGCCAGAGCAGTATTTATTTGTGGTGCATCTCTGTATGGAAGAAGCATCTTCATAATCAAGCTTAGTTAGTTGAAAAAGTTCTTTGCTGTTTGTGCAAAATTATATGCAGAATAGCTACAGAGGCATGCAGTAGCACTTATAGTCACACAAGATTATATCATAACAAACTCAAAACCTTTCCTAGATGCCTTGCCTGTCCATTCTAACTTCATTTTTCTATTAGCTGTATTGAGTTTGAACCACCTTAGTTTTATGCAAGAAAATCTCTGCCAGACTGAAAATTCCTGTAAGCTGCTCTTAATTGTGATTACAAAACTTCCTGCTCTAGGATAAACAAAAACTTTTTTTTTTTTTTAAAAAAAAAAAAGTTTGCTTTCATTAGTTTAAGAGGTGTATTCTTAAGGGAAAGAAAACAATATTTGAATTAATGTATAACACGACAAAGTCATTTAATAAATTTCATTTTTGTTTCTATGTTGATCACATGTGTACAGATAGCAGTAGAGGTGGATCTGACAGATGTAGAGCTCTTAGGGTAACCATGCTGCTACCATCCGGAAAACAGTGCTACTGCTATTCTTGTGTAAAATATTTCATAGTTCTGATGCACAGAACACGAATATAATTAAGCATTGTATTAAATATATTTAATATTGAGAGTGTTCTTAAGACAGTATTTGCTGTGGCTTCTTTCAAAATAAACATTTTAATCCTGCTTTTGTTTCCCCGCAGATGATGAAACATGCCTGGGATAATTATAAGCGTTACGCATGGGGATTAAATGAACTGAAACCCATATCTAAGCAAGGACATTCAAGCAATTTGTTTGGTGAGTAGAGTGTATTTTTGTGCTTAGTGACGTTAGCATAAAACAGTAAATCAGCTGAAAAGATTATAGGTGATAAACACGTGTTCTTCCTAGACTTTGTGATGCAGTGTGGTGTTTCTTACTTATGTATTGAAAATAACAGTTAATGAAGGTCATGCTGTATACGACTCTTATAGATTCCTTTCTGAATGAGAATAAATGAAATGTCATTGCTGCATGATAAAGAAATAGTTTTGTTGCATTAAACACTGCCCTACCTTAAAATTTTTCATATAAAGTGGAACTTTTTGACACCAGATTCAGTAAGCATGAAACAAAATCTGTAAGGGGGGAGGTGGAAGGCGCTCCAGAAAAGTCCGGTACAAGAAACAAGCATCGTTACTTGGTAATCTCTACTGCCATGAAGGCAGCTGAAGCTGTCTGCAATTTATGCCCATTCCTTGAAGAAACTTGTTAATCCCTATCACTCAGGCTCCCTTAACAGGCTTTTTCTTTCATGAATATAAACATTATTTGCACCTCTAAATGTTACACAGGAGATGTTTAAATAACACCCAAGTTGTTATCAGTTTAGGACAAATATGGAGCTGAAAAGCTCCAGTAGGAGAGGCACACTGCAGAAATCCAGTGTAATGAGGCAAGACTTTTTAATGTGCAAGTGGGACAGAGCTTAGATAAACAGCAGCTGAAGGGCACCAGAATTCCAAAGTGTGAGAAAGCAGTCCTGAGTCGTCATCTTCAGTTTTGCAGAGAAATGATCAATTAAGCAGTTTAACAGCAATCTTTGTATTCAAATAAATTCTGTTTTCCAAACAGAAAGCTGAAAAAATTAACTAATTTCTATAGCTGGGGAAAAAGTCAATATATTATTTTGGTTTTAACGGGAACTTATTTTGTTGACTATGTGGAAAAGAGATTTTCAAGTGGGAACAGTTCCTAAAACAGCTTAAATAGAGCACTTATCAAATTCTCAACTATATTTGGAAGTTGCTAAGAGACAGCAGTTGTGATTACAAAAATAATTGTGAAAATACAACATCTACATTGATGTTGCAGCACTGCTAAGGTGACATAAAAAAAGGTTTTACTAGATAATTATAGAGTTAGATATTGGACTTTAAAATATGAATTGGGTGTTTGAAACCAAAGCAGTTTGGGTGAACTTCAGGGTTAACTTGGGCTTCTGTTTTCATGTGTAAAACTAAAATTGTTTGATTATTATCTTTCAGATTACTGATAGTTTTGCAGTTTAATATCAGATATAAGTAACTGTTTAATGCAATCCCGTTTTGTTTTCTTAGAGGACAACAAAATGTTGCATGATGTCTTGAAAATTAAAATGCTTAATCTAGTTTCATTGGCATCCGAAGTGGTATAAAAATTTAAGTGATTTGAGTTCCTAATGGTACTGCATGGATTTGCAGAAAAAGCAGTAGGTGTATTGACTTGTGAAATTCTTAAGTAGAAACACTGCAGATACAGCATAAGAATAAGTCACTGAAGGTACTGTTTAGTGTGCAACAGGAAAAGTCTTGAATTTGAAAATAAAACTGCATTTCAAAGAATAAGAGCCAGAGTCAGTTTAAATGCAGACCATTTCATCATTGTGGTATCTAGCATATGATCTTATTGCTGAGGAGATTAGAAACATCTCCACTCTTGTTGATCTTGGTGGCAAATCAAAATAAATATTGTTTCTCTTCAACTGTAATTCTTTACAAAATACTGAAGAGCAGCATATCTACCAGCCATGCTGTCTCATGAACTACCCTTTCCTGAATCTTTAATCTCCTCTTGTTTTTTAGAAACAAATCATTGTTTCTGTGATAGCGTCCTCAGATCACCAGATCTGGTCAGTACCTTCATGTTTGAATTCCTCAAATGCTTTTTTCTTTTTCGTAAAGGAATGAAAGGATGAACTGGTTTTGACTTTTTTGACCAAAAAGAAAAAAAACAGTTGAACTTCTTTTAACTTACGGAATGCCAAACAAGGTTTCTTTTCTGAATTAAATTATTGACAATAGGTTACCTCCAGCTCTCAATGCCTTGAATTTCCTCGCAACCCTCAGAAGTCAAGTAAGACCTTCAGTTTGCCGACAGCCATTGTAACAATCTCTAATTTGCCATGGTTGTCTTTTCTTCTTGCTTTTAGGTCTCATTTTTCAAAAACTTCAAAAAAAAATTTTTCAAACGTTTCTGGTTTTAACAGCAGTAATATATAGCGCACTTCATTAGCTAGGTGGTTAATTTTGAACTCGTCCCCTCCTGTTAATTAATTGGTGCCTCTGCAGTACTTGAAATATATTGGGAATGTCTGTTAAGGCTTGGTTGGAGACTCTGAGAATCTCACTGTGGGGATTAGCAGGTTCCAATACTGTGGCTCACTGGTGCTTAATGTTGTATGGGTTATAGACAGTATAGTTCTTCGGGCATAGGAGGAGAGTTTTCAAATTATATTGCTTCTAAGCTTAATTTTGGAAGTATAAATGCTTCACTCCTTACTGGAATGGTGAGGCATTTTGTAGGTAGATTATCATGATTGTTGTCTTGAAGGCTCTGAGACACAAAAATAACGCAGGCATTTAACAAGCTCAATTACACATTGATGTGACTTCGGCAATACCATTGTGGATTTGACAACGCATTTAATGCAACGTGATACTGTTGTTAGGCTAGGGGGAAGAGGAATATTGCCAGCAGGATGATGACAGGAGAAAGCAGCTTAGAAGCCCAGATGGTTCTGATCTTTGGGGAGGAAAAGCATCCTGATCTAGCAACTCACACAAATTAAGAGTAGTAGAGCTCTTCTGGAGATGAGGACTTCTTGAGGAGCTTTGAAGTGCCATTTTATTTTTCTTAAGCCTGTAAAGCAGACTTTTGAAGACAAGGACCTACCTTGGTCTTGCAGATATTCTGTGAGCAGCATATGTGAGCAATGGGAGGTGTATTGATAAGCTTGAGGAAATCTTTAGAAAGGTGGACTGTAGATGTATGTGACTAGACATCCTGCTCTGTTTTTTGCAGAACTTACTTCCTCTCATGTGTGCACACTCTGTGATCTTTTAGGGAAAGGCTTAAACATATAGTGAGCTGAAATATTTTTGTTTCAGGATGAAGCCAAAGCCTAATACTTGGCTGTGACCATTGCTAAGTCTTGTCAGCATATCCATGTAATGTTTAGATTTTTCTTTTGTCACTTCAGATTTTACCATGTTACCTTAGCAGGTAACTAACATTATTATTTTATTTATTTTTTAACTGTTTACAACAAATGCAAGTAATTCAGTTACAGTAACAACTATTTGAAAAGGCAGAACTTAAAATACATCAGTTGTTGTCTTGGTAGTATTCTTAATATTTTAGTTCCACGAGGTTAAGTGTACAACTGCTTCTAGCCTAATCTAGTAATTCGGAATTGCTAAACTTTTTTTTTTTTTTTCATCCTACCTGTGTGTGTCGTCTATAATGGTACGACTTTTGCTGTGTACTCATTCTTCTTTATAAGTCCTAATTGTTCCTGCCTGGTAGAATATAGCCCCTGTGTAAGTGTTAAGTTTATTTAAAAAAAAAAAAAAAAGGCATAGAAGAAAGGTAGAATGGTAAAATCACAATTTTGTAACTCTAATTTATTATTATTATTTTTTAATCTCCCATTCATCTCCCCCACCCTCATCCTGGCCCTGGAGCTATTCTTCTCTAAGCCTTCTGTACTGATCTTAAAACTAATGAGCACTGCTGGTGGAGAGCTTTCTCTAGAAGTGATTTCTGCGCTTAAGCAAGTGTTACTAAAGGGCTTGTGTAATTTTCTGTAACTGTATTTCATGTACAGCGTTGCAAGTTTAATAATAATGTAACTTGTGGGTATAGTATAATTAGTCTCTGCCAGTGAAAAGGGACCTTTTCCAGAGGGATAAGGGGAGGCTTTTAATACTCACAAGCTGCAAGGCTAAAGTGTTATGGTTTAGCAAGATCCTGCTCTTCCCACTTGGAACTGATTTTTGAAGTTTATTGAATAGAGTATTGAGGTGTGTGAAGAGTTTTAAAGGCTGCTAATATTCATACTCAAAACTGTCTTCCATTGATCACCAATGTGTGATTTTTAAACTGGTAGTTTATTAACATAGTTCACAAAAATTAATTTTACATGTATTTAAATAACATATGAATTAAAATTAAAAAGTTTCAATATTTTCCATCCCCACCCTTGTTTATTTTCACTGTTGCTGCTTAAGTCCCTGGAATTACGGATTTCAGTATGCAGTCTTCATTTTGGAAGTGAGCCTGAATTCTTTCCCAAATAAATTAATAGAAACTTGTCAGAAGAATAGCATCAGCAGATATGTGGATGAATGGCTCACTACAGTGTTTGTGGAAGGAGGTTCTGCTTCAAAACTACTGTTTTTTCAACTAAGCAGGTCAATATGAAGGCAAGGAAGTTTATTGCCTTTTAAGATTTCCAAAAGCGTTTTTCAGGGTTATTAATAATGGCCTCTTCCAGTACTCTTCCAGTAATGCTGAGTCCATGCTCTCAAGTTACTTATCACAGCGCCGGAAAATCAAATGAACAGAGTGACAGCTTGGCAAGGATAACAAGTTACCCAAGGCAGTTAAAGCAATAGGAAACTGCAAGCAATTCTGTGAACCTAGAGGGATTTCCCTGATAGATGATAATTGCACTTTAAAATAGCAAATGGGTTCTAATATACCTAAATTTAAACTGGCACATAGTGGCATGGGAGATATGAATCTAGTGAAACTCAAAATAGGTAGTAAAGATTGAAAACTTTTTGGTGTAATATATGGATGTCCATAAATAGTGGCATAGATCGTGTGAATAAGGATTTATGGTCCCTTGTTGGGGACAATACCCTCTGGATAGGGTTGAAATATCAGATCTATAGAAGAAGCATGTTCAAAACAAGCAAAAGAAGGTGGTTCATTACAAAATGTGTAGCTGAGCTGTACAAGTGCCAAAGTCATGGTGGATGCTAATGATTTCCATGGAAAGCAAGTAGACAAGGTAATGGAGGAAAAATTCATCAAGGACTATTAAATACAAAGGCACCAGAGCTGGGCACTAGAATGCACAGATCTCCAAAATACTGAAAATTAGAAGAGTATTCTAGAAATACCACTGCAGTGTTTTGTGTTACACAAATGAGAAGCTAGATCTGTTTTAAAAAAAAAAGTATATAGTTTTGTTTTGTTTTTCCCCCACTCTTACCAGCTGGTAACAGTGACTGAAATTGAAAGTGTTGCTGGGGGATTGCCAGTATTTAAGCAAGTTTTGTGTTTTGGCGTGGTACATTTTAATAATTAATCACTCTTGACACTTTAAATTGCTAATGATATTGGATAGGAGCCTTTACAGTCAACTTTAAATAAAAGAAAGTACTGTTTAAAAATTTGAGTCAGCTTTTGAAACAGTGCTCTAAGAAACCTACAGCTGTAGTCAAAAAGTTAATTTTTTCAAACCTATATGTATTTTTTATTTATGAATATACTGAGAATAATGTAGTTTAAAGTTATTGTTGTACAATGTGTATGTGTATACAGCTGAAAAAAAAAAACATGTTTTATTGATTATATTTTCCCCTCATTTAATATTACAAAGTATCTATGCAACAGTATCTATATCAAAAGTATCTATATATAACAAAGTATATATGTTATTTCTCATGTTAAGAAAATCTGAACAGCTCTTAATGGGTAGATTAACAAACAAACGTGACATTATATTTCTGCATTTTTGACTGGAATTTTGGGTCTGTTATGACAAATTGAAGGAAGCTTTCACTGAAAATATCTGCTTTGTCTGAGTTTCTTCAACTTACAATAACTGGAAGGTAACAAAACAGAAGTTTGCCTTGGTGGCTGTGAAGATAATGAAAGGTCTGGAAGATCAGGGTGGGGCTGAGTGCAATTTCAATACAACTATGCATATTTTTTTTTTCCCACAATAGTGGAAGTACAAAGTAGCCATTAAAGCAGTTCTTCTGACAGTAATTGAGAAAAAATATTTTGAACACTTGAACATTTTTTAGGGGATATACTTTATTAGTATATGCTGAATTTCCATCATATTAAAAAAATGCTAATATAAATGTCACATACTAATTTTCGTACTTCATCTCAGAAACACAAAAATATAAGTTTTTCTAAAATATCTAGCAACATTCTACTCCTCTTTTATGTTCATTCAAGAACAAGAAATCCTGGTGTATGATGCTTGCTGGTTGAATTATTACAGGTGGGAGAGCTGATCCTGGGGCCATGAGCATGACCTGGGGCCACTTCATAATTCATTCCATGCTTCCTAATTTTGTCGCATACTTTGCCACAGTTTTCTTCCATTCAGAGTATGACACTGAGTCAGAAAAAGAAAAGCAGTTGATTTCAAGGATAAGTGGAAAGCAATAAGGCCTGGCCTCCATCCTGTTATAGGCAATGCACTAATACAGTTTTCTGAAACTTCTCCCAGTAGTGTTCTATTTGATTTGCCTGCAGATCACAAATCTTTATCTGATTCATATATATGTACACATGTGCATGTGTGTGTATATCCAAATATATGTGATGGCAAGGAGCGCGGATATTCTGGAAAACGAAAACACAAACTTGGTATACAAGGGATGGGAGGGAAGTTGTAAACAAACTATTAAATGCACCAACATGCATTGATTCTGGCATCCTGACTGTATTCTATTTCAGACTCTCTTGGCAAAAGTATAAGCCATGTTTAAAAGCCTGGGACAGACAAATTAAAAAAAAAAAAATGATTCTTGGCCCACCCTGCAAGCAGTTTGGCTATGATCCATTTGTGGTTCTTAAACCATATGGCCACATAAGCTCAGTCACAGAGCTTTGCTAATAAGCTTGTCATCCAAGGACAGCAGTTCTCCCTGCATTGTCACCCTGGAAACTCATATAAAGTTACTCATCCTCTGACCACGTTTTTTTATTATTACTTTTCGCCCACCTAACCCTGAGGGGCTTTCATTACATTCTCTAATGTAATCTAATTTTCCCATTTCTGCGTGGATAGTTTTGCATTGTTAGATAATAAAAAGGATGTCGTTAAGTCAACCTGTTACACAAAACTGCTAAAACTGCTAAAACAATTCTGAAACACTGGATAATCAGTCATCTTTTTTCATCATCCGCAGATCTTGTCAGCAGTAGAATCTTTTATTTTTCTTCCAGATCACTGTTAAAGATATCACATTGTTAAACTTGAGAGGGGATGTTCTTTAGCTGCTGCTAGATAGTCAGTGTCAAGATTCATGTTGACTGATTTCCTTTGCTTTCTCTTCAGTTAACCAGCCTGTAGGCTATTTTACATGTTCTCTGTTAGTCACTTACATGGAGCCAGTGATGCTGTTAGTAAAGAGGAGAGATAAAAACAGAAGCAGATTTACCATAGGAAGTAATATGGAGCACATAGGAGTACTTGGTTTGGAGGTTTTGGTAGAAACTAATATGTTTCTATTTGGTAGGCTTGCACAGCTGATTATCACTTATCAATTATTCACTTCAAATTTGATGAATTTCGGTCCATTTTCTGTACTTTGAGTATACAATTTATAATTTTATATAATTATGGAATTTATTCCATAATATATTCCATAAATATGGAATTTATGGAATTTATTACATAATTATATAAATTTATATAGTTTATGGAATAATTTATATTTATATAGTTATGGAATAAATCCGTAACTACTGCAGGGGTATGAATTTGCTCAGGCTATTACTTGTGATAGCTTCCTCCTGCCTAGGAGAACTGTGAAACTCTGACTTGGAGATTACAGCTTTGCTGGCACTTTTTTGTAAAACAAGATGTTAATCATATTTATAGCTGCTTTTTAGGCATATAACAGAACAATTCTCCTGCCCAAGTGTTCTGTCATATGAAAATGAGCATGTATTTTAAATGCCTAGCAATAATTTTTGCCTGTTGCAGACCTTGATTTCTGTGTAACTTCGTGAGAACGTTGCACAGAAGCTAACAGGAATGATAGCTGTATTTCATACTTTATCTGGTGTACTCTGAGAAGCATAGCATATGCTTGTGAAATATTTGCTGTTATTCCATAATGAGAAATGTTCATTTAACTTCATTACATTCCTTTTTTTTTTTTTTTTTTCCCTCCACCTCCCCATGTTTGTGTGACTGGTTGCAGATGAACTGCTCAGCTGCATGATTTCGTTAATGCTCTTAACTTTGGATTATCCTGTTGGCTAACTTACTGTAAACTATGGTTGGTCACAAGCCATAACTCTGGCCTCTAGACTGACACTTTAAGAACACGCTCTGTTTTGTTTTATCTTTTGTCAAGAATTTTGAAGTCTAACTGTTTGAGACGAGCTTGACTATTTAATTCTCACATCAACTGTCTTCTGGAGCCTTCAGAGTTAATGGCTAACATTGTCTCAAGCCCTAGAGTTTTTCCCATTTTTTTCTCTCTGCCTTGCAGGGTGAAGTTTATGCTCAAAGCAGGCCATGTTCTGTTCTGTGTGGGAAAGATTCAGGGAAAAAAAGGTTCACAGGATGTGTGAGGGCCCAGGCGTGGTTTGTGAATAAGGCTGAGTGCTTCTCTTTTACTTCTGACTCAGTAGTGAGTTGCAACTCAAGTACTAATCCTTAAAATTGAAAGCTCAACTGTTTAGAGGTGGTGTTAGCTGTATTACAAGAGGATTATCACAAAGACTGTCATTGCACTGAGCCTATCAAAATCTGCTGAAGCAAATCAGGTTATAGATAATTTTTCTTTAAGTAGAGCTCAGTTGAAAAGTTCACTACAAGCTGCTTTTTCTGTACAGAGTTACTAAATATTTGTAGTGCCATTGTAGTAAGGTTCTTGAGTAAGGTTCCTCTATCAGTTTTCTACGGTCATTGTCACTCTCCTGTGAGCTCAGGAAAAATACATATTACCTGGCCAGGTTTAGAGAGAGACTCTTCCTTCAATATGCCATAAGGGCAGCCAAGCTCTAAGTAAGCTCTGGGAAGACAATATGTACTTGTTACCAAAGTATGCTGTAGTTTTGTTACTGGAATATCTGGGAGAAAACGTAGATGACCTCCTTTACAGTAGGAAAGGGACATTCCAAAAAGGATGGTATAAGCAATTAGCAGTTGCTAAAAAGGAGAAAGTGTCTGATTCAAATAAATATATGAAGTAATGGTGATAATAATCTCAAGTTGTTAGTTTTTTTAGGATGATAAAAATGGGAAAATATTTTCTATCTGGAAGCTCAGGTTTGAGAAAGTGATGTCAGTCCTGCTATATGGAGGTCTCTAATCACTCCTCCATTTCATAAAGAAGCAGAATAATGTCATGATGACAGTGAACACTGAGTTCACTGAAGCAATGGATTTCGTAATTAAATATGAATAATTTAATTATGATATGTGATAAAAGTCTACAAGGCGTACTTTTTTCTGAAGCATCTCAGGATTATAGTTAAGTTCTGTAAAGTTGTTTGTAGCTGTTGTCTTGCTATTTACCCAGTGAAATCCATTCCTGAATGCGTAGTCAGTTATCTACCCAAGTCATTAGCCCTGCTGGGGAGAGAGGGATTGCATCTAATGACTTCCTCTGTTCCTTGCAACCTAAATAATTCCGCAATTCTACACAGTTACTTCTGTATCTAGAGTTGTCTCTAAAGAATATTTCAACAGTAGTTTGCATTAATAATGAAGATTGCTGGAGCCAAGTTCATAAATACAAAATCAAATAAATTGGCTAAAACTGAATTTTTGACACTCCTCAGTAAGTAGAACAGAAACAGAAACTCTTAACAAAATAGAAACTCTTCCTGGACTAAAATGCTCTTTTGAGAAGTCATCGTAGAATTCAGGGAAACATGGGATCATCACTTGGGTGGCTGTTTTTTCTCCCCCACCCTCCACAGCCTTTTAGTGCAGGATCATCATCCATGTCAAAGTGAACATATGGGCAATGCTTCATCTTGTAATTTCAGTTGAATGCTGGTAAGCTGACTCCTATCCATCCCCTTAAAAGATGTTGAAGGACACCACTTTTCCAAACAGCTGGAACTTGCTTTGAAAACCAGTGTCTGGTGAATATCTCTGGCTGAGAAATTCCTATGCATGCAAGTTTGCCTTTGTTCCCCATAATGGTATCTTGTGCAGGCTACATGGTGTGATGTGCACTATCAGAAAAAAATATTTATCAGAGGTTACTCATTAAAGGGCTGTTTTAACTGAAATGTGATCCCTGCTTATTAGCTTCTTAAAGCTTTGCATATGTTACTAAATATAGAATGTAAAAACAAAAAAGCAACTGATTATTTTTTTTTCACTCCGAACTGGAAGAATTAGTAATTTCTCAATGAGATTTATTGTCTTCTGTGAATTGTATTTTACAGTGAATTGTTTCATCAGTATTCAAAAATACAATACCATGGCTGCAAATGCAGTGCATTAGACCTGCTCTTCAAAACAGCATTAGTGGAAGAAATACTTAAATATTATGATGTTGTGTTGTGGCATGGGAATCAAAATTAAGGCTGTGAAATACTGTTTGTCCACTTGAATGCTTATATGTTGTATTTTTAATTGGATTAATTAAAACTGGATTTTGAAAATAGAGTTAATTTAAATTAACTGAAAAGCCTTCTGTTGGAAAGTAAATCACTGGTTCTTCATTTATTTCAGGTAACATTCAAGGAGCAACAATAGTGGATGCCCTTGATACGCTGTACATCATGGAAATGAAAGAAGAATTCAAGGAAGCCAAGGACTGGGTTGAAAAAAACTTAGATTTCAATGTGGTAAGTAGTGTTAATGATTAACACTTAATGGTCTGTTTAGCATCCAGGGTTCAACTGAGGACTGGATTCTAATATTGCAAGCATGGTACAAGACTACAACACTGAGATTATTGATGGATAAACAAGGCAGCAAGCAGAAATGTAGTGAACTTACTGTGCTGCTTATGAGCAGTTTTTCGGTCTGAGAGCTTTAGGAGGCAACCACCTGAACTGAAGCAAAGAGAAAGGAACAGAACATTTGTCGTTATAAAATAAGCAACAAACTTTACAGCCTTTTTGGATGGAAGAATCAGGACTTCAGTGCAAGCATTCATTTTTTGTTTTGTAAATGCTTCACAATTTTGCTTTCTAAATCTTCCATAAGTCAGACTTGCACTTACAGAAGGCACATGCCATATGTAATCATTTAAGTTCCTTTGTGTATTCCAGTGAAGTTGAATCCCGTGTGTTAGACTGAACTCAGCTCAGCACAGACTGATCTGCTTTAGTCATAGGAGGCATCACACCTGCATGTACAAATCATACTATTAACTGATAAATATGCAGTTGAGAACAAAGTGAATTTATGAAACTTTTATTCTAGAACTGTTCCAGCCCTGAACAGCTCGAACATCTGTAAAACTTAGGTTAAATCGAGAAGTCCTGGTTTTGGTCTTTATTTTTTATTTTAATGGTCAAGCATATATAGTGTAATTGCTGGGTACAGAGAGCTAATGTAGTACCTCTGTTGACCAGAGAAGTCCCAGTAATGTAGTAAAGCATTGTAGGCACTGTACACCAAACACTTTAAACCTCTTGTAGTTTAGGTGCGTCGCGGTAGAAACACTTTCTGCAAACAAAGTACTCTTTCTAATATGTTATGCAAAAAGTCAGGATTAATTAGCTTCTCTTGCATACTTGAGAATTAATTATCATTTTAAGAAGGAGGAGTTAATGAGTGGATATTATATAGTTTATATAAGCAGCAATTTAAAGTGCATTTATGTTTATATTAGTAATGTAAATACAGAATATTAAACTGTGCTTCTGAGTAGTGTCGGATGTCTGAACAACATGCTAACTTTATCTTGAGCATAAGAATTTTTTTATGGAGAAGTGTTTGTAATATGAAAGTCCTGTCTTGCTAGCTTAGCATTAGGAAGCTTAAAGTAAGAACAAAATACCATAGAAAATAGCAAACTTATTTAAAGAAAGAACAGAGCTCTACTTGGAGGAATCTTTTAAAGCCTGTTAAGTGATTTACGTTGCTAAAGTTAAAATCTTTATTGTTACATAAGTCTTGCTGTACTTCTGCTAATAGATGGTGTTGACTACAATTTCAGCTCTACCTGTTGATCTAAACATTAAACATCTGTCAAAATATCTTAAATTTTGTTTCACATTAGTTGCTCAGTGCAGTAATCCAACAGATTTACCAAAACTACTTTACAGATAATGTATGAAAAAAACAATATCTGAAATAGCTGTCCTGAGTTCAACACCTCACATGACTATTTTTATAATACTTTATAGTAATATAGAGCTGAACTTTACATTGGCATCAGTAATGACTAAATTTATTTTCCCAAACTAGAATGAGGGAATTAAAACAAATAACTACAACACCAACTTTAGTAATTTGTTATGATTATTAACTTTATATTGGTTAAATAAACAGTCTATTTAATGAGTGAATTGTTTGAAAATAATCAACTTGTTTAGTTTTCCACTTTAAAAATGAAGTTTAAATGCTGCTGTCTTACAGTTTAAAGCTGGAAATTACTTAACAGAAAGTACAACTGAGACTTAATGCTTAAATGCTTAAACACAAAACATAGCCATGTATCAAGCATTATGGAACATTTTCTGAATTAATATTTTGTAAGTTGTTACCTTCTCATGTTTCAGAAACACTTTTCCCATGGAAGTGATTTAGGTTTTAATAAGTGATACACAGCCATATCCTTAAATGCTCCTTCTTGCAAGTAGTATAAAGCATGTTTCTTGTTGATGTTTCGGGTCATTTCCTGAGCAGTGACTGCTTAATCAGCTTTTGAGGAAACACAGTTGGCCATCGTTTGTATAAATAGGATTATTTTTTGTATACATTTAATCTTAGAACTATGCCTTCTAAATCTGGAAGTTTCTTTAAGATGTTCTTTACAAAAATAACAGTGCGATCTGTGGCAGTCTTTTCTGTTTATTTTCTACTGTAATGCAGCTGGACAACGCAAGTTATCTTCTCTAAAAACTCATAATGTTTCACATAGAGTGTGTGAAACGTACTCTATGCTAGCAGCAGATTATTTTCATCATGTGATCATAAAAGTTTCCAAATTTCACTTTGTAAAGTAGCCACTGGTTTATCAACATAAAAGGATTTACAGAATAAAGATGCTGGAGTGGGAAATGCAATCATTGTTTCACTTGATAAATTTCAGTCCTGCCATTCAACAAATTAATTGTCTGGTTCTTCAGTTTGCTTTCTTCAGAAAGGCAAATAAGTTTTGACTTAGGAAGAAAATTCTAGATAAGTAAGTGCCACCCTTCTTGGTAAACTTGTGAGTGGACATGTTTGAAAGCTTCCTCTTTTGGAGAATAACTTGCTTTGGCTACTTTCATTATAACTGAGCCTGGTAGCCCTTTGGTTTTGAAGCTGAGATATCCACATTGTGGTGTTCAGTATCTGTTCTCTTCTAACTGCTGAAATTTCAGGAAACTAAGTGATTCTTCAGGAAGTAAGTTGCATTTTCTTGTTCTGCTGATATTTGGAGAAATTTAAATGTACTTCAAGCTCTGGAAAGAGTTGATGCTTAGCAGTGGCAGAGTCCATGGTCTTTGCATCATGGGTGTCTGCTCTGTTTTTCTTTAAATAGCTTCATGTGCGTGGAGGTGTATCTTTGATCTTCAATTAATATAACTGAGGATTAGCTCTGACCTCAGCATGCATTACAACTGAGGAAAAAGGAGGCTGTATTTTATGGGATCACTAGGGAACTTGGCTGTTTCCTACCTATAACCACACACCACTGTGTGCTTCTCTATTTTTATTTTTTTCCTTATTTGCTTTAGGGCATGTACACACACACACAGCATTCATAGCTTTCTGAAAGAGTTTCTGTACCACCACCCAAATTCTTCTTCATGCCAGAGAAGGAAGGCTATCAGACTGCAGTGTAAGAGGGTGAACCAAAATGAGTTCATCCTCAGGAAGACAGATTGGAAGAGGGATCTCAAGGAAACACATGGAGGTGTTAGGAGTCAGCAAGTAGTGGTGGAGGAGCGGGGCCATTTGGCACAGCAGTGAAGGACTCGGAGTTGTTAAGTACTGGAAGTGATGGTGCTTCACTTCTATACCTGGACACCCCAACTTCTTTAGGATGAGAGGCTAGTTGATCTGTCCCCCTGCCCTGAGCAGAGCAGGAATTGCAGGCTATGGCAAGACAGAGGAAAGGGCAGGGGGTGATGTAGGGAAGGCTTGGGGCTAGCTGGAGGCTTGCTTTTGTTCCTTTTCTGTTTTGGGGTAGAAAGAACAGAGCTGCAGCAGAAGGTGGAATTAGTCTAGGAAGTTGAGGAAGGGAGTCTACTCTCCTAAATTAAATGCTTAAAGGCCTCTTTTCTAGCCCTGCTGAACTTCTTCCCCTGAAGAAAGACAAACTTGCCCTTAGCACATAGTCCTTGACCTATGTCCTAAAGTGTGCCTGGGCATTGGCTGGAACAGCAGGGACCAAAACCAGAGCAGAAAGTGCTGCCAATTAAAGGATATGTGGGACAGTGCTTGGATTCACGCTGTGACCTGCTTAGCCTTCTGATGCAGGTGTCATCAGGCAGGACCAGAAGGGAGGCAAGGTATGGAGCAGAAAGCAATAAGCTTGCTGGGGAAACGGTTTCATCTAGTAGAAGATTTCTCAAAGCTGAATTTGAATTCAGACTAAAATAACTTTCCTGCTGATTTTTTTTTTTTAGCAGATTTTGCTTTGTTTGCCTCGCCACTCTCCATTTTGGCCTAAAATGGAGGATGGCAGGAAGTTATGATTACGAAGTCAGATGAAAGTGGTAGCAGCCTGTGCGGTAGTTCTAGCTGTGTGGATATAATTTAATTGACTTTAATTAACATTTCGTGTGAGCACTGACTCATTGTGCATTATGTCTCATCACAGATATCTTTCCGTGTTAGCTGCACAGGATGCATCTACTCAGAAAAGAGTGGATGCTGTGCTTTGGGGAAAGGATGAAAGGCTTTCCATTGTTTGCTGCTGAAGATAGGTACAAAATGAGTTGGGGACTGCAAAAAGAGAAGGGGATGCATAAGACAGCAAGGATAAGTTGAGGCTTGTGTCCTCCAGCACTCTTAAACCAAACTGTTCATGGGGATGGGGGAGGGTTTAAGTGAGAAAACTGGAAAGTTCCCTGATATAACAATTTGCAACAAGATAGCTTTCCTATTTAAAATAATAATAATAAAAAAATGAGAGTCAATGGACTTCAAGTATAATGGGTCTGTGAGGAAGCTTAAGAAAGCCAGCAGTTGAAAATGGTTCAATTTGTGGGACTACTCGTTTACAAGTTTGCCAAATAACTTATTCGTACACTCTAAATACCAGACTTCAGAGTGACTTATTTTGTTTCGATTATGAATAAGACATTATTTTGATGGGCTAAAAGGAGGTCTTGGCAAATTTATTATTAAATGCAAATTTTTCTGCTGGGGATTAGTTAATGCCTTTAGTGACATTATTTTTGTTCCTGTTTAAGGTCTTACAGTTTGCTAAATGGGGACATCAGTAAGCTTAAACAGCATGCTGTGCAGTAACCAAGCTTTGATACTTGCAACAAAGGTTGCTAAAATTGTTTCCCTTGTCAATGGGAACTAAGTGTTTTAACAAACTGCCATTAAATTTAATTTGTGGACTGTGAATGAAACTTTTTTTCTACAGTTGCAAGTAGTTGAAATGTTATTTAATTACAGGAGATTAGAGTAAGCTATTGTAATACTCTTCATGTCTCTTTCGTACTTTCTGGACTACTTGAAAGTGCTAAGGTTTGTTGTTGTTCCCAACCTTTGTGTTTAAAGACAAGAATGTTATTATTGTTAATTACAAGTACAACTCATTTCACTTGAAATGTGGCTCTTTGTGCCCATTTGTTAGTCTAGAATTATGTACATTATTCAGTATTGTTCAGTGTAGGATCCCTGGAGTTACCTCACACAGCTGGATACAGCCTGCAGGACACGGGCTGTTTGTGATGGATCAGTGAGGTATGCGTGTGTGCACGTGTAGCTGCATTCCGTGTACATAGGATGGAAATGTGGGTGAGGTGACTGGGACTTTATTACACTCTTGATGAGACAGGAACGGGAGAACTGAAGGAAAAAAGGTTGGAAATGAATCTGCCCAATAACAAAGACTAAATTATATGGTAGGACCGAAGCCTCATTTGGATCTTTACAAAAAACAAGAGTAAAGTCTATCAAGTATAAATTCAGCTGACCTGCTTATTGTGAATACTTATTCATCCACATAACAAGCACATGGTATTTTCTCCAATGGAATTATGAGTGACAGAGCAACTACCAGTGCTGCTGAGCGCTGGGTGGAAGTTATTAGATAAATAAAATTATGTCTTGCTTCAAATGTTGTGTTTATAAGTGAGGGTGATTTCCCATGAGAAAACAGACAAAAATTGTTTTGGTCTTGATTTATGAATTTGTGGAGAGAAAGATTTTGAGGAAAGAGCTGTGCTAAGGGAATGGTCCAGAGGATAAAAATACTAATTTTTAGGAAGTTGGACAAGTTTGACAGAAGAAGGGCTTCAGGAGAGCACAGCTGATAGTAGCTTTTTTTATATGCACAGTGATTTCAACATTAAACTGAAACACAGCTGGCTGAAACTTCAGCAGTTTCACAGTTGTGGACTTAACCTTCCAGTTTACATAAGTGATGGAAGTGAAGTAGTGAGGTACAGTGGAGATCAGATTGGCCTGTCATAGCTTTGCAGATAAAATGCAAAGGCAAAGTAACACAAACTAGCTAATGTAGCACTTTGCATTTTTTTCCCCATTTGGTAATTTTTGTTGTTTTCTGAAGCTTCCTGGGTGCAGCCAGTTTCCCTTTCTTTAAAATGAGTTAGTTTAATAGTCTAATAGGCTTATTACTTAAAACTGTTGGATTCTGCAGCTTCTTGTAGTGTTTCTGAACGTTGAACTGCAGTTATTCTCTTGCTTAAAAAACTTCAACATTTCTCCTTGTCAAGACAAAATATGGTATGTTTGGCTTTTTCATTCTTTGACTATGGAGGCTTGTTACTTGCTTAGCCTGAGTTTGAGAGAGCAGTCTCCACCATATGTAAATATGTTAGCTTTCATTTTAGCCAGCAATGTAAAAGATGTTGCATCTTTGTCAAGAAAAAATGTTGTTTTTAGAAGCTAATGAAGAAAAACAGATGAAATTCCATAAAGTTGTCATCTTTTTGCTCTTGTACCTCTTAATGGATACATATGGATACATATATTGCTTTTGGTTTTATATTTCTCTAAATACAGTGAGTAGTAGTCACAATTTCTCTCAATTTCAAATAGTACTTGGACTATCCCATTTATGATTTACTTATCAGAAGAGAATATAGTGAATGATAAATTATTGATCAAATGTAAGATGAAAGACCAAAGTATTCACATACTTCAATTAAAATAAAAACCTTGGAAGTAAAACAAATACGTTGTTCCCAATATGCATATCACTCTCAATTTACATATTTTCAGAATCCTTTATAAAAGGGGGCCCCCAAAATTAACAGTTAGAGCAAGATGATACTGCATAGTAACAGTAAAAGATTAGCAGATGTACTAACAAAGGTCTTTCAGATATTTTTGTATACAATGCACACTCATGCAATCTAAATTAGGGTTCTAATGGAAAGACTGTGAAATTACAAATTATATCCATCCGGTTGGTAAGAGCTATCTTACACACCTGGGAACTAACAAAAGAAACATCATAGTCATTTTAAACTGACTACGTAAATTCTCCTTACAGAAGTTCTATTTGAAACAATAGAATTAATTCAACCATTTCTCAGACCTGCTATGCTATAATACAAGAATGGTTTGAAAGAGAAGGCTAAATTTGAAATTAAAACAAAATAAATTTTGTCCAGTTCAACTGGTGAATAGAAGTAAAATCTTTGGGAGATGATGATAAAGTTTTTTTCATATATATATTGTGGTACTCTGTTAAGCAATTCATAAGGCATTTTTATACAGCTGGTACGAAAATACAAAGAGCATTCCGTGCTTGAGATTTGACTTCTGATTAGGAACATACTGATTTATTTGTGCAAATTGTATGTGGGTGATTAAAAATATGAAAAGAGGGTACTGGTTAAGAGGTAAGCATTTATAATATGTAATGCAAAAATCAAACCAAAAAGAAGGGCAAAGTTGATGTAGTAGTAATCTACTGCTCTTCAGACAAGTTCCTTTTTCTCTGACTACTTCTTCACATGAGCTTTCCACGTAGAGATGAATGTTTCTTTGACATGAAATTATAAAAACTCTTTAACTGTTTTGCAAATTGCTATAATCCCTGTGATTTCTGAGAATACTACTATACTACTAGCCTGTTATGATGAGTTTGAGAATAGCTACGCTATGAAGCATGCAGCTTTCAAATTTACCATTAATGAAATGTCTGTCCATTTCATTCACTGTCAGCTTCAGTGGCTTGCGTAAAAATTTTAGAAAGAAGTGAGGCTTTTGAACAAAGGGTCAGAGACACGTGCAAGTGAAGTATTGGAAAGCTGATAACATCAAAACAATGGTTAGCTTCAAGAAATGTCCTGAAAGATCACAAGTTCAGAAAACATTCGAGATTACAGTGCAATTAATCTTTGTGGTTCAATAGTAAAATCTTTATGCACAATGCTGTGTCAATGGAGGTTCATGTTGGATATTAGGAAGAAATTCTTCACCAAGAGGGTAGTCAGGCACTGGCACCAGGCCTGCCAGAGTTCAAGAAGCATTTGGACAATGCCATCAGACATATGGTCTCATTTTTGGGTAGTCAGGATATTCTGTGATTACTTCAAAGTGTTCTTTTTGTCTATATATGAATTCTAGAAATAGATGTCAGTGCATATATACTGAGCTTTTCTTAACGGGTTTTTACATTCCTTGAAAGATAGCAAGGGTTGTGATTTAAATGGCCATATCGAATCCAGAAAGGTAGAATGTAAGGTTCTGAAAACAAAATATTCGGCTCATATATCACTCGATTTACTTTGAACAATTCAAATCGAAAAGTAATTTCATTCAATCCATATAGGAAACATGAGTGTCTGAGATATCTGATGAACTAATTCCCTTGTCAATCCCTACCTCTTCACAACTTCAACTTTCCTACATCAAAGAAAAGTTATTTAGCCTGTGAGGAGGCTCAGGATTGTAGTGGAAAGAATCTTAACTTCTGAAGACGGTTCTCAGGTAAAGTCCAAATTATAGGAGTTCCTTAAAGGGTTATATATTGGCTAGCTCAACTTCCAGGGAAGAGAAGCCATCCCTAATCATGCCTTTAATCATTCTTTCTTCAGATCAGCCTTTAAGTCAGATCAGTTCTCTGCAAGCTGTTTTCTCCTCTGGATTTAGTTAATGTAGACTTCTTTAGTTAATTCAGTGTTTTTACATAGGTAGCTTGCTTAGTAGGTGAACAGCTGTGCTGGCTAGATATTTAAATCCTCTAGAAATCTGAACTATTTTTGTATCCATCTCCTCAGGTTAACCATGTACCTTGATAAAATAAAATAAATGCATGGAAAAGGCACTAGTTAAAGCTGAACTGAATATTTGTTTCCAGTTATTTCATTCTACATCTTGCTGGATTCACTGACATAAGGACTGGAAGCTTGGAAACAGAAATATCCGATTAATTTTGGAACCAGAAATTAAGTCTTATTTCATTTCCTCTGTAGTTTCTTTCAGGAAAAATGAGACTAGACAAGTATTGGGAAAGGAGTAAATAAGGAGATACAGTGGAGTTTTAGCACTCTTCAGATGAACTAGGAAAAAAACATGCTCTGAGCAGTGCTGCACACTACCAAAGCTTTTTAATTTGACATTCTTAACATTTGATACCAGGTATGAGCTTTCTATAGGCGTAAGTATGTGACTTTGATCTATCAGGTTTAGCTTGTGTATTCAAAAAAAAACCAAAATAACCAACCAACCAAACAAATAAACAACAACAACAACAACAAAAAACACCTACATTGGCATACATATATAGTATATGAATTACAGATTAACCAGAGCAATTCTGTGGATTAAATTATATCCTCAATTTTTAGAGGTGGAGCTGCACAGTTGATTTTAAAGGAGAAAAGTTAAACACTTATGGGTAAATGAACAAGCATTGTAGCAAATCTGTGAGTGTTTTTTGAAGTCTCTGCCTTTTACAACTGATGAAATACTGAACAACCCTCTGCAATGTGTTGAGACACCCTTCTTTAATGAGAGTGCCTTGCAAACCTGGAAACCATGAAGTAACCAAGTGCTATTCTCGTCTGCACAGGTAGTTTACTAGAATTTGAAATCCATAGAAAACAGGGAGCAACTTCTTCCCTCCTCTGTGAATTGATGTCTGAACCTTTAAACTGGAGAAAAGTACGTTAACTAGCTGAATGAGAAAAAGTCTGCAAGCCCTTTGGAAGAAAATCCTTCTGCCCCACTATGTGTTGATTTATATTGAATATAGCTGTAGTGTATGTCAGGAAATAGAAAGCAGGAAAAACAACTCAATAGAAGCAAAAGCAACTTAGAACACATGAAAGTCAAACACCTTATTTATGTACACGAAAGTTTAGAAGATTGACTGCTCAGTGCCAGTTTTCTACAGAGATGCAAAAATATAAAAAGTGGTGCTACATTCAAAAGCTGAAATTAAGAAACATCACTAGACCAGCTTTTCAACTAAATGCCTTTTCAGTGGATTGTGTTTGGGGATAAAACCAGAAATGATCCTCCAGAACAGGGGAAAGTAGTGATCATAAGATGAGCTTCTTCATTTAGATCTGAATTTAAAAAGGCAGTGAAGCATGTGCTTTGAGTTAGGTAGTGGCTGTCTCTCTACTGATAAGTGCAACAAAGCCAGTCTACATCATTGGTAAAGAACAGGCCAGCTTGGGAAGGTCTGTCATTGTGATAGTGAAAGATCATCTCCTTACTAGTGAATACATGCCGTGATTACAACTTTATCATTAACATTTAGTTGGCTCATGTTACCTACATGTCCAACTTTAGAATAACCTGCATTTAGACTGGTGTAGAAATGTTCTTGATATGACATTCTGACCTAGAACTTCTCATAAGGTGTCTGAGTCAAGATGGTGTGAGGTGAGGTAGCGTGAGGCATATGACCTGTGCATTTGAGCTCTGAATCACCTGCAGGGAAGTGTTCAGGTACATGGATTTATAGAGTGCTTCCTGTCCAAGCGAAAGAGGTGAATAGTTAAATAGTATGTGAATAATGAAGGGGATGTTTTGTTAAAATGAGAAAGAGAAACAGAACTGTAAAATGTTTCTAAGATCACTTAATGTTGGCTTTCCCTACATCTTTTGTGCTTTGCCACATACAGCTGTTGTAGTTTAATGCATGGATGTGTATTTAAAAAATAAAACCAATGTTTTCCTACATTAGCTGGAATTATCACTCTATGTAAATATAATGAGAACCTATAATTGCAGTAGAGAGTATTCTTCTTACAGAAAAGTGTCAGAGAATAACGCTGTGGTTTTTTATTTCAACAGAATGCAGAAATTTCAGTATTTGAAGTGAACATCCGTTTTGTTGGTGGACTACTTTCAGCTTACTATCTTTCAGGAGAAGAGGTAAGATGTTTTCACATGGTTTATTTGAAATATCATCTACAGAAGTAGTTAATTTAGATTAGCAACCCATTTTATTTATCAGAATTTAATTTATATAGGGCTTTGAAAACGTGGCCTGTACAGCATAGATGTCTAATGGCTCTTATTGCTTCTATTAGTGTTAATTTGTATGAAAGTTTTTAAGCTATTACTTCATGTAAGTGTTCAGTGAACTTTTTTCCTCAGTTGAAACCATACCCAGGATATTCTTACTGGGCTTCACGTTGGAGTGTGTAGTTGCAGAGCCTCTATGCCACTGGGCTGTGGAATTTGTAGATTTGGAACATTTGGTATCTGCTTCACAAATAATTCAGGAGTATATCCTTTAACTTATATGAACCACACCTCTGACAAAGCTGTGGGCCTTTCTAAACCTTAAGCTCACATGGGCAAAAAAGTTAAAAAAGAAAGAACAACTGTATGTTTATGTACATGTATGTTTACATGTTAAAGCATTAATATCTCATTAATCTCTATTGCCTTCTTAATGACTTTTAAAGGTACTGTGACAACACCTGTCATGGTTTCTGGAAAGAATAAAGAAATGATTTTGTGTAAGAACTTTATCAAACGCAATTATTTCTGTAATATATTTAGAGAAGGCTATGCTAAGTCACAGGTACTATGATATTTTAAATTTTTTGTTTGGCACATAAAAAGGCTTTAATCTTACTAGTTTAGATTCTTGTTCCTGTCTATGGGTTATAGTTATGTTTTACTGTGGGATCAACACAAGTTAAAACTCTTTAACCATCAATTGAATTTATCTTTGGATTTCTTTAAATCTTTCTTTCATCTGTAGATTTCTAAACTATTAGAAAGCTAAAACTATTTTGAAACTTTTCCTTTAAATTATCTTAAATTTTATCATGCATATCTTGTTTTTTGCTAAAACTTAATATGGTAAAGTTGTCCAAGCAGGTTCTATTGCATTATGTCGTTAAGACAAAGCAGTTATGAGGAGAAAGTGTTTTGCTGACAGTTTTACATGTTAAGTAGACTTGCTTGTTCCTCACAATCCTGTTCTGAGTGTAGATGGCATTGAAAAGGCATTGATGTTCTAAAATATACAGTTGTTCATGTTCTAGCTCTTATAATTTTCTGGGGAAAAAAAAAAACAACTAACAACAACAACAAACAAACAAACAACAACAGAAACAAACAAACAAAAAACATACTTAGACACATTTTGTATTCACTCAATATAAATGAAAAAATTGAGGGGTGTTTAGTAGCTGGCTTCTTCACCTGTACTAAATAATGCTTTACCTAATGTTTCATCTCTGACTCTTGAAGGAAATCACTTGTCCTCATCCAGTAACTCAGGAACCAGAAATAAGCATACCTAAGGGTGTCTTTAGAATTAAAAACTCTTCCCTGTGTGATTAAATAGTTGTATCTTTCCCTGTAGATCTCCCTCTCATAAAATATATTGAGATTTTCCAGCATAACCTATTCCTATATTTTAATTAACTGGTTGTGACAGAAACAGAAGATACTTCTTGGCAAACAAGAGATGGTGGAGGACTGTGTGTGAACCGTCAAATAAAATAGCAATTGTCTGCCAAGGAATGCCTGAGCCATTTATCATCAGTGCTGTTGATTTCATTTATATGTTGATGGTTTATATCATGTGTCTGTTAATACACAGTCTCACTTCAATCAATGCATATTGTTTCTCCCAAATAGCACCTAGTCATTGCTTCTCAACCATTCCTTCACCTTTAGAGAGGCAGTTTTATCACCACCTCTTGGACTGGATTTACAGTAGTACTGATATTCAAATAAAACTCTATTGTGCAAATGAAATGAGAAAACATTTTTTTAAAAATGAAGGTATTTCACATAAAGCATTATTAAGTGGAATGTTTTGTGATGGAAAAGTGATTCTGGATGATGATGTCTATTCTAAAAATGATTGGACTAATTAACAAAAGTAGAATGGGCTCCTAAATACAAGGGTGACATGAATGATTAAGGAGAGTCCTGAATTCCTGCAGGCTGGGAAAGACACTGCCCAAACTAGTCAGTGGTTTTCATTACTCTGATAGGTATCTCCTGTCTGAGGTAGGATGATGTTCCTAAACTAAGAGTTGTCAGTGTCTTAGAGACTCTAACTCAGCATGCTTCCTCGTGGATCTCTTAAAAGTGCTCTGCCTTCATCAGTTGTGGGGAAATATCTTGATTTGCCTCCTAAGTCTAAGATACTGAAGCAATAACTAGCTGCTGCATATGGGAAGAGCTGGATGCATCCATTCCTATGACAGAGCAGCTGTCCAGCAGTGTGATGTTTCCCATGTTGCGTGTGTGTATCCTCCACTGGTGCTGCTGACAGGTATGGCAAGGACTGATGTTGCCAGACCCTGGCTGCTCCCACATCATCCTTTGGTGTATTATGTAAATGGACATTCCTAAGGAGGTGGAACAACCTGTATACAGGTTGCTTGGAGGATGAAACACTCTCGGTTAAAAGCTCATTTTGTTCTTTGTCAGATTAACTATTTAAAACTCACTTATCAATATCCAAATTAAAGAAGTCTATGTTTCAGTAAAAGGAGTCACAAATAGTTATTGTTTGTACTTCTGAATTACATTCCCATGGGTAATGATCCAAAGCTGAAACATATTGTATGTTTCATAATCATTTGTAAGCCTAACTAATCATGATTAAAGAATATTCTATCATACTGAGTAGTTCCTAAAAACATCCTGCTCACATAATTGTTCATTTAGATAAAAGCACCAATGTGGATAATTTTAAAAATGAACAAATGGAATACTTTGCCTCTTGATAACTGTGTGGTGCTCACTTGTGAATAGAGCTGTAAGATGCATTATATTAAACTTTCTAGAATTTCTTCCTTGCTAGAATTAATCTGACATGTCTAAAAGTGCTAGAACTGTCATACGCTTTAAGTCACAGCTTTTGTATTTTGTGATTGTTAAGCTAGAAAGAATTCCAGTCAATTACCAAACTTCATTTGTGAACAGCTACAAATACCAGAAAAATTGGGGTTGGGTTGGAAGGGGCTTTAAAGACCATCCAGTTCCAACCCTCCCCTGCCTTGGACAGGGACACCTCCCACCAGACCAGGTTGCCCAAAGCTCCATTCAGCCTGGCCTTGAACACCTCCAGGGATGGGGCATCCACAGCTTCTCTGGGAAAAGTGTTCCAGTGCCTCACCACCCAAACAGTGAAGAATTTCATCCTAATATCTAATCTAAATCTACACTGTTTCAGGTTAAAACCATTACCTCTTGTCCTCTCACTACCCTTGTAAAAGTCTCTCCATCTTTCTTATAAGCCCCTTTAAGTATAGAATTCTGTAATAAGGTCTTCCTGGAGCCTTATCCAGGGTAAACAACTTCAGCTCTCTCAGCCTTTCTTCATGGGAGAGATACTCCAGCCCTCTGATCATTTTTGTGGCTGTCCTTAGGACTTGCTCCAACAGGTCCATATCCTTCTTGTAGTGGAGACCCCAGAGATGAATGTGGTGCTGCAGGTGAGGTTTCATGAGAGCAGAGTAGAGGGGGAGAATCGCTTCCCTTGACTTGTTGGTCCCAGTTGCAGCCCAGGATACAATTGGCTTTCTGGGCTGCAACTGCACATTGCTGGCTCATGTCCAATTTTTCATCCACCAGTATCCACAAGTATCAATTCATTGCCTACTCTGGACTGATACTGGTGATTGCCCAGGTACAGGGCCTTGCATTAGGCCTTGTTGAACTTCATGAGGTTCACATGGGCCCACTCCCAAGTCTAGTCTCCTTCTGGATGGCATCCCTTCCCACTAACATGTCAACTGCACCACTCATGTTTGGTGTCATCTGCTAACTTGCTGAGGGTGCACTCAATCCCACTGTCCATGTCCTTAATGAAGATATTAAATAGTATTGGTCCCAGTATGGACTGTTGAGGGACACCACTTGTTATTGGTTTACATTTGGAAATGGAAATTTTGACATTGAGACAGACATTGAGCCATTGACTGTAACTCTTTGTATGCAGCCACCCAGCTGATTCTATATCCAACAGTCCATCTATCAAATCCATCTCTCTCCAATTTAGAGACAAGAGTGCTGTGGAGAAACATACCAAAGGCTTTACAGAAGTCCAGGGAGATAACATCAGTTGCTTTTCCCTTGTCTGCTGATGCAGTCGCTCCATTGTAGAAGGCCACTAACGTCATTTTGCACAATTTGCCCTTGGTGAAGCTATGTTGGCTATGATCTGACTGGCTCTTTAGCTTGATTGGTAGCTGGTTCTTATGGATGCTGTTAAAATTGCTTTTGTTATGTAAAAAAGAGACTATTTTACTTGAAGGTTGGTTCTACAGTCAGGGAATGCACTGCATAGGCAGAAATAAAAGTAACTTTTAATGATAATTCCATGTTATATGAGCAGTACAAAACTTAAATCCACCATACATTGAAGTGAATAAGAAGCCTGTGAGTTTTAGATCCCATTGGTAAGATCCCAGATTCCTTCAAAGCTTTTGTGTTTTCTGAAAGGGACGACTAATTGTTTGTTTTATTTTTTAATTAAAATATTTTGGATTCAGCAGCTGTTCTTCCTGCATAATATGACCTTTACTTTTCTAGGATTAAAAGACAATTGTCACAGGAGGAAGATAAAGCTGATAACAATCAACTTGATGTTCATATTGTCATTTCTTTTCATGGAATGAAGTAGAAATGTGACAGACTTTTTTTTTTACTCTGGCAGTATATTCTGTTTGAAGGAACACAATTTTATCCTGATCAGGATGAAGGGAAAAAAATACTTTGTGATGATGAGTGTTGGACTTCCTAAATAGGTATAGCAGTAGATGGAACTGAGGAACATTTATGCATAGAATAGGAGTTACAGTGCCACTATTCAACCTCACTTGATGATGTTGGCCTCCTGTCTGACTTCAGACCTAATCATTGCCCACTTAAAACAACCATCCATCAGTGACTGTAGTGCTTTCTTATTAATGAGGGGTAGACATGAAATAGTGATACAGATTCTAATGATTTAGAGCTGCTTTTGCCAGGCTGGCCACAAGACATTGCTGACTTGGTACAGTACTTAGTCACTCTCCACAATTAACTGTAACTGTTTATATGTGGCTCTCCTTCTCATGTAGATGTATAACTTCATGACAAAAGTTTAAATTCCATAAATACAAAAGCATATAATTAATTATTTAGCAATCGTGATAGTAGGAGAATGTCCACCTGAACAAAGGTATTGGCCTGTTTCTGCCAATCAGAGAATGTAAGTTTCAGTATAGATCCTTTGGGGATCTTGTCTCACTAGTGTGAGAATTGACCACATTTTATCTTCTGCTTCCTTTCACTTAACTTGACACTAATTAACAAGAGGACTTTTCCTTTTATGTCTCCGAAGTGTAATTTCTGATGCTGTTTGAAACTTTAAGCATACTTTATCAGCTAGATCACTTCTGTATGAATGCCACTACTCCTCCTTAAGCATCTTCACAGACTGGCAGTAGAATTCCCTGCTTAGTAGAAACTAGAAGACAGCTATTGTCTGTAATTTTCTACAGCTCTGTTTGAAGATTTAGGTCATGTTTGCCACCTCCCATCCATCTGCCACCAGTGTAAGTGATGCATCAGTACTTCAGGGTGTCATGTTTTAATTCCTTTAGAGCTCTGAAATGATCTTGATGATTTGTTTTATTTTTATTGATTTATGGTTTTGTTTTGTTTTAATTTTTAACTTGCATACTTCATATAATTCTGGAGTCATCCAGCTTGGAAGGGATCTCAAAATGTCATCTAGTTCAATGTCAACAGTGCATTATGGTTATTCTTTTAAAAATCTCTTTGCACAGGAAGCTTTGCATTGGCTCTTCAAGGCTGAACACTGGTGCAAACTAAGCTTTTCTGCAGTGACTTTGTTTTAGGATTTATACTAAACTCCACTGTTTCCCACAGTCAGTCTACAATCTCTATTAGCATTTCCATCTCTTCACCACCACTACAGTAATAGACCTAATGCTGTTCCCTTTCTGTGCTAGCTGCATCAAAACCTACTACAGAATCCCTGTGGATTCACATTCTGCAGACAACCTTGACTCCTACGATTTTTTCTCCTCTCAAACTACTCTTCTGCTGTTGCAAGCAGACTGCCCCTCACTTTTCTGTTTCTGTCTCAAGTTCCTGCAGTGCAGTCAACAACCGTCACCACTGATTAAACCCATCTCTGTTGAATAGGTTCCCTACACTCTAAAAGCTTCCTCATTCCTACTAATTCTTCCCCATTTCTCTCAATGCCACTTGCTCAGCTGCTTTGTGAAATGCTGCCTCTCAAGCAGGCTGCACACAAAATGCTGAGGACATTTCAAAGAATGATAACAGAAGTGTTCATTTTTCAGTCTCATACTTAATTCAAATTTTGCTACTCAGTCTTTCTTCTCTTCCTTCCCTGCTTTGGAGTTACTGATACCACGTACACATTCCGTGACTGGAAACTTCTACCCAGCTCTAATTACCTAAGACATTGTGGAGGCTTTGCCACCTACATACCCAGCAAACAACATCTACTGCCATCACCAACTGTTTTTGTACCTCATATTAAAGACCCTCGGGCTACTGTGCTAATGTAAGGTGAAAATAGTGGCCATGCACATTAATTCAGTGAATTGGAAGCTGTTGAAGTTCAACAGTGAGTATTTTTTCTTTGAGCTTTCATTAATTTGAATGTCTACTACCCTACTAAGAAACCAGGAGCCACAGCCCTGATCTTGGTCTGAAAAATATGAGTTTAGAACTGACCTGTACATAACCACATTCTACACTTTTAATGGTTTTGCTTCTTCATAACTAAAAGGAAGTGGTGTTCTTCGGGAATTCTTTCAAAAACAAAACAAAAAAACACTTGGTTAGTCCCATGGCACGTTTATTTGACATGTCTTCGCATTCATGCATTGACTTCAGAAATAACTAAACAAATGCTTTATTACTCATTACATTGATGTAAGCAAAAATTCCTGATCACCTCTAGACTTAATATAGTTTGATGCTATAGCTGGTAAACTGTTAGAAGGGAGAATGGATGAGCTAAATAATGAGAGCTAAGTAATACTGATGGTGATTGTAACAGCTGGTGTGTTTGACATGAACTCCTGAGCTATATTATTAAGTAGAATTCAAGCAGCTGAGAGGGAGCTGGTTTGTTTGTTCTGAGGATTTGGCTCTCAACCAGCTCCTGCAGTTTCACTTGTTTGTGGTTCTACAGAACAGTTGGAGGGGCCATATCTGTAAGTAGTAATAGTGTGGGTGCTTTTCTTTTGAGCAGCAGTTCTAGCTAGTCCCAAAAGAAGACCTCATTGCATGGTATGCTATTAGCAGTCTGTCCAGACATACCATGCATCTGCATAGAAATTCAATCTCCAAGGCATTTGTCTCTTTCATTTATCTCAGTATTCAGTTCTTTCATTTTGCAGCATCAAATACATTTTCAAAAGCTGAGTAAAAGAAAAGTAAAACCAGATTACATGAAGAGTTAGTGAGATTGTCCTGTGCTGCAAATTTATAAGAAAATGTACAACATACATACACTATTTCTGTCTCTGTGAAGCCATTTGCAAGCAGCATTGAGATAGCTGCAAATATACTCTTGAATGTCTAAAGAATTATGCCTGTATATAATTTTACAACCAAACATCTGACTTATTTCTGCAAATGAAAGCAACATCAAAATATATCAACTGGTGCTAATGGGGGGAATAGAGGGACATTAGTTTACCCTCCTTTAATCTAAGCTATAAGAAATATTTGGAAAATTTTCTTCTCTCTGTGGAAGTATTACAAAGTTTACTTAGGTGGCTCAAAAGTAATAAATTGTATTGAATAATTGTACTGTTTTTTTTCCCTTTAAAAAGTACAGGTAAAAATACTTTGTACCTGCAGTTAACTCTGGACATGGATTAACTCTTAATTTCTTTATCTAAATCTTTTAAAATGTTTAACTATTTTTGTAGGATCACATTCTGTGCTTTGTCTCCATAGATTGAGTCTGATTCAGAGGGTATTTTTTATTAAGTTGGAAGATAAGTAGATGATAGGCTCCTTTCCTTATTAGCTTAAAGAAGATAAAAACACAAGATTTCTGTGGTTTTCATTCTGTAGGAAAATACTTAGGTGTTCCATCAGATTTCCAAATCTAACTTTCTCAATAAATCCTTCTACTTCTGTATCTTTTTGTGAAAAGTTAAATTATTTCTGTTAAAGAATATGTAAGCATTAATTAATTCTAAGTATCTTAAATATACTTCTATTCACTTCATGGAATAGAATTTACTTCATGGAAGTGAATAGAAGTATACAATAAAATTGGGAATGCTCCTCAATAAAAGCAATCAATAATAACAATATAATAAACAATTTAATGTGAATGTAAAACAGGAAGACAATCTGCATGAAGATTAAGGAGGTTTTTTTTTAATGGAATAGTGTTTCAGTTACGGCCTCACTCTTTTTACATGAGAGCATGGGATTTGGACCATGGGATATAGATATACATTGGAGAGAATATGGAGAGAAGCATATTCTGAGAGAATATGCTTCCTTCGTTTGTCTGACAATATTGCCCATGAGGAGTGTTAGCAAAAAATACCACTATCCTTCAGAGTGTCTTGGGGAGAAACTCCTGTCATACTATTGCCCAGCCTATTGTTGCTGGGCTTTAAGAAAATAGATAGTTTTTTGCACCAGGAGACTTACCCTTTCCCTTGGATGTTATGGTGATCATTGAGAGATGTCAGGAAAAGGTGCTGGTGTGCAACAGATATTCATTTTCTGTAACTCGAGGAAGAGGTTAAACCTCATCAAATTTGCTGTTTGAAGGAACAGATTAGAGATTCATTACAAAATACCACATTCTGTGCCACATACAAGTCCTGCTGCTACAAGCTAACTGAAGATCATTGAGAAAATTGAATGTATCAAATCAAAAGCAGACATCATTGCTGGTTTTGCATGCCCTTCATGCCTCCAGCAATAAGTACAGATAATAGTATCTTTGCTACACAAGAGACAGATATTCTTTTAGCCTCCTTTGGATTTAGCAATACATCTTGTCCAGTAGATCAAATCTGAAACAGACACAAACAAGGCTCACTGGCTTTAATTTAGCATGGACAGTGCTATGTGGCCTGTATTATTGTTGTTGTTGTTTTTATTGTTGTTGTTGTTGTTGTTATTATTATTATTATTATTATTATTAGCAGGACCATACTTTTCAAACAGAAACCTGAAAAAAAATAAGAAGGGCAATTTTTACCAAAGACTTTCAGGAAATTGCAGGAATCCGCGTGCTATTTGTGTGCCATTTGCTGGTAAAAATGCAACAGTTGAATAATGTTGATAAATGTTGTGGTTGATAAGTGAGTACAGTTCCTGTCTCTTCTGTGCCAAAAGCTTGTCTCTGCCATACACAGACTGTATTTGTGCCCTATGTGCAAATGATTGAGGAGGAATTTAGAAAAGATGTTCACATGAAACATCCTGAGCCACTTCCAGCGCAACTGATGCCAGAGGGGAATTTGGTTATTTGGCAGATGATTGCCCCTAAGCAGAGCTGTCATGAAGCATTTGAAAGACAAATCTCTCTTTTTCCTCAAGTCAATAAATAAATAAGCGCTCAGTTTGTATAGGACAAAACGCACAGAAAAGGGGAAACCTTTCTCAAGCCAAAGACTGAGAGGAGGGTGAACAAAATAACTTCTGTAAAGACTTAAAGGATGAAAAACAGGAGTAATATGTAGTACCAGAGTTTCATGTAAATCTAACTTGCTTTCCTCAAAGAAATATAGCATAGGATATATTTATACAGCAGATTCAATGTCTTAGCTCACTGTTTATCTTGCAAGTCTTTTGTCAATAAGTATTTTACTTTTGTATTTCCACAGGTGTTATCTGGTCAGTTATCTTGCCATTTAATTTTCTAGTAATGCATAAGATATAAGAGAGGGTAAGGGGTGGTAGATATTCTGAAGGACTTGCCTTTTATGTTTGTGTACATCTCCAAACACCTTTGATTGCTTGTTAAACCACCTGAGTTTGATAACTCTTTTGATAGTGCTTGGTACAGTACAATGTGGGGATTCTCTCATTCAGTTTACAAGAAGGCTCAAAAGCTTGTTTTAACAACCAAAAAAACCCCAACCCTATGTAAACTGACAAAACTCTAAAGTAAACAAGGAAGATCATTTCAGCAGTAGTGTTGCTGGAGTAAAGTCAACCTTCAATTAACAAAAACCAATCTTCCTTCTGGCATCATGGGCCAGTTCCATTTTTTCTTAAAATTCAGATGCATCAAATCACCAAAAAGGCTCTCTAACTGTTAATCTGAAGAACTGGATGTGTCTGGTTTCTTTGTTTTCTTCAGCCTTTAGGCTGTCATCTGCTTTTGCAGGCTAAGCGAAATAACCACACTAGTTGTTTTTGGAAGCTAGTTCAATCCTGTTAGTGATTTAAAGCTGTGTTGTATCCTTGGGGGGCATGTTGTCCTTAATTTTTTTGCAAGCATTGCTAGATAATTTTACAGTCCAGTAGATCCTCAGGATCTTCTTGTAAAAAGGATATGCTGTGAAGTTCATTCTCTTCCATTTTTCTTAAAAAAAAAAAACAAAAAAAAAAAAAAAAAAACTTTTTGTTTTCTTCAGACCAACAGCTGCAGAACAAAGTCAGCAGCTCACAATGACATTTCTTAAAGAATGTTATTTTCCCCAACTTGTTCTTAAAAACACTATTCATAGTATACAGACAATTTCAATCTTTTTCCTTTTATCATGCAAAACTAGTGAATAACTCAAACCTTCTCATCAGCTTTTGCTGCTTGTAGGGTATCTCTTACAAACATCAGTCAGACTGTGCTCAGTCTTTTCTCTCCATAGTTGCTTTTATTTCCATTTATATTCAAGAGGGAAGAACAAATAATCTTCTTGATTCCAGGCAAGATCAATAACTGCTGAGATGCTGTAGGCAAACATTGCCAGACTGCTACAGGAGACGAAGGGGATGGTAGTCAGTACATCTGGGCGGACTCACTCTGTTGTTAAATGCCAACAGACATTCTGATTTGCTTGAAAGTTGTGTGTTAATATGCTTATTAACTGGCCCAACGCCAGAAGTAAAAGCTAAAAGATAGGAGTGAGAAGAACTCCTTGCTCAACCAGTTCTTCCTTAACAGTCTATGACAGTTGGTGATAGAAGAAATGAGTGTAGGTGGTTCTAAGATGCCTCTTTTCAGATGATATTTTCAAGATGTGTTTGTGTGTGTGTGTGTGTGTATATATATATATATATATATATATATATATATGTAATTCTAACTTGAAATGCAGTTAAGTTACTGTAATGTTTTAATTGCATGCTATCAGGAAGAAAAATAAATAAGTGAAACCTGCTGAGTATTCTGTCTAGGAACTGCCATGTGAAGTCTTCAGTCATACAGTAAAATAAAACAATAGAGGAATGTGATGAGTTTTGGTAAAAACAGAAAGAACTTACAGGATTGCTATGCCTTTTGTTTATTTGTTCTTTTTAACCTTCCGTTGAGTCAGGGAAGGGAAGCAACATAGTGATACCAATATGGGTACTTCAAATCTTTATGAATACTTCTAAGCATCACTTCCTCCAAATATACGCTGCATTCAAAACAATATAATGTTTACCTTTGGAGGGAACATCTTCTGACTATTTAATTATAGGAATGACCTCAAGGTTTAACTGTTAAAAAATAAAAAAACTTAAAAATTGCAGGGAATTCAGAGAAACGATTGATTTGCTCATAAATTTACTACTTGCTGGCAGCACTGCTTTGCAGTCAGAAATGCATTTGTTTCATTTGTTTCTGACCATTACGAATTGGAAATGTCTGCTTGCCTTCTTATATTTTAGTTGTTTAGTTTTATAGCTTGTCCAGTAAGAGAAATAGTCTTACAGTAAACACAAAGGAATTGAATTAGTCTGCTTGATGATTTAACTTACAACATAAAAGCAGCTTCTTAAATTACAGTTCTCCTCTCCTGAAACCTTTTCTTTGGTTTACATTAAAAGAACTACAAGAAAATTCACATTTCTTATATTTAAGGAAAATACACAAGCGCTCTATTTGGGCTTGTTTTGGATGTGCACATTATTCATCAGATACTTCAAAGACTATTATCTTTCAGAGAAATCTCAACAATAAGAAAGCACTGAGTTAAGAAAGCACCATCCTCCTTTCTTACTATAAAAGAGAATTTTTTCAAGTTATATTACTTATATAAAAAGCCTGCAAGATGGTGTGTCAGAGGTCTTGTGGAGAAAGGATCTAAGAATGATGTTAAGGATGCTAAATTGTAACATGTTCCTCTCTCCTGAAAAACAGATTCTCAGAAATGCATAATCGATGCAACTGCTAGGGTTACAGAGCTCACTTGTCACAGAATAAAGCAAAATTGTTGGCACAGAGCTTCAAATACAGGTTGAATTTACTCAGCTACTGAAACATTACGGCTGGAGCAAATAAAAACTTTTTATTCCTTTTCCATACATATAAAACTGAAAGAGAAACAGGCTGTAGCTGTTTGTCACAGAGGAGGGTCAATTGGAGAGTTTTATGTCAAATGGCTTGCTCCTATGTCATCTGTGATGTAAATCTAACAGACTAACAGTAGGCACTTTGTACTTGCAGTCATTTCACTTTTTTATGATGTTGCGAGTATCTGAGATCAAAAAATCTGGACATTTCTGGATCAGCTTTAGCCGTAGTATAAGGATTAAAAGAACCTCTGTATTGTTTCAGCTTGGCATAGCCTTAATATACAAAGTTAAATACTCATTATACTTAATATATGTTTAAACAGTAGAAGAAATACTCGAAAAGAGTTGCTTAATTTATTCTTGCATCCACAAACACATCCAGTTAATAGTGGAATTGCCAATTCATGAACAGAAACAGAGGATGTCTAAGTGATATTAGAGAAAACTTTGGTGCAAATGAAAGTACTTAAGCTTTGTTCTGTTTAATGAAGACTGTGAAAAGTCTGCAACCCTATAATTCTGTGCCCAACATCATGACTTGTTTTTAAACTTCAGTATTCAAGCTTGTTGGTTCGGACTCTCATCCTGCTTGGTTCCTGGGCCCCAATCCTTTTATCAGCAGCTTTGCATGTGTGTTAGTTTCCAGCTTGTTTCTTTCTAGAGCTAGCTACTATATTTACCATACATGAGAGGAGGCTCTGGACACAGTTGGTAAATAGCTCATTCCTGTGTCTAGCAAAGCTGTAGCTTGAACAAAACTCACTTAGGACTGTCCTGTGGCATTGTCCTGTACGTGCTGTTATGCCGTGCTGCAAGCTATATATAACTTTTACCCACAACTTCCTGGAAATCCTTTGTCCTGGAAGTCCTTTGGCTATCTGGAGCACTTTGAGTGAGAAAAAAAAAGGGGGGGAGGGAGAGAGAAAAAGGAAAAGTTTTATTTCTTGAGACCATGAGACCATGGAACTACAGCTGGAGAAACAGAACAATTGCTCTGCAGCAATAAGCATAACTCTCTCAAGGGAATAAGCCCTGAGATAGGTGAAGATCTAGTCTGTGCTACCTGATTAGTGGTATGAGAAAATAGATGAAGAAGACAATACAGAGATAGTCAGAGTAAGTTTTAACCATTTGAGGACTGGCCTTTGAGTGATACCAACACCTTACTTACTTACTCAAAATACATGTAATGGTGTCAGACTATGGGGTGATTCAGAAAGATTCTCCCTTGCTGAGGCAGAAGAGCAAAGAGGCGTAGTTTCTTTTTTCCATTGGCTCAGCAGGCTGGATGGATTTTTTCTGTGCAAGTACCATTTGCTATAAACCAGCTCAAGGAGGATGGCAGAATACAGGGGACCTTGAGCTTTGGACTCTTTTGTAGGTAACCCACTATCAGATCTAGTGAAGCACGCAAGGAAATTGCACTCTTGCTGCTTTCTCACTGCTCAGGTCTGCTACTTGAGAATCAGTTCATTAAGCTATTATGCTGATGCTGGAGTAAAACATTGAAATGAACTAAATGAAGTTAGGAAAAAAATAAAATGAGTTGAATAACAATAAAATTTGGAATACTTGATATCCTGTTCATGTTGTTAACACTAGTATATTTAATAAACATCATTTAAAACTTTTTCCATTAGCAACTGCAACAAGCCTGCAAGTATCACAGAACACTGGCTGAAACAAGCAGTTCTCCATTTGCTATTAAGTTAACATTAAAAAGCAAACAGACTTCCTTTACCTAGCCGGAGCGATGTTAGCCTCTTACGTGCCTGCCACCATGGTCTAGGTGCACAGTAAAGGCATTGCTCTGAATCACTCATCGGTACTGGAATTAAAAGATACAGTCACATTAACAAAGCCAGGAATGAATCTTCTGGTAGCGCTTTATGCTACGTTAAGGATGTAATTATTGATTCACCATGCAATGTTTACCAGGCTTCTCCACCCGCTCCCCCCTTCACGCAGATGGTGCTGCAAATCACCTCCCAGCGGTCACCTGCTTGAAAGGAGAGTTGCGTATGCAAAGTGCTGTTCTTTGTTTAGATACCATGGCTTGCAAGATGTAAAATGAGGCAGCTATTTAAATTTGTTGTTACAGCACTTGGGCTGGGTACACAAGATTAAATAAAAAGAAAATTAGGAAGCAGATGCTTGTGGCTTAACAGACGTATTGTGCTAAAAGATACTCCTCATTACTGGTGGATATGAGTAATTTTACTAAGGCAGCTGTTTCCTTAATCAGGAAAAACACAAACCTCAAAGATGGCATCCAGATGTTTTCTGTATTGCTTCATAATATAATGAGTTTCCATTGTATGTGCCTTATTTCTAGTTCCATTCATGTTTACTTATGTCCGATGTATTTTCAAATACATATATCATCTTCCTTAACTGGAGAAGACCTGAGCACTAAACACACAATATTTTGTCCTCTCAACACACGTGCCTTGTGTTAGTCCATTGGTTGCTCCTAGGGCTGATGGTGCTTGTGTCTCTCACCAGCATCCAAGCATTTGAACATCAGATTTCTCAGGTTGCTGGCAGTTTTCTTTTGTTGGGATTGAGGGGAGGTGGGTCTCTAGGTATCAACCCTGTTCCAGTTATCCGGGAATCAGCTAAAAACTCAAACTAGCTCTTATGTTTGGGCTTAGTCCTCACTCATGGGCTGCTAATAGTTTTAATGTCTGCTAGCTTGCTGTCTGCGCTTGCTAGAAGCTCATTCATCATTTGATGGGGAATC
Organism: Anas acuta; assembly: GCF_963932015.1. Lineage (NCBI taxonomy): Eukaryota > Metazoa > Chordata > Aves > Anseriformes > Anatidae > Anas > Anas acuta. Next base: position 66,367,880 of record NC_088981.1, read on the forward strand.
TGGGATTCCAGCCTTTTCAGTAATTCATTTCTATTTCTGGCAGGATATAAGGATGGCATCCCAAATCTTTGACATAGATTTACCTACGCTGAGCTATGTTATAATTTATTTATTGGGGATTGTGTGGGAGTTCAGAATCTTAAACTTTCAGAGCAGCTTTTTTAGGCATGAGTCTTGCTACCTGTGGTTTGAGTCTCTGGAGCCAGCTGCCGGCATGCAATGCGGTTGATCTGCACATATGCAGCACATCCTGTTCATTACTCATTGTCATGCTGCATACCACACCTTTTGGAAAGTTAAAGCCGCCCTGAATTTGGGGGGAGGAATTCTAAAAGGCTCTCATATAGAAATAATTTATTTTATTGCAGACAGTTGTTAAAGTTTCTTTAATTTATTCATCGCCACCTTGTCTTGAATTATCACAAGATAAATAATATTAATGAAAGCTTGTGAGTTTTACAGGTACTAATAGGATGTAGTTTAACTTTTAATTGTGCAAGTATGCATAAGCTTTAAAAAAGTTAATGGTTTCTTGACATTAGTAGATAAACTAGCAGTTACTTGTGGCCTGAGAGTTCTTCCTGTTAAATTGTTCTTTATAGCTGCATAAGCAATCTTAAATACACATAAATAGCACAAAAGGAAATAACTAAATATAACTGGAACAATCTCTTCCTTTATAATTTTTTAATTCTTTGCTTATTTAGCAATTCTTTCATTCAAATTTTAAAGTACCAGTCAGACATATATATTACTGTACAGTAATATTTGTTTTGTGTTTTGCCTTCTTTCTGCTACTTTTTACCATTTATTACTGACTTTCCTAAAATATGATTTTTGAACACAAAGTATCTACTTAGAAATTCTTTAGTTAAAAAACCTGAAGTAATTACGTGTGGTAGCTATTGCTGATAACTTGAGGGTTTTGTGTTGTGCTTGTTGCTATGTACATTTGGATTAAATCTGGAAATCTCTCCCTAATCCAGTTACTTCCATTTGATTAAGTTCTCTACAGTCTTTTCTACGGGGGGGATTCTTCATGGTGCTACATGATTTCTTTGGTACAATAATCAGCTCAAAGAGGAAATTAATTTTCTTGCCGTCAGTAAAGCCATAACAAAATAATAATAATAATTGAATAAAAGATAGATTTGTTTGTTTTTCGAAACTGTAATCAAATTTTAGTAATAAGCATCTTTTAAATAGATTTCCTTCAGAAAAAAAAAAAATATATATATTAGCTTGGTGTATGTTTTAGCTTTCTTTGTAGGATAACAGATGCTTTTCATGCTCTTCATTGACAAATAATATTCATGGATATTACAGTGTACTGTTTATTGTATGGTATGGTCTCTGCAAGCTGGGGACCAGCATACTGGGGTACGCTGTACAAGTGTAAAAGCATAGCTGGGTTCATTACTTCCACAAGTTGTGAAAAAGACACGTGCTGCTCTGATATCTGCAAGTGAGAAGGAGTTGTGGCTCACTGAAACCACAAGCTGTCTGAATCTCCCACGACTGCAGGGTCTAGGAAGGTTCTTTAAATACTTTGAGATTTATGAAAGCTGGAAGCTGCTGTGCCCCTTCCTGAGCTGACACGTCACCTCAGGTGCCAGAAGCTTTCAGGTTTGAGTGCTCTAATAGCTGTTGCTCTCATATATGTGTTAAATATACACTTTGGACTTCCGTATGGAAGATCTTGTTAAAAACACTACCCTGAGGCTGATTCAGCCCTCAATTGAGATAGGAATTCTCCTTTTACTGCAGGGTCTGCATTTTTCAGGTTCTCTTATCTGGAAACCAGTATACACATTATCTGTTGCGATGTTACAGCCCAGCACTGTGTGACAGCAGATGCTTAACAAGATTCTGGGAATGGCTGCAGAGTGTAATTATTTTTAAACATAATATTCCTCCTACTTTATACAGCTGATATTGTTCTTATATGTGTGAGAGAGATTTGGATGAAAACTAGCACTGCTTTGAGAATTTTAATGAGAAGGGAGCGGCTGAGACTATTTACCAAACTGAGGCTTTTCAGTATAGCCCTTTCCTGGGCTTTTTTCTGATGTCCCCAGTCCCCAAGAAGCCCCTCAGCTGTGCTGTGCTTGTGCTTCACGTGTGCTCCCTCTGCCGGCATCCCTGCGGGATGAGAAACCTGCCTCATGGCCAGGGAGGGGGCAGCTTGCTCGTGGAAATTCTTGCTGAAGTAAAACCCTGCTCCCTCCAGTCAATGTTCTTATTTGTGCATGTGGCGAGCCACAATTTGAAAGGAAGTTGAGGCACACTTTGTTTCCTTCTTTCTTTGTGCTTTTAAGGAAATGGTGGTGATTTAGGTTTCCAGCACAAAGTCAGCTCTTCCCTGCCCAGGCTCAGTAGGCCACGGGCACCCCTGCGTTAGATGTGATGCAGGAGATGCAGGTACCATGAGTGCTGGAGGGTGTCATGTCTAGGCCCTGTGCATTTGCCAGCAGACTGCAGCATCCAAGCAGCCTTCCAAAACCAGGCTGCTACAGGGGAAACCACTCAAGACAGGCTCTCCAGCACTTCCAGATCTGGGTGCGTAATAAATACAATTGCAACTGCATAGGTCCTAGATGATGGTCTCTTGGTCTCCTTCTGTCAATACTGGTTTCCACGCCGATGTGACTCATTACAGCGCTTGGGTCCAGAAATGTTGTTAACTTGCAGCACAGATCATTCATAACTGACTTGGCTCAGGAGTAAGTGAGGGCTGACTGAAATTAAGCCCCAAACCACCTGTTACTGTCAAGATGTCAGCAGCTGTAAAACAGATAATTGCTGCAGAGTTAATGTAAGCAACCGGGTATCTTATCAAGGTGTCATAAACGCTGAAAATATTTTACAGGAAATTGTTTCACATAATATGACAAGTGTCATATCACTTGAAGATAGTAGAATAATACATCTTATATTATTAATCTATACTATTGGGGTATTTCAGGTGGAGCAGAACAATTTTGTAGCATTTCCAATCTTTCATTGTAAAAATAAAATACAAACATAGCAAAATTCCTGGATTGTCTTTCGGTGAACAATGTATTACAGCAAGTTCTTCTAAAAGAGCTCTCCTTTGTTAGCAGATCACTTTAAACCTAAATCAACATTTGTTAGACTGAAAGGATTTCTATTCAGTGTTCTGATGAGAAGCAAAGCAGCCTGTCCGTGTTCATTTTTCTGCTCTTGTTTGCTGCTTTTGCACTGAAATATTCATTCCTTACCCCACTGGGAGAGGCAGTCAGGTACAAGAAAGAAAGCAATAAATCTTACTTAGTGGTTTGTCAGTTTTTATCTGTAAATATAAAACAAAAATGAAAAATGCTTAACGTGACAGAATTAGAGATGAAGAGAAAATGTCTTTGTCAATTAGAAAAATAATAATTAGGATCATTTCCTCTGATTGCAGTTAAAAATTAACTTCTGGCTTCACTGGTATGGAACTTATAATGCTCTTTTTAAATTTCATGTGCATCATACAATTCTGAGATATTGCTTTGTTTCCTGTGTTTTCTTTTCTTCCTGATTAGCAACTGCAATTAAATCTATGATGAGGTAATCTAACATTTTCAAAGGAGTTTGTCATTCTAGCTGGAGGAAATGTTTTTGTTTATCCAGGGAAGATAACCTTCCTGCACTATAATGAAAGTCAATATTGCACCGAATGACAGCTCTGGTCTTAGTCCTACAGTTGCACCTTTGCAGGCAGATCCTTATTTCTCTGTGGGAACAGTTTTCCCTAATAAGATTTTGTAATGGACACAACAATCTGCAAAATCTCATTGATTGTGGGATTGGGTCTTCTAACATGAGCAATGCAGCTGTGAATGTTTGACTTCTTTTAAAAGAGAAGGCATTTTTCTCTAAAGCCTTTTAAAAAAATTCAGAAAACATACTTTTGATATCTGCATGCCACAAGATTGTGTAAAGAATGTGAATAACTGATTTAAATTAACTGGTTACTTGGAAAATGTAGTTCATTAAATTCACAACTTTGTTTCATCTAAAGTTTATGTCCTGATTTACACCCAAAACCTTAGTATTTGCATCAGTGACAAAAAGAAAGCAGAACAAAACAATCCCATGCCCAAACTGCTTTTCTAAGCAAGAGTGCCTCACATAATTAAGGTCATATTTGAGAGAAATAAGGAAATTGTTATTAGAAAAAGAATTGCTGTAGGAAAACTGCTGGTGTAAGTACTGTATATGCAAATGTGGTTACTTTCCTTACATTTTTCAGTAATCATGCTAGCAGTCCTACTAAAATGAAAGGTGTGGATGAGAGCTACTGAGGAAGTGCATGACTTGGCACTGGGAATCATGACACACCTAAGTATGATGCTGTGCAAAAGCATACCTCCTGGCAGCTTGTGTAGTGGTAGTGTGCTCAGAGAAGGGCTTCAGCTCCAAACATGTTAGTTTCTTGTCTCTAATGAGGGCCAAAAATATTTATATATATTTAAAAACAATTAAGAATGATTCATGGAGTGAGAAAATCTTTTGTTTACTGGATAAGTGGGCTCAATGACTTGATGTGTGTGTTAGCTGTAGAATGAGCAGACAAGAACAGGAAAGCAGAGCGTGCAGAGCAGTGACATGGATTTCTTCTTTGTGTATTACTGAATGCTAAAATGTTGTTAAAATAAATGCTGGCTTGGAGAAATGGTGGCAGGGTTTGGAGTGGGTTTGGGTTGTGTAAGGCACTTGAGATCGGTAATTCAAAGACAGAGACGCTGCTTTATAGGGCACTGAGCTTGTTTTAACCAATAATTCATAATATAAACAGGTCTCACAGGAAAATATAGCAACTTGATTTTCTGTATAATCTATCATATGACTGCAGTAAGTATCTAATTTGCTTTAGTGCTGATTTTGAGTAGGATTGCTGAGTGTGAAGGAGTCTGTGCACTCTACAGAGGAGATATTCTCACACAGGACCTTCATACAGTGAGTATCAGTGTTATATAAGCATGCCAGAGATCTTACATGAACTTTTAAAATATATTACTAAGACATTGAGTTTAAAAAGAGGGATCATCTTGTGTCCCATAGCTGTCTTCTGACAAAAAAAAAAAATGAGGTTAGAGAGAAATGTTTGAGAAAGCATTTAATATCCTAACAGTGTTACATACTGGTCATCTATTTCTGACCCTTTTCAGTTATTATTTTTCCCTAAATCACAGTGCTTCACTGATTTGAAGAATGATTTTCTTTACGAGGGTATAGAATGTAGTCAACTTCAATATAAGTACAATTTTTAGTGGTTTGGTTCCTTTTTAACGTTAGCCACAGAACTTTCCTCTCACTCCTCTACTTAAAAGAAAGGGTTTGTCAGTGCAGGTTACTCTTTTTATTACTTGATGAAGTGACAGAGGTACATCAGGTAAATAACACCACAGTCTCATTTAATCAAAAAGTGTGCACTCCAGATATGATAGAGCAGTGAAGTAAGTCAAGTTGGTCTTGGAATTGATTTGTAGACTTTTATAAGAATTACTCTTGTTTTGTTTTGGTTTGGTTTGTTTTTTATAAGAGGGTGTGGATGAAGGGTTGGTGCAGGCATAGGACTGTGACAACATCCACCAGGTCTGATCTAGACAGCCTACTTTGTCTAAGTAAGCCTTCATTTCTGCTGGCTCAGCATCCATGAGGAGAGGCCAGAAAAAGTCCCTGAGCCTCTCAAGATAACCACTATGATGGGAAATTTTGCAGTAGACTTTTCCTTTATTATATAAATTGTCCTATCTTTTTCTGTGCTCTGTCATTTCTGCCTTTCTGTACATCCCTGTAATGGGTATCATACTTTTTGCTTACCAAAAAATTACTTTACTCAGTAGGAATAGGGAGAGTTTAGGGCTTGGCAAAAATTTAAAATTCGTGTCAGCAGCAGAAATGTTAAGAGGTTTCTCTGTTGTTTATTCATTTTTATAAACTGAAAAAAAAAATAAAATCTTGACCCGTACAACATCTATTTCTTGTCTAATATTAGAAGTTTTTGGTCTGGATTAATTAAAACGAACACTAGTTTTCCCTACTATTATTTTTCAGCTGTTAAAGCCTCAAATTGAAAAACAACATGGTTCCTTTATTAGTCTTCACCCTCTTACCCTTACTGAAAGAGTGTAATTTTGCTGTGTGAAGTTGCCATATAGTGTGTTCGGTCATTCACAAAGTGTTGTGTTCTTGTCGTTCTTGCCTATACTGTTGTACTTGATAGATAGTGATTTGGCAGTCAGTTGTTCAGCCATGTTAAATTAGCCCTAGAGATAAAATTGGATAGTGTCTGCAGTTGACTTATTTTAACTTTGGAAACGGAAGGAAAATCACTACCCTGCAACAGTAATAACTTGTTGAAATTGTCTTACAAACAAGAAGTGTATTTTCACTTCAGGACTTGTTCCAAAATTGTAAGAAGGTCTAAAAATCATTTTTTTAGTCTGTTTCTCTATCTGCTTTTCTTTTTTGGTTTCTGTTTCTCAGGTTGCTTACTACACTGGAAGACAGACATTTGGGAAAAGAAAGAAGTTGGAATGCCCAACCTCACTGTCTGTTCAAAGCACTAACAGTTTGTTCAGTGCTCTGTCCTTATCACGAGTGGCTTTGACTTTCCTTGCTTATCTGTATGTGGAACAGTATTTCCTTACTGCTTCACATCGGATGTGTTTATTTTTGGATAACTGTTATTTTTGACATTTATCTGGAGCAGGCAATTTTCTTTTGAACGAAATCAGGTTGTTAATTTATAACATAGAATAGAAAAAAATGTGTGAAAGTTGGTAGAACTATTTGAAATTAAAGCACTATTGCTATATATCAAATATTTAATTGAGAAACTAGAATGTTACATTTTTGTCCAGAAGAAGTTGTTATAACAAACTTCTTGTTTGCGTGTGATTTTTTTTAATGGTGAAGGATTAATGCAACCTGTGATGGAGCAGTTACGGAGCCCTGGTCAGCTACTGTCCTTGCGGCCACTGCTAGGGCTAAATACGTATGTGCCTTTGAAAGAGAGAGCTCCTCTTGTTTTTAAATACAAGTCCAAAAAGAGCGTGTATGGCACATTGACAATATTCACCTTCAATCACATACCATAAAATAAAATATTTACCTGCTTTACATGTAGGGCTGGCTTTATGTTGCACAGCAGACAGATGCTTCTACAAGCATTCAGGCATGCTGTGTGCCCATTGCTCAGGTTTGTCATGACCACTCTCCTGTGAGTGCTTCAGTGTTTCAGAGTAGAGATGCTAAGATAAATATCTGAAGGAAGGGTGTCAAGAGGATGGGGCCAGACTCTTTTCAGTGGTGCCTGACAATAGTACAAGAGGCAAGGGTCACAAACTGAAACACAGGAAGTTTGGCTGAATGTGAGGGGGCACTTCTTTGCTGAGAGGGTGACAGAGCCCTGGCACAGTTGCCTGGAGGGGTTGTGGAGTCTCCTTCTCTGGAGGTATTCAAAACCCACCTGGATGCTGTCCTGTGCAGCATGCTCTAGGTTGGCCTGATTGGTGGGGTTGGGGTTGGACCAGATGATCTCCAGAGGTCCCTTCCAACCTCAGCCATTCTGTGATTCTGTGATTCATATACTGTGAAAATGCCAGGAAGCCTCTCATGCTGAAAGAGCGAAACATAGATTCAGTTTTTAATAGAGCAAGTGAACAAATGCAACTGTGTAGTGTAATGAAGGGAAAACTTGTGTGCTCCTTGTGGGGTCACTTGCTCCTCTCCAGTAAATCCACTAAGGAATTAGTAGATTTCTTCTGCACCAGCTGTTCTTTCTGAATGTCCCTCAAGGTTTTAACCCTTGGGGAGACTGAATTATATGCTGCCTGATGATCCCAAATGCATAATTAATTCTTGGCAGAATCTACAGTCAGTGATGTGGGAAGTCAGAAATAACATGGATTATGAAGGGATTTCCCAGCAAATTATTTTCCCTGTTGCCTCTCTTCAGGTTTATTCCAGCACTCACATGCACTTTACTCAAAAATGTTTTCTGACTACAGCCTGAGTTTAGCTTCAAATTCTGTAACTTCCCTCAAAATTTCCTACATTGTAATTCTAAATCTGAGACCACTTTCACAGAAACCTCTGTCATATAGAGACCGTGGGGTATTCTGGAGGTTCTTTCTGGTAACGTGATTGTCACAGAGCTTTAAATTCTCTCCTGATCACACATTAACAGCTTTTAGAAAGTGGGATTTTATAAGTTGTATTTCATTTTTGTAGAAATAAATTTCTTCTGTTACCTTGTCTTGACCAGTAAATGTCTTTATTTATGCATTCACTTAATCATATAGAGAGGGTTCCTGTGCATTGTTTTCCTTCTCTGAAAATATTTTGTACTGTACTTGGCTACACTGTGAGATGCATCAAGTGTACAAATTGATTTCTAAAAATAAATAAATACAAATTCATCATCAATATATTTGAGGGAGGAAAAATGAACCAAAGGGAGACATTATTAGAAAGTCAGGATGATGAAGGTGACTTTGCTATTCTGGCTATTACACCTGGGATAATGCCTTTCAGTTTTGCATGGGATTTCAGCATAATTCCAAGCAAGCAGGCCTTGCACATCCAAATACTGAGATCACTAAATAGGTTGCTATATTTAAGTTGGAACACTTTTGCTTCTAATTAGAAACTCTTTTACTAAAGCACTCAGTGCTCCAGAAGTCAGGCTAGTGTAACCTGAGCTGAGCTGGCAGTCCAAGGAGAGCAAAAAATCCTCTTTGTTGTAGTGTTATAACAGTTACTCTGAACATAAAAGTTCCTGATGTTAAATTGTTTGTAGTTCTTGTGGGCAAATGTTAAACATTCAAGGTCTTTCTCCTTCTTGTTTAAAAGATGGAAGTTTAGACTCTTTAGGTGCTAAAGATCAATTAACTCTCGTTCATTTGTAGGAATAAATTTTGATTTCTGAGTTAATTGATGCCCACTATGCTGACATTTCTCTTGTTCTGGGGGAGTGTTGCATTGTGTCAGATTGTCTGTGCAGTGCACATCCACCATATGGCAGGTATGTGGCCATCCAGCTTGGGGAGGATGTGTGTCCCTGGGCAGGCAAGTGTCTTAACAAGTGTCACCCAGCATGGACCCAGCACCGCATCTGGCTATTGAAGCCCTTCTCCAGCGCACAGCATTCCTGTGCAAACCAGAGCAGGTCCAACCTCACCAGTGTCTCTGACTTACGTCTCCTGCTCATGCCAGGCGCAGGTTCTGTGGCCGTCTTCACTGTGTCATCTTCCTTCAGTAGTCCGTGGCACCCCCTACCCACTGTAACTTTGTGCAATGGAAAACTGCTTGTGCTGATTTGTTTCTTTTTACAGCACTAAAGAAACACCAGAAATGCTTTGTTGTGCTGATATGTCATTTAGTGGGAATTGCAATGCGTTTTCCAACACTTTGTTTCTTCTTAACTTCCAGATTTTCCGAAAGAAGGCAGTGGAGCTTGGAGAGAAATTGCTACCTGCTTTCAACACTCCCACTGGGATACCGTGGGCATTGCTTAATATTAAGAGGTAAAACAACTTATTTTTGGTGACTACAACATATAAAATAGTTGTGGTGAAAAGTCCTTTGCCACAGAACTATTACAATTTCCTCACAGTTTTAGTCTTTCCAACTAGGTAAAAGCTGATGTAAAATCCTTTCTTCTATAGCTTAAATGAAGAAATATAAGTAGGTATATATTGCGCACACAAGAATGCATGTAGAAATAACATTTATTCACCTCAGAACTAACTACTTACTTGTCAGTCAGTACATGTATGTTGCTCATCACTTTTCTCAAAGTCCTCCATTTGTTTTAGTGTTGTTATATGTACAGTAGTTGCAAAACGACACACACTACTCTGAAAGGGTACGGTGTCCAGCTACTTCCACTCTAAACCCAAATGCAGTGTCAGTGTGTCCTTCGGCAGGATATCAAGAAGCAAGAGTAATATCTGCTACAAGTGACATATTGGTTTGCATCCTCTCCTAAGGAGTGCATATTCATGTTTTTGCATATTCATAAGGACACATCAGCTTTCATAATACTGCAAATAAACCCCAGTATCACCCATCACAAGAATGAGAAGTACTGCTTGTCGGGGAGAATCAAGGATAATTTCACTCTGCATGTGTGGGAGTCATCTTTTTTGTTGGTGGTGGTTGGCTGTGCTATTCTCACCTTGACAATCAGCATCTTCCCCCGTTCTCTGCTCAATACGTATTCATGGATATGCCTTTTTCCCAGTCTGGGATGTGTGTTGGCATGCTTGCTTGGTTGGCTGTGCATGTTTGAGGATTCCCATTAAGCTGCTGAGAGACAGTCCTACAGAAGTCCCTGGCATCTGAGTTTGGACAGGCTTATCTTCCACTCTCCCTTCAAACAGAAATGAGGCGAGAGGCAGTGGACAAACATCATGTGTGTGTGCGGGGTGCAGTAGGGAGTTAGTTCCTTGCAGACTTTCAAATCGCTGAAGGGACTGATTGACTGGTGCCTGGTAATGGTCCTTCTGCTTCGAGTAGTTACTTACATGCATGTTAATGATTTATTCTCAAAAGCTTTTAATGAGTTCTGTAGAAGTTAATTGTACAATGGCTTGAGGTTTTGTGTTTATTTGTTAAGCTGTTACAAAAGATTCTGAGTACAAAATCCTGCATATATTTCTAACTGCAGCACAACAGTACCGTACACTACATGGCGTATTTAAATAGTAAAGTTTTCAGGCTAAAAATTTGTCTTAAATGTAGCCCTTATCTACTAAATATCTCTCTTTTTTTTTTTTTTTTCTTTTTCTCAAACAGTTCCAATTTTGTAGGGTCTTTATGGGTTTGTTCCTAGCTTCTCACAACAAAAGCTGTGGCACATTGTAAAAGCTGACCACAAGCAATGTGAGGTGGTGATAAAAATAAAATTAAAAAATAATGGGGGATTCTTCACTTATCTGTAACCAAAGTGGAAGGGGATGTGTGCCAAGATAACTTCCCTGTGATATGGCAGCAAGTGTTACATTCAGTACTGTGTTCTTGGTTATTCATTCTGAATCCTGAATTCTGAGCATCTGTCTCGATTTGACCTTCAATAGATGACTCTTCCATAATACCACGCGTAAACAAATATGCTGGCATCCAAGCTTAGGAAGTGCTAAGCCATTGAAGCATGAATATATTATGGATCTAATATGCCTCATTTCTGATTAGTATTTTATTTGATTTTATTTTGATTTATGCTTCAAATTGGAGAACACTGACAATAGATTGTGGGTGTCAGTGGTTATTTTTAAATGACTATTTTTGGATTAGCAGATGAGCTGGCTATTTGTTTCACTATGCAAATGTTCTTCACAAAATAGTTTATTTTCTCCACTCATCCTGTAGTATCAGAGACAGACCTGCTCTCTCCTTGACTGCCTCTGTGTAAACATACATATGTGTTTTTGTCGTGTGTGTCCTAGCATATACTAAAGGCATCTACCCGAAGTCTTACCATCTTTCTCTTTTCAATTGTTTTTCTTCATCCTTCTCCTTTCCTCATGACTTAAAAGCCATGGGACATTTGCTTTTTATTTGTGGAACCTGAATTTTCAAACATATTAAAATGTTTATTGTACTTATTCTACAGCTAAAATTATTAGTCAATTTCTTGAGTGTGTTTCTATATAAAACTTCCTTTTGTCTATGAAGTACATTTTAAGTAATGAGGTTGGTAGTTTGTAGTGGGATTTCCTTTTCTTTCTTTCTATATATTTCAGCTGCATTTCCATGTTTTTAATGTTCTTGATATTGCTCTGTATCTTCAGCATCTGATTTTCACTTCTGCTAATACTGCTAAATTTAAAGTTCCCTTTTTGGCTCACATGCTACTTTCAGTAACTAGTGTTACATCATACTTGATGATTCTGAGCTGAGAGCACTGGTACAAACAGAGGCTGCAGAGGGAGAATGAATACAAATCTGTGGTGGCTTGATGGAGGGATCTCAGTTCTTATTACATGGATTCTTATATTTTCTTAATATATAGATAAGTGCTTCTTGGGATTGGGAGGACAAGCTGGCAAAGAGAGTTTTTAAAATTTATTTATTTATTTATTCCCCTCACCTGAATAATTTATTTAGCTATTTTGTCTTCAGAGCTTCTAAAACAGCAGCTGTAACAGCTTTTTAAAATACAATTACTTCTTAGTCCTTTATTTTTGTTCTCAGTGAGCCATGACAAACTGGCTTCTTCATGCTAAAATTTTCATTTCTCTTTTTCTTAAGCTTCAAGTAATTTATGACTGAGCAATCAGATTGCTTAGGTATTTCTCTCACATGCCTCTGAGATTTATAGAAATAAAAGTCTTGAATTAAAACTCCCTTAGATAGTGAGTTAAGTAATCTTAAGAAATACCCAGCTTGCATCATGTTCTCGGTGTTAGGTAACCTTTTTAATAGGTCTACCTATTTTTACCCCTAAAATTATCAAAAAGGAAACTGGGACTTGGGTTTATTGTTAGACTATTGGATCAGTCAAGAAAAAAAAATTATCAGAATAAGATTCTGTACAATATTTTGTCTCTTTTGGATGGAAATTGTCTCTCTATATCACTTTTTTCTTTTCCTTTTGAAAGTAAACCTGTATCTTTTTTGCAGTCCCTGTTAATTCCAATAAGATCCTATTACTGCTTTATAATAAACAACCAAGGAGCATTCTTATATGAAAGAACATTGTTTCCATATAATGTTTGTTCTCCATGCATACCACCTGAATCATTGTTTTAAGGTTATCAATTGTCTGTCCCTCATGAGCCACTATGCAGCAGTACTGTTAGTCACTGGGTTGACTTGCTTTTTATGTAGAATTAATCTGTTATATAACCTTCCAGTGCATCTGAAACTTTGAAAAATAGATATGCTTTCCCTTTGTGAAAAAAAAGTTTTTGACTGGGCTATTTTTTTTATTTCTTATTTATTTATTACTTCTGGAATTGCATCTTTGGACCTCCAGCTTGCTTGCAAGTGTTGTTGTGGCTGCGGGAATACTGTGCTTCTCACTCAGTGATTGATTTCAGCACTAATGGGTACAGGGACTGTCAGAAGTCCTGTCCAGAAGGAAACACCATGAGGTATGGATAGAGTAGTACAGAGCAGGGATGCTTAATGGAAATCAAAAGGGAGGAGTTTGAAACAGATTTCATTAATGTGTATTGAAGTCAAACCTCAGGAAGTGATAAGATGTACTTGACATAAACATAAAATGCTTACTGTGTCTGATGTCAGCCAGGGATTCTTTGCCTTTTACACTTTAGCACTGATTATACATCAACAGTGGACCTGAGCTGCATTCAATATTACATATTTTGCAAAGTGAGGTAGCAGAGGACTTGCTAAATTGTTCGAACGAAGTAGTTAGTTAACTCAGTTGCAGGTAATCAAGGATGGAAGAGAGAAAACTACAGTATTTATGCTATTGGGATGTGGCCAGTATGTTTCATGTTTTTAAAACAAGCTGCTCTAGATTTTTTTTAGGTTTGTTTGTTTGTTTAACCACATTTTGTACAGAACATTAAGTTAAGCCACAGACCTGGCCAAGCCTCCATGGCTGAATGAAAGTTTCACAAAGCTACAGACACCCCTGGGAGCCTCCTCCTGGGTTCTGAGCAAGATGTACCCATGGCACAGCTTCACAAACGATCCTCGTTTTTCCTTCCACCTTGTTTAAAGAAAAAGAAAATACCCCCTTTGTTTTTTGTATCAGTTTATGTTTCTAAAGCAACTCCTTCTGCACTGACCTCGGAATCTGCAGGGCTGGTTCTCCCACACTTTCTCACTCCCCATTCCCAGCTGCTGTTGCACAGCAGTTTTTGTTGTTGTTGTTGTTTGTTTTGTTTTGTGTTTTTGTTGTTTTTTTTCCCCATGCTTAAATTTGCTCTCACAGGGTGCAAACAACATCACTTATTGGCTTGGTTCTGGGTGGGCAGTGGCGGGTCCCTTTGGATCCACAGGGCAGCTGCTGGATTCTTGTTTTAGAGGCCACCCTTGCAGCCCCCTGCTACCAAAACCTTGCCACATAAACCCAATACACTAAATCAGTTCAGGAATAGAAATTGCCCTTCAAAATCTCTTTAGTGTCCTGTCCCATTAGGAAAACTCTTAAATTTCCTTAAGAGAAGATGCAGATTTAGTGTGTAACAGAATGGTTCTCTTAGAGTTCTGGGACCTCCAAAATGTCATAATCAATGCACTTAGCGTTAGATTCCTTGTATTTATAAAGGAATCTTAATGCGTTGAGAAAGCTTGAAATACGAAGAAAGGATCCAAACATGTAAATTCAGTAAATTTTTTGGAAAGCTTAATTCCCCCACTTACTTTATCAGAAATGCCTAAAATGTGACTCTTGCATGATATTGCAAAATTTTCCTAAACATCAAGTTGTCCATATTATACTATATTCTTTAACAGAGTTAGTGACTCATGCTTTCACTTGTCATAGTGACTCAACAAGCTTGTTGAGGGGAGAGGAGAGGAGATTCAGTCAGAATGGCTGATTTAAATTTTCTGCCATGCACTATTAAGTCTAGTGTCTAAATTATTAAAAAAGGGGGGCTACAGAGCTAAATGAAGGTTATTCTTCAAATTTGACTATCATTGGCAAAAAATAAATCTGTGTTTTAAAGGGTTTGTAATTAGGAAAGGTTTACATTATCTGCACAGTTTGTCATTGCCGGGCTATGTAGAGGGACTATTTAGGTAGAATCTTTAATTTTCTCTCTTCTTTCTGCCCTGGGCATAATTTTAGAGGAAGGAATCTGTGCTGTCTTAGAAAAGAAAACTAAAAGTAGTCTTGTAGTAGTCTGCATGCTTAACAAAGACTTTGTGTGTGTGGTTTTGGCAAATGTTCCACTGATGTCATAAGTTAAAGTGGTAACAGTAATAAATATGATTTGGATATTGGGTTAAACACTGAGATTTCCACTGTGTTAACACCCACCGATTGAAACCAGGCTTTTTCCTTCAGGCATTTGGATCACAGTGTGGATTTGTATTAGCACTGAATGTAAAAAGATAAATCCTAGCTGAACTTCACCTATGTAAAAATATTTGTGTGGCATTAAAAATATGTTTGGGGATTGAATGATTTACCTAGAGATACTGATCTCTAAAATCTCCATTGGCTACAGAAGACTTCAGACAAATAATTAAAAAATAATTTTTTGAGTTAAGGGAAAAAAATCCGTTCTATTTCATAAGTAACCACTGAAAAGATGACTTCAGCAAAGTCTACATCTTTTCAGCACTACTGTTTTAAGTGCTGGTTAACCTACTGATTCATAAACAACTTTAGAGTTCTTGAGTCAGTTCTGGATGCATTATAAACCTGAAAGATAGTTTTGCATTTGGGCTGTTCTGGTATCACCATGTTACAAGCCATCTCATTAGCAATTTCATTGTTTTAGAACATCTTGGAATACCACGGTAAGGAAATTGCTTGCCTTGTCTTTGTCTTATTTGAAATAAGTAGCCAGTTCTGCATTAAATCACTTGTGCCTTATATTCAGCAAAAATCAAATGAACTATTCTAAAATCATAATTAACTGGGGAAAAAAATAAATAAATAAATCCCGTTTTCCTTTGAGTTTCCATGATAATTCTTTCATAATCATACATGAAAATAAGTAAGTTGGTCTGCGAGTGTTATTAAAATTTGCATTATTTATAAATCTCAGTACAGTTTTGGGGGTAGATATTTTGGACGTGTGATGGTGTCTGATTTGCCACTGAGCAGCGCAAGAATATGAAGTTATAAAAATATTCATGAGACTTCAAGCAACTTAGCTGTGAGGGGAAAAAAAGAACCAAGAAAAACACTTTTTGGTGATATCCTGTAAGGTTAAGCTGTATTATTCAAACAGCAGTTCCAATTCAATATTGTAACGCTGAATTTATGTGGGAGGCTGCCCTCTGGCAATAGCACAGGAAGGATTTGGGACCTATTGTTGCTACAGCAAAGTATCTTTTTCAGTTCCAGTGCTTTCTTATAGCCAAAGGAAAGAGAGTCTCATCCAGAATCTAGGTTTAAACACTAACTCTTTCCCTACAGTTTACTAGGGCACTGTGAAATAAGTATGGATAGTAACAGGTTTGTAATTATCATACTACTGATCTGTGTAAAACCCTATGCAAGTACTAGTAATGTGATTCCTCAGCACTGAATGTGTGATTGCAAACACTTCAGAGATCTCTGTGGTGATAATAAGAGATAATGTTGATTTTTATAAAACAGAACTAAGCTTGTGACAGTCCCACAGAAGCCAGCGCATTACAGGAGGATATTGGTCTTCACTTGATGGTTTTTGCCCCCTCCACAGCAGACACTCCCTTCATGGTATCGAAACCTTACACAGCTATCACAATTTTTTACCTTCATGGTGCTTTGGGAGTGGGAAACTGGTTTTTTGTTTATTATTTGTGGAAAGGGTAGGGAAGTTTTCTGTGCTGGAAAGGGAGAGGGATGTGAGTCAGGACAAGCAGGTTGCACTGTTTTATGTTTTGCTTTAGAAGAAATCAGAAGTCAGAAGTTCACCCTGAGCACTTAGGGCATGTACCAGGGGGTGTCGTGTCATGTACCAGCCAGGTACATTAAGTTTTCTACTCGTCTAGCTGTAAATTAACCAGGCCCTGGTTGAAACATGTGAGGGCTTAAGGATGTATTGGTGCAGAACATGATAAAGATTTATCAGATCCTCAGTTTGTTTCCTGATAGTTAAAACCACTTTTGCTCCCCAAAGAAATCTGCTTGCAAGTCTTTGAAACGGCATTTATTGAAAATAGGGTTTTATAAATCAGTACAAAGATGTTGGTGTTAGTTGTGTTTTTGCTTTAGCTGAATAACTGCTGCTGTCTCCTTGATACTGTGGAGATAATTGGAAGTCACCTGCATGAGGTACTTCTGCGCTGTCTAGGAGAAACAAGGGAGTCCTCGAGTCTCTGTGGTAGTTCTGAGTTGCCAGATGTATTTGAAAGTTGCAGCTGAACATGAAAATGCAGAGTACAAGACCCAGCTGAAGTACATTTTGTATTTTTAGCCGGAATTGCTTTAATACGACTACCTGGACAAATTCTCAAATTGAGCAGGTCATTCTTAAAAATATTAATTTCAAAATGGAAAAGGTCTTGTGTTTTTTTGTTGTTGTTCATATATTTTTGTGTGTGTGTTCTTTTGTGTGTTCTTTTTGTGTGTTTGGCGTGCTCTTTTTTTTTCCTCCTCTGGTTTAAGCATCTTTGTGATGTGGTGGATAATGAGAGCTGAGAGTTACCAAGCCTTATACTTAGACAGTCTGACTAAATTGTTGGCAATACTATGCATAAGAGTATAATACCTATTCAGCACTACAAGACTGGAGGAACAAGATTTTTTCCTAGCATCAAATGCAAGGACTGTTTTAGATGCTAAAACAAGCACTAATTTAAATAGGTGACTAATGTTTATAGTTACTCTACAATATTCTAATTGTCCTAAAACGGTGAGTGTGAAGACGAGTTGCTAACAACATTTTTTCAGAAAACATTACTGAGAAGAGATTCTGCTACCCTCTTTACAGAAGGCTACATTATTTTTCTCATTATAAAGATATTAGTCACTTCAATACTTCTTACATTATCCTTTAAAATATCTTTAATGCATACATATGTACATACATGCACATGTATACATAAAGCTAAATCTTTATTCATGATTATATGGTTCCTCAGTCCTGCTGATACAAGAGGATCTCTCCTCGACCTCCTCCCAAGCTATTACCTCCCAGGTGGATGGCTTAAACCTACCTTTTACTGATGCAGGTCTATGTAACTGATGTAGTTCAGAACTATTTCACTTATCTTTATCTTAAATTCAAACTTCTCTTTCTAGTACTTTGTAATCCTATTAACACTCCAAAACTTGAATTTTGTGTTTTTCGGTTTTATTATACCAATGCTGACTTTATCATTTCAGTTTTATTATACCCATGTGGTGTTTTGTATGCCGCTTTTATAAACATGTTTACTTCTAAGCTGACTAGTCATAACTGCTTATGATATCTTTTGTTCTTCTGAAATTCATGGCATATCTGTTTTCATGGATACATCAGATGTTCTTTCAGCTCAGTTTTCCATTTAATACGTTAAAGTGAACTTACAATAACAAATCAGTATACTGTAGGATATCTTTTCTTCTAGAAATCAATCAATTGCATCAGTAATGAGAACGTTCATGCAGACAGATTTTAGAATTTTTAGAGCTTTAGAATTTTATTTTATTTACAGAAACTAAAGTTTATTATTTGTTATTTTTTAGGTGTAGCATTTGAGGAGGTTTAGGGAGTTTCCTTTCTTTTCAGGAATCTTACAATGATTGAAGGATTATTGGCTTCTTTGCTTCCAATTCCAGTGATTCCGGCTATGTGCTTGTTAGTTGGATTTCTTCAGGTTTTGTGACTAGCTTCATATATCCAGCTGAGTACAGAACATGTCCTAGCTCTTAAATAATAACATGAGCTTTAAATTAGAGGATGGGGCCAAACTCTTCTCAGTAATGGCCAGTGATAGGACAAAGGGTAATGGGTATAAATTGAACCACAGGAGGTTTCATCAGTGTATGAGGAAGAACTTTTTTACAGTTCAGGTGACTGGAACAGGTTGCCTAGACAGGCTGTGGAGTCCCCTTCTTTGGAGACACTCAAAACCCACCTGGATGCCATCCCGTGTAACATGCTCTAGGTGACCCTCCTTGACTAGAGGTCCATCTCTGGAGGTCCCTTCCAACCTCAGCCATTCTGTGATTCTGTGAAATACAGATAACTGCAATGATGTGCTTCTTTCAGTTGTCTCAGTGTTCGTCAGTGTAATGGTGCCATTCTTGTTTGCTACTTACAATGCTTCTTTAGCATCCTGAACTTCTTTGAATCCTGAATCTGAGTTGCAAGTGGCTGTTTGTAGCATGAGTTTTTTATAAGTTTCTGAGATCATCCAATGCCTTTTAGTTGTATGTTTTCAGTAAATCAATAACTAATTCAATCCATTGTTAATCCCGTTCTAATTTATGGATTCTCTAACCCTGCTGTTCCTCTTCCATGCTTGCTGCTTTCTTCTAATCCAAGCCCTTGTTATTTTGGAGGAGAAGCACACCAGTGGTGATTTTCTGCTCCAACTGTTTCTTCTACTGAACTGTGATTCTGCAGTTGTCCAATCCTATATAATATATATATATAATATAGTCATGTATTTGTATATATATTATGAAAATTTGGGAGAAAGAAGATTTTTTAAAGAAAAAAAAAAAGGTTTGTACTTGGCTTTGCTGCTGAAGTTTGTGTAGGCTTAAAAATGTCTTTTCTTATCTCCACGTTCCCTCAAATGTTCCTGGGCAGCCATGATGTTATAATTCCAGTAATGCTGCATCTATTCTTGTCTTTTAGAAAGTTGAGCAGAAAGGAAGAGAAAAGAAATATTTTTTAAGCAGCAATGAGGTTGGAGAAATAAAAAACTTTAAGGCATAAATGGAACATGAAAAAAGTCACATCCATTTTACTCTTCCTTTTTTTCAGAAGAGAACACTTGAATTCTCTTTATGTTTTGTAAAAACAGCTTTTGATACTAATATGGATACAGGCACAGGAAAATGTCTGCTGTTTGAACTCTGCATTAATTAGCTTTGTGTTATTTTTAACTGAACGCTCTTGATCAAAACTATAGTCTATATCTCTATAAAGTCGCTTTCGCTACATAGTTCTTATAAACGTTGCAGCTTGTGCTCTGTGAAGGCCAGACAGGTATGGAGAACTTTTAATGGTTTCTAATGACAAAGTTAACTGATAAAAAAATGTCTTATTTACAACTATGTTTTAATCATTAAAAGTCTCAGCAGTGAGTTATTTCAAGCAATGCAGCTACAAACAAAACCTCTTTTATAATTGAAAATACATCTGAATTTTGTCATTAGAAAATTCTTTAAAAGATTTTTTAAGGCTCTGTAGGGTTTTTTTTTACTTTACTATATTAAGTCAAATTATAATTTATAATTTATTTGCCTTATTACAACACTTCATTAAAATGTCAGAAGATACAGCTTCTAGCTGGGGTACTACACCAAAAGCTGTGCAAGCGGAGCTTTTCACATATGGAAATAGCTATAGCAGTTCTGTTCTGCAGCGTGATTTAACAAAGATTGATTGCAATCTGTTTTTATTAACTCAAGGAAGAAAAGCAGTACAGTGATATTAAGAAAATTAATTATAACTTTCTAATCTGGTAATTAATGTGCAGCTGGGCATGAGTGCAGTTAGTGGAATTCAGTGATTTGGCAGTCCTGACAAATTATCATAATCTGTTTTAAGGTAGACAACTGTTTTTTAATCTTTGCTCAATTTTTTTTTTTCCATTTCAGAATGGTTTTCACAATTTAGATGTTAGATATGGCTTTTCACTATAATAATGTGAAGTGAAGTTGAGCAGTATTTTTTAGAACACTCTTTTATTCATTTCCAGTGTTGCACTGAAGTTTCTTGTGAAGTCGTTGTATGAGACAGCGATTACTGGTAATTGACCTGCATATGTTGAATAATCTTAAAAAGCTACCGAGAATTTAATGTACCTTGTAAATTGAGAAGCTTCCAATTAAATAGAGTTCTTAGGATAATCACTTTCAAAACTAATCAAGTAATATAACGATGTTACTGAAACTCTTATTGACTTAATTGTGACAAATTAATAAACCTAACCGATGCAATTACTGTAATGGTTATATTAGTTTGCATTTTTCATAACCTATCCATACATGTTTTTCAAAAACACAAAAGGAAAACAGAAATTACCTCGCTGTATTGTAGTAGCATGACAAGGTGACTTGAGTGGGGGAGTGTTTGTGCCCTTCTTGCCTTCCTTATGAGGTATGAAGGTTGTCGTGAATCACCCCGTGCTCAGTGCCTCTTCTCTATTAGGAAATCAAGTGCTACTGAACAAAAATTAGAACTAGGACCCGAGCAGTGGAACTGATAAGAGAAAATGTTAAGAGCAAATGCTTAAGAGCAGTCTGACTGGTTTTGGCATTATCAGATTTGATCTCCTAAAATACACTGCAGAGCAAAATATTGTAATCTTGCCAATAATGTTTATCTTTAGTAGTGAAGTCCAGGAGATCCTCCAGAAGAAAATTCAGTCCTATATAAATGCCTCCAGGCTTTTTGTAACTATGTGCTTTTTTTTTCCTCATAATAAAGGTATGTAGTGTTAACCCTGATACATGAATCTTTCTGTTCTATTTCAGTAGATTGGCCTTTATTGTCTTTTTCCTTTTTTCCTTTTTCTCCTGATTATTGATCAGTTTCACCTACAAATAACTTTGAAAGTTGATACTCTTCTATGTCTGAGTTTCTGACATGATGACCATCATGATACTCATATTGAGAAAGATACTGTAAGACATGCTGAATTCTTCTGCAAGGAGAAATAAGGATTATTAAAGAACCTGTATCTGCTGAGATTGTTCTGGATATTCTCTTCTATTTTACATTGAGTTGTTACTAGAAATATCTTGTGCACATTCATACTAATCGTATGGCATTATCACATCAGTGTTGTGGGTAGGTGAGACAGACTCTTGTGAGCATGCCTCTTGCTGCAAGGAGCCTTCCTCTGTTAGGATGATCATCAAGTACTGTGTAGGCTGAATCTGTGCTATTTATTTCTCTAATGTTGCCATATAATTTGGAATCACTGTAGTAGGGAGCTAATGCCTGGCATTAGTCAACCATAAGAATGAGTGGTCCAACAAGCAAGACTTCCCATCTCATGTTCTTCTCTGACCTGTAACTCAGCATGGGCTGACTTGTGGAACTCAAAACTGTTTCTTTGTGTTGCGGATAACTAACAGTCTTACTTTTTACTCCAGCCCAGGAGTACCAGACTACTCTTTATTTCAGTGGGCTGGTGAGGAGTACCATCAAGGCATTGGTTTAGGTATCTGAACCTAGCTGACATCCAAAATATGTGGTATCTCCTGTGTTCTCACTGTAATCTCACATTAAAAATAGAGCAGCTTTGTGTTTACTGCTTTTTGATGACCAGACCTTCCTCACTTTTGTAGACCATGACCTGAGTTGACCTGACTTGGAGAAATGGTATAATTGAATGTCATTTTTAAAGACGTACCAGAATAGTTGGTTTGCTCTATATTAAACAA
Source organism: Anas acuta (assembly GCF_963932015.1). Taxonomy (NCBI): domain Eukaryota; kingdom Metazoa; phylum Chordata; class Aves; order Anseriformes; family Anatidae; genus Anas; species Anas acuta. Next base: position 66,390,090 of record NC_088981.1, read on the forward strand.
TCCACTGCCCACCAACAAACTGTAATAAAATCCTAGCAGTAAATGTGAAAGACACATGAATGCTATTGTAAGAATCAAGATAGCAGAGGGTAAAGACAAAATAAGACTTGTACAACTGTGGATTAGTTTGAGAGCTATTGAGAAGGAAATTAAGAGAGGCTAGTGAGCCAGCTAAGCAGTTTGTTCCAGAAATTTGCTTTCATTGGTTTAAATTTCACGTTAAAATTACATTTTTATTGTTACAACACTGACACATCTTTACGAGGAAGTTAATAGGAGGGAACAATCTTTCAGCAAATTAAATGAAAGGCTACTATTTCCAGCTGACATCTGTGAAACTGCTGCTACATTCCTTGCAGTAGTGCTTAGAGAAATAAATGAGCAAGTATTCATTATAATCGAGCTTTAATGGTAGCCATATGCTATATATCTTGTAATGGTGCTCGTGTTGTGTGGTTTCTGTGTAGTATAAAAAAAAATGAGTATGTCTGTCAAAGGCCCATTAATGTAAATGTCTTGATTCAATACTTAGCCTCGGTGAGGCTTGTGTGTTTTAAATATATCCCAGCAAGTTGCAGTTGCTGCTGCAAATCTGACAACAGTCTTTCTGGTTGACCTTTCAGATTGTCCATTTCATGTCATACTGCATGCTGTATAGATAATGAAATCTGTTGGGGCAAAGAAGATTTTAAGTGTTTCATTTGGGTTTTAATTATTTTCAAATTAATATTTTCTAAGAGAGAGTAGAATGCGTTGTTGTTCAGCAATGTTGTTTCACATCACTTCATGATATTCTACTGAGGTTGTATATAAACCATTTTCTCTGTTTTCTATATAGAAATCATTTTGTAAATTAATTGAATTTGCATAACTGCATTTTAGTCAGAATTGTTTTGAAAGCTTTTGACGTGCTTTTGAAGGATTAAATCTGGTTTGCTAGCCTCCGAGGTTTTCATGAGTGGTAAAAGTTTACAAGCTTGCTTTTGAGACTTTGGACAGTGCTTCAATATTGCTTCTTTTTCTCCACTTAATGAAGACTAAACAGTTCTTCTGAATGACACACCACCTGCTTTGATAATGCATACCTTAAAATTTAGAAGAGGACTCTGTATGGGCTTTACTTCTTTCCCTCTTCCAATGCACAGGGATGGGGTTCTCTAAGCATTTTTTACTACCATTTTTAAACAAATTTAAATCATTGAGAATTTGTAGTTTAGATTTCTAGTTCTTTATTACATGTTTTTTGAGGGGTTTCAGGAATGAAATAATCACAGAAGGTAAGGCAGAATCATGTAATTACTTTCTATGTTCTGATGTCAAACACATAAGCTACACCCAAGTTTTTCCATTTGGATATTTATCTAACTGTTACTTCAAGATCTCCATCATGGAAATTCCATGCTTTTCCAAGGATGCTTATTCCAGTGCTTCTGTGTCTTCTCTGTCTTATAAAATCTGTCCCTGTCTTTCTTGAAATGTGGATGGTGTCCACTATTGGATGTAGTTCAAGAAAGACCTTTCCTGGGGTGAGTAAAACAGGCCCTTCAGAACCCTCTTTCCTCAGTTCATATATAAGCTACTTCATTTGCCCCACAACATGTCTTGTTTGCGTTTCTACTTAACAGTCTTCTCTAAAACCTCCTTCTCCACACCTGCCACTCCAAGCTTCTGGGGATGCTTCTGCAGCAAAGTCCTCAGTAGTTTCATGAATTGTTCAGACCTCTTTTTCATACACATTTTTTTGAGTCAGCAAACAAGTTGTTCTTGTCTTCACAGAGCGACTGATGATTCAGCCCACTGGTATAGGCTCAGCATCACTGAGGTTTGTTTCCCTCACTCAAGACCAGCAGAAAGTGTCGCTATCTTTTAAATATAAAGTTGGTGCTATTCTGCACCATGTCAATATCTGATCTTCTGATATGGGAGTCTTTGTATTTCAGTATCTTTTGAGCCTCTTTGAAGTAAACAACCACTTTACTTTTTCCTCTTCTCCTTTAACAATCCTTTGTAATTGTATAATGTCTTTTTTGGTTTTTTTTTGAGGGGGGGAGGCAAATTGGTTTGTCATTAATCAGTCATATATTGAGTAAACATGCCTTACCTACTTCAGAGGATTACAAAGATCTATTGCTGTCCTCAGAGACAGAAGCTGTAGCAGAGGTCATTTCTTTGAGCTCACTTGTTCCAGAAGGGACAAGAGGTTGGCCTTTTATATTCCATCCTTGCATTCATCCACACATCAAAGACAATTCAGACTCTGGTTGCTGGCCCTTAAACATGCCCTTTGGAAAGAGACAAAGATGAGAAAGGGGAGCCATCTCCTCTTTCTGAGTTTACTTCGATCATTTGGGCAGGATGTTGCTCTCATACTTCCAAATTTGTCATGCAATAAAAGTCAATAAATAAATTGCTTTGATAGATGAGAAAGGCTGTATTTTAAGGTACTCATAGGAAAATAGTTGCTTTTGATGGCTTATAAGCTCAAATGTTCTCTGTTACCCAAAAAGACAATATTGCACTTTTCCAAAATATTTATTTTGTCTGAAATTATCTTTCAACAGCATCACAAAGACTCATCAGTATGACATATCTGAGCAAAATATATTCCGTTCCTGCTAAGGTCTTCATTTCAGTTTGAGGAATAAGTGTAGTACCTCTTGCAAGATAATTGTTGCAAGATGCTACATGCTATAATATTTCCTTTCAAAGATGGAAAGCAAAAAAAGCAAAACAAAAATCCTTAAAAATAGAGATATTTGCACTGAAGCTATTAAAAGCAGTGAGAGATGACAAACAACATTTAAAACCTTTTACCAAATGTTTTGCTGGAAATGGGACTGAAACCTGATTTTCTTAAATGGTTTATAAAGCTATAGCAACATTTTCAACATGGGTAATGACATTGTGTGTAAGAACAAAAAAATACACATACTATCTCTAGCAGGATTCCAGAAATCTGTTTTCTAAGCTTTTAAATAGTAATCTTTTCATGCTGATTTCACTTCATCCTGTATTATCTTATTTTCATTGTACTGATTAAAATCCCATTACTCTTAAGCAAAGCTTATTTCACTACTTGATGCCAACCCCTTTATTATCAGATAATCTCATTTACAAAATCCTCCAGGAAATATTTTAAGTGTGGTCATGAGTATTAATGCATGGATTGTGATTATATTTTAAAGCAGTACTTTCAGAAGAAATGGTTGGTACTTCCCATTTTTCTGCTTTCACAGGCTAAAGTTGCTCCAGGGGTGTTTTAGGTTGCATATTAGGAAGAACTTCTTTACTGAGAGGGTTGTGACACATTGGAATGGGCTGCCCAGGGAAGTGGTGGAGTCACCATCCCTGGAGGTCTTTAAAAGACGTTTAGATGTTGAAGTTGGCGATATGGTTTAGTGGAGGACTTGATAGTGTTAGGTCAGAGGTGGGACTCAATGACCTTGAGGTCTCTTCCAACCTAGACAATTCTGTTTTTCTGTGATTCTAAGTGCTGGAAAGGGGATCCAGGACAGTCAGGTTTTTTGCTTTGTATTCTGGTTTCTAGAATCTGAATGGTGTTAGTGAAAATGATTTATATAGTGATAGCAGTGTTTCAGACTGCATGAACTCACAGTGCAGGACTGTAACGTTTGCACTTGTTTGCTATTCCTACTTAACTATAAAATTTACTGCTTTTTTTGCCCAGTCAATCTGAAACATCTTGTTACTTTTAAAGACTGTTTAGTCTGGACTGTGTATTTAGCTTGGTTACCTCTCTAATAGGATAAATAATTTCCATGTTTAATGTTCCTATTGAAATCCATTTTGTTATCCTCTTGTATCCCTCTCAACCCCTGCTTTCCATTCCCTGTATATTTGTGTTACCTGTTTTCTCAGCCTATTTTAACGGCAGTTATAGGATTTTAATGTTTGACCGTTGTCTGTTGCAACCACCAAGAGTTTTTCTGTTGGCTGTGAGTAAGGATCAAGCCCCTAGTGACTGACATCAGGAGAAACAAATGTTTATCTGATCCCAGAACAAATAGATTTATGTGACACGGCAATGTGTGGGTAAGAAGGAAGGAGAAGATTGAAGCGGACTGGAAGAAAGGGACATTTATCCTTTTCTTAAAGCATTTGTCAAAACAGATTACATCTTAGCAACCGGAGTCTGAAAAAGACTACTTCAGGTTTTTTATCCAGAAAAGCTGTCCCTCTCAGTGAACCAGAATGGCATTTCTGTAGTGTTTCATACCCCTGTCACAGAATCTGTGAAAGCAGACACTGAAGAGAGAGCTATCCCCCGACAGCAGTGGTGTCTCTGTGTTATGCATGCTGAGACCAATGTATATCTGTAAGTGCATGTGCAAGTGTGATCTATGGCATTTGGAAGTTAATGTTTTATCATATGAATATCACAGCTGCAAGTTTTGCTGTCTGGCATCTGAAACTGCTGTAGCTACAATAGCTGTATTAAAAGGAGTAATATTGGCTTGTCAGACAGATTGTCTTTGGCAAAGAATCCTTCACATGAACAGTAGCTACAAAACTACTTAAAACAGACCTTAGCAACTTGTCAGCCAATTATTTGTAATAATGAGGCCATGCAGTTAGCGTAGTGATTGTGATTCTCCGTTGCAACGTTTAATGGTGCCACATACAAAATCAAGAATAATAAATGTGAATAAATGTCTCGAAAGACAGAAGTCTGACTGGAACTGAAAGGGCTCTGAGTACACTTAAAATATTTTCTGGAAGATGAAGCTAATGAAAGCTAATTAGGTTCAGAAAATTAGAAGATTAAAAACACTTTCTAAGGCTACCATCTGGTATTGAGCAGTGAATGTAATCTGGATAAACAAAGTTGTTTATATATATATATATGATATATATATATATGTGACATCTATATTTAAAATGATCAAGATTGAGATTAGGATGATCTAGAGTATTAAGCTTAGTTAGGAATGGGAAATTAGGAATTCATGGCTGGGAAGTTTCATGTAGTCTGTCAGTTGCCATCCATTGCTCTGATGCTCTGTATATTTACCTTCTCTGAAAAGTCCCCATCAAACTGAAAAATATGAATACACAGATTTTGTCCTGTCCAGAAGATCATTAATGGCTTTCAGTGAAGAAATGGTTTGTGTTCTTCTGATAGAAAAGCCATTGTTATTCTTGATTGGATTGTCAGTGTTTTCAAGCTGAGCTAGAGGTGACCACTGTTGTGGGCTCTCCATCATAGCAAGATGTGAAGCAATTGGGAGAGCAAGAGAAGACGGGTTTCTAACAGCAATTTTCCATAGTATTTCTATGTTATCTAGTCACTTCCAAATGCAAAACACTCAATAGTCATCCTCATAACAAATTATTTTATGGACAAAAGAAATGATTAACGTTTATTTGTACTTGAACAATGCAAATGATGAGACATGAACAATTCAGCAAAGCTAGAGTGTCAGCTTTCAGGAAAGGAATTCTGATGTGGGTTAGAAGCTGAATGAAGAGAAATGAAAAGTTAATGAATTAGTTGGGAGGGGAGGAACAGAAATTTATAGCAAATCTGCAGCAGAAAAGAAAAATAGCCTAAATGTTGAATGCTGGAAAAGTGATATAAAACTGGGAGCAGAGCCCTTATAAAGAGATGTACTGAGCAAAGTAGATCAAGAATCCTGATTGCCATGGCAGTTTAAGGCAGGAAGCACTCATTTTTAATATGAAATGTGAAGTTCTGAAATAAGCTTTAAATCTGAACAAGGGTAGTTTGTCTTTTACTATTAAAAGTAAAGTGTTTGTGCTAAACTCTTCCAAAATCCTCTCCCCCAGTGAAGATGCTAGAAAAGGTGTTTTCAGGTGGCTTCTCAGAGCCAGCTTTTGGAGTTTTTCTTGAGGGATGGGGGATTTTTGTTTGTTTGGGTTTGGAGCAGGTTGACTGCCACTAATACTGAATTATACAAGTCGTAGTAGGAAATTTTATTCTAACACCTTATTTTTGCACGGATGGCAGAACCGTAGGCTTCTATTCATAACTTTTCATTTCCTGTTATTTTCACTTTTCTTCGGGGCCTTGATTAAAACTACTCTGTGCTGGTACTTATCACTTGCCCTGGTCTGTTGTGCTGTGTTCCCTCTTGCTTTCGTAGCCCCTGGAAATTGATTAATTAAACCTTTAGTGCATAAAGTAATAGGAAACGTGATTTGTTTAGTTTATTCATTGCTGTATCGTCAGAGACATGTAGGTCTGCGCTGTGTTCGGATAGATAACTTTTATCAGAAATGATCACATTAGCAAGTACAGTCTTAAACAGTGACACTGGAAATTACCTTTGAACACTTGCCATGTCTAATATCAATATTCGAAACTGTGCATGGCCATTTTAATACTTGCCTTTCCCTCTTGCAGACCCCTCTTGTTGTGGGTGCATACACATAAGCTTACTGTTCATAAACCCCATTGCTCTGCTTCACAGTGCCAGTTCCGCAAGCTTTGATTCCCCTTTGGAGTACCATTAATGTAAGTGCCACAGGGCAGACAGCCGTGAGAGAAGGGTTGTAAAAACCCTGCCAGTAAAGTCCTGAAGAAATTCAGTGTATTTCCATGGAGCAATGCTACAGGAATCTGATATAAACAGAGCAGACAAAGAATCAGAGTATCTTAGTCTCACCAGTCCATTCATTTTGATTATTTTAAACATCGGTAGGCCCAGTATCACTAGGTCCAGATGTTTAAAAACTGTGTTTCAGATCATGAATAAAGTGTCTGAAGGTGTGCCCTGTTTTTCATTCACAGCAGCTGTCAGACATCAGTGCATACTGTAAAGCATGGTCTTCCCATGGGCGATTTCACTGGCCTCTGCTTATTCTCTGCTGCTCTCCAGAGCCAGATGAGGCTGTCTCCTCTTCATCTTGGTTCTCTCTGCATTTTGGTCTCCACCTACCTTTTGGCTTTTCTTGCTGCCGTTGTTTCCATTAATCTTGGTGTCCTCTCACTTCACCATTTCTCCAGAAGCCATCACAACTCTGACCTAATGATGAGCTTTCACCAGGGGGCTGGTCCTGTTGTCATGACATTAGATTTTATGGTGGTATTGAACAGTCTTCAGCCAGATGATGATGTGTATGTGCCTCCCGTATAAATGGATGCATCTCCTGTACTGGCAGCAGCGAAGTAGCCAGGAGATCAGTGTACGTTAACGCTGACACCGCGTATGACTAGGCAAATAGACAAAATTAATGTTCTCAGACTAATAGCTCTCGGGTCTATAACTCTTCATTATCTCTCTTGTTACAGTATACAAACCATTTGTGTTCTGTCTGACATTACAGCATAGAAATTTTTATATTCCCTGTAGTACTGTAAAATTGAGTAACCACTTTTGTTGTTAGTTTACGCGCTGCAGTTGCTGATGGTATGAATTCACTGTCTGCCACCTCCTGCTAAGTCAGCATCCCTAGAAATCACCTCGCCAGGTAATTGCTGGTATCGGTCAGTCTTTGGAGAGGGCAGCTCAGCTGAGCAGAAAGCAACCAGCTGGGCAATGATTAGGCAAGGGCAGTGGTTACACATTCATTGTCACAGCTGAAAAACTCGCCAGCTGTTAGCACTTGCCTAGAAGATTCTCCTGACACCGAGGAATAAAACAGACATCAAAAACTACTGCATAGCCCAGCTAGCTGATTTAAGATCCTTTTTGTGCTACCTCCAGCTGTTGAGACAGTGTGTGAGAGATGCTTAACCAGATGATTGTAATTTTCCTTTCTTGTTGTGGAAGAGTCAGGGCTCCAGCCATTCTGCCTGCCTGGGTTACGTTGCTTGGGGGGAGATAGGGACCACAGAGGAGTGCAAAAAGTTAATTGCAATTTTTTGGAAGTTGTACTGGAAGGTATTTCCTGCTTGCTTCTGGGATTGCAGTGCACAGCTAGAGAGCTCTCTCTGTCACAGGGCTCTCCCTTCACCTTTGCAGGCAGGGTGCTGTCCTGGCAGCTCTGGCCACTGGGCTGGGGTGGGCAAGTTCAGTACCAGTGGCTTAGGCAAACCCGGGATTTTGTTGTTCCTGTCTTCCTTCTGTAAAATAGAGGTGCAGCTGATTCATGGTATGGGGAAAACAGAAATATATTTAATATCTTCAAGGTGATAGAAAATAAATAATCAATTTCACTGCTGGTAAAGGCAAGCCCTTACACCAAGGTGCCATACTTTATACCTTTGGGGAGAGGGGTGAAGGAAATTGGGAGGATTTTTTTTCTTTTATTAAAATATTAACTTATTTTTATGTTGAGGTGCATGTGTCACAAAGTATATTTAGAACATATTAATTGTTTGGTTATGAGGCCATCCCTCTGCCTAGTAAATGCTGAAAGCAATTAAGTTTTATTTAGCATTTTGACATATTTTGTGCCATCTTTGGCTCTGTTTCAAGTTAATCTCTTAAATATATTTTGTTTAAAATGAGAAATAAATATTGAGCATGTAAATGAAAACCTGACTCTTTACTGACCCCTTTTCATTTGTTCCAAGGAGGCTTAGTTGACTTAATTAAATCAAAATATTATTCTGAAGGACTGGTAGTGGCAGATAAGAAATTGACTGAAGGCTTTTACAATGTATAAACAATTTATTAGCAATACCATGATGAGACATTTTGTAGCTATAATGACTTTTTATATAAGGAAGGCATTTATTTGCACAGGGGAAAAAAAAAAAAGAGCCTTACATCAAAATAATAATAATTTGGCAAAATAGGATGTGCCCTTGAAGATTTTTCTCACTGGAGAGAATATAATAAAATTGACATACATTATATCTAAGATAGAAATGTCAGACATATTCATAATGCATTGTGTAAACTTGCTTATTTTTTACTAATTCACAACATGTGGCGTCATTTCTATGGCTTTAGCTGGGGATAGAAGATTCATGGACTTTGAGGGATCTCCTTTTCGTGTCACAGTACTGCAGAAGGGTTAACTTTTTCTTTTTTTTTTTCATTTTAGTCTGCTCAGTAATTATCTTGCAATATTTTATTAAAATGTCATTGCAAATGTGGTCTGTCCAAAAAAAGGACCATTAAAAATAAGTCGTGAGCTAGGAAAATCTTATTTTAGAATTAAAGAATTAAAAATATAACATTACCAACTCTTAACCTCCAGCCCTACTTCTTGCTATATATATAAAGGTGGAGAGAGTTATAAAATTCTTCTGATACCTGAGAAAGTATTTGAAATCCTGGGGAGATGTGGGCATCTGGCAAGGGCTAACTGTAGGTGAGGTTGGTCTCTCTGGGCTTACTCTGTAAACGGAGAGACTCCATCCTTAGAGTAATCTCCTCTGTGAAGTGATTTAATTCTGTTATCTCCCTGTACTGGTTATCAGGGGAGCCCTGAAGATATTTATTTCTGCAAATACCCTCCTTGAGCTTGTATTGGTCTCCCATTTCCAGGTCCTCAGTTACGGTCAGTTCTTTGGTCGACATACAATGTCAGTAAGCTAAATTACGCCGTCTTGGATATGACCCATACAGCAGAATCTCATGTTATTATAATTTTAAGGCTAAAACATAGAAAAGCAATCATATTATGTATGCAAAATTGTCAGAGAAATTTCTACTTAATGGCTATATGACCAAATGGCAATTCCAACTTCCTTCACGGAGGAAAAGCAGGGGAAATTTTTTTCGTTCCCAAAACAGCCAATAATTTTACTTCATTAGTATTTCTAAGGTGTGTATTCTTCGGGTTGAATCTCCAGGAGAAGCATGAAAGCAGAGTTCCTAAGGGAACTCTGAGGGGAAAAAGGAAAAAAGAGATGCAAAAGCTCTAGGAGAAGATTAGGTCCAACCAATTCCAGTTGTATTCTCCAGGTGGATTCTCTTACACTTCTGGAGGTACCAGGCACAACACATTTTCTCCATGTTAAGTCCCATGACTCTAGGGAATTTAAATCGAGTCTCCTTAGTGCCATGTTCCAATTTCTCTGTCCTAGAGTTTTGCACTTTCACCCACTATCATAATTTGAATAGCTTTTATGCAAAGAAAAGATCAGCATTAGTAAGAAGCCTGAAGGAACTATAGGGAGTTATTTTCGTATTTAATATTAGAACTTTTAACTACAGCGATTCTCAACACTTCAGATTGTCATTGCTGGGTTTCTCTTATTCTGGCCTTTCACCTTTTCTATTGGCCGGTTCTGCAAAAGGATGTTGACTCTTAGATTGTGCTTTTGAATCCTGCATTAAATATTGAAATTGTGAGGTCTTACTGTGTCTCCAACTTGTGGACTAGTCCTGACACCCTTCAGGAAAGGGTGGAGGATGAAAAATTTTCTGCAGAGGGGTGCTCACTAATGACCAGAATTTCATGTGTTTTGACCTGTTGAATTTTTTGTGTGGTTTCCCTGAGGATTTGCTGCTCCTTTCAGGTGAGAATTAGCTGCTGCTTTTTATATATTGGGGATATAATGTAACATTAAAAGAAATCTTGTAAATATTCTCGTGCCTCTGACTTTTGATAAATTAAAAAAAAGTTCATGATATTTTTATTTCCTCTGTGATTCCCTCTCCTTGGACGACTTGAATGTTTAGAAGAGCTGCTGTTCTCATACTTTCTGTTCCTGCATACAAAAGGAACAACAGTGGTCTACTGAAAAAATACCAAGTTGAGTTACCAGCAGCCCAGGTCAATCAGGCTTGTATTTCCACAGAGGGAATCACAATAGAATTACAAACACTGTGTTTTAGATTCTATGGCACTCAGTGTTCAGTAACAAAGTTCATAAACTAAATGGGAAATACCATAAAATAGTGATGGTCCTACTTTAATATGCTGTTCTGGTCCAGATTCTCACTTTACATTTCACTTAACTGCATAATACTAGTTATAATAATGTAGAAATAAGTCCTTAAATATGTCTTTAATATTTTAAAGAAAAAGATAAATTTGCATTTTATGAGTTTTAAGTATTATAAACAATTTGGTTCTAGACACAATGGATTGAAGTACATTAAAATAGTGTCCTGCAAACTGATTCTATTTTAGCACTGCTCTAAAACTTTAAACCACAAGGTTCATCAATGTGGCTTCTCCGTCTTCCTTCCTGAGGTATAGAAGGAATTTTGTTTCTGTCTCCAATGTCAGTATATGACTGATACTTAGTAAAGGTTGTAGTGAATATCAGCAGAAGAAAAATGAAAAATACTGGGACATTCAACCATTCTAGAGTGAAAAGAAGCTGAAAAAAATAACTTTTTAACAGATACTGCTTTGGTTGAGTCCAGTGATCTCCACATAAATTTGTGTAACTTAGACCCAGATCCTTAAGCAGCTGTCTGAAAATCCCCCAAATGTCCTGATCATTCAGGCTCCTTCCTACTGTAGTTTCCTGACATGAGTAATGGGTGACATTGGAAGAAAAACTGTAGGTACTTGTGATGTTATACATGTTTTTGCTAAAATTTGGAGCGGAAGTAAAATCTTTCACCATAGCTCCAAGCTTACATCTTAAGACTTCAGGAAGACAGCCTATGACTTCAGTAAGACTGCCTGTACATTCATAACTGAAGAGTAAATAAATAACCAGCATGGACTTTATGGCTGAAGAGTAAATAGATACCTAGTCTTGACTTTTTTGACTTTTGGAGAATTTTTTGGTCACCCCAATATTGGTGAAGACCTTGAAAAATGTCTTAGCAGAAGCACAGGATTTGTTGTCTCATGCATGGGCAGAAGTCAGTACTTTAATATGCCCAGTTATAAAGATTTACTGAGCTATTCCACATATTTTCTGCATTTTATTCTGCAGGATACCTTGTGTCATTTGCCTGTCCTTTATAAATGTACTCATTCTGTATAATTTTTGACACAGAAGTCTTTTTTCATTTCAGCATATGCCTTCCTCAACAGCTTCCCTATTGCTCAAGGTCTGTTTTGTTTTAAAAATATACAAAATTTAGGAAAATCCCTGAGCAATTTAAAAAAAATAAATAAATAACAGAAACAAACGCCCTCTTCTGTTTCCTTTTTTAAAGCCAAGAGTCTTAAACAAAAAACAATCTACTTTCTCGGATCAGAGAGTACAAAATGTCCCTCAGTCTGTATGCTGAGAGCTTAGTTGAGCATCTCCCAGGTTCTAGTAATGTCTTTTCAGGAGCTCATTATCTGCAGAGCCGTGCGTGCTGGAATCTCGCTTTAAAGTGATGATAAAGTTAAATGGAGCCAGAAGCAATACTGTGGCTGCTGTGTTCACCTATTCGCTTATCTGCTTTGTTCCTTGCAAAGATTAAATATATGAGAGAATATTTGATATCCACAGCTGAGGGGTACATGAAAATTAGCTGAAAACACTGCATTTGAATCCTTGGGTTCTACCATTCTTGAAGAAAACTTGTCAGTTTTGACTTAGAATGCCCATCTGAGACAGATCAAGCAGATATCATTATTTTACAGATTTCCCAGAAATATATTAATGCTTTTTTTTCTAACCAGCTCTCCCAAATGAAACCAATAAAAGCTACATTAAAATTGACATGAGTGCAACATCAAGCTTTCTACTTCTTTTGTATGAAACATAAAGAATGTAAGCTTACTTTCTCAAACCATCTTAAGCAAGAAGAATCTTCCACACACAGTAAAGCTTGCAGTGATGCTTAAGAACAGAGTGTTGCATGCATAAAATGTCTCAATAGCTGTGTTTGGAACTTTTTCTGATTAACAAAACACAGTCCATCAAAATGTTCTGACTGAAGGTGTTGATATCAGCAGAAGTTCTTGTGGAGCACAGGTAGGAACTTAATACATTTTCTGCCACGTTTAGTTGATGCATTGCTGCAGGAGCAACTCAACATTTCCACTTCGAGATTTATTGAGGAATTTAATAGAAAAAAAAAAAATGGGTTTTTGCAAGTTGCACCAGGACATGGTAACTTTTCAAGACCTTGAAATAGTTCGCCTTTTTTTCTGGTCAACTTTGTGTACCAGTAGTGTGTTATGCCATATCTTTTAATCTGAGTAATTTGGGAACAAGCTAAAATATTGTCTTCCAGAACTCATCAGTTAGGCAGAATTTGGGCCATCATGGCCCAGAAATGGTGCCTGCTTCTTGGGTGAATACGCCTGCAGATGTAAGCTCTTCAGTCTGTAGATAAGGTTTCTATACTGTTTGTCTGCGGTACTCCCCTTGATCTTATTTTCTGTAATATTTTGATACTTCCATGCCACCATCTGAAAAACTTTTGACCCACAGCAGATTGAAGCACAGACAACTTCCAAGCCAGTGGGTTATGTTTTCTTTGCTTCTATTTTCATCAAATGTAAAACACACTCTATTCATTGTAAGATTGCTCCTAAAACAAGACATTCAAGTCCCACGAAACTTGTGTTCTGTTTCTGTTGTGTAAAAGTTGGATTGTGTGTGTCTGCAGAACCCTGATTTCATTATCTCATTGCTTTTGTCTGCAGATTAGGAGCATTGTTCTCCTTTGGAGTTTTGGGCAGCCATTTGCGTCAGGGGACTTCCGTGTGTCCCAGCCTCTTGTACCTTTAGGGTCAGTGAGGGAAGCCCCACCTGACTGCTTTCCTTTTGTTTAGCCAAGTTCTCCCTCAGTGCAGTGCTCAAGTAAGCTTAGTCACTTTGATGCTCTTTGTGCTCTGGGAAAAAGAAAATAGGCAGCATACCTGCAGGGGAATATTTGGCAGACACTTGGGTAGTTCAGAAAAGGGACAATGCAGGAGGTAATATGCAGAGAATCATTTTAGTGGGACCTCAGTGAGTTTCAAAGGTGCCTTCAGCTCAAGGCCAGGCAGCAAAAAGGTGTTGGACAGTCTACAGCCACAGCATTTAAGTAGAACACAAACGTGTTCTTTTTTTTGGCATCTTTATTCTGTTTTTAGTTTCATGACTTGTTTTCATTTGTGTGTGTGTGTGCGACAGAAATTTCAAAACAGTGTTAATATAGCTAGTGGGAAATGACTGGAGTTGTCATTTCTTTATATTGGTAAAACTTTCATTAGAGATGTTTGACTTTCTGAAAAAGATATTTGAGTATCGCTGAGGGCTTCCATCATAATGAACTAAGGGTAGGATTTCTTAGTTTTGTTTATTGGGGAGGGGCAATATAAGTAACAATTTAACTCTGGAGGAATACCCAGTTTTCATTGTTCTGTAAGAGCTAACATGATTCTTGTGACTGCTTATGTGCAAAAGTAAAATTAAATTATATGTGTGTGTATGTCAGTGTCTGTAATGCTGTTTACAGCCTTGAAAATAAGGAAGAGACTCAGCACCTACTAAGTGTATTTGTACCTAACATTTGTGCTAATAATGTGCTTCTCTTATATGTCATTATTCGTCCAGATGCTCAGGAAAGCTGCTTTAGTCTTTTTTTTTTCTTTTTTTTTTTTTTTTAATATCAGGGGGGTTCTTAACATTCTGAATATTGCTGCTGGAAATTTCAAGAGGAAAAAAAAAAAAACAAACAACTTTTTTATAATGAAACTTCAACAAACTTTTTCTCCTGAATTTCAACCAGCATTAGTTCTAGTGGGGATTTAGCAATAAATGTGCTTTTATCTACTCTCAGCACAAAACCTAAGATTAATTTTACTGTGAAGTGTCTTTAGGTCTTAATTAAAAATGAAGTTACTCATCCTGCTCAGACTGCCCTGACAGACAATGCCTAAATATCCTTCTCCAGTTAATTTTTTGGGTATTAAGAAAGATATACTGCATATACTTTCAATTTAAAACTTGTCTTTCATACATGCAGTATTTTAAGGCAGTAAACACTTGCACTGTAGAAGGATGAGAGCAGTTAGGACAGGAACTTGTTGTGCTAAATACAGAGAAAGCAGGTGAAGTCTGAGATTGTTTTCATTACGATTTATTTAAATGTGATATCATACTGTGAAATAATGATGCAGTGACGTGTAATGTAGCTATACTTGAGCTAAAAGACTGGCATGCTCCCAGAAGTGACCTGACAAGCCTAGGCAGAGCCTGGGTTGAAGTATTTTGAGATCCCGTGGTAAAGTCAGAAGATTGCTGAAAGCATGGTTTCTCACACAGATATTCAATATATTTTAAAATCATTATCTTCTTTTAATAATAGTATATCTATTAAACATTGTATTTTATTAGTATTGCATAAGATACTTATGTTTTCTGTTTTTCTCTCCCCTACCCCTGCCTAGTGGAATCGGTCGAAATTGGCCATGGGCATCTGGTGGCAGCAGCATTTTGGCAGAATTTGGAACTTTGCATCTGGAGTTCGTACACTTGAGCCACCTGTCTGGAAACCCTGTATTTGCTGAAAAGGTTAGATTGTTCAGTTAAAATCATGTTCTAAAAGATAAATCACATTTTAGGAGACTAATATCTCTAAAGAGAGATGGATTTTCAAAATTGTATTTTTCCAATTGGATTTTTGGAGGAGGCATGGGCCGGAAACATCCAGAAACAAACTTACTGAGCAAATTAATTATCTTTTGAAATTTATGAAAATTTGATGATTAAAATTTCTTCTATTGAGAGACAACTAAAGCGAGATGAACGTGTACATGTTAAAAATCCTAGCCTATGCTTCTCTTTCGAAGTGGAATCAAGCTGTAGCTGCAAGGAGCTGGAAATATGTTTATGTAAGCTGCTCCTAAAAGCCTTTAGAGACATTGATTCCACAGTCTCCCAAGACAAGCTGTTCAAGGTCTGG
This sequence comes from Anas acuta, assembly GCF_963932015.1. Classification (NCBI taxonomy): domain Eukaryota; kingdom Metazoa; phylum Chordata; class Aves; order Anseriformes; family Anatidae; genus Anas; species Anas acuta. The sequence continues at coordinate 66,405,770 of NC_088981.1, forward strand.
TACACTTGATAAAGAAGAAGAAACTGGAATAAGCTTTGCATGGAGGTACTCAGAACTATTAATTAAGTTAGGTGTAGGACTCTTTTCAGTCTGTATTTAGACAGTAACTGCTAGTAATGTAGCACCAAGATGCAGAAGGCAGTTTGTGTACCACAACAGAAATTCTTTTACTGCTTGATGTAAGCTTATTTCTCTTGTGTCCCAGCAGCTAGTTCAGTTGATCTCTAAGCATACAAGATGTTTAAAATAAAGCTGTCAGTACCTTTTTTTTTTTTTTTTTTACTGCTTCTGGTCTGTGTTTGTCATGATCTTCATTCTCCCAAGTTGCTACCTTTGCTTTTTTGTGAAAATTAAATTTCAGTTTAAATTATTTCATGTGCTCTGCAGTGAATCGTGCTACTGAATGACCCCATCTGCAGAGCATCTGTACTGTAATCGTTTCCCTGGGCCTCTCATTTGTGGCAAGCTCCTTAATCACACTGGTGGAAAGCTCAGGGCTGAATTGGTTCCTGCTGGGCAAGTTGGTTGTATGAAGCTCGGTTCCAGCAGTGTTCTCCTTTCTAGGCAAAACAACCTTACAATTCACTTACGCTTCTCAACTGGGTGATGGGTTTAGTATGGTAATAAAGTTACTGATTTGGGTGTATGAGAAATAAAATGTTGGAGTAGGTGAGTTTAGTTAAGGCAATTAGCATCTGCAAATTTCAGAATACTGTGGAGGGACAAAATATTCTGTATGGCAAGACCTTAACTTTAGAGCTTGCTTCTATTGTGTTGTTTCATTACCAACACTTGTCACAGAAACTCCAGTCTTTTTGTAGCTTATGTACATGATGATGTCAGTCTAGAGGATCTTTTTAATAATAACATAATTGCACAGATGCATTCAGATACATAGTACATGTGCTGAAAAATACTATTTTTTATTTTATCAGGACGCTTGCACTTTGAAACTCTTCTACTGATGCTGTTTTATTTTGGGGGAAAAATGCATGAGTGCTCAGTGTTTTGTATCCTTCCAATAGGTAATGAATATTCGAAAAGTTCTAAATCGACTGGATAAACCAGAAGGCCTTTACCCCAACTATTTGAATCCCAGCAGCGGCCAATGGGGCCAACGTAAGTAGATCACTTCTTCGGTACTATGAACTGTCTTATCAGTATGCCGTTTGCAGTTGTTAGCTTCTTTCAGTCATTGTTACATGTTTTATTCATTCCTCATATTATATCCAAGTTCTTATACAATGCAAAAAAAATAATGCACATTAAAATGCAGTAAGTAGAGTTATTATTTTGAAATGTTCTTTTTTCAGGTCTTTCAATATGGCTTATGCAAGTGGGGAAACATCAAACAATGTAGCTTTGGAATGGAATTTGTAGATTATAAAAGCCTTTTATTGAAAAGTCTAAAATGCCCTCAAAAGTAGGTGCTTAAGGAAACATTATTAGCTCATCTGAATCAAATTCCATGTTTTCAGCCTGGTACAGCTCCACTGAAGATTAAAAAACTTTTTCCAGTTAATACCAACTGTGATTTCTGTTGAAGTTTAATACTAACAACTAAGAAAGCAAACTAGACAGAACTGTCATGGTATTAATACTCTTGGAACCACTATTGGAGACACCAAAATTAGAAGGCAAAGTATATAAAAAAATGCTTGAAGTATTTGAACTTCTCAGCTCAGAAACTCAGGCTCAAGCTCAAGACCGAGCCTGTTCTTGTTATACATTGCCTTCTCTGATTTTTATTCCAGGTTCAAAGCCTAAGCAGTGTGCAAAAACATGTCTGGAGACCATACTTCTTTCTCCACTCTTCCCATTTACTTGCAGTCCACAACCATCCCATTCATGTTTCCACTTTCAATGTTTCAATGTTCTCTTAAGAAAACAAGCAAGATAAGCTGGCTTAATCTTACAAGAAAGAGGTAGATGAGATGGTTTCTTTGATTATCAGTATTAGAGGTGGTGGGACCACAGAAGACAGGGAAAGGACTGGAGAAATTCTTTAATATAACAATTTGTCTGGTATGCAGCTAAGATGAAGTGAGGTTCTGAATTCTTCATGGGACTGGCTGCTGTCTGTATAAAGATAATTTTTGCATAGGCAAAGAACAAGCTTTTTAATTGAACAAAATATATTTTTGAATGTTTTTGTGTCACTCTGTGAACTAAAAAGATGTACAGAAAGGTTGTGATGCTCATTTGTATTGTTCCATCAAGACAAAGGCCATTTCCCTTTGTGCATTAGAAATATTCCCTTTGTTTTGGAAAGCCTCATAGTTTGCTACTCTGTGAGGCTTGTTTGAGGTCATTCTGCCACTGGCCTGTGGCAGCTCAGTGTGTGTAAGTGCCTGACTCCAGCTGGCACGTTTGTACAAACTCTCTGGTGTCTGTGCCCACTTGTTGCACATGCTGGTTTAGCATGGCTTTGTAGAACACTAAAGCTTCCCATTGATCCTAAAGCAGTAGGTACCAGGTTTGGTTAGAAGGCCACCTCAGTGTTTGTGAGCCTGCGTTCAGCCAGCTTTAGCTACCTTGGCTTCCTTCCTTGGCTTCAGTCAGCCTCAGAAACTCAGCTTTTTGGTGGTAGCCTAGACAACAACTTTCCTAACTTGTATCCAATTCCCTTTTTTAGTGCAATAGTACTGAGAGCTCAAATAAGTGAGGCTGAACTGGGACATCCTGCGCCTGGCATTCAGCTTAGTTACACAGTCACACAGTTACTCTTGTGGTGGGCTGAATGATAGTAGATCTTGCTAGTAGCTGACACCATTAGTGGCTCTGCCTTGTTTATTTTAAGGCAGTCAAATACTGATGCTTCCTTGTGGCCTTTGACATTTCCGTATTTTTAAAGTAATTGTGTCTTATGTACTTATCTTTCACACTAAATGCCAGTTTCTGTTAGTTTGAACAGTAAAGATTACAGTGTATACTGCCTTTGTTTTCTGTGTAGTATTGATGTAGAAATTAGCTTTCTGCACGTGCAAATCATGAACACAATTGTTGATGTGGGTCAGTCCCTAGCATGCTGAACAGTAAAAGCAAATTTAATCTTTACTTGTTGCATCTCTTCCAATTCAATTGTCTCTGTTTGAAGACATTGATTTTTTTTTTCCATAGTAGGAGATCAGAACATAAAAGTTGAATGGTGTTTTATTCAAGATTGCTTTTCTAGTCTGTTTTCAGTTGATTACACCAGGAAAAGAAAGCCTAGCCCCATAACTAGTTCAAGACAGAAGTATTCCCATTCAAGCGTCAAGTGGGGAAGGGGAAGTAGTTTCTGAACATTTCTTCTTTAGCAATGCTGTAACTATGAAGGACACTGCTGGATCACTGCCACTGTTCCTGTAAATTCATTTAGCCCTTGTTATTTTGACAGTAAACTGACAGTGATTTGCTGCAGCATGCGTCAATTGGATTTGTCTACTGCAATAATGTATATAATAACAGGGCTTATTATTGATGAAACTGTGCTTCTGCTATTTAGTTTGCAAATGTCAGAGGTTTCTATGGTAATTTATTTAGGAAACCGTAAAGGTCATTTAAATGCTGCTGTTCAAAGATCAGCCCTCCATCATAGAAAATGTTCTCATTTTTTTAAGAAGCCTCTTTTCCTTTTGGATCATGAACATTTAATTAAATAAATGGTATATTCTTTGCAGAAATTTAATATATCTCATTCAAAAGAATAAGGGGAAAAAAACTGTTGATAATCCAGGTTTGATGGCACAATGTATCTGTTAGGCAAAAGGATGGGATACATTTGGAAAAAGAAATTATTTTTTGTATGTCACCGGCTCGAGGAGGAAAAAACACTGTTAATAAAGTTTGAAATGGAAAAAGGTCTATCTTCTGCAGATGCATGGCTTTCCGATTCAGTAGGCAAAAGGAAGCATTCCATGAAGAGAAGATACTAAGGAGTTTAAAAATAAATAGATTCTCTGTGTTCTGAATTCCACCAACAGAGGCATAACTGAAGTTAAGATCAGTGAGTTGATGAGAAACTTGAGGTTGGCACCACTAACCTTCCTGCTGCTTGCTTTGTAAGCCTGGATTACCCCAAATGAGTTCTGCTTTTCTCATGCCCAGAACTTTGTGGTATGACTCAACATCTTGCTGCGCAATATATGTATGCACATCTCCATCCTGGATGTCTTGGATGGTATTGTCAAACCCCTTCCATGCTGTAAAATTGACAGATATAAATGAATAGGCCTGGTAAAGCATTTTGAAATCCTTTCACTGAAGACTCAATATATGCCAAGTCCCTTAATGTTACCAGGCAGGATCAACTTCAAGAAGAAAACCTGGAGTTCTTAGTTTAACGGAGCTTAGAGGTTGTAGTGTTTTACACATTTAGGAGATAAAATGCTGAAATCATACGATAACCCATTAGAATTTGGCCAAGTATCTTCTCAGCTCCTGGACAGCAAGTTGGTGCCACCTTGTGCAGGTAGCTAAGACCATCGGTAATTCCTGCATGGCTGGTGCAATGACATTGAATGACATTGAATGGTGCAATGACATTGACTTGATTGCAGTGCCAAGTCCTAGATGTGTGCAACTGAATAATCACAGCATTTGTAGTACCACATTTTTTCATATAGTAAGCACGGGACAGAATAAATCAATGCAACAGCAAATAATCTTCTGTAGATCTATCAAAGTCTTTTTTTTTTTTTTTTTTGCCTCTAGAACTATTGCTGACTTCTGAGACCAGCTGGATGTTCAAAAAATACTATAAAATTAACAATAAAGTAAATTCATCTTTGTAGTAGTGAGCTTAAAACATTTTGATTTTTCTATGAGTTTACTTAAATGGAGCACTAGTGAATAAAGAACAAATAAAAACGATACCTGCATATTAAAAGGGGAAAGCATTTATCTAATTACAGAGTACTTTCTACTTTTTTCTTGTTTTTAAGATAAAAAATAACTTAGGTTAATGTGTTTTTGTATGACATTGACTATAAACATGAATTAGATATTAAACATACAAGTTCTTGTTTCTTTTCTGTGAACTCCTGAGACACTGTGTGGATGTTAAATAAGTATGGTGTATTAGCCTGATGAAAAAGCCAGCAATTAAAGAAATAATTTTCTTTATATACCAGCTGGAGTGTTTTTGAGGTTGCAGGCTTACACTTATTACAAGACTGCTACAGGGAGAGATGTTTAAATGTATTAAATCTACCACTGTGTCATACTGTAATTGTATTTTATTGTCCATGCTGGAGATGAAATTGCTGTTGAACTTCTTTATTCCTTTTTTAGATCACGTCTCCATTGGAGGGCTTGGGGATAGCTTTTATGAATATTTGCTCAAGGCATGGCTGATGTCGGACAAGACAGATGAAGAAGGCAAGAAAATGTATTATGATGCTGTTCAGGTAAATGAGATATTTAAATCTTCCTTGCCATAATAATCTAATCTCTAATAATTCTAACAATATGAGGGATTTATGTGTTTGCCACCACAGAGTGCTTTTTTGTTTTTAAAGAATTAGTTGTATTTTTAAAAGCCTTCATCAAATATAAATGCTAAATGAATACAGATACTGTGAGAAGGGGGAGAGTCTTGAATTACAGTTAATTTTTTTCAACTGAAATACAGTCAATCTTCTCTAATACTGGAGGGAAAGTGCATAAAATATGCACAAAAATGCATTTACAAGTAGCTCTCATATGAAAGCTCAATTTTGCCCTCAGTTTTCTCTATATCAACTCTTTTTGCCTTCTTTCTTATAATCAGAAGGCAGTTACTCTCTTGTATTTCAACCTAGTATTTCATCCATTGCAGTGTTTTGACTGTGGTCAAAACAGGAATCAATACATTATGGCAGATAATTTACCCCCCAAAAAATTATTTGTTACACAGGGACTCTTTGTTACAAGAGGCATACATTTGTCAGACTCTGAAACAGCCAATTATTCAAATTAGACACAAGAGTAAGTTTTCAAAAATCAGAATTGTTCCAATTTATATTTTTATGTTTTGTTTTATTTATGATCCTTCTGGTTCGCAATTTTCTTTGTTATTGGTGGTGTTTCCTTAATGTACAGTTTGGGGAGAACTAATGGCTTTGTGACACTGGATTGAGACTTGTGAAGTACTAAGTTTAAATTCGTATTTACAGGCTTTCCTTGCAGTCTGGGCAAATGACCTATTTCCTCTGTTCTTTGCTTTCATATATATATATAAAAGAGGATAATACGGCTACTTTTTTCCATCCTTTCATCTATTTTGACTGTAAGCTCTCTAGGGCTGGGACTTTTATCTCTTATTAACTGTATGTATGTTCAGTGCCTCTGTAGACAAGGCTTCGAGATGCTAAGCAATATCTCCTTATTCTTTCATACATTTGGAAATGCATGGTCCTTAGAGAAGAAATATAAGTCTCTTTTTACTTCCCACACAGCCAAAAGTTCTGGCATTAGAAAATGCAACCCTGACTCACTGGAAATTTTCTTTTTGCATTAGAGAGAAAAGTCATATGTGAGGATTTGAGGGAGGGTGTGATCTCTGCTGGTTGTACATTTGACAACCAAGCATCCTCTGCTAAGAAAATCCTGCCTTTAATTTTGTAAGTGCAGATTTGGATGTGGTCAGCCCCATTTGCACCGATAACATGGTTTCAGCTTCAGAGCAAAAGGTGGATTTTAAATTAGGTTTGAGTAAATTTGAGGATATAACATAAGAACAGTGATATTGTAATAGTTCAGCCGCTAGGTTGGCAGCCAAAAAGACAGAACAAAGCATCTGGTAATACGATATCAATTCATCTTATCATGGAAGGCATTTTGAACCACCTCAAAGCTGCTTCTAGTCTTCAACTTTCACTGGTTTAATAATGCCATTTCTTTCTATTAAATACATTCTCACACAGGGAAAGTGCTAGTGTGTAGACATGTGCAGTAAAAAACGTGGTTTGCTCATACATCTCTTCTGGAAACCGCTGCAGGCTGAGCATCCCTAACGTGGTGCAGTCATGGCCCTTGGCAGGACCGTGAGGGTGTCGCGCCCCATCCTGCCAGGGACCACTAGAGTTAGCCAAGCACCTCGATGGTCTTGGATGGTTCTCCAAAGGCTGAAGGTCTGCCTTCTCCTGACTCCAGCACAGCTTTTGGGCAGGTGGTAAGGACTCAGCTGCACCACGGATGTGTGCCTGGGTCACTCCTGAGCAAGGCGGTATGGCTGGGGCAGGGGCTGTGTGCTCTTACCTGGCCAACGAGGGAAAGGGGCAGGAGTGTACATCCAGCTGAAACCCACACTGCGATAACAAACTCCTTGTGTACAAAAGTTGTAGCCACCATGTCTGCAGGTGTCCTGAGGTCTCAGCAGGGAGCAGAAGCCATCATTGGCATCATTCAGCAGAAGCAAACTTCCTGGCCAGGGTTTAGTATCGGCAGCAGTCACTGAACACAACAGTATCACTGACAGGGTTTGGGCTCTGCTGTATGGCTAGATTTAAAGTACTCATTATCTTAATATTTTGCAGTAATAACAGCTCTTAGGCAGTCCAACCATCAAATTAGTCCAAAATATCAGTGTATGAGAGGGTCAAATGATCCCAAAATATGTGCTAGATTTAGCTATGCTGATGGTTGAATGTTTTCTACTATTTTCTGAGCAATGTTCCTATTCTCCATTTTCTGTCCTGCGGTTCATCTGTATCAAACTGAAAGCATACACACAGCATAGCTTGATGTTGTAACGTAGCTTGTTCAGATAACAGCAGCAGGGAAGTTGCAGTATCACAGAAATTGCAGACTGTTTGGGGCCCGCTGACATGCTAGGTTCTTCACCCAAGTGACAAGCCTGTTTTGAAATCCATCCTGTTATTGACTTTATTGCTATTGATCCCTTACTTATCTAAATTAAAGCTAATTTAAGTGTCTGCACAAGCTGCAGTCTTTCTTTATGACTAAGCCAACACGTTTTGGGCATTCTGAGTCTGCTTCATATTTTCTTAGATAAATTTCCCTCAGTGCTTTCAGACTCTCTTTAAGACTACTCCAAAGGGAACGGTGCAATTATTCCTAGCCGTTCAGTCCTGCATATGCCCACCAAATTCTGAAAGTACAACATGAAGGTTTGATGCCTAATTCAATGTCTTTCACTATCCAGAAACCACAAATGAAAATATATGGTGAGTTATACTTCACTCTGTAAAGCTGAAATTTGTTTAGGTAAAGCTTCAGGGTCATTTCTTACACTGCTCAGTAACTTATATTAAAAACAAAAAGTTCTTTGTATTAGAATTTTTGTAGCATCTATAGTTTGTTTTATGGCTCAAGTGAAAAGCAATAACAAAGATGCCAAACTATATTTAAAAACTTTTTGTTTACCATGAATGAGATGTATATTTGGCTGATGCTATTTTAGAGAAGAGTTTATTTCTAATGGGAAAAGGGACAGAGATATTCTTGTTTTGAATACCAGAGCATAATCTTAATAAGGCCATCAGAGGGATCCATAAATTCTAGAATTTGCGCAAAGACAAGTGAATGTATTTTTAATGTAAGTTATTTTTTTCTTCTGAAAAGCAATGCAGTATTTTATATCATGTCCTGCTTCGCATAATTCAGGAAGTAAAAAAATCTTCTAAACTAGTTTAAATGGATATCATGAAACATTTAGTTACAGAACAAATGCGTATTGAGCTTTCAGTCATGTTACCGATCTGGAGGATTTAACTGGCTATAGAATAAACCATCAGTCTTTGCCAGCTTCCAGTACAGGAAGTATTGCGCTCTTTTCAGTTAATCTCTGAGGGACAACTGAACAGGTTTAGTAAAAGAATATGGTAATTCAGAGCAAAAATGGACCTTATGGGTTTACTTCAGTCTGGCAACAGCAGTGTCACAAGCAATTGCACTGAATCCTCCCCTCTTGAATGTGTCAGCCCTCATCTTAAAAGTTGAAAGGCAGTTTTCCCACTACTTCTGTTAATAGGTCATTCCCATATCTTTTCCTAATTTTCACATTACATTCATACATGGCCATTGCTGCCAACTTTCTACATCTTAAATATCCCTTCTCTCTGACACTGCTTCCATCCACCACCACCCCCCCCCCGAATGTATTTCTAGAGAAATGGAGTATCTGAGGTATCTAAAGAGGGAAGTACCTCATCCCAGCAGAACTTTACAGGAAAAGGGGGAATCCCTCACCAGCAGTTCCCAAGTGGTTTGGTTCGCTTCATCCAACAGTGATATCAGAGTGGTAAAGCTGCTGCGTTCTGCAGAAGTGGTAGTTTACTTTTAGACATTTAGATTTGCTAATTTTTCTCACTGGGAAACAACTGCTTGGAAGATTGTAACATAGGGGCTAGTAATCTCCAGACAACTTAGTATGTGGAAGTAGAAATGATGGAAATAGCAAAAAAACTAGGTGGTGTGCAACATCACAGCCATTCTCTGTCAGATTTCAACAGCACTGCTGAAACTCAGCCTACTGCTAGGCTGGGTTGCATCATTAAGGAATGTGGTAAACCTTTCTGGGTATTAAACGGCAAAAATGTCACTTTTTGCCTCAGAATTCTGAGTATTCAGACAAAATACATTGGATCTCTTGGTGGTGCTGGTGCTTTGTTTTGTCGCATTGCTAACAGTTGAGAGTAGCCTTGATATGCTTGCTTTGTACTTGGCTGAGGGAAGCTATGTGGGACATTCTTTGTTTTGGGGCATTTTTTGGTATATTAAAGTGTCAGCATTAAGTAGTGAACATTTTTCAGAGCTGTCAAGGTTTCAGCCTTTCAGATAAATAAAACAGATCCACGCAGACTCCTTTCTCATTGAAATGAGGGGGAGAGCAAAGTGTTAGGAAAATGAAAACAGGTTATTGGCCATCTTCAAGGTTTCGTGAGGGTATATTTAACTGTGGTGACAGGCTGGTGGTGGGTCTGGATTGCCTGCAGTTTCCACTAAGTTGCTTAAAGTGATTTGCTTTGTGATTATAGTGATCCTAGAAACTAAGTAACTGATGTGAATAATGACAGAACGGCAACAACTCAATTAGAATAGTTTGTCATGCTGTGTAAAGCCAAAAGTATGTTAATGAATTGGACGCTCACTACTTTAACTTTACTTCTTGACATTCAAGGAACTGGGTGAGCCTGCATGGCAGGCAGTGCGGTGTGATAGGAGCTGGCCTTCCCAGTGAAGCAGTTGGTGCAGCGGACTCAGCATTCGCACTGAATACATTTTGGGTATTGTCTATGACTTAAACATATAATAATGAATAAACATGTGGTTTATTTACATCGTTTGTCAGCTGTTGTGTTTAAAATATTTATCACACTGCTGCACTAGTGTTCTGCACATCCTGATAGTATAGCTGTATTATGTAGAAACACAAGATTCATTATGCTTAAGAGACAAGAACACCCAGAGGACTTGCTGCTCCTTTTTCTTCTGGCTAGGTTTCCTCTGTTGTCAGAAGTAAGAGAGGAGTTTTGAGGCTCTCTCCAAGAGAAAGCATCAAGACTAAAGAAAGGCTTTTGCAGATTCTTAAGTTAATGGTTTACTTACAAGTATGCAATCTCAATGTTTTGGACTATACAAAGGACTCAATAAAATGTTTGCTTGTTTATGGACTGTCATGAGAACCAGCAAGCTGTGAAGTTGTTTGAATGCTTTATGAAGGATTTAAACAAGAAAAATCTTGTAAGAGAAATTGTCACCATTCAGTGTGGGGCTTTGCTCTTGTCGTCAGAAATATCTTGTCTGAGCAGCCATATCCCTACTAATACAGCAAACAGCTTGCAGAAGGGGTCTATATTTATTCTAGAACATTCAGAAAATACATAATGTAACTTTCTAATAGGCTTGCTTTGATTCATACTATTCCATTAATACTCTACTAAGAATATGAATAAATCTAACCTTCTGGTAGCAGACAGCCTTAACTACATTTAGTGTAAGAGCATTGGTGCTCTTAGAGACACTAATAGGTCTATACAGACAAAAATACATAAGTAGATTTTCAGGCAAAAGTAAATTATCAGCTTTCCTTTGGAACTTAATCATCTTTTAGTGATCAGATGGATAGGTATCATAGTAGTTAAATGCTTGCCAATATTTCCATTTTAAAATCTTAGCCATCTCCATTACAAGCGTTTATGTTTCATTACACACGTAAGCTTGTCTTTATAACAAGCTGGTAAGTCCAAAAGCAGTAAGTGCCTTACAATGTTTATTATATCAAAATGTTTCTTATATATTGTGTTTAAAGAAATTAAAGTTTGTGTTCCAGTTCTGATCTTTGAAAAGCGGAGTTTGATAAGGAGTTACAGTTTCAAGGGGAGATGATACCACCTCTCCTCAGCAGAAGTATTTGAATAAATTGTGGCAAAGGCTTGAACTTCCTGTTTCATCCTAGCTTCTCAGATACAATGCTTTCACAGGATTTCATGTCTTGTAATATGTATTTAAAACCACTATGGTTTAAACACCTAAGGATGTTTAAAAAACAGAATTAGCTTACAAGTATAAATTCATATAAGGTTAGGGAAAAACTTGTGCAATGTTTTTTTCTGCAATCTCCGAAATAGCTGCAACAATGGAAAAATGCAAATTTTAAACTTTCCATAATAAACACACTGGAATTTTGGACAAAGGATAAATTTGATGAATTGTGAAGAGTGCTGAAGAAAAGTACCTACTACATTAGATCAACGTAATAGAGAAAGATGAGGAAAGGAGTTCAAAGTCAACAGAACAGGCAATTGGTTTACAAACTCAAAGTATGCAAAACCACAGTAATCCTGAACTGCCTGCTTTGTGATGATTCAAAGCAATAAACTGAATTGGTGCAAGCCATAAATATTAAAATAAAAAAGTAAGCAACTGACATTTTTGAATTATTGGAAATATCACATAGCAGAACTCTTTCACGTTCGTTGCTTCAAATTGTCAAAATACTGTTTATGAAGACGATCCATAGGGGAAGCAACACACATTAAGTGTGGTGTGGACTGAGATCATTTATTGTACTTTATTGTAAAGAAGCATGCAGAGTTGTAATTATCCCCAAAACAACCATTACAAACCCTGAAAATTTAGAACTAAGATCATATTTTTGAAGTTCCAAATTTATTACAGTAGGGAAGCGTGTAACTGGTTTGCAAGAAAGTTTTATCTCCAGCTACAGTGACACCTTGAGGTAGGAAAGGAAATGCCTGCTTTTTATTCTTAAGACAGAAGAAGTCATTGAAATTAATCAATTGTAATTAAACAGTTATTGTAAAAGGAGAGTTAAAATGCATACATGCCAGAGGATGTAGAGCTGCGGTTTTCATTGTATTTTGAGCTTTGTAGTTGGTTATCCCCAGTCCTTTAGCAGAATTAACTTTTTCATGGCATACATTTATTTTGAATAGATCAACTTTCTGAGGTGCAGAACTTTTACTGAGAAGCCTACATCTGTTCTCTGTAAGCACCTTTGTTAATATTTTTATTCTTTGGTGGCATAATCCACCAAGAGAATGCCCTCTACTAAAAATAAGCTTCTTGATTGTTTGCTTGTTTGTTTGTCTGAATTCATTTCAACACTGAGATGATTTGAGTTCTGTTTCCTCAACTTGGTTGTCCTAAATAACTCAAAGGATAAGTTGCAATCACAGGATCAAGTCAGGGGCTGAGGAAAGAGAGAGGTGTATTTAAGCTTCACTTTGTCCTCTGCAGTCCCTGGAGGTTAGGAAAAGCTGACTAGCTTAAGAGGGTCCTATCTCCCTGAAACACATATTCTGCTGGAGATCCCTGGGCTGATACCAACTGAGTGAATAACTGAATGGAGAAAAATGGATGTTCGTTAGGAGGAACCAGTTCTGTTTAATTTTACAATATAATGTCAAGCCCAAGAAACATGATAAGTGGAGAACACAAAACATATCCCCTTAAAAAGTGCAGGAGGGGAAAGAAATCAGCTTGGGAAAAAACAGTTAGTTTCTCTTCTGTGCTGTGAGTTAATAGGGAGCAATTTGGAATCCTATAACCAAAAAAAACAATTCTAGTTTTTCATTCACAACAACTCTGCCAATGTTACAGATAGGCAAGGGCATAATATTAAGGTGAACTCTTGAGAAAGATGCTGCAAATAATGCAAGGTACACTTGCGTCACAATTCAAAAAGTAAAAGGGACTGTTAGTGTTTCTAATTGAGTGCTCAGGCATTTTTACAGTGGTATAGAAAGGATAATTTCCCACAAGATTTAAAAAAAAAAAAAAAAAAAAAAAAAGTAATGTAGCTAAAAGCTTTATTGAAGTGAGGACTGTAAGCAGAGCCTTACATAACAGCATGTACACACACAAAAACTATTTCCAGGCAGTGTATCAGCCATAAAAGTTAGGCTGGCTAAACAAGCTTACAGGTACACTCCAAACCATGTATTGTTCTGCTTTTACATGCAGTAAATTTATTTGCTTGAATATCTGGCAAATGTTGTTTATTTGTCTTCAGTCTCCCTTCCTTCCTCTCCTTTTTTGTCAACGAAAGTCTGTTGTCTAAACTTTTTTTTTAGTACTGACAGGTAGAAGCATCTGCTATTGCTCCCTTTGGGATCCATTTGCAGCCACTTCTTTGCAATCTTTTATGTTGCACATTCTCTCTGCATTACCTTGATAGAAAAAAAGTCACTAATTGAATTGCAGAAATGCATTCTGTAAAATGGTAAAAATGAAATTTCCATTTACTTAAAAGGAAAACTGTACCAGCTCCAAACAATTATCCATCAATAATGTATTTTCAGTTAATCAAAGACCACATTCTTCTAGCGTTTTGGATTCCTTGCAGATGTTGTATGTTGGTTTACAGCGAGCATATTCATTACAGTAAAATTAAATAATATTCCCTATAGTGATAAATACGACACCACCTGATCTGCAAGGACTCAGAAGGAATTATTTGTAGGTAGGGAACAGGTTATACTAGAGTAGCAATTAAAGTAAATGGGTGCCTTTTTAAAGTGTGTAGATAATTATTATGTCAAAATAAAAGTAAATTGATTCTAAGTATTAAATTCAGAATTAATTCTGCCAAACAGAACTTTTCACTTCGTGGATCTTTATCACCATGCTACCCAATCTTCTTTTATAATAATTTGTTTTAGTAACTTGATTTCACTGCCAAAGCTTCCCCCACAGCACTGCAGATAGCAATTAGCATTTCACTGTGGGATTGTGAAACTAACTTTTCATCCTACTCCTCAAGTTCAGACAGTTACTGTATTTTTGTTTAAAATGATAGTATTTCTTCCTCATCCTACAACTTTCTTAACTTTGTGTTGAAGTATTTTTACACTTAAAATAGTTGTCTATATATTCCAGCTAGTGAATTTTATCTTGTTCTGGACCACAAGCTTATTAAAAAAAAAAAAAGTTCAGTCCAGCCTGATGGCACTTAAAACCTTTGTGAAATTCTCACTGAAAAGTATTTTCTTGTGCTGCTACTAAGTGCATACTATTATAGGATAACCAGCAAAAATAATAAAAATTTGAGTTGAAGTTTTGTCAATATCCAATAGGTGGATAATAGAGGCCTTTGGTACTCTAGTACCAAAGTTTTTAATTTCTGAACTTGGTTTTAGGTAGTTCATTTCTGAGAAGAATGCCTAAGTAGTCTGAAAGGTATTTTCCACAAAATTACTGTGTGTTTTTAATAATAAGGTATCTCATTACAGTATATGAACTGCTTAATAAAAATGCAAACAATGATGAAAGAGTCTGGAAGTTTTCCAATTATTTCTATTTTCTCATAAATTTCACCTGTCTATGCAGCAATACATTTTGTAGCAGGTTCTATGAACCCTGTTCTGTCAACTCATTAATTATAAATTAAAATATTTTATACCCAAATTAGCTAGCTGAAAAAATATTTAGAGACCTACTTAAAGAACATTATTTTCAAAAGCAGTACCTAGGTATTCCACTATCAGCTTCCCAACCTGACAGACAAGCTTTTTGATAATGGGCTTGGAATACATGACCAAATGAGCTCAACACCAACTCAGCTTCTGTAATGCTTTCCTCTTCCACAGCAGGGTCTGTGGTTTGGCTGCTTAAGGAACCTTTTTTTTCCCCACCCTTTTGCCCTTCATATGTAATTCCCTTTTTATAGGTTAAATTATGCAGTATTTGTTTAAAATAAAGAAGCCTTCATTTTTTACTGCTGATTTAAGATTTAGGTAAGTTTTTCAGTTGGTACCTGCTGCTAAAAATATATAATTGAGGACGAAACAAAAGGATTGAAGAGCTTTCTGAGCCAATAATGGGCCTGGAGGTGGGCAGAAAACATGCTCACTAAGTGCTTTGCACTAATATTAGTGGAAAATAAAATGTATTTTTCAATGTGACATTCTTGGCACAAAAACCTACTTGGTAAGTAAACCTTATAGAATTATTCTGCTGATGTTCCTAGTTTACAGAAGAGTTTTTCTTGCTTATAAAAACACCCTTTAAAGATGTCTAAATGGAAACAAATAACTACCATCAATACTTTCTCTTATAAAACAATATATATATATTTTTTTTAATCCTGGCTTTTTTGTTAATATTTCTTTGTATTGATATTTCATTATTTTTTTTCTCTTGTACAAGGCAAGGTCAGTAGTGTTTCTGGATTGTATGATTTCAATAGAATAAACCTGAACACTGGTGGTTAATTCAATATATGATAGCATTCAGTCTCCGCAACCCTTTAAAGAGTAATAACTTACTTTCTGTATGTGTTTCTAATTAATGTGCATCAGGTCCATTGTTTTAATTCTCTTCCTCTGATAATGGATGGCTGTTTTACTGGATTCTGTAATCAGTGACCACACATTGCTAACGGCACACACTTCTAATTCTCTCTAGCAGATTTGTCTATTTTTATTCTGCTCATTTTTTTCCGGAAGTCTCTAAGAGACTCCATTCTTGATTGATGACTACAGAGGAATTCATCCCTGGGGATAAACTCGTCAGTCTTGGGTGTGCTATACAGACCCAAAAGCCTAGCATCATTCAGTACACTGAGTCAGATGTTGTGAACATGAATTCTGCCTGCAACTGTTTATATTGATGTAAACATGAGTTTATACAAATAACCAAATTATTTGTCAGAGTTCAAATGGGAAGTATGGAACTGAAGTGGTGGCTAATCACCATTAAATTGAAATTATCTGAAATCATTCAAAGTAGGAGAGGAAAGAAATAAAAGATTTTTAAAATGGAATTTCTTTTTTTTCCAATATTTTTGTAAAGTGTGCTGTGTAAATTGCTGAAAGTTGTAGCAGAATTAATCATCATTACTGGTGTATGCTGATCTGTGTTGGTTGGCTATACTTTTAGGTTATACTAGCTCGTATTATTGATTTTACTCTATAAGCAAAGGCAACACTGAGAAAAGCCAACTGACATACAAGACACTTTTCAGGGGGCTCTGTTTTTGTCTTTGCCCTTCACAATATGCAATTTGCTAACTTTTGGTTAAAAAAAAATAAAATAATGTCTTCCTGCAGGCCATAGAGACCCACCTCATACGAAAATCAAGCGGGGGACTGACATACATCGCTGAGTGGAAGGGTGGACTGCTGGAACACAAGATGGGACATCTCACTTGTTTTGCTGGAGGCATGTTTGCTCTAGGAGCAGATGGAGCACCTAGTGACAAGACAGGCCATCACATAGAGCTTGGTGCTGAAATTGCTAGGACTTGCCACGAATCCTATGATCGTACAAGTAAGTACGGTATCACAGAGTTCATTTTCACAGTTTGGCTTTGTGAAGACAGACATCGGTATTATATGCATAGTGGTGAATGAAAGTTGAGTCGTGGTGAAAACTCTTAATCTTTTCTGACTAAATGCTGGTTTACTCCATGAGTAACTCCAAGAATGGCTGCTCTGTTTTATAAATAATTGCTGTGCATCTGAATCATAGCCTACTCACTGTGCTCGCTGTAGTGATTAAAATGACAGCTTTTTTTTTCTTTTCCACTTTGTCAATTTCGGTGATCATCTATGCATCAATATAGCTATTAATTATGCTTTATGCTCCAAAAAATATTTTATTTTCAATGCTGTTGGTACAATGCTGCAAACAAAGAATTGCACAAAGAAAGTGGATTTTTGTGCAGGAATTTTCTCTGGGTTCCTTCATCTTCTTACAAAAATAACCCTGGCAGCATGTCAGGTCACAGAGTCTAATTTCAAGTTTGACATAGAAAAGTAAGTACCCTCATCTTTTAAGCAAAATCTGTTATGTTGTTAGTTACATGAAGCCTTCCCGAATGCAAATGTTAGCATCACTCTTCAGACTGGAACTGCTGTTTAAGGTATTGATGAAGAATAGTTCTTCAGTATTATGAATTATTTATTGCAGCACCTCCTGTTAATATTTAGTATCTTTCAGAAGTTATATACCTTTTGGGTATGCCTTGTGTTATATCAAAGAATAGTTGATTTGGCAGGTTATGTGACTTGAAACCTTTTTTAATGTATCTACTTTTATACTGGCTAGGCATGAAACTGGGACCAGAAGCCTTCAGATTTGATGGTGGTGTTGAGGCCATTGCTACAAGACAAAATGAAAAATACTACATCCTGCGACCTGAAGTCATAGAGACCTACATGTACATGTGGCGGCTCACCCACGACCCAAAGTACAGGCAGTGGGCATGGGAAGCTGTAGAGGTAATGTTCTACGGTAGTTTTTTCTTATTAAATCCTAGTACCTTGTTAAGTGAGCTATTGCACAATATCTGGATTTTGTTTAGGAGTTGGAGGGTAAATATGCACTTTAAATCAGTAATACCAACCCAAATTTCCAGAGATTCATTTACTGAATAAGTTAAATAAGACAGTTTTGACTAAACCAAATCCTGTTGGTATTGTATATCAGAAAAATACCTTGGGATTTCTCTTTTCTAAATACTTCTCAGATCAGCATCACATTTGGATGTACTGTTCAAGATGCTGAGTATTGCTCCACCTGAATAGAAAGTGCAAATGTGTCAGATTTTAGCATAGGACATGAAAATAAATTCTATGAAATGTATTTTCTATAGTAAATGTACTTAGGTGACTTTAATTAGGGTGATTAAGGTTAAGTATAAGTGTCTAGATAGTACCAAGCATTTTAAAATTGCTTCATTTCCAAAAAGCATAGGTAATCTGGATTGAGCTCCATTAATGATAACAATTTCATCAAGGTTTAAATTTCTGTGTCCCACAACCTTTGAGCTTCAACCAGTTATGCTGAATCTATTTGTATTTGTCTAACATGAACCTTCCAATTGGGCAACTAGTCTATACTGCAAGAATTGTCTTGCCAAATCCATCATTTCCCTTCTTGCAGTCTTTAATCACTCTTACTGTTAGATATGAATGCCATTGGATTTACCTTGTTTTGTCCTCCAGGCATGGGTTCATATTATGCTTCTAGAGTTCACTTATTTTCTCCTCACAGTGATGTTGCACTTGTTAAATTATCTGCCTTTCAGCCTTCCTTGGGGATTTCTAAGCAGACTGAGCCCTTACAAGAAAAATAGAGGAGGCTGAAGAACATTATTTTTGTTGCTCTATATCCAGCTACCTGGATCCCTCTACAGCAACAAAAATCTATAATTGTACTCCGTATTCACCCTCTGAGATACTGAATGTATCTCAAATATTGTGCAAATGGTTTGGTAATTAGATATTCTTGAAGAAATAAATTTATGATAAAATCTGCTTTCCATAAAAGAATATGCAGTAGCACTAACTGTACTTCTGCTCTCCAACTCCTCATTGTTTGCATTTGCTGTGCAATTCCATATCTGCATTAACACCGCATTCAGCTTGGTAGACTGTGGTTATTTAGGAGAATTTATTTGCCTTCCTCAGGTGTTGGCTGTATATGTCTTCAAATAATATGTTTGAGTTACTGATTCAAATGAAATTTCTTTATAAAAAACTCTAATTTAGAGTGCTGCTCCCTTACTTCCTTCTTTGCTAACATCACCCATAAGCACACATTTTGCTACTGGACTCTTCCCAGGCAGATTACAGTAGGAATGTTTAAAATGACTCTTTATGGAAGTCATCCCACCAGGCTTCCGCAGTGCCAAGTGTAGGATGTTCCTTCTCTAGGAGATGATTTTCCTGACTCACTGTTGCTGCCCACACTGATAACATTGTTATAAACAATTGAAATGCTTTCCTTGTTATTGCTCTTTGCCCTGTTGGTACGGTTTGCTTGTGTTTATTTCAAGTTTGTATGCTCATTTACCTTCTCAGTGCTCTCCATGTGTTCCTTGTTTAACATTCTTGTGGTTGCTCTTGTTTGGCTCTAACGTAATGGGTTAGAGCCCATCCGTGGCAGATGCAGCTGGCCCTGTTCGGTACAGACCCATCCCTCCACTGTCCTAATGTGCAGCTGAGTGTTTCTCAAAAACAAATCTTGCAACTTCACAGAAGTCATACAGTCGGTTGCAGGTTTCAAATATTTTCTTGTTTTTTCTCTCTTCTTCCTTGATATTTATAGCCCCTACAGCTCCACCTGATGCTATATTTTTTGTATCTCTATTCTGTCCATTTCTGCTCTGGAGTTTGCTTTACTGCCGCAGTTTGAGTCCAATATCATTCTGTACGTACTTCAGCATCTGGAGAAAATGCAATTATGACAAACAGCAACATCCACCGTTACTGAGTCAGAACGATTTTATCAGCTTAGCTCATGAAAGTCTCCCCTTCTGCATTATAAATGTGGCACATATTTTGAATTCACAGCACTTCCTTTGTTTTTTTCCTTTATGATACTCCGAGACTGACAGCCAGTGTTCACTTCACTTGATGTTTTCCATTACTAGCATAAATGATCTTAGCCACCCTCATTTTCCAAGGACTACTAATTTAAAATGTGTTTCGTTGTATCTCCCCACCCATTGCTACTCCACAGTAAGTGTGAATGTTGCTGTATTCTGAAGGTGAAGGTGTGGGCACAAAAGGACAGGACTGCCAGATAACGGGTGGTTACAACCAATAGACTTTTTATAGTGCTAATGAGAGATGTCAATGTTCTGTTCCTTTAGTTTAGTGCAAAGTAGTTTTGAGGGGCAAGATACTTCACCAAGTAGATACCACCAGAGAGCTAACATGGTGCAAGTTAACCTCTTAGCTTACATCACAGCAGTGCCCGTATGGTATCTCCTTACAACTAACTCTGTTGATCTTCATGAAGAAAGCTCTTAACTACATTAGAGAAAGAAAAAAAAATAATTTGCTTTATTTTACCTCGTCCTGGTTAGAATGCAGATGTTTCCTTGAATAATAGCTTTATCCTTCAAATTCAAGTTCTCCTTCTGTTGTGCCTCGGAAAACATAATCTTGTGTTTGACATTGAAAATCCAGACACAGATTCAGCATTTTGAATTCATTGCAGATTCAGATAGATGAGAGAAAAGGACTACCAGCCAGGGGAAATTACTTGTTTAAACTTAAGTATATTTGTCACTTAGTAAAACTGTCCAGGAAAATTAAAGAACCTAAACACACACAAGAAAAGACAAATAGGCCTGTTATATTTTTAAAGGATCTCTTCTGGAGAAAAATTTGTTTTAAATATACAATAGGCAGCTTACTCTCCAGTGAAAGCTATGGAGAACCTGACATGCAAGCTAAATATATGCAGATAGCTAACCAGGACTCCAACAAAAACAAGGAAATAGAGGATATCTACTCACAGCAAGACACAGATCTTTAACAGCGTTTAGAGCAGGTGGAGGTGATAGATACCTCTGTAATCATTAGTGACTTTTAGTCCCATCTTTCATCAGAAAACACTTATTCTGCCTGTTTGCTTGTTTTTGGACATATCTTCTGCCTTTTCATAGGTTTCTGCCACACGCCATTTGAAATGCAGCATCTTTCTCTACAGAAAATCTATATGTCTGGTAGTCACTTCAGTGATATTTGTAATAACTTCAGAAATAGAGGAACTAGCTGTCGGATGGAGTTAGAACCTTTCATCTTCCCATCAGGGGTTTGATAAAGCTTCAGGTATTTCTGCCTGAAGGTTGTTGCTCCAATACCTATTTCCAGAGTGAGCACCATTTTATAATAGTGTGAGAATGCATAGTAATCCATTGTGCTTACTGTCATTTGCCTTGTGAGACGTTATTTAGGGCTACAGACAATTTTCTGGATTTATTTTTGAATAATGAGTTGTGTTTTAAATAAAATCATCATAGGTTCCTTCAAGATTTTCTTCACTCCTTTATTTTACTGCATCATACCAGAGATGCACAGTGTAAGAAAAATGAAGAGGCTAAAAATATTTTGACCTCGTTTAACAGGTCAATTAGAAATAAAAAGAAATTACTATTTTTAAAAAAAGAGCAGTGATAAGAAAACTAATATTCAAATAAAGTATTATATAGCTGTCTACTTAAAAATTTACAGCTCCTATATAGGTATAGCCGTGACCTTTCTAATGCAAACACCTGTTGAAAATAAAGAAAAGCAGCAAAGTTTGTTAAACAGGATACCTTTCTATGCTTCCATCACCAAGTATATGTGGCTTTGCCCTTCTGTACACACTCTTCCACTGATCTTTTTCCTCTTTCAAAATTAGCTGGTCATATAGAACATTTATGTTGGTAGGAAAAAAAAATAGAGAGAGAAAGATGTTTAAATGATCTGTGTGCTCTTTGTTATTGTAAAATAGGAATCGGTCATTGTTTTACACCTTTTAGCTGAATACACAGTTTGGAAACTAGTTTAAAGGAAAACACATTCTTCAAAAACACAGCACTAAATCGAGCCAGGTACTAGCTTTCTGTCTACGTCTGTGTAGCAAAGATTTTTCAGAAAGGTATCAAAAAAAAGACCTACTGAAGAAAAGAAATCCAGTCACAGCCCAGTATCAGAGGTTTTCCAACTAAAATTTAAATGGTTGCAAAGAAAAACTCAGTCACTTACACAGAAAATGGCTTCCCTTTTTTGAAACTCCAGACAGAAGGAAAAGACTGATCTTAATCATAGCATCCAATTCAATCACAATAACTTTTAAGCACAGAGATATGGCCAAGGAAGGTGTATGTGACAGGATCTCTGAAGCCTGTATAAGCCTGTGATAGAGAGGGTACCATATCAAAAACAGGAAAAAGAAAATAAGTTAAAGTCTTTATCTTTACATCCTTACATCCCTTTATCTTTCCTTCTGAAAACTGTTTTGTGTTCACCTCTTTTATTAATTTGTCATTTTCATTCCCTTCCTAAATGTGAAACTAGATTGTGTGTGCTTATGTTTTTAAAGAGACTTCTATCTCAGTTTCAACTATCTGAAAAAAAGAAAAAAAAAAAAAAGTAAGAAATCTGTTGTAGCTACAGTGTTATTATCAAACAAAGAAAAACCTGACAGGATTACTTTTGTTAATCTCAGTCTTCTTTTTTTTCCTTCCTCACCCCTCTTTAGGCACTGGAAAAACACTGCAGAGTAGATGGTGGCTATTCTGGCATTAGAGATGTTTACAATAATCATGAAAGCCATGATGACGTGCAGCAAAGTTTCTTCCTTTCAGAGACACTCAAGTAAGTAAAGAAAGTTAATTTGCATTAATATGAAGTAGTACTATGTATCATCTTTACAGATAAGTATTTATCAGTAGTACCCTTGACATTCACGTAACAAAAATCTGACTGAAATAGTACAGCTTTTCCTAGGTGACAGGAAGCTAAAGTGCTTTTTTTTTTCCTATATCAATAAAGTAAATTCTCCAACTTTTGGAAATTATCTTTACTTCTGTTAAAGTTACTTGATAGTCTTTGGTGAGATATTACATCTCCTAGTTTTGATAGGATCTAATTATATATGCCAACACTAGGGAAACAAATAAAATGTAGGCAGCAGACTTCTCAGGCTTGTATTGCATGCTTTTAATTTTAAAACTACAGACCAAGAAAAAAGAAGTGAATGGTAAGCTCACACAGCATGTTAAGAGGAAAAAACAAAAGCCTTCATTCTCTAGCACCATCTCCTAAGGTTTTAATTAAATAAAGGAAGTGCTGTCCTGGTCTCTTCACTTTTTTTTCTGTACAAGAGTAAGTTGCAAAGGGAAGTTGGGAAGGACGGTGATTGAGAATAAACTTTCATTTGCTAAGTAGACTTTCCTCCCTAAGCTGTCTTCAGTAATCACGCTACAGTAGCTAATACCATGTACAGTGACACTAAATAAAATGATGAATTTTTTAATTTTTTACTGTTGAGTTTAATAGACGCAATAGTTTTATTCTTTAAAAATACTGACAGCCAGATGTTGCTCTCAGAAGTAAAACAGGATTGGACTAAAGTATTTTCATTCCTACACCTTGATATATGTTGACATTCAGGAGGAAAAATGATCAAAACAGTATGTAATAAAATTACCAAGGATGAAGTGGAAGACGAACTGATACTTAACCTTGGTAACCTAAACTTATTTGTCTCCTATCAGGATAGAGTTGTTGTTCCACTGGTCTCCAGTTGATATTGCCTATGAGTCCAACTTGAAATGAGTAGCCCCGTGGCTTTGTGCTAACCATTATTATGTTAGGACATAATGTTTTTGGTTTTGGTCAGCTGTTTCTGTTAATAGATTCACCTACAGAAATCAGGTATTTGTTTGACTGGGGAAATGAAACTACAATCGTTTTCAATGTAGTCACATTTCCTGCTTTTTTTAATCTTGCCAGGTACTTATATTTGTTATTTTCTGACGACGATATTCTTCCATTCGAACACTGGGTCTTCAACACAGAGGCTCATCCCCTCCCTATTCTTCATAAAGAGGATGGAAGTAAAGAAGAAAAACAGAAGTAGATCAAGATAAAGTTTTACTTTGTTTCATTCCTCAATGTTTTTTTCCAGGACTTGGGCACGTGATTTGATTTAAAGTTCTTGAGTTAGATTTTTAAATCAAGTGTTTTGCAGTCTGTTTTCTTTAACAGTAAATATTTATGAATGGATCCAAACTCTTAAAACG
Source organism: Anas acuta (assembly GCF_963932015.1). Classification (NCBI taxonomy): domain Eukaryota; kingdom Metazoa; phylum Chordata; class Aves; order Anseriformes; family Anatidae; genus Anas; species Anas acuta. The sequence goes on from NC_088981.1 coordinate 66,429,750, forward strand.
TCAGTCCTCTTATCCAGCTGAACCACTTCTTAGAAGAGAAATACAACATCTCTCCAGACTTTGTTAAGCTGCCGTGTCATCTTGGCCAAAAAGAGCAGAGGGTCTGCATGTTACTTGTTTCCTGTTATGCTTTTAATTTGACTGCAAAATTCTTTTCTCCTCTATGAGGAGATGTCTGCTTTAAGCTGTAATATTTTGCCATGTTGCAAAAAGCCATATTGAATTAAGTATGAAGAGCTTTTTTTTTTTTCCTATTATTTTGTTCTATGTTAATTTGTTTTGTGTGTCATCCAAGACAAATCTTGTGACTGTGACAGCCTCTTCTTATGCGGGTCTATCATTAGTTGGTAAAGTATCTGATGTATTTCATTGTCAATGAAGTCTACATAGGAATATTTTCATCTCATGCAGACACAACTCTGAAACTGCAATATATGTTGAAGTTAGTCTAAACTAGTTTTTATGGGTTTAGCACATTAGTTATCAGACCTTAGTTTTTCAGCTTCTGATTTAGAATATTGTGAAAGAATAAATTGTTCCTTCCCTTTTCAAAGTAGAATTATTCTCATGTCTTTAGTCAGGCTAATTTGGAGCAAAATAAGATAATTACTTATTAAGAAAGGGAGTCCTACCATCTTTATATATTTAGTCCAGTAGCTTTCGTTTGGTTGGATAGTAAAGAGACAAAATAAAACTGCTCAGTGAATTTCTCCTTGAAGCTGAGCTGAGAATTATACAAGAGGCAATTTGTTTGGTTTTCTTTGACTTTCTCAAATACTCAGATTGGTTCAGACCTGACACCAGCCTTGGTAGTTTATTGTCACAAAGCAATTTAACGTACCTGCATGAAGAAAGTCAGACGTTCAGATGCCTTGAAGAAAACTTGTCTCCTTCAGTGAGGAAATTATCCAGCATAGAACTAAAACTTTCTGAAAGCACCTAGTTTCTCTTCCCTAAGTGGCAGAAATGCAATGTATTGAAAAATATTCCTTAGATTAGAAACCTAGTTTACTAAGAAAAGTAACAGCTTTGCCAAAAATGTTTTACTTTGTGGTATCACCAAAGGGAAAAAAAATCAGGCACAATTAATTCCTTTTTCTACTTAAATGTAGCTTGGAGTGGTTTACATCATTTTTAAGTCCACAAGTGTTCTCATTCGGTGACAGGATGACTTTTGTACGTTTTGAGTAGGGTATAACACCTGGCTTCCCATTCTGAGAAAGCACATTATCGACTGCAGCAAAACAAATATGGTTCTGAACAGTCGTCATCTTTAAACGTAGTAAGCTATCTCACATGTCCAGCATAGCTGATCGGAGCTGAGGAAGCACATCTGCTGAGGCATTACAGAGTACATTTCACTACCTTTTTCTACACTGATAGAGGTCTGCAGTGTTGGCTTTACTTACGTGGAAGCCAAGAGCAAAGATACCTGATAACCTTTTTATATATATAGAAGCTGGAGGCTGACCTATAAACTTTACCCTCTGGAGTGTGTAAAGACAGCACTGCCTATCTGGTTCCACCACAGACAGAAGACAGCGTCTGCCACGTGAGCTGCCAAAAACCTTTCTGTGGGGGGCAAGGATCCAGCAATGCTCAGCCTTCCATCAAAGGTCTGGCAGAGCTCTGCAGTCATACATGAAAGTTAATAGAAGGACCCTGCTAAGCCTGTGCATCCCAGAGCAGGGAGAATGGACACAAATAACATCTGCCTAATATGAAGCCTGCTTAGATGGAATCAGCAACTTGGCTTGAGACTTTTTGTTTTAGTGCATTTTTTTTTCTTTTTTTTTTTTTTTTTAAGCATGGATTCTCTCATGTCACAGTAACAGCTTCAGAACAAGTGAGGATGAATCTGTGGCTCTCCTATGCTGAAACACAGAATTCCCATTTACTGTGATAATCCAGAATTTGTATCTTTGAAGTACTACAGTATTTCATTGTATTTCTTCAGAAATTATATTTATAATGGACTTTTTTTTTCTTCCTCCAGTTACCACAGGAAAATTATAACTATCAAGAAAAAAAAATGTCCTTCCCTCTTTAACAACTAATAGTAATTATTTTTGTCTTAGTTATCTTTATTAGGTCACCTGCTGCTGCCCACCACATGGTTATGCATGTGCTACTATAGGCCTCATATCAGTAAAATAACTGCAATAGCTCAGACAAAAGTCTTTGAGAAATGTGTTTTGTAAGCCTCTTTTTACATGTTTTTCTTAACCACAGTATGCTTCCCCCAGATGTGTCTAGTGATCTTATGTTTATTTAACGAGCTTAAGGGAAACAATGGGGAACCAAATAGCTCTTCTCCTTGTTTCAAAAAGCAGGCATACAAACCTCTTGTATGCACTGGGTCCTATGTACTTAAATATGTGCATCATGACTGTTCACTTGTAATACAGACATTCAGTATGAATTTTATTTTTTTTGTTGTTTGGGAGTTAGGATGATTTGAAAGAGCACAAATTTGATGTGACTGGTATTGGTATTCAGGTTGTATGTACAAACTGCACTATACTGTACTTATTGTAAACAAATGTAAGTAGACGAGAAGATTGTACAATGTGTAGATCTGCCAAATGTAAGAAAAAACTTTTCATAAACTGAGAATATATTGATTTTTTTTTTTTTTAAATAACCCCAAAACACCAAAGCTAGAGCAATCATTTTGAAACAGCCAGTACTTACCAGCGGTTGTTAGATTACTAAGATAACATTCATTTTATTTCCCATTCACTTAACCAGCTGTATGGAGTGGCTACCGATGGTCATTTCATGTTCCCAGTCATTCATAAGAGCAAAAGAAATTGCTTTATGGGGGGGTATTATCTTTGCCTAAACACACTTGCCTATACTTTTTCCATTTCTTTGTAGCAAAATAACGCATTTAAATCTGCATATGTTAAGTCATAAGAAATAAATCATTTTAAAAGGCACCCATGCTGTTTCATGGAAAAAAAAATTGTTTTGATAGTTTGTGAAATACGTATTGCATATGTGTTGGTTGTACACAGATTTTTGCAATGCCCAATGGCTCACGGTTTCTATGGTGACTTCATCATACATATTCTCCATTTCTATGAGGCATTTAAATAGTTTTTGATTTGTACATACTCCATTTAGTCTTTTCATCTTTATATAAATACTGAAATTATGGAATACATAATAGATCAAGATGCTTAATTTTTAAGAACTTATATTTGTAAAAATTTCTCTATTGTGAATAAAGTCTTTTAATATATCTGTTCAACTTGTTATAATTTTTCTTAAGTGCGCCACAGAAGTAACTACAGTAATCTGCTGCTTTGGCTGCTATACTCATGATTTTTTGTCAGGAGATTGGTTTGATGCACAGTAGTACTTTGTAGTTGTTAAGATACTTTTGTTAATACTCAATTAATGTTAGTGCACGGAATTGCTATCACAAAAAAATCAATTCCTAGAAATTGTTGTTAGTAGAAACTTATTCTCCCAAATGTATTTTAGCATAATGGAAGCTTTCTAAGGAAAATCAGGAAGCTTGGAAGTCAGAAGTGACAGGCAGTAAGCAAATTGAAGATGAAGTCACTCAAATTCACGTTCTGCACAGCACAAGCTGGCTTCAGCTAAATGCCCTTTAGGAACAAACACCGGAGATGAGATGACAAGGCTGTCACAGGGCCCAGTGCTACAAGATCATGTAATGAAATACTATCGTTAGCCCATGCTCCAGAGGAGAGAGGAATAGTTGTCATAGGAACTGTAACTACATTTTGTGTCAGAAGGCTGTGTCGTTAAGATCTCTGATCTAAACCTTGGAATACCAGCCACGCCTCACAGATAAGCTTATTTGTTTTTTCCGTCTAGTACAAAGCATTACCCAAATATGATAGTAAAATAAACTGCTGATTTCACAGAACAGTCTCAGAAGCATCAATTTCTGTCAAAGGACTCACTCATTAGACCTGCTTAAGTAATTTTTGAGGGTAGCTATTAGGTCTGGTGTTTCATTTTCCACAATAGTTGCGGGTGTGTAGCTGTAGAGTGCAATCCTTGTGCTGGTCAGAGTGCAGTCCCTGCCTGAAGCTGGCTTGAGGGCCACACAAAATGCTCAACAATTTAAACATGAACTAACTCAAAGCTTAGTGCAGCACTAGAGATGTAAATACATGTCTGGGCTTGAGTTTAGACCCTTATGTACCGATTTGGTCTCTTGCTTGAGCAGTAATTGGGTGGTTAGAGTGGTTTCTTTTCTGCCAGGGGAAAGCAGCTAGGACTGGGCAGACAATTAGTCAAGATAAACAGGATTTGCACCACTGTGTTGCCCTATGGCCTTGCTCTAGTACGAGAGTAACCCGGCACCATAGGACACCATCTGCTATGGAAACAGCCCTTCAGTTGATCTGCCTTAATCTTGGGATTAGTCTGTCCTGGTTGATCTCAAATGCAGGAGGAAAAATTATTCATCAAAGAACAGGCTGCCAAACCCAGGAAACAGTCCCCCAGACTGAGTTCATGCCTGGCTACTGAGAGAAGAAATAAAAACACAGGTTTTTCACTCCCCCTTGGGTTCATGCAGTTTAAACATGCACACAGCAGTGGCTGCCACGAGTGACACAGCTGCAGAACAGATCCAGTTAGTAACCAACACACTGCCAGCATTCAACCATACTTTAAAAGCCAGTGCTTTTCCCCTTGTTTCTCAGGTATCAGCTCCCCTGTCTGTACCAGCTCTCACTTACATTCTAATTAAAGTCACTGTAATCAACCTTCCCATTGGAAGCCCCTCTCTAAAATACTCACATCCTCGCCAAACTTTCTGTGCACACTCTGTGGCCTATTCATGAAAAGTTCTTTGCCATTCACAGTTCCCGCATTGACATTTGCAGGATGTTCCCTTGTTACTGACCTTTTGTCCCCACATTTCAGTTGTGCATTGCCTTCACACCATCACTAAACGTAGCACAGAGCTACTGTTAGTCTTTTACAAAAATAAATAAATAAACAATAACTATTAAAATAAAACATCAGGGTTTTTATTTATTTTATATTTATCATATTCTAGCCATTAAATTGCCTACCCAGGAGCTTCACGCTATGGCACAGGTGTTTGCTGGTACTCCAGAAGCTCAGAGAGGCACACATGACTGAAAAGTCAAGTTATTTATTATTTCAGCCACAGGGATAGTTGAAGGATTCTGGTGCTACAGACAGTGGTCCTATAGTACATTAGCCAAATACATAATAAAATGGACGAACAATTGGCTGACAGGTTGGGCTCAAAGGAGTATAGTAATGGGTTACACCAGTCTGGCAGTCAGTGGGATTTTGCAGGACTCCATTTTAGGGCCAGTTCACCTTAATGCTTTCTTGAATGATCTGGATGCAGAACTCAAAGATACACCAAGTATGCAGACGCAGACAGTACTAAATTGGGAGGAGCAGTCGAGTCCCTTGAGGATAGAGAGGCTTTGCAAAGAGATCTTGTCAAATCAGAGGGCTGGGAAACTGCCAACAAAATGAAGTTCAACAAGAACAAGTGCCAGATTCTGCACCTGGGACAGAGCAACCCTGGCTATGCATACAGACTGGGGGGTGGGTGTGGAGGGAGGGGGCGTGGGCAAAAGGCTGGGAGCAGCATAAAACTATTAGAGACATAAAACTATTAGAGTGCCCAAAGGGCTATGAAGATGATGAAAGGTCTGAAGGGCAAGACATATGAGGAGCACCTGAGATCTGAGGTCCCTTGGTTTGCCCAGCCCAGAGCAGAGCAGGCTGAGGGGAGGCCTCATGGCGGCCTGCAGCTCCCTCACGAGGGGAGCAGGGGCAGGCACTGAGCTCTGCTCTCTGGGGACAGCGACAGGACCCAAGGGAATGGCATGGAGCTGGGACAGGGGAGGGTCAGGCTGGGGGTTGGGGAAAGGTTCTGCACCCAGAGAATGGTCAGGCACTGGGACAGGCTCCACCGGGAAGTGTGGTCATGGCCCCAGGCCTGCCAGAGTTCAAGAAGCATTTGGACAAGGCTCTCAGACATGTGGTCTGATTTTTGTGTTTCTGTGTGTTGAGCCAGGAGTTGGACTTGATGATCCTTGTGGGTACTTCCAACTCAGGATATTTTATGATTATGATATAAAATATTATGATTATAAATTTATGATATAATTTTATGATTAGGGTATGTGATTTTAAAAAGTTCACCAGCACAAAGGAGCACAGAGGCAATAGCAGATGAGACACCCTGTATACCTCCTGGCTGATCCCAGGCCCACAGAAGGAACCATCAGCCCATCACAGCCCCACCTCCACATGCTCAGAGGAGTACAGGGGCACAAAGGCAGTCAGGAATTCAAGGAAAGGTCTAAGAGTAAAGGAGCCCCTCAGCCCCAGCATCTAGGTGTGCTGCTCATCAGGGTGAGTCAGTGGTGCTCCCACTGACTGCTTCCAGGAGCACCTTTTGGACTGGGGGCAGGAGGTGGGGGCAGCAGCACTGCCAAGGTGCATTCACACAAAGAACAGTTTGGCCTTATGACAAATACAAACAAAGCAAAGCGTGCACAAGAGCAACCCTCCCAGGAGGGCAGACAGCCCAGGCACTGCTTGTACAACTCAGATACCTGGTCTACATGACTTGGTTCCTGTGTAACCAATGCCAGGAGAAGAATGGAAAGCAAAGGAGGTTAAGAACTAGCAGGCTGAGAGCACAGAACCTTCAATGAAAGATGCTAGAAAAAACTGGGAGCCTCTAAAGAAAAGGAAATTTCTTATTTCCTCCTTTTCTCACAAAGCACCTTTATGCACTAAGTGTCACTGCAAGAACACAGATAGACAGAAAACCAATTAAAATACACCATCTTGGTCCAATGGGACAGATACAGGAAAAAGTGAGTTTATTATCTTATTGATCACCTCTCTTCTGACACCCACAGATGCAAACACAGGAGAGAAGATAAGGCAGGACCTACACGATGAGCAATTATCTGGGAGGCCTCCCCAGGGTCTCTGAGCCAGAAAGAAGTCAAGCAATGCAGAAGTGCATCTTGCTGTTTCTGTAAGGGCCCTTGACTACTGTGGTAAAGTTTCCACTGGGATAGTAAGTTCTCCAGTGAAATCACTTGGCATTGTACCCCCACCTAAAGACATGAAAAACTACACTAAGTTACAGGAAATTGAGGGTATAGAGGAAAAACAATCCTGTTTTTCAACTTGGCATTCTTGTCTCACACTTCACTGACTGAATAACCAATGAAGTACTCCTCAGTTTTTCCTTATATCAGCATTTTACTGGACAAATGTATTCAATTTATATTGTCCACATCTTACTTTAATTCAAAGACTGAACATTTCTCAATATTAAAAAAAAAAAGTGAGAGTACATGTAGGCTCTGTTATTGTTTTATAGCAAGACATATTTACAGATCTAAACAATCTCGTAACTATCCACTTTCAAAGTAAGATTTGATAAACTTTAACATAGATCTCAATATATAATTCTCATTTCCTTCTGTTCCAAGGCAAAAGGGAAGAGGAAGGAACAGCCCCACACTGGATGAACATTTTCTGACTGGGGAGTCAGTTGTTTGCTCATGGTCACAGCTTGTTTGGGGGCACTTCTCTCTTTATACCTACTATCAGAGTGTGCTTGCTGTGGAAATTTTCTTGCACCAGTGAGCATTTTTCTTTCTTAAAGTAACTTGCACAACAAGAAATGCAACCCCTTTTAAATCAACAGCCAACCTCCCATTTATTTTAGTGAAGTCAATTTTTCACCCAGACTGAACAATTTTATAGAATTTTGTATGGAGATTTAGGAAGCAGATACAGCCTAAGAAAACTCCTTGAAGAGAAAGTATAGGTGCCCTGTCTTTTTTTTTCCTCTTTTTTTTTTTTTTTTTTTTAAATATCCTATGGATGGTCTATTTTTCAAATGTGGTTATTTCAGAAAAAAACTATGTGTGAATTTATTCTCTCTGAGAACTGTCCATTTTCCATCATTCAGAGCTACGTTGTACCAGTTGAAACATATCAGTGCCTTCAGTTCAACAGATGCTTGGCTTCTTCAATTAAAGTGTGCATGTCTTCACATGAAGGGCTTCAAAAAAAATTGAAACTTTTTCTCTATCACTCTCACATGTTTTCATCCATCACCACATCTCCATCTCTTTTCTTCACCCTTTCCCAACACTGGCTGCCAACATCTATAAAGCAGAATCTCCACCTTCCACAATTTGCATGCAAAATCCTGCAGCCTCTTTATATTTCTCAGCAAAGATTTAACAGCCAGGCACAACACCGAGTTCCCATTTTGTGAGACTCCATTAATTTTATAAAATATGCTGCAGAACGCTTATAAGCACACCATAAATATTATATATTAAAATAAAACTACACTTGTCAAATAAGAGACCCTTTTGAGATGCATTATTAATAACAACCATTTATACTCTATAATGCCATAAATGGAGAGCAAGTTATACAGACATTCTCCTCCTGAAAATTTTCACAATAGAAGATAGGATAAATGTAAGTCACTGGGCAATTATTCAAACAAGAAAAGGGCATAGGGAGATTAATGGTGAAAAGAATAAGGTAAAATGAGTTGCTGAAAGCATTGGGTTGGCGAGGAGACAACAATGTAGCTTCCACAAGCAGAAGCCACAAAGCAGGGCAAGGTGCACTTAAAAATCATCCTCAGACAGACCAAGTGAATTATGGTAGGAATGGTGCTGCCATCTCAGAGGTCTCTCCTTCTCAGGACCTGAGGATGGGCAAACTAAGCAGGAAGCTAGAGCCCCCCGCAACATAGAAGTCAACCGTTGAAAACATGACTTGCTAACTACAGCCAAGGAAAGGAAAGATCATTACTCTAATATGAGCTGGCATTGCAGGCTGCCTCCTGTCCTCTCACAATGCCAAAATTCACGTCTGTCTCTGTAGTGTGGCCCTGGGCTTGGTGCTCCTCCATGGCACATGTGGTTGCTGCTAGCATGAAGGGACCCAGCAGCCTGGGAATGCTAAGAATATTCTTGCATAGCTTTCTTTCCCTGCCTTATTAAAATGCAGCACATGTTGTGTTCACTTTCTGTCTTACTCTGTGTTAAAACAAAAGAAACAAGCAAAACCCATGAGTTAATAATTCCCCCCCCCACCTCCCCTCCCTGCTCCAGCGATGGCAGTCACGGGTTGTTGATTGCTCTTCAATGCAAACATCACTCAGCAGGTTTTACTGATCTCCCTGGCTCTCTGCGGAGCCTCAGACACTTCACAGTCTGCTCGAACCCCTCTCTGGATTTGCCCTTTTGCTGTTAGGTAGGTAGCTACAGACTTTCTTCAAGTGAATCTCCTAGAGAGATGCACACAGACCTTTTAAAGGTTAGGATGGATAGAGATTTCCCTAAGCTCGTATGGCTCTTTCCTGCCTGCCCAGACCAGCCTCTGAGCATTTGTACAGCTAGCTGAGTTTGAATAGGCTTTTCCAGTCCCAGTGGTATTGCATAGCCCAGCCCACAAAGCGATAGGATTAGTGCTGGTCCAGAGTGATCACTGCAGATTTCAGCAAGTCCCAGGCCAGAGCTGTCTGTAGTGCTTAGTGACGAGCCAAAAACTGTTGTAAACATTATTTACAGATTTGCAGCATGATGAGCAGATTAAAAGCAGAGAAGCAGAAGGGTACTATGGCCACATCAGCATCTTCTGAGTAACTTAGGGGAACATTTTAAAGAGGCACAAGTCATCTTACTGTCTCCAGCTACCAGCAATAATGTGTGAATCATTCTTCTTTAAAGTGCAGTTTGCACATAATCACCAATCAGAGGAACAAGAAACCCCACAAAAAAATAAAAAAAAATAGAACCATCATTATATTAATTACTGATAATGTAAGGTTTAGCAACTCCATTTTAGACTGTAATATCCCAGCTCCAGACAGACCAAGTCTTAACAACTTCTTATGAAACAAAATAGAAATAGGTCAGTCTCAACGTTTAGCATTCTTAAGAGGGTAAAAGTGCTGAAAGCTACATAGTAACACAGAAAGTGGACATTTTTATTTTTTAAATCAGATCACACCATTGAACAAGCATCATCTGCACTGTAGAAACACTGAACTTTAGATCCCACCGACTTTTATAAAGCACATACTATTGACTCTTCTAAAAGGGGAGGCTGGGTCAGAGCCCACCCAGCTCACCCTCAGACCTCCTCTTTTCTCACTCTGCCCCACCTTCAGAACAAAACCAAACACAAAACCACAACAAAACCGCTTGCCTTTATCCTTCACAGTGGGAAACAAATTGCTCCAAAGCCAATTTATGCAAAACCCTTAGCTCATTTCACACATTTTTCACATCCATCTCCTGCACACCAGGTCTCTCCCATTTCAGGCCATGTGTAGGCCTCGACATGGAGCCTCTAGCCAGCCCACACCACAGAGTGGCCTTGTCCATCCTTTAATTCAGGGCTTTGCCAACACTTGCTAGTAACAAAGGGAAATTCTTCTTGCAGTTTTACTCAGTCTCCTCTTTGTTGTTGGTGGTGGGTTGTTGTTGTTTTTAGGGAAAGAACCTCCCAGGCACGCTTCATTTGTGCCTTCAGTCCAGCTTATTTGCCAAAGGAGGTACCTTAGAGGATCTTGTACTTCATCTGAGTCTCAGAATGCCTAGTCCCATTTGCCCTAATCGTTTTATCTGTTATGTATCTTTAAAACCAAGGGATATTTGCTTTTCCTTCAGGATTACTTTCAAGCCTGTTTTCCACTCTTACAGTGCCCAGGACAGATCTGAAGGCTGAAAAGCACTTACGGAGCAAATGTATCAGCCACAGGAGCAGAAAAGAGAGGGAGGGAAAACTCTTATTAAAACATGGCAATAGACTAGCACCACACTGGAGTCCTATTTTCTGGTTCTTCACACTGGGAAGAACAAAACCCTCGAGGAACTCGCCAAGAATTAGATCTGTATTTACAAAAGGGAGCATTTACACCAGGCACACAAAATGACTCACCCGGGGTTATGCAGGCAGGCAATCCCCCTCAGCACAGCTGCCAATTCTTAACTCTCGCGGCTTTCCAGCCGCTAAACAATATTCTTTCTCCCACCCCCGTGTAAGACATGAGCCAATTTTACTTTTATGAGACTAAATTACCTCTATTCATCTCCTGTCACAGTAAATGAGTTACTAGTGAACTCTCATTTCTCAAAATTTTATTCACCAAGTCTTGTCTTTATAATTCCATTTACCTGTACGTGAAGAAATACATGCTGTTTATACAAGCATGAATAAATCAGGTGTGATTTCCTTTGCATTAAGTTGCTGTTTCTTTTACTGCAGGCAAAGAGATAAGCATAAGTAGTAGTAGAAGAAAGAAAGGAATTAATCTTAAAAGTTTAGATATTATGGCTAATATTCCTTAAACAGGAAAAAAAAAAAAGAAAAACAACATATTTTCAGTTTCAGCAGGCAGACTCAAAGAGATGCTGTCATGAGGTAACAGCCACAGCACACTTCTCAGCATTCAAGAGAAGGCTCAGGATGCCTCCTGCATCCTCGCTTTTTTCTCCCCATTTTGAGAGAAGCAGGAAAACTCTAAAGCCATACAGATTGCACACAACTGCCCATGGAGCTATCGAGTCTACACCACAAGAATGCAAGAATAACATTAAATAAAAGTTAAAAGGTGCAAACAAATACCCAAAGAGATACCAGGAAATACTTCTATTCATCCTTCACTTGTTGTAAATACTTTTTTTTTTTTTCTTTTCTTTTTTAATGCATCCAACAGCACTGCAACATTTCAGACCTGCCTCTACCATACACTATGAGATGTGTCTACATGAAAAAGAGCATGGCCTGGCAATGCACCTGGAAGAAGGAGTGTGAAATTCTACCTAAAATTCATTTTTAAACTGCCATTTAGTCAGCCTGTGTTAGTTTGTCCCTCTCCAAGGGCCTTCTAAACCCTGAGACTGATTTCAACAATTTTTTCCCCAAAGATGGAACACTCAAGTCCCACTGACAATTATATGACCAAGTTCTTAGAAATACATAGGTACAAAAAGGGGAGGCTATTTATAGATAACTATAAATCATTGATCCTGCCAGAAAAATATTTTATAGTCAAATGCAACAGGTAGGCTATCACTGCCCCGTACTTTATGTGAGAAAAACCGTGATGAAAAAAAGAAATGGATGTGGAAGATTCATAAAATAGGTGTCATTAATTACTGCATCCCTGAGCAAAATATTTACCCAACACGGTTAAAAATGTAACCTTGATTCCAAAACCAACTGACAGGATGCTCCAGTTAGCAGAAAAAAAAACGAAGAATAATTTAAAAATAAGTAAGTCAGTTGGGAACTCAGCAAGATAGACATGGGCAGAGAGGGGAGGCAGCTGCACCCCATGGGAGCTTGGTTCTTTGGGGGTGGCAAGAAGAGGGTCAGGGCTGTGCTCTGCAAGCTTGTGTCTGGAGGGGAAGCAGCACCTTTGAGCAGAGATGCTCCTCTTTATGCTACAGAAGGGACAAGGAGCTCTTTAGCATCTGTACATGCAACCTAGATATTTTCACCTGGTGGGAGTGCCCACAGTGTGCCAGCTCCTTTTCCAAGCCAGAGGGAGGGGTAGTTCCTTCCATTAAGGGCTTATAATTTAAGGAAATAAAAATGAAATCTCAATTACTAAATAAGCACTTTGCATGTCTTTAAGAGTTTTGTCTTCCTGTATTGTGACCTTTTTCTGAAAGCAAGCTTTTTTTTTTCCTGGTAAGCTGGAAACTGTAGCCACATCAGCATTTCTGTAGCCAAGAATTAAGATATATATCTTTATATGTATATATATTTAAAGATATATACAGAGAACCGTGTAAAGGAGATAAATATTTAATAATTTTCTCCTTCACTAAGCAGAAATAAGCAAGGCCTTGGGTTTGAGCTTTATTTTAGGGCAGGGATAAGAGGAAGAGAGGGGTCTGTTAGTAAAATAAATAAATAAATAAAAACCATCTACTACAGTTCAACCGATTTTGAATTCCCAAGTTTTTAATTAAAACATGGATCAAAGTAACAAAGAATGCCAATCAGTAAGCCTGCATTTTATCTGCGAACAGACAGCAACCAGCCCAGAGTTTTCCAAAACCCTCACACTCGGTAGCCCCACAAGGGACAGAGGGGAGCAGCACAGACCTACTCAGCCAGCTGGGCTGTCAAGTGGCTTTTATTTCCCCATGCAAAAGGTGTTGAGCAGACAGATGATGAGAAGATGGGGGAGGAGGGCAGACATCAGAGGAAACAGATTCATAAGAATAATTTAATTTAGAACATAAAATTAATCCAACAAAATAGAGGAACAGATGCGAAGGGAGTTGAAACTCCGTCTTGGATCATATCCCCTTAACTTTACTATACCCAGAATCTGAATGCAATCTTATTTATTCATAATATTGAAACCATATTAATTAAGCAATAAAATACTCCAGACAGCTTATTGTTAGGATTATTTACATAATGTGTGTACTAAATGGGGAGGAGGAGAAATTAGTGGCTTCATCCTAAGAGGTGACTAAATGCTGGAGGAAACAATTTCTGGCTTCCTCTAGCAGTTGGAGCACTTACCACAGACAGTTTTTTCAAAGAACTTTGCTAATTAAGAGATGTACTCATATGAGCAAATATTTGGTTATCTCAGTGTTGCTGTTATCTCCCCTGTGAAGCTGAGGAAACCAAGGCAAACAGAGAGGAATAAGGAGATCTGAAATATTTTTCCATCTCTGACCCCATTAAGTAGGCTAAGTCAGTCATCTGCTTTAACCACAAGGTGATTACCGCAGCTATGACAAACGAATACAAATCTGGATCAACCCTCTGGGGAGCGTGCCAGGGAATATATTGCTTTTCCAAGTGGAAGAGGTGCCCTTCTCTGCTGTGCCATGCAACTGGCGCCTGACCTTGGGCAGATAACTAGATATCAAGGACCCTGCTTTTGCCTCCAAGGTAGCAGAGTCATGGTCTCATTGGTAGCCTGCTCCAGACCGCTAGCCTCTGCAAACCAGGTTTGCCTGTTATTACAGAGCTATGGCATGCAGGACCTGGCTGAATTTTGCCTGTAATTTCTATTTGACATGTTGTTTTTGTTTTGTTTTTTTAATTGAAAGCAGAAATGAAAGAGTTCAACAAATGCTTACCTGAATATTTGGATCAGCAGTCAACATGAAAGTCATTTTCATTGTCCATGCAAAGAGCTCTTTTTCTTTAGAACCGCTGCTTTATGTTTAAGTTCCAGGGAGGTAGAGCCACAATTTCCTTCAGCATGGATTACATTGAGACCTGCTTACCTTAAAGCTAGGTTCAGCTTTGAGGGCCATCATTCACCTCCTAAGTACTTAACAAGCACAGGTCAGGCCATCATGACCGTGCATTCACTACTGAGACAGCTGTGTCTGTGCTCCAGGTGCCTTCACTATATCTTAGTCACTCTCTTTTGAAGACAGGTCACAGAATCATCTAGGTCAGAAAAGACTTTCAAGATCATCAATTCCAACCATCAACCTGACCTACCAAGTCCCATCACTAAACCATGACCCTTAGTGCCACAGTGAATGTGTGATTTTCACCTGAGCTTTTCTTTCTAGTTTTAGTCTTCATATTCTGGTGTATAAGCCATTCCTGGCTGAGCAATGAGGATCAAGACCTACCTGTTGCCTAAGCAAGTACAGGAAGGAAGCTGAAATGTGATGTCTCACATGGGAATGGGCTCTCTGTTCATTGCAAAAAACAGCAGAACAATGCTTGGGAAAACTCAAGTTTTTATTAACTCTCATGTCTAATTTCACATAACTTTAGGTCTGAGTGAAAGTAAAACAATACACATAAATGGAAAAAAATAATATTTTAAACATTGCCCTCTTCCAAATATATAAATTTACCCTTATCTTGAGATTGGACATTGTAAAGTATTATAGCATTTCCCCCAATTCCTTAGTTTTGTTTTAAGAGAAAAGATTGTTTTTTTGTGTGTAGATATAAACACCTTGCACGAGGATAATCCAGACACATTGGATATATTATGGTAGTTAAGAGTGGAGATTTCATCATTCCTGCAGAGAAACTATTACTTTATCCATTGTACAGTCTAGACACATCTTTACTCTTGGAAAACTATTTTATTGATCTCCTTTCAGAGACTAATTGAAAGAAGAAGATTTCAAATGGCTGGTAAGAAAAGAATAAAAAAAGATTCAGCCACCAGGCCGTTACTGACAATATGCTAGGATGCTGCAATTATTCTGTCTAGTTTTGATACAGCAGCTCATAAAGATCCTCCTTTTTTGAATCATTTCCAAAGATTTGGTTTTTCTCTCTCAACCAAATGTTTTGTATTGAAAACTGTGTTCTAAATTGTCGTCAGATAAAAATCTTGTCTATACATAAAGCAACAAAGGAAAGCTTTAGATTACTATACTGAAGCCCAGAAAACCTACATTTGGTCAGTTACAAAAAGATGGCTCTCCGGGATGAATAGAAGACTTTTTGTCAAGAAGGGGATTGCTGATCTAACCCAGTTACCTGGGAGGTCCAAGTCTCAAATGCTATTTTAAATTGTGTCATTAGACAATAAGGAAATTGAATTATTCAGTGTGTCTAACCTAACCTCATTACAGTCTCCACTGGGAATAATTATTTCAAAATGTTTCTTTCTCTTCAGAACCTGAGGGCACAATTTTGGAGTCTTCCTGAGCTTGGCTCAGGAAATCACTTCCCTAAATCCTGAGGAGCTGCTCTAGCTCCTGGCACAGACTGAGCACACCTAAGAATTAATCTTATCTGCAGCAAAGAAACAGAGGTGGTAGCTGCTGCTGCATTCATATCCATGCCCAGCCCCAGCCAATGCCATCACACCACAGCCCATGGCTGTGTCCCGTACGTCCCTTTCCATCACAAGGTGGGGGAATGCCACCTTTCAAGTCAGGGCAAGGTTACCGCTACCAAATTGTTACAAAGCAAACCTGCTAAAGGCAAAGTATTTTCCTAGTTTCTATAGCCCTTTCCCCCAGAGGTGGAAGTCGATGTCTTTAAATGCAATTTACAGCTTTCTGTATGTTTTGGAAAAAATGCCCCACACGCTGCGCCCAACCTCTGGCAAAGGAAACTTTTCTAAAACAATTATTCATACACCTCATTTGCAGCAAATGGTCCATCAGACATCTTTCTTTCAACATCTTGTCTAATTTGTGAAGATCAGAGTGTAATTAAGAAATGTGATGTAAGGGAAATAAACAATATAAAGTTCCAGCAACAATGTTAACACAACTGCAGGCAATTACCAAACTGCTGTTAAGAGTGGTAGCTAAGAAGATTCTCTCAGTAATATTTCAGATTCTTTTTACAAGTATAAAGTAACATTCCAACGAAAATGTGTGCTATGAT
Organism: Anas acuta; assembly: GCF_963932015.1. NCBI lineage: Eukaryota > Metazoa > Chordata > Aves > Anseriformes > Anatidae > Anas > Anas acuta. The sequence continues at coordinate 66,446,151 of NC_088981.1, forward strand.
TTCTGTCAGTCGTGTCTTGACCTGTCTAATACCACTTTCCTTTTTAATAGCATAAATTAGTCTGTTCAGAGCTGACCTTTGTCATCTCAAGGATTTTTAATGCCTTTATGAAAAGATAAGAGAGCTGACACCCAAAAGGAGTTGAGGTAGAAGATGCTCTCCTCTTTTACACTCAAAAGCACTGTCAGCTGAAAAAAAGGCACTGAGGAAAAAAAAAAAGTGATGATGCTAGGAACAGCTTATAAAGGGTGACTGGAATCAAACTGAAGTGCGAGTCAAGTAGAAAAGGAGAAAAGGCAATATTCTTCCTCCATTCTTCTGGGTCATGTTGGACTTCAGTGGGGTTAGATGACCAAGCTCTTCTACTGTTTAAGTGTGGGAATAATTCTTCCACACCTAATAAGCTTTAAAAGTTTCCAGAATATTACATCTTCGGCTCAGGAGTGTGCTTCTGTATTGTTCTTATCTAAAACCATGACTGATATGAAATAGGAATACACATCGGTCCTGTTTCCAAATCAGCTACTTAGCCTTCTGGAAACAATTCAGAACTGAAATAATATTTCCTGCGATTATCAGGCATAAAATAATTTCGTCTGTGCAAATAAAAAGATTGTGATTCATTTCCTGATTAGCCAAGAGAGCACAGCAAGACAAGATTAAGCTGACATAGAAGCAAAATCTAACATCTCATCTAAGTGAAGCATAGAAGTATTAAACAAAATTAATGAGGAAAAAGTCATTTGTAAAACTGGCCCATTGTTTGTATGTTCTTTTCTTTTTAACTAAGCTTTTGTTGTAACACAAGCCATAAATAAATGATATTTCCACAGAGTTCCACCAAACACCATTTTGTATACCTGTTACCTCAGATTTAAAGCAACTTTCAAGCTACACCATTAATGCATAACACAGGTCCATATCACGTCACCAACTTACAACAACATAAAACTAATAAACACAAAACTTTTTGTTTGGGTTTTAATCAATGTGCTCCAGAAACTTGGGTGTGCCATCTGAAAACCAAACTCATTCAAAACACAGGAGACAATCACAGGAGACATGGGAGACTATTTGTATTAATGTAGGAAAATGGGCAAGGCTTCTTTTCAAAGCTAAGCTAACTTCTTTTAAAAAGCTAATTTTTGACACTCATTCAGGAAGCCTTTTGTTAATAATTAGAACTCTAGATGGTCCTTCAATAATTCTACTTACCATTTTTCTCTCCAAGAAGGAAGAACAGGGTTCATGAATAATGTTTTACATGTGCATATCCTTATAGCACGCTAACAGTAGCCTAGTACCTTCATTTCACCTAGCTGTGAAGGTGAGGGAGAGATAAAGATTCTACCATTTTTCCAAATCTGTCTGTAGAAGTAGATCTGGCCTTGTTTTTAGGGTTTTGGAGGTTGGTGGCTTCTGTTTGTTTTTACAAATCTTAGTCCTGCCCTCAGCACCATAACATTCTGGCCAGTTCCAGTAGCACACCAAGCAATTTGCTATCTCAGTTTCTCCATGGGAGGAAAATAAAATCTGAAGCATTACAGGGCTTCTGGAAACTCATCTCCTTCCACAGTCCTGCTCACTTCCTCTCTGCAATACGTTGCACCAGAGATTCATCACTTCCCCAAGTTCGAACTGGTATAGCCTCACTCCCATCTGCACTTGTTTACTTTTCCTTATGTTAATAAATGGCCTTTTCGTTCATGTCAGAACAGGCAGCAGTTTTATAGCATTTAATACATCAAAGATCCATGAGTGACGTCTTAGAGGCAAGTTTTGTCTCTGCACACGTACACTGCCTCCATGATTCATGATTTCAAACTTCGCCACCTAAGTCAAACAATAGGACAAAGTTAAAAAAAAATACCAAAACACACCAGGCAAACAGAAGTTATTTTGCCCTGTTGTGAAACAAACCAAAAAATATGTACATTTAATTAGAAGCAATTGTGTGTGAAATGTTTTACACCCCCTCAGCACTGCTGTAGCCACTGCAATTTGTGCGGGTGAGCTCCAGCAGCGCTGTACTGCCACCCGCTGTCCTGAGCTCTCCTAAACATCAGCAATTAATACTGGGACTATATTAACTTCCCTTCAGTCTGGGGACCTCTGAAGGTTAAAATCTACATCACACAAGCAGCCAATGACTTATAAGTGCACAAGAGAGATCCTGGCTTGCTTCCCGAGCACAGTAGGCCTTGTGAGCACCCTGTGCTAGCCATAGCATGGCGGTTACTCACAGCACCGTTTGGGAAGGGTAGCCCTTGGCAAGTGTCTTGGCTAGGAGGAAGGGTCTCGGTGAAGCAGCTTGTATGTACCTGCAGCTGCACATGGCATCTCAAAAAAGGAGCAAAACCCAAAGGTCTGTTCCCAAAGGTCACCAGGTCTGATTTACCAGTCTGCATTTACTCTTTAGAAACACGTAAAGTATGATTCTGTGATTGTTACATATGTAGGTTTCCTGCTTTTCAGGGCACGTTAATTCAGTATTACTCATGTCTGAAACAACTGGAGGAATGTGCTTTCCTGTGGACATCCCAAAAAGACCCAAAGGGCCTTTCAAGTCTTGCTTATGTAAAGAGGCCCAAAGTCTTCTACATCACACTGATAAGCACTCACTGGCCCAGGATATTTTCTCTGAAGTCAGGAACTGGAATTATTTTGTCCACACAATCTTTTTCTAAGGCTGGACTTCTTTACACATTTCAGTTGAACATTTGTCACTTTATCGAAGATGGAAGAGCATTTACTGTAGCCAGAGCACAGAATAATGAATGACAGAGACCCTCAGAGGAGCGATACCTTGCCAGTCAAGTAGAATACAGCATCTGCCTAAACAACTTCAGCCTCACAGGCCAAAGTGAACCTGGCTATAGTCCCTCACCTCAGTGCAAGTGACGGGTCCAGGCCCACATTCAGACAGGTCTCATCAAGAGATCAAGAGTTATGACAGAAGGACTCTTAATGAACTCTGAGCAGTAATTAGTTTGCATTTTTCTAGCCTAGCTATACAACAGTGAAGAAAAGAGCCATGGGGCTGATGACACAGGAGACCTACACAGAACATGGACAGCCCAGAAATGTCCTCGGTCTGTTATTCTCAGCTGTCCATAAGAACTGCCAATTTTGTTCTTGAGAACTTCTGTCCACTCTGAAAGGAAGACAAAGCAGAATGTGAAGCTGAAGACGTGGATAAATGCCAGTAACACCTTTTACTTTCTTTGCTTTTTCAACAGGAAGGGGGAAATGTAGACTTTAATCTGCTAAAATGAGCTGGAGTTCAGAGAAAGCAGGCTATTTCTCAAGAGGTTGCCAAGCATTAACAATATTCTACCGTACAGCAGCGAGATTACATTGAAAGGATTTCACACAGTGCTAGCAGTACACCAACATTTTTTTAAGCCATTAGGCACACTTGAAATACAGCTGGGTCTTCAGGGTGAGGCAAAGTCATTCCAGGGCAGGTGGATATTTCTAGATGGCTTTGCACCATCTTGCTCACCCTTCAGCTTTCTGCTGTTTCTGTTCATTTGTAGATCATTTCCCCCACAGCACTGTTTTGCCTTACACTGTTTGGAAGTCAGAAGTGCCCTTTTGCACTCATTAAGCTCGCAGTAAAAGTTTCTGTAAGTGTAAAACAAGTCAGGATGTCAAAGTGTCTGGCAAGAAAAGCAAGCAGAAAGCACAGAAAGAGCACAAGGAAAACACAAGGGCATGTGTCAGCCCCTCCTTCTCAGGGCAGGGGAGAGTTCGTAAATATGCCAGGGGTCACTACATAACTGCTAATGCCAAACACCCCTCGGCGGGCTGCTCAGGTCTGTCTGGGCGAGCAGTGGAAGGGAAGGATAAAATAGCAGACATTCCTCTTTTTTTACTGTTACAGCTCGCAGACATGCCAAGCAGAGGGATAAAAACACTGTCATCTTCAATTTAGGAAGGTCACTTCTGCTGGTGCTTGTGGCTTTATCACAAGCTCTAAGAGGCACGGCAGAGCAGCAGAAGTTGTGTGCACACATGCATGCACCTGGGTAAGCGGGCAAATGTAAGACCTCCTAAATAAAGGCATGCTAGCTGTGAGGGGACTTGTGAGGCTGAAGAGACACCACAGAAACTGTAATAGGTGTGAATCCATTCGGACACCTTAGAATCACTGTCCCTAGAAACCCCCCATGAGATGTGAGTAATGCGTGTATTCACATGAATCCCCACTGGTACATATAATTTACTGCAGAAGAGAATCAGCAATTTCACTTACATCAATGACAGCCTTCTTCCTAGAGGAAAAAAGCACCCTTGTGTAAAAATAGCCTCTATTCATTGACCCTAAGAAAGAAGGCAAGCATTGCTTTTCTTCTCCTGTTGCTCAATAGCAGCTTCAAAATAGCTCTCAGAAGACAAGAACTTTCCTAGCCCTCTGACTCAGAGCTGCTCCTTCATTTCTTCTCCTTGCAAATATATTCATTTTCCAAATTAAACCAAAAAGTATACCACCAGCATAAAGACAGCCTCTTGACCTTACACTCCTTCCCCTCCACCTTTCAACACAAGCCTGCCTGAGCCTCTACTGTTCTCGAATATGTCTTACTGGAGACTAAACTGAAGGAAATTTCACCCTGCTTACCTCCTATATGCAACCAGTATCTTAACTCCATTTTTCTATCACACTTGCTATCTAATTTTCTCCAGATGGGCTTTCAGCCTTTTCAGCCCCAAAATCCCTCCTGAATTTCAGATGGCATCATCCTTAGCAAAGCTTCTATTGTTGTACTTTACCTTATTTTGTCCTGTCTCAATTATTTGATTCAATTATCTCATAATTCACAAATCTTCACATGTCTGGTCAAGGCAATTGAATAAATTGCTCCCCGTGGTTCAAAAATCTGTTCACGATGCCCTTGTATTTTCTGTGAGCATATAAAAAATGCACACATTTACAAACCTTGTACTTTTAGCATCTGCAACATCTGTAGCATTAAGCACTCCATCTGCACTGTGCACTGTGTGAAAGATCCCTGTCTGCTCTGCCCTAAAGCTACTGCCTGAGTCTTACGGAGTGCCTCTTACTGCTGACGAAGATGACAGAGACACATTGGCGTGAGGAGCAGTTCACTACAGGGGATACACATACAGCCCACAGATGCTGAAATAAGAAGGGCATTGCTCTATCTAACCAACTAAGGGCTAAGGGAGCCCTTTAATCACCAGTACTCGCAAGGCATTAAGCACCCATATGGCTTCAATCTGGAAAGGTGATGTTTCCCTCTCTCTTGACCTGCCATCCCATACTTTGCTGTTGCTTGGAGGGTATCTGTCAGTGGCTGTAGCTCCTAAGACTGTTTCAGGACTTCAATTTTCTCCTAGCAGTCAGTGCTAGCTGGCAGAGAAGGTAAGAGCCTGACAGCCTTCTGCTAGTACTAAAGCACCATCTAATGCACCTGCTATCAGAGGTAATTTTACGGAGAAGCCCAGAGATAATTTTTCAATTTGCTGTCTAGTGAATCAATTGCAGCTTAGTAATCAAGACAATGGCTGTAAAATGCAATGCGTGGAGTGTGTAAGTGGAGTGATGGCTTCACGCTGCAAATCTGAATCAGAGCAGAGTAATGGTATTTTCCCTCAAGCCTATGGAAAGCCCAGAAGGACATCTGAATTTAAATGGAGAGAAGCAAATTATGGCTGCTGATACTCTTAAAGATTCCTCTTACTTCTGAAGAAACCAGCAGGGAAATTGGTGTAGGCAAGCTTCAGAAAAAGCAGCGTGCTGTGGAAAGCCATAGGTGAGATTACACCCTTCCTAAAGGAGGACTGAAGGAAAAGGTAGAACTGATGCAAACTGGGCAACGCCTCCAGTTCACAGAGATCACTGGTGCTCTTCACTTAAAAAAAAAAAAAAAAAAAAGGAAGAAAAAAAAAAAGACAACTCCTTAGAGGTGACTCTGTCCTTGTCATTTCACTCTCATGGGAACAGTTTGTAACAAGGTGCCAGCTGGATTTTTGTTCTGATTTTTAATGTATATTTGATTGAGGAGGCAGGAAAAATAGGAGAACTATAACAAGAAAAGAAAAAAAGGCTAGGTACCCAAAACTGTGACCTTAAAATGAAACTTTTTTTTTTTTGGTGCAAAGTACAAACACATAGAAAGAGATTTCAGTTATAAGCAAAGGAAATATCTCCAATTTTCTTTGGTTGCCAAGAAATAGGGTTTTCTTGAAGACTGTTGTACTTGTAAAAGACCATTTGCAAGGCCCCAAAGCTTGGCGGATCAAAATGCTGCAATTTCACATAAAATCAGAAGAAAGGCTCTATACATTGCAATTCTAGAGATGGAGAGGTCCTCGCTTGTATCATTATTTTTAATTCATTAATCATTTATGTTTTTAAGTTTACAGTCAAAAAAATAGTTTCCTTTATTCTGAATTACATAGGTAGGATAGAAGAATAAGTGTCTTTCTGAAGAAGGGATAATACATGAAATTACGTGTATTTCTAGAGAAAGTACAAGTAGTGGAAAATAGTTCCCCTAGTGAGAATAACCTCTCCTAGAGGCAAAGACCGTGCCGCTACAGGGAAAACAAGGAAACCAACCGATCAACCAAAAAAACATGTAATTTTTCACTGTTTGTACAGATTTATCCTCTGGGCTTGGGCCACACAAGTCATCATTGAAAAAGGAGCAATGCAGAGCAGAGACTGGTAGGAGAAAAAGAAATGACAATGTGACAACAGGCTACACTAGGACTATGCTTGAGATGTTTTACATAAGGATTTTTAAATGCCAAGCAGTTATAAAAGCACAAGAAAAAGAATAGAAGAAAAAAAAAAAAAAAAAAAAAAAAAGCTAGTTTCTAGCCAGACTGGAAGCTGGCGTCATTGTATCTTGTATAGAACCTGTAAGAGATGGTCTCTGTCTCAAACAAGTTAGAGCCTACATGGAAAAGACAGAACAGGAGCAATGTTACAAGTCTTAACTGGGGAAAATAATAATAATAATAAAATTGTTTAACCTGTTTAATTTGTCTGTAGTGACACAGGAAGGTTAGGCCAAATGAACAGCTCTCTGACCAGTGTCTTAGCCACAAGCCTAGGCTTCCTTTTAGCCCCGAAAGGAGGCTAAATATCTAAAGGATGCTTAAATATTTGTCTTTTATGCCACTGAAATGAAGTTGAAGAATTATTTGCAATTTCTTATAGAACAGTGTAAAAATCAGCAAACCACGATAGATGTAGGTAATGCTACAGTTATACACAACTTAATTTGCCCATGAACATTTGCAGGAAAGAAACCAGATGTTTCACAGCTTCGGACAGATGCACCATTTTTAGAGGCAATAATTTAAATTCACTGTCAGAATAAGTGTACTTGCACTTTAGCCTGGTAATTTATCTGTCTGGGAAAACAGCTTACGCATATGGAGCCCTGCCTACTTTGTTATCAAATGCTTAGTAGAATTGACACTGTAGGCTGTTAAAGTCCAGTTCATGAACACACAAGATCAAGAAAAATAGTTTGGAGATTTTTCTTGTTTTGTTAGTACATTGATTTGTAGAACAGCTTTTAAAATTAGGTCTCTCTTCTAAGAAAAAAAGTAATAATATTTGACCTCTTTAAAAATATCGATAGATTGGGATTGATGGAGCTATATTAGTATTGGTTATTCACTTCAGGTAGATAAACCTGAAGATGAGCTGTGCATCCAATTTCAACATTTTGTTGTTGGGGTTTTTTTAATCATTTGTACAGAAGCATGTGGGCCATCCATTTTTTCTAAGCCCCAGGCCTAAATACATGTCTATGGCTTTGACTTCCAGCTTTGTTGGACAATGCTACCAGGCAGTTACATTAAATACCTTAACATGGTGATGGCCAGTATTTCACAATTTTGTTTTTTTAAAGGGACAAGTTAAGTTTGTCATGGAGCTTTAGCTGTAATAGAATTTGGAGATATTCAAGGATGTTATTTTGGAGTTTTCACAAGGTTGAAGTACTTTCCATACCGAGTCATTAGCTCTGGCCAATGCCATGTAGTCTACAACACTTCTATGTTTTCAGAGACAGGAATCACACCTGTAGCTGGCTCCCAACAAAGAGACTGAAAATAAAAAGAGCACTTATACTGCAGACTCTTTATGGTAAAAGGCTGTCACAAATTAATAAAAGCACTTCTGTGCCCACAAAGGTTGTTTCGTGAGTCTCCCAAGACATCCATTGTCTCACAGCCACTGTCTGCACCATGAGAACTGCTAGTGCAGGGACTTGAGTGAAAAAATACATGTGGCAGACTCAAGCTGGGAATAATCATCAGTAGCACTTAAAATAGCCACAAACAGAAGGGGAAAAAAAAAAAAAAAAAAAAAAAAAAAAAAGGCAAGATTGTGTGGGATAGCAATTCAGACCTGTGCATGAGAGATCATGAGTCAGCTCTGATCTAGCATTCCAGTATTTGTCCTCCAGGCCAGCCTAGCCTGTGCTTATTCATTTACAATACTTAAAAGTCTGAGTTCATAGCTTTTCTCTGCAGCAGGGATATGGACCTCAGCCTCTCACATCACAGGGAATGTCACCCTGTTGCTCCTGTTTATCCCTCTCTCATTCTCTCCCTTTATAAAGCTCAGCAATACGTACTGAGCCATACAGTTTGCTTACTTCATTCATATAAATCCATAAATGCAGAAGGCAGCTATCATCTGCTGAATGAGTTCACAGGATCTAGGGAAATCCTTTGGTAGGTCTCCTATACCATCAGAGAATGCTTTGGCCATTGCCAAATTTGCTGCAGTGAATCCTTGTTTGCTCTTCCTGTGCTTTGAGAGAGACAAGCCTGCCTTCTCTCCAAGAATTTGTAGCCAGGATTTATATGGGGAATTCGTATCCATTTATCTTTGGCATTTTCTGATGCTCTGCCTATCTGACTCTGACTCCAGTGGTATCCAACAATCCCCCTCTTAATTACCTAACCACCATGCATTACCTGGAAAGCTCAGAAATCCAGCTCCAGGTTGACCGTTCCTTTGTGTCACTGAGGCAACAGCAGCTCTTGAACAGCTTGGATTATCTGAGCAACATCCCACCAGTCCTATTAGCACAGCAACTGCAATCTGGTTGTTTACCAATACTTCAGTTTTATCCCTGGAAATTAAGTTGGAGCACCTTATAGAGAAGATGCTGTTAAAAATGCACCTAGTTTGGAGTACAGGTGACGGACCTGCACAGTACCCATTCGATATTTCTGGATGTTTAGCCTGATTAGATTTCACCAGGAGGACCAATTAATATTGTATTGGGCCATGTTTTTCACTGTGTCAATTTTTAACAGAAAGATTAAAATAAAATGCTTTCCTTGCTAGCATGTTTACTTTGCATTTTAAACAGAACTGCAAGCTGTGCTGCATGTAAAGTAACTGTGCAGATTATTTTGCACTGTGCTTGGTCAAGGTAAGAACCTCTAGAGCAAAACTTTTCAGATACTTCTGTGCAGTAGCTTCATGGTCTTTAGTGAAGACCAAATGTTCTTCTTTGCCAAGACTCCTTTCAGGAAATAACTTGGACTTCAGGGACCCCTCTGGTTTCCACAGAGGAATTTCCACAAATCATTAAAGAGAAGACAATGGCATAAGAGCTGGAGTAAAGTTAACTCCTCCATAAAGATTCAGTTTCGGTGCAAAAGAGATAATAAATAGTGGATAAGAACTCAGAAAAACATAGCCAAAGAGATCTCTAAATAGAAAGATTGGCTGATAAGGAAGGCACACATTATGCAAACTCTTTTCAGCATATTTTTTTTAAAGAGATACAAGAATCAAAAGATTAAAAAGTCATTCAGCACTTCACTCCTCATCTGCAGAACAATACTTCAAAGAAGGCAAGAGTAAAGCACAAAGCACAGCAATGATCTAGCTTGACATTTTCTGGACAGAGCACCCACAAAACATCCTCCAGGTACTTTCAAAGTTATAGCGACTATTCATCTCTGGGGTCCCCAGCACAAGAAGGACAGAGGAGGGCCACAGACATGATCAAGGGGCTGGAGCACTTCTCTTGTGAAGGCAGGAAGTTGGGGTTGTTCAGCCTGGAGAAGAGAAGGCTCTGGGGAGACCTTACAGAGGCATTACAGGACCTAAAGGGGTCTATAGGAAAGCTGGGGTGGAATGCTTTCTCAGGGAGTGTAGGGATAGAACAAGGAGTAATGGCTTTAAACTAAAAAATGAGAGATTTAGATTAAATATAAGGGAGAAATCCTTCATTCAGAGGGTGGTGAGGCCCTGGCACAGGTTGCCCAGAGAAGCTGTGGATGCCCCATCCCTGGAGGTGTTCAAGGCCAGGCTGGATGGGGCTTTGAGCAACCTGGTCTGGTGGGAGGTGTCCCTTACATCTCTGATGGCAGGGGATTGGAACTGGGTGGTCTTTAAGGTCCCTTCCAACCCAAACTTTTCTGTGATTTAAGAGAACAACAAACAAACAACAACAACAAAAAACACCACAGCAACACATCGCTGCAGTTTTGTATGTGAGTTGCTAAAGGAGGGTATACAGAGGGAGCAAGGCAAGTACAGTTTTTCTTTGGTACCCATATTATTCTGGGTATGAGCACTGTTTACCTTGGAGTACTTGATGTCTGAAAAGGCAGCAGCCATAAACAATCATTTCTCAACAGACAAGACTTCAAACTCCTGGCAGCGTCACACTAGAAGGGGGATTTGCCATAACAAATGGCATCCACAATGCACTTGCTTATACAAATAACTCATGGATCTGTCTGTAGGCTGCCTGTATCCAGTGTGCTGTCCTAAATCACGTCACAGAATACTGAACTTTTAAACTGATGAATACAATCTTAGTCAGCACCCAGTAATTTCAGTCCCATCCTTCATCTTACCCCTCAAGGCAATTTGTCAGGGTTAGATCCACAAATGTGAAAAAATTATAAATCCTTGTTTCTCACTTTCCACAGAAGTACCTAATCACCATTGTAGGAGGATGCGTGTAAAGACATGGTCCATTATTCCTGTTCAAGCTACGTTAATGTATAATAAAGGGAAAGCAAGATTAATTGAGCCAGAAGAGTACGAAGCGTATGACTCTACATTAACTATAAGCTACATTTATAGTCTGTTTGGGGGAAGAATTCATTCTCTTTAACTTCTCCACTAATCATTTAATTTCAAGACAGAAATGTCCTCATAGCAAGAGCCAGAGGGTAGAGCATCGTGCTGCAGGTGTGTCACCTCATGGCTATACACACTAGGCAACAGCTAGTTTATTACTGCGGTCAGCTCCAGCTTGTCTCTGGTCTTCTGAAAGAGTGCTCTGACCAGGGATGATGCCTACTCCTGCACAAAACCTGCACAAACCCCTAAATAGTGCCAGAGCCTTTTCTCTGGCCCTGATACCAACTGCTATGGGCCAGCTCATCCTTTGCATTAAACCTCTTTACCTCCAGAATGGCTGTGCCACGTTCAGACTCCATATTGGGAACAGTTGACCTGTGCTGGAAGAGCACATTTGGACCCACCCAAGGAGCCAGGAACCACATTAAAAATTTAATGTCACAGTCATTCAAGTTCCAGGCATCATTCAGTTTGCTGGTACAGACACAATTTATGAATCCTGTTCACTTAATTGTCTGCCATTCAGCTACAAAGCAGCACTGAGCGATTCAGCACCACCTGCAGTGAGGCATGCAAACACATGCTTCTGAGCTGTTGGAAGACTAAGTTCTTATTTTTTTTACTTATTTCCACTGCTGAGCAACAACCCCAAAAAACATTGTAAAGGATCCTTACTGAGTCATTTGTGGTATTTATGTCTCTTTTTGGAGTGATTAGTAGAAATATACCTGGTTTGGCAGCTAACATCAACATAATTACTTAGCTTGTCCATGCAGCTCTTAATGTTTTTTTGTCTGTTTGTTTGTTTTCCCTTTGTTAGTTAGCTATCCAGAGCCTACTGGATATAAGCAAAAGATTACAGGCAAACATTGTATTAAATTTTGTTGCTGGCAAATGTGTAAAGACAGAGCAGGCTCTGAAAATGGGATTCTCTCTCACCCATACCCAAACACTGAAAAGCACACACTATGTGAAAGCTTGTCAGAGGGGATTCAGCACTCAACCCACACATTCTTTTCTATTTTGCATCATTCTTCACAATCAGGCTTCAAAATTAAAAGGCAAATGATACATAATGGGTCACACAAAGAGGATATAGTTGGTGGAATTCTCGCTCAAAACAGGGATCCAGCAAACAAACTTTCATCTGCAACTATTTCCTCTCCCTGTACTCTTCCGTACTCCTCTACCTGCAAGGAAACAGCTGACTAAAGATCACAGGAACTACTTTGTTATTATCACATACAGAGCACGGGCTTTGCAGCAGTATATAAACCACTCTGATTGCAAGGGCTAGCCGCCGTCACCAGTTCTTACCAACACCAGTACCTTTGGGGTTTCTGAGATAATGGTGTTCAGTTTTAATCAAGAGCCAAATGCTCTAGAGAAACAACCACAGAAAGTCCAGCATATCATAATTTCTACCATTTCCAATTGCCTCAGGTCCCCCTGCCTCAAGATTAGCTACTATACATTTACACCACAGATGTTTTGGAGGAAAAAAAAAAAAAAAAAAGAAAAAAAGAAAAAAAGAAACAAAATAATAATTTGATTTTGATGAAGATACAGTCAATTAAAAAAGAAAATCAAAAATCCAGCAAAGTGGTTGGAAGTTACTTCAGCCTTCACCAAGACAACAGAAGACCTCTTCATAAAACAAAGCAGTAGACATCCTTGTTTTTATAACCTACTTAGGGACTCTTGACTCCTGAAGCACACCCTCTCTGCAAGGTGTCGGCTTGTTGCAGTCACTTCCCTATTGATCTGTCTGCCACATCTCTGGAAAGGTCAAGAGGGATGAGGGCCCTTTCCAGTGCTCTTTCAAAGCACTTCATTCCCTTGCAGAAAGGGCGAAAGCTCTCAGGTGACAGGCTAATTAATTCAGTCTTTTCAGCTGTGTAGAACGATGACATTTATAATTTATTCTGAAAGGAAAATAAATATAATTTAATCCTGTTATATACATCACCACATCCCTTACCAAAATTTGGTAATACACTGTTTTATTCAGATGACACTTCAGATGTTAGTGTAAGATTAACGCTTTGTACATATTTGTATTCTGTGCTTGCTCCTTTTAAAGATGGCTCAGATAAAAATAACATATATATTGAAAAAAAAAAACAGCATTTCACAGCAGGAGCTGCAAACCCGTAGGCAGTGCTTTTTTAAATTATTATTTTAGGACTATTATTGTAGTATTTTCCATAAACCAATGTTTTTAATTTCTGACCTTGATACTGCAGCTTCAGAACTAGCACAGTTACTTAATTGTCAGTCATGATGTAGGTTTAGTTTTTTTCTATAAAGATACAAGTTCTTTGTGTGTTCAGAAAAAGAACTAAGATTTTCCTTCAGGAAATGTGATGGTCATCCTCACAATTAGGAAATACATATAACATCATGAGTACTGCAGAGCAGTTTGGTAAAATTTAGGAAAACTTTCAATGAAGTAACATTTAGAATAATTTCTATAGATGTCCAGAGTTTATACTAAATGCAAACAAGCCAAATGCTTCTGCCGTTGTTTTACTCAAAAGCCTCATATCCTAAGACTTAAAAGATACATGGAAAAGTACTCAGATGAGAGTACTGAAGCTCTGACAGGGTGAGCCAAGTGCTGGTGAAAGTGCAGCAGAGTAAACCAAAGTTATGCCTTTGCTTTCCTTAGATGCAGAAACACACAACAGATCTCACTGCCTAAATAGCAGGATGGGGCTCTTGTAATAGCATAAAGTGGGCAAGGATGACTCAACTATTTAAAACATTTTTCTATTTCAGATGCAGTCTGTCCTTCAGATAAAGGGATTCCTGCAGACAGTCTGTCTTGTGTCAAAACCAGCAACCAGAGCAATTTTTCAACTGAAGGTAACCTTTCCCTTAGGCCAAAGCAGAATATAACCATTTACTATGCAGCTCCTCGCAGCAGAAGGCCATGACAGCCACGTAGACTGGTGCAAACAGTTCTCAAGTCTACGTCTTCCTGATAATAAATACCTTTCACCTCTTTCGGTGTCTCAAGATGTCCTAGAACCTTTGGAGAAATAATAACCCTTTAATATTAATGGCATTTTAAAGAATGGGAGTGATTTACTGTAGTTTTTCAGCAAACCGCTTTGTTCTTATTCCTAGAAATACAATGCCTTTTCCAGTCTTATGTTCCGAAGTTTTCTACTATTGCCTTCTGCTGTCCCCATAGCCATAACTCATTTTAACAGCTGATCAAGCCAACCAAGGCCTAGATAACTTCTAAGCTCCATTACTCCTGCTGGCGAGCTATCCCAGAACTTTAACGCTGTGATGGTTTGTAACTTTCTTCAGTGTTTACTAACCTCATACTAAGTTGTTTTGGAACTAGCATCATATCCTGTACCTTAGAGTCTTGATGTTTACTGACTTGATGTACTTAAAATGGCTAAACATTTTTCTTGTCAATCTTCAACTTCTTAAACTAATCAAGTCAAGTTCTTTCAAGAAAACAAGCTCTCCATTCTCTCCAATCCTGAATGGTTATAAAGGCGTGTGATGGTTTTACTCCGCCGGGCTGCCACAACTGCTGTCTCTCTCCCACTTCTCAAAGGGAAGGGGGAAGAAAATACTATGAAAAGGGCTCAAGAGCTGAGATAAGGACAGGGAGATCATTCAACAATTATCATCAAGGGAAAAACAGACTCAGTGGAGGGAGACTAATGAAGTGCATTGCCTATCACTAGCAGACTAGAACAGTGAGAAACTAGAAGCAAACTAAAAACACCTTCCTCCCCCCATCCGCCTTCTTCCACCTCCTCCCCCTCGAGTAGAGCAGAGGAACAGGGAATGGGGGCTGTGGTCAGTCCCTGGTGCTTTATCTCCACCGCTCCTTCACGGTCCCTCTCTGCCCCTTGCTCCACGTGGGGTCCCTCCCACGGGATGCCGTCCTTCCCCAACTGAGCCTGCGGGGGCTGCCTACAGGCAGCAGCTCTCCAAGAACTGCTCCCACATGGCTCCGTACCACGGGGTCCATCCCCCAGGAGCAAACTGCTCCAGCATGGGTCCCCCACAGGCAGCAGCTCCCCCCAGAGCCCCTGGTCCTGCATGGGCTCCTTTCCAACCCAAACCATTCTGTGATTCTATGACCCCTCATTCTCTTTATTTGCTACTTCTTCAAAGCAAGTCAGCTACAGCAGCTCTTGACCAACTGTCAGTCCATTAGCTGTTTACAGTTCAGATTTAATCACTTTTAACTAGTTCATCTCTGCCCCCTTCTTTTTACCCAGAATGTCCTGCAACTCTTTTCAAACATAAAATACTTCCAAATACCCTCAGCTGCAAAGCCTACATCTTCACATCAACACAACTCTCAAATAGTGTGCAAATTATTACCAAATCAAGCAAAACCCACATAGATAAATGAGTTTACCCTCTAGAAAACATAATTACCTCTTCAGCAGAAACTAGTATCATCTAAACATCCTTATTTACTGCTTTCTATTCCTTTGTCACCTCAGTAACCACCAGCTGTTCAGCTTTTAAAGCTTTTCCCTCAGCTGGCTCTGCCCCATTTACCCTCTGCAGTTAGCTCTGAGCTATAATCAAAACTAGGAAGTCTTATAATGTCAGCTGCAAGGTTATTAGTTTATTCATAACACAGCTCCCAGACGGGAACTAAATTGCAATGAAACCCACCATCATGCAACAAATGAGCAAATTCTCTTCACCCAGAGAAACCAGGATGTCTCTTTCCTCACCAGGGACAAGCCTCAGACTCCCAGGCTCACCTACAGCTTGTCTGCTGCACACACTGGCCCAGCCAGGAAGCAAAAGGAGGCAACAATCAGCCGTGCAAGCCCAGTCCACTCGGAGGCCCACAGAGCCAGCAGGGCTGCCAGGAGACCACCCGAGGAGGTTGCAGGGAGCTGCTGGCGGGACAGGGCTGGAGGTGGCTCTAGTAGAATAAGACATGGCTGCACACAACATGATGGGACACTGCAGGGAGCTATGGGGGAGATGTGTGAGGAACAGGTGCACTTCACAGGAAATTGGGAGAGGAGTAATGAAGACATTTTATGAAGTATGATATTGCAAAGTCAACAGCCACATAGGTTGTTATTGTTACCAATAACATAATTGCCACTACTTCTCCTTCCTAATCTTGCAAGTCAGATGACATTTCAGGATTTTTCTTCCTTCCTTTTCTCCTTTTCCCTTGTCAAGTACTATCGCGTTAAAGGAAAGAGCAAACTCTTCCATGAGATTCACCTTTCTCAAATGAGCTGATAATCTTTTATTCCCTATGTCTCTCACTTCTCATGCACAAATGGCACCTGATCATAAAGGAAGTAAAGGAAAATTTTACTTGATTTCTGTGGCAATTTTTAATGACAGCTTCCCTGAAGAAAAGCAAGTGGGGTGAAACAGAAGCCCAGAGAGACCATGCCCCTTAGTTCAGCCTTGGATTCCCTGGAGGAAGAGCTTCCAGAATAAGACTAGTGCCAGTTTTGGGAAAGTCCTGCCACCTATTGCTTGCAAAGAGAAATTATTTCAATTGGAAATACAGAAGTCTGCAAAGCCTGATATTTTCTAGACTTTCTATCCTAAGCTGCAAGTGATGGCAGACATATTCTGATAGGCTTCAACTTTAAGCTGCCTTTACACCTTCCACCTCTAACGCTCAGGCCTACAGCACACTCTATCTTAGCTGATGACTTGTTAATTGATGTTACTGTGTTTGACAGATAGACTTTTCTCTAAGTATTTTTTCCTATATGAAAGAAAATTCATTGGATTTTCCTTCAGGAAAAAGAGAACACAGCCAAAACCTGAACCTTTGATCTAAGTGAAGCTGAATTTCCAAAACACATATGTTAGGCTTATGGCAGATGTAGGAAACTGACCCAAATCACAAATTAAAACTGTCTGATCTCAGAAAATAGGTAACTCAGAAGGTCAGCTTTAGTCACTAAGAAGTGTAATACAGTACATAAGGTATTTCCCCATATTTTTCTTCTATTGATAGATTGTCACAGTGCACTCTGAAGTATACCAGTAATTTAAGAAACAAGCAAAGTAAAAAGTAAAGTTTATTTCAGTATTTGTTTTGGTTATACTCTTTACTAATACAACCTGGGGGGAATGGTTTGCACTATCCTTTCTCCAGATAAAATTTAAATGCACTATAATAATAAAAATTAACTAACTAGCAGAGTTAACTTACTAGAAGACCATTTTTATAGCTATATCTTTGTATGAATTCTGAATCTGTTCATCATTAGTCAAATCACACAATGCATAAGAGCTTTTAAAGGACATGAAGTCAAAAGTCTCAGACCATTTTAATTAACTAAACCTCATAACATACTTGTCACCCAGGTATTACTGACCTTCTAGCCTGAACACCTAATATTAAATACTAAAAAGAAGTTAATGTGCCTTGCTCAAGGTCCCACAGTAGATAATAGCATAGCCAAAAATAGAGCTCCATGATTTCCTGATGCTGAAAAGAAGTCTATGCACAGTTGTGTATCTGAGAATTATAAAGTTCCCCATTCTCCTGAACAGGAAAGGGAGAGAACAAATGCTAACAAGATTACTTACAGCTCCCTAATGAACAGAAGCACTCCTGGATTCCCTGATGTGCCTTATGACAAATTCTCGACCAATGAATTCTACACCAACTTATGACAAAATATAGACAAATCATTGAAACTGGATTGACAGTGGCTGCAATTTCTGACCTTGAACTCAGCACAGAAACAGTTTCTTATTATGTGAACTTTAGGATTGCTGTGTTAGGCATTTTTTTGGGAAAAAAAAAAGCTTTCAAAATTTAACCACTCAACTATGCACCATCTGCATAAGTAACAATCTCCATTTGTTAGAAGAAATTAAGACATTGCTTTTTGTGTGACTGCACAAACAAGCTGGCAGCTCACTGAATGATTACTCTATAGTAATTTGATACACTTCATCTGATCACTGTTATATTGTACTTTTATTATACTTGTTGATTCTTTAAGTACTCTAAATTGGGCTAAAGAGCATAAACTATAATATGTAGAAAGCAAACTATTATTTCAATCATCTTGTATGTTTCTCAGTTTGAGCGAAGTGTTTACAAAACATTTAAAATCTCAGTCTAGACCCTCTGTTTCTTCAAATCAGTGTTGCTCCTTTGTCTTCAATGGAGAAAGAATGACTTACTGTCCTTGAGGATCAGACTTACAGAGGTCTGAAAATTAAAGGAGATTTTTATGGCAGATCTTATCAAGTACAGAGATTTTTAGCTTGTAAATGTGCTGTATTAGAGGAGCTAGAGCTAATACATGTGTAATGGAATGTGTTTCCTTTACGAGAGTACAAGAGTAATGTTTCAAACATTATAGAAGCTAATATCTTGCTATCTTATGCAGACAGTCAAAAATAATTTCTTATCGTAACACCTGTATGTTGTTTAACTAGATTTGTTTCAAAAGAAATAACAAAGTATGCCATGCTTAGAATATGTATGTCACAACAGTTTGACTATCTGTACGCACCTCCCTTGTACTTGTCTCATTCTTTTATTTATTTACTTATTTCTGTATTTATTTGCAGAATATAAGATGAACTACACCATGAATTTCTCTTCTATGTTTTTGTATGCTTTATCTACTTAATCATAAAAATATATAGAAATATTAACTGTAGTTTTTTGCAAATTATCCTGAACATCTTTTGATGAAAATGATTTTTCTGGGTATTTCAGCACCTAGAATGGTTACAGTACTGTAGAGGTAAATCTTATTAAAATCACTTAGAGAAAGTTTTTCTTATTCTGTTTTACACCAGCATGACACCTGCAGGCTTTAATGTCTATCTGTTGTGTACTGGGATATATGCCCCATACACCATGTACCTCAATGTGAAACCCCAGCACAGTAGTACTGAAAGAGCTGGCTGTAGAGTACTGCCATCACTGTCTGCCCCCTTAATTTGTTTTAGGGATGAAACAGAGAGATAGTCCAGCTCATAAAATGCAGATGCTCTTTTCTCATCCCCAGACCACACAAGCTCCGTGTTACAGCTGGGAAGTTTCTGAAACATTTCTGGCTCAAAGTTTGAACAGGGGGGTTGAGTCATGAAGCACTGGAAGCAGAATAATCGGTCCAAATAGAGCTGAAGAGAGAACTGAGAAGGTTTGCTATCTGACCTGCACAGACAGAAGAAGTTAAATAATGTTATGTAACCACTTCTCCGTTCTGCTAGAGCAGGCACCTAGTTCAGGAGGCAGCGTGTCTCGTTAAAGCACGCCGTGTCACTCGTCTGAGATCTGAAAGTCTTTGAAGGTACTGGGAAGGAGGGATCACTCGTGTAAACTGTGATTAATGTTAGGTTTCAACTGCAGATGGCAGCAAACTCCCAAATATATCTGCGATCTCACACAGGTAATCTGATCCATATACAAAGACAAGAGAGCATGTTTCACCATAATCGAAATAAAGAGAGATGTATTAAAAATATGACAACACATCTGATAAATTAGAGGCTGGGATAGCTCACAGAAAAAAAAAAAAAAAAAAAAAAAGCAGGATAGATATTTTAGAAACATCCAAATGGCAGTGGATGATGAGAGATGACAGCTCTCCAAGTGAAGGTGCCAATCACTTGCATCAAGAGTCCCAGAAAAAAATGACAGTGAGCATGGGATGTAGATTGTCCCTGCCTGCTGTCAGGCCCTCTAGCAGTCCCTGCAGTTCTGCAGTTAGCAGCGGGAGGGGGGAAGTCTGGTAACAGAGACACTTGCATGTCCTTGTCTCATAATTTCATTCAAAATAAAAAAGGGGCACCCACTGAGGACTGTTATTGCCACAGCTGACAGTCAGTATGGAGCTAGGAAAAAGTTCCAGCCACGAGTCCAGCTTGAACACCTGCACGTTGACATATGGCAAATGTAAGGGGTGGCTCAGTGAAAGGGAGAAAGAAAAAGAGAAAAAACTATGAAAGGTAATCCACTTCTGTCTTCACAGAGGAGACAGATGGTGTGGCAGAGTGCATGAACCCTATCAAGGGATGGGCTCATAACGTAGTTTCTGAATCAGGGTTGTGATTCAAGTAGCACAGGCAGAACCCTGAAAATGGAGGGGGAGGAGGATTTTCTGAATGGATCTGAACCTAGTAGCTTAGTGGGTACATTAGTAAAAAGGTGATCTTGAAGAACATGGAAAAGATTTGTCCCAAGATACAGCCTAAAGGGTGCTTTTCTAGACTGCATTTCCAGGAAACCTGAAATTGTTTAGTGGCTGTGGGCTCAGGAGACAAACTTGTCTCATCAGTGAAACATCTGGCTCTTTGTTTATGTGCTTTTCTGAAATAACAGTAGTTAAGGTACAACATTAAATTTGTAGTTGAAACAAGGGGCAGATAGATGATGTATTTGTAGTTAGTGATCTGACCAGGTCCCATATCTTAACCCATGGGAAGGGAATTCAGTTTTTTTTTTTTTATTATCCTCTCACCTACTTTTGCTCAGGCAGTAGGAGCACTGACTGCTCTGTTCATAGCCAGTGCTCAGTCCTAGACTAGGAGTGGTAGGAAGAGTGATTCAAAAATGTTTCTCTCAGAATTGTCAGGACTCTGAGGGCACCCATAGTCCCTAACGGCTTTCATCAGCCTCGCCTGGGGCCCGCCCCATCCCAGCCCGTGGGCCTTGGAGCCCGCTTTCTGCTCAGCCTAGACTATGTCCTGGTTTCAGCTGGGACAGATTTAATTTTCTTCATGGTGGCTGGTATGTGCTGTGTTTTGGATTTAGGATGAGAACAATGCTGATATCAGAGGGATGTTTAGTTGGTGTTGAGCAGTGCTCGCACAGAGCCAAGGCCTCTCCTCTCCAGAGAGGAGGCTGGGGGTGCCCCAGGAGCTGGGAGGGGACACGGCCAGGACAGCTGGTCCAGGCTGCCCAAAGGGATATCCCACATTGTGTGTCATCATGCAGAACAATAAAATAGGGGGCATTGGCCAGGGAGGGAGGGCATATTGTTCAGGGACTGTGTGGGCATCAGCCTGTTGCAGCCCCCAGCTCTGCCCACCGTGGTCAGACCCTATGGGATGGGGCCTGTCAGTGAGGGCACAGCCTGCACTACAGCCAGCCTCGGCTCCCAGAACAACCACCTCTCAAAGAGACCTGACAACAAAAAAGCGGGAATGCCATTCATGTTTAATCACAAAATGCTAGCAATGTTCCTTCCTTACAAGCTCGTGGAAGGAAAGGAAGAGTTTACTCTAGAACTGGATTAAAAAGACTGTTTTAAATAGGACTTTGAGTGATTAGGTAATGAGATACAAGAAGCTCCAAAGTCTCACTGGCATCTTTGCAGGCAACCTTGTCTTCAGTCACAACTGTTTGTCACGGTATATTCCAGGCACAACCTAATCTGTACATCTTCAGACCTCATTAGGGAAAAAATGGTTTGCATATGTAGAGTTGTACTAACTGGCTGAACTATAGAGAAGAGACAAATGACTGTACTCACTGGATGGTACTGTGAGACTACAGCTTCTTGAGGATGATTTACTCTGTTGTCTCTAGATCGAACTTGCACTATCTTGTTTCCCAGCCTTTAAGATTCTGCAAGTTAAAGACGAGCTTATGCAGTAAATACGCATGGCTCTTTTAGGAAGGAAAATTTTTTGTCAAACCTTCACAGTAAATCATAATCATAGATTCATCTAGGTTGGAAAAGACCTTCAAGACCATCAAGTTCAACCATCAACCTGACCTACCGAGTCCCGTCACTAAGCCATGTCCCTTGCTGACACAATGAATGATGGCAAATCTTCAGATATGTAGCTTTCCCACAGTCTATCATGGCAACAACTTTCTTTTTCTTTTCTTTCCTTCCTTCCTTCCTTCCTTCCTTCCTTCCTTCCTTCCTTCCTTCCTTCCTTCCTTCCTTCCTTCCCTCCTTCCCTCCTTCCCTCCTTCCCTCCTTCCCTCCTTCCCTCCTTCCCTCCTTCCCTCCTTCCCTCCATCCCTCCTTCCCTCCTTCCCTCCTTCCTTCCCTCCTCCCTTCCTTCCTTCCTTCCTTCTCTTTCCCTAGTATGTACTTCAGCAGCAATGACCTTTTCAGTGTCCTAAATATTGCCTTCAAAGAACCAGGTGTCAGTGCAGGAAAGAATGTGGCTTTTGGGGTGCAGGACTCTTCCAGGGAGTATTCATTAAGTTGATGTGCTTTGCATTTTGAAAAGTAACTCTAAAATGCATTCTGCTGAGAATGCCTTTTCCTAAACTGAATTAGGTGAGCCAATAATAACATAAAGAATAATGCAACCCAAACATACATCACCATATTCCTTGGGAAAACTAAACAAAACCTGAATAAAAACTGTATTAAAAATGAGCAGAGCTGATGCAAGGTTTTTTGCTGCCCTAGGCAGATAAATACTGCTGTCTTCTTTCCTCAACAGTACTTGCTCTTTCAAAAATTTCCACCCAGCCACGTGAAGCTGTAACCTCTTTGGGTTCTGACAGATGTCCCCTGGCAAATATTGTAGAGGGAACTAAATCCTCAGGTGTCTGCAGCGTCTCTGTGCCAGCAGCAGCAATGGCAGAAGGCAACATGTAGTTTGGTTTCTGCTGCCCTGACCCATAGTCTAAGGAAATGATTATGCCTCAGAAATGATAGTATAACTGAAACGCTGTTAAAAGCTTGCTCTTACTGAGTCAGTCTTTGTCTCTTAAGTCTTTGACTCTCTGTCACCTTTGTTTAGAGTGTACAGTACAATTTAGTACTCCTAGCTCTACAGCTGATGAAATAAAAGGTTTCACACCATACATAGGATACATACAAAATGCAGCTCTTTGTCACATGTGTAACACACAGGATTCTGGATATACAAAGTAGGTTCCTACTACAGATTTGCAGTTCAAAATGCAATGACTTTTTTCTGAACTGCCACAGATTCCTGGGAACAGATTCCCTGTAAACAGAATAGCTGGTTCCTTCTGGAGACTTCAAGGTATTCATCAAAGCCTCATTACAACACAAATTCATGGGTAAAACACAGATGTTTAGTGCCTGTGAAGAGCAACACAAGGGCAGCGCATGTCTTCCCAAGGCAACATGCAGGGTTCTGGGAAAAAAAAAAAAAAAGAATTCTAATACTCTCGTATTTGTAATTTCAGTATTATTTTACATTCTAAATGCAGCCTGTGAGACTGAGTAGCTTAAACAGCAATTGCAGATTTTATTTTTATTTATTTCCTATTAAAATGTCATTTTTTTTCATTATTCTTACTGCATCTTGCAATTTTTTCTCAGTAACTCTGTGGAAATTATTTATAAATATGAATTTATAAATAATACAGCCTTAGGGAAAGATGTATTTTAGGATATGCAAGACAATAAATACAAAGAATATATTGAATATTAAAAGAAATTATATTTTAAATGCTTTTCCAGCAAAATGCACAACTCTTTTAGAGACACATATACACACCAGATTCACTTTTCAGCTTTATTTTATACCAGAAATATACATAATGAGGAAGGATTTTCTCTTTCCCTTTCTTTCTGTTTTATGCTTATTTACTGTTAACTTACTGTATATGTAATTTATCTTTGTCTTTTTAGCATAAGCATGTTTATACATATCTGCTGGCACTTTTTAAAAGGAAGCTTTACAGCAGCAGGGAGCCACATTGCTCTCAAGATAGATTTTTTGAAAAATCTGAGTTATTTAAAGCTGCCAGCACAGTATGCTCCGGGCTGCATCTAGTTGTGCCCTACGGACAGTGATTCAGAAATGTAGCTAGGCCTGCAGCCTCTATCAAGGTACACAGGTCACAGAACACTTTCCCTGCCAGGACAGCAAGACCTCGTCTTTTCCTGTCACGTTGCTCGGTGGCTGACAGAATTAATGTCTCATGAACCAGGATGATGGCACTCGGAAAGGCAGGAACACGCTGGGAGGTTTTGGTGTGAACGTTAACTCATGCACAGACCTCACTTCTCTTCTGCACATTTCAGTAGGCTTCTGAGAAACACGCTTCTCTTGGGTTATCTTTCAGGCTCAGCAAACATGTATCAGAGGCCCACAAGCATTGCCCCTGGGTAGAGAAGGCACCCAGCAGAAGGAATAGAGCAATTCACCCATTGTAGGGCTCTGTGGCTGCTTTCACTTCAACAGTTTTTCATGCAACAGAGAAGATCTTTAGGTGAATAAACCACATCACCCTGAAATGCAGTTCCTTAACTGCTTAAACCAACCTAAGCTGGGTGCTTACATGACCAGACAGGGAACTGATGCAGAAACTGCTGGACCATTTGAAATCTAATCTTATTTAACAAAAAATAATAGTTTTTAGCTCATGCCTGTACCAGCTTCCTATGCAATCTCTATTGATGTGAATGCCTACAGGAAGAAGGTGCAGGAACATGCAGCCAGGAAAGAAGACAGAGTAGCAGCACCTTTGCCTAGGTGACATATAACTGCCAGAAAACAGTTTTACTTCCCACATAACTTAAAAGTGAGAATGTGCACCCAAGGGAAGAAAGGAAGTACCATGGGACCATCAAAGCACCAGCTTAGGAAGACTTAAGGCACTACGGATATGTAAAACCAGCCTGTCATTCAATGAACACCTTAAACCAGCAGCAACTGGCACTGCTGCCAAATGAAGCAGCTCTGCCCACCACCCACACCTCACCCTGGTGCTGGCACAGCCATTTGTGCTGCTGTCCAGAGAGTCTGATCAGAGAACTGATTAAAAAAGCCATCTTTTCCTGGATGAGTTTTCATTTGGATCCATTCTCCGATCAGGCTTGCAAACAGAAAATTCATTTTGTGCTCAAGGTTAAAAGCACTTATTTTTGAAGGGGATGAGATATGTTTTTCATAATAAAGTGCAAACTCAGCACTAAGCTGTGGAATTTCTGGTACCTCTTCGATTTTGCAATTTGCCTATGAAAAGTTGGTTGCTGGAAGTGTGTGCATTTAAACAGCCTCCACAGCAAAAACGTTGTGATTAAAGTTGATGACAAAACTAGATACAGACCTAATACTTTACCATCATATGCAAGGAATATACTTTGAAGATTAACTCTATACAGTACAATTTAACAAAAGCAAGAAAAAATACTTAATCCTGTGTACTTACACTAATTTCATCGTGCTAGTGGTCCAGTACATTTCTTATTACTTAGCTGTTTATCTCAATTTCTTTCCACAAGAATGTATTTAAATAACATTAAATCATCCTATGTACCACGTGCTATTTTGTGCTAGCTGTACAACCTTCTTTAGGTAAAAAAGCAGGAGGTTAGGCAGTGAACTGTGAAACTTACTTGCACAAATAGGTGACCTATATTTGCCTGCGCATTTTTTGCTCTTCTTTTTCTACAGATAATTTGAACATGTTCTGCACTTTCCATCTATATGACTTCCTTGAGTACTGTGGAGTACTGTGTAGCATACATGTCACACATGGTATCACAAGACATTACATTTTCTGTGTAAGATGTGAGAAAAGATACGAATAATATTACTTAATGGAATTTGAATAAATCAAAGTGTGTGAGATTATACACACTGACAATAAGATGTGCTCTTCTTGACATCTACATGTATGTATGTAAACATACATCCTTCTATTTACTGATGCAAACGATTTTCTAATGGAACATTTTTTTCCCTGTTGGCAAAGGTATATCTGAAAAGGAGCTATGTAAACCTCAAACTTATATGCATGAACTACATATAGCTAGAGCTACCAGCTGCATGCAGATATGAAGCCACCTCAGCACACCTGACAGGTGAGCACCATGTCAGACATACCTGATGAGTCTGCCCTTCAGCAGCCCCCAAGGAAGCCACCAGCTGGTGGTCAGGCAGTTGGATGGAGAGAAGGGAGGCTCAGCACATGCTATCTTCAGCCACTTCAGAGACCACTCTTTCTGCAGAATATAGAATAATATAGATCTCTGTGTTGATATAGGTAGACACACAGATGTACAATTCTGTAATTATAGAACTTCACTTTGAAGCTCTGTATCTCAATTCCTGACAGGTATTTCCCAAAGTACTCAGAAAATTCTTCCAAGTCTCGTAACTCCTGTGATTTATAGCTGTATGTTTGCCCATTCTCTCTTTAAGCATCTGAACTCCAAACACATGACTAATGAATTCTCTTCTAATCTGTGTGGTATATTAGTTTAAATAATTAATTAAACTGCTTAAGTAATGCCATTTTTGAAGTCTCATAGTATTACCAAAAAGAAATTAATGTTCTTTTTAACAAGAAAAGACATTCATTTTGTATGACACATTCTCCTTTGCAATTTGGGCATTTTAACCTCATCTATACAGTGTGACTCACTTTTTAACTTTTAGTTTTTAAAAGTTAACAAAATTTGTGTTCTAAATTGTATTTTTAATTATGGGAGTTAATCTAAAAATGAACTTCAATTCAGTTGCTTCATTCCACCATTGTAAGATTCAGAATGCATACTACACTTTATAAATCCATTATGCAATCCCATCTTAACTGTTGTGTGTGCATTTCTAGTATCTCTGCCTCAAAAAGTATGCGGGAGAACTGGAGAAGATTCAGAGAAGGTCAGCAAGGATGATCAACAGTGTAAAGCAGGTAAGCAACCAATTAAGCTAGGACTTTTCAGGAAAGGAAAGATACACACCTACATACAAAAGAAGATTATAAAATGATGATACAGGAAGAGTGTGGATAGAGATTGATTATCTCTACCTTTTCCAGTACAATAAAGTCAGATAAAGCTGGAGGAGCAACAATCAGAAGCACACAGTTCTTACCACAGTGGATTGTAGGCCTGAGAATTTCTGTTGTGCACCCAAAATTTGGGATGGGTTTGAGGATAAAACAGACAAGAAAAGAAATCACAAATGCACAGAAACACCTGGTTCAGGAGGTTCTGGCATGGAAAAGGCTGAAGACAGTAGGTAGGAAGATCATCTGTGCCTTCTCATGTTGTATTATGTAACTTAATTATGGTCATAATCATTATACCTATGAATGTACATTTGTGTCCATTTGATGCCATTTCAGCCAGTTATAAACTCAGAAAATTACTAATATGTTACTAACTAGTGCATCTGAAGCTTTCTATTTATTTATTCATTGTTCCAGCAAAATGTATGCAGACATAAATTTTAGCCATTGCCTCTTTTTTCCAATAGTATGTCAGGAAACAAGCTGAAGCACTCATCCATTATTTTCTTCTCTCTATGTATCAGACGTACAATTATCAGAAGACACCAATTATGTGCGTCAGTGGGAAAGGAAGCTATTTTCTATAAGAATAGCTGTAAGTGGGTGGATGCGTAACTAGAGTCATGACCGAACAAATTAATTTCTAGTATGGTAGAGCACTGAGAAATTGAAGTGCAAATTTGGGAAGCCTCCAATTGTTTGTGCTAAAATTGTGTGGGCTGCCTCAAACTGAGAAGTAGTCTTGAATTCATAAAAATTTGCTTTCTTTTCTTTTCTCCTTTTGGACTGTTCTTTCAGGTTGTAGATGGATCTGTTTGTTAGCAGGCCTGACATAAATACATTTCAGAAATAACATGATGGAAAAGATTGGCAGTAATCGGTTAGAATAACTGGAGGGAGAAGTGGGTTGAGGGGTGTGGGTCAGCCTGGGGGAGGCACTGAGGTTTTGCCATGCTGCTGGAGAATTTCACATCAAGTTTCCTTTTAAGCTTGTGTGAGAACAGCTAATTAGTTCTCAAGCTCACAAAAGCACCTCATGAATATAAGCACCTGGAAATAAGGTCTGAAATCCCAGCATGTGGCTTCATAACGGAGGGCAGCATGAGGGATGGAGGACAGATAGAGAATGGAGAGATGCTTTATATCGGGCTGTTTCCTAAACTGATAGCTTTATGTATGGTGCAACACCACAGTCCTGCTGGAAAACGATGATACTTGCAGATGGAGTCCAGCCTGTGTCACGGGACATCATTATTTCTTCTAAAGAGACTACAAAATGCTTTTCCTATGTGTCATGCACAAAGAACTCATGGGTAAAATTTGGCTGTGTGTTTTCCTTTGCCCTCCTGGTGGCTCTCATACAGCCATCGGTCCTTAGGATGGATGGCCCCAAGTGCTGTTTCTGTTTCTGTGGAGCTTGGGTTCAAGGTCTTTCCACTTACTCACCTGAAAATGATATAGAAGTAGACACTGAACACAACTAGAGCAAAGACTGCTCTTTCTGGGACTCTCCCAGGTAGTCTTTATTGTGAAATGCCAAATGTATTTGCTGCTGTCTCCAAAATCTTAGGGGACTACGCATTAATATATAACCAGTCTAAAACGGGCATAAAATTTCCTAAAATAATTCATCCTATTGTCAGTCAAGGAAAGAAATAATTCATTCACCATGGCCCAACAATGTTCACTGAGACAGAGCAAAGACAGCCCCAGGTTACTGAAGTGACCTAGTTTCATCCTATATATTCACCACAGAGCGGCATTAAAAATTCTCTGACAAATCAAAGAAAGACTGAAATTTGAAAGTGGTAAATAGGAACTTTAGTAGCATGGAAAGGCAGCCAAATAACACTGCTTGTTTGTTTGTTTGTTTGTTTTAATGGTAATATTACCTTGAAAAATGTTGAGTGGTTGTGAAAAACATTTGCAGCCCTCTGTCAGTTTTGCCCTGTGCTTTTCTGTTGCCAAGACAGAACAGAGCAAGTGACTTTCCCAAAACCTCTGGTGGAACAGATTGCTTAAAAGAGTGTTTTTGTAATGAAAAGGTGTATATGTAGGATACTGTTATTTAAATGCCTTGTTTGATTTTGCAGATTGTATTCCTTCTAGCAAATATGAAGTGTTATGAAGCAAGAACTCCAGAAAAGAGGGTTCTTCCATCTCATATGTACATAAGGAAAAGGGGTTACATTTTTGTGTTTGTGGCAGCTGTTGCTTTTCTTTGATGATGATTACTTGGTAAGTCTTTTCTAGCTGATTTAAAGAGGTCCAGTTTATCATCTTAGTAGGTTGATGTCAGAATGGGAAAATAATTGCTGCCTCTTGAAAGATAAGGTTTGCCTTTTCTTTAATGCTTCTTTTGTTCAAGCTCCTCATGACCCATTTTTTCATAATTTCTTCATATTTTCTTCATAATTCATAATAAATATAAGCTGAGCATTTAAATTCTTTTTTCAAATCCTTTTGATGCTCATTTAAATGTATTACCTATGTCTACAGGAGATGACTGAAGAAGAAAATAATAAATAATAAATTAAGTAGGACAGCCTTTGTGTAATCATTTGTGGACTAATTAACCACCTTGGACAAATTTCACAGTTTTTATGGTTTGGCAGACAGATCAGGTCATTGGGACTACTAATTTGCAGGTTAAAGTGGGTGGAAAAACACTAACATAACCCTCTTCCATTTAGATAATGTTCTTTTTATCATTCAGAGAAGGTGAGATTTAAAACCATTTTCATGCCTGTTTTTATTTTTTCTTTTTTAAGAAACTATTTCAGGAGAGAATTAATAGTATCATTGTATCACCAATAAAGCAAAATTGAAATTTAAATATAAGATTCATCAGAACTTCTATAAAGAAATTCAAGATTGGAACAATAGCAGTAATTGAAATCCTTCATTACGTGGAATTCCCATCTTCAGTGTAGTCTGTATTCAGGTTGGCAAATTATTATTTTAATTACACCTGTATTGGTGGCATGCTGCCAGCCAATGCATTATCAGCCTTCCTCTCCCCATCAGGTTCATGCGGGCTTTTAACTAGATGATTTTTCTTGGAAAGCCTAATAGACTCACAATGTTCCATGTGCAAAGACTTCAAATTATTTAACTGTTATTATCATGTCACATGTTTGCTGTGTTGCTCTTCTTTTTCTTTTGATTATATTTTATGCCTCCTAATTCTCCACCTCTAGTTTGTAAACTCTGGTCTTGATTCATTAATTTTTATTATTTTATTGGAAGAAATCCATCTTGTCCTCTTTGCTTTCCTTCTCCACAAACCCTGGCAAAAGAATTACCCCAGTTCTTAAATTAGGAGAAGCAAAGGCACTGAAAAGTATCAGTATCCTTAAATAATGTGTTCTGTTAAATTATTTTAGGAATATCATTTTTTGTTTCAGATATTGTCTGTAGTGAGGAAAAGGGAATGATTATCACTTGTGAGGATGAGTCAGGTAGCACAAGATGTGCTAAAGGCTGCAGGATAAATACCGTCTACTCAGCTGCTTCACTTACTAGCTGCTTGCCAAAAGTGGGGTTCAAGCAGCCCTAACAAACGCAAGGAACCAGAGGGAGGCATACATGTCAGACAACACTTTAATAAAACCAAACCAAACCCTATAAATAATGGGAGCTAGTGCCTGTTGCTAATGCTTCCTTTTGAGGCTAGTCAGAATGGATTTGCAATGATGTTGGAGTGTGCTCAGCCTGGAGAAGAGGAGCCTTAGCAGGGATCTAACAGCCACCTGCTAATACTTACAGGGAAGTTAACAAGAAAATGGAGCTGGGCTCCTTGTAGATTTAATCATGGCAAGAGGCAGTGGCACAAATTGAAACAAGAGAGGTTCAGACTGGATATAAGGGAAGACTTTTTCTCCATGAGGGCAGTGGGGCAGTGTAGCAGGCTGCTCAGGGAAATTGCGCAGCTTCCAACCCTGGAGGTTTTCCAGACTTACCTCTCAGCGTGCTTAGGGCAGGAGGATAGACTAGAGACCTCCAAAGTCCCTCCTAACCTGAATTAATCTATTAATATTTAGAATTACAAGCCTGTCAGGGTGTGATTACCTTGTGTGGTAACTACGTAGCGGTACTAGAAGTAGATTGTCCTTTGGCTTAATAAAGGAAATTTTAGCTGATGTACAGATGTGGTCTTTAATGTCTACTGTTAAGATTCCATAAAACATTGTAAGATCTACTAGAGAGCAGAATTGCCATCAGTCAGACAGAGTTGTGCTCTAACACCCAGTGCTCCATGTGAAACCATGGCTTCCTTGTCTTTACCAGAGGCACAAGGAAATAAAATCCATTACACTTTGTTCATTCTTAGACATATTTATTATGCTAAAACAGAACGGTGGTAGAGTTGGTTATGTTAAAATGAATTAACATAGACATGTATCAATTATTTCTATGTGTGACATATAATCCTGCTTTTCAGTAGGCATTTTACCAGAAAATGTTGCAAATATAATTACTCACAGTCATTTGGAATATAACTTGGGATGTATTTCTTTAAAGCTGCTCTATGAATTTTAAGATTAAATTTGTAGTGTTTTTGTGTAAGATGTTAGTTTTCAAGTGGAGACATTAGACCTAAAGAAGAAATATTGCAGAGGAGAAAAATAGCTTACAAAGAAAATGGTAATGAAAGAAATCCTTGATTAAATTAATATTATGTAACTAGTCTCCTAGTTCTATTTTTCTTCTCTACATTTGTCTTAGGATCATAATATGAAGCTGATCTCAGAAGGAACTTCTAACAGCATTACAAAAATAGTTTTCTCTAGATGATAGAGATTGAACTGAAGATCTGAAACTGTCTTTAGAAGAGAAGTGTGTTCAGTCCCACTAGCTACTCTCATGTAGCTAGCGTCGCCTATATTCTAAATTAGCTCTGCACTATTAGATCTACTTATTCTTTGAAATATTACATGCAAGTTAGGAGGAGTTTGTCAGTGGTATTCTATATCAGCTCTGTATGTAAAACAATGCTAATAGACTATTTGTTCCTTCTTTAGGAAGAAATTACATTTTGGATAAATTGGCATCTCCGGGTCTAGGACTACTGTGCTCACTGAGGAGGAATAAAATGGAGAAGCTGCAGGAATTCAAACAGAAGTTAATATTCTTCTTTTCAGCAATGTCAAACCCTTTCCATTTTTCATACTTAGTTTCTCAAATATGGAAATAATTGGAGCTGCAGAAATAATCATCTCTCCTGAGTAAACATGCATCTTTTTTGCATATGGCTTTTTCCTCTCTCTTTTATTTTTATCAAAATGACTTGACAGAAGAACGTGTTTTCAACAGCACATTACATAAAATATTTAAAGTAATTCTTTATAAATGGATTTTAAAATTACTTGGTGTTTGGTGAAACATTCATTTCTTTAGCGTGGATCCCTGATACTGAGGAAGACAGAAGTGTAGTAGAGAGTACAAATTCTAAAGTAGATACGTAGAAGTGAATTTGCATTTCTGCAGAGGTAAAAATACACAGTCAGCTGAGTAAACATTATTATTAAAAAAATGAAAAGAAGTAAATTATTAAAAAAAAAAAAAAGGAAAGGAAAAAGAAGAAGAAGAAGAAGAAGAAGAACAACAACAACAACAACAACAACAAAAAGAAAAAGAAAAAGAAAAAGAAAAAGAAAAAGAAAAAGAAAAAGAAATAAATTTAGTTCAACTCATACTGCAAGATATTTTTAGTCCTTTGAAGGCATGATAAAAACTTTGCTCTTTTCCAGCCATCATACTTTTAATAAGAGAAGTAGCTGCAAATAAGCATCTTAGTACTCTTTGTGGGATAAGGTCATTGATTCTTTTCCTAACTAGTTGATCTGAAAAGGCTAAGCAAGCTCTCTCAGCTGCAACTTGGAATTAGATTTTTCTTCCTCTCAGGGGAAGTTTAGCATGGAAGAAAATAACATGATATAATCCCAGTGAAATGGAATTTTCTTTTTCTACCATAGAGCGGATGCTACTGAACACTAATTTGGACTCTTAGTTATTAGGTCACTTGGAATTACATCAAGATATTTGCAAACAATGAATTTACAATAAACAGCCAAGAAATATCCAATTTAACTACCTATTTAGGGACTGGCTAAAGTAATTAGGGACTAGGATCGAAAATGGGCAGTGGTACAGTTTGCCTCATTCTTCATCATTGAAAAGGAAAACAAATGTAAGGTAATTTACCAAGCAAACACAATGAAAAGTGCCTGATCCTGTAAGGCTGACTGATAATTCTGAAAGAACTGTTCTGTGATGAAAATTGAGTCTGAGTGGTGGGCACTATTTCTGAATCAGACACCTTTATCCCTGAGTGATGTTATATGAGAGTTGAGCAGCTGAATTATGTATTATTATCAAATAAATATTAATTTCTTGCATGAAGAATTAAAACACTCTTTAAATTAAAAAACAAAATCTGTGTATGTCTTCCAGTAGTTTTCTTAATTTCCATATCTACCAGATGACAATAATCGCTCTATGTTCTTTCCCCAAATATAAATTACATCCTTAGATGTTGATGTTCCAGATTTCTCAAAGATAGAACAAGGATCATGCCTCGATCTGTCTTTACTATAATAATTTTATATTAGGGTAAAAGTAGCAGATTCTAGCACATACCTACTGGATTGTAACACAAACTGGAAATCTGCATTTACTTACGTATTTACCTCGTGTAATTATAAATATAAATTACTCTTTTATTACAGTGACCTTCCACTTGGACAAGCACAAGTTATTATTCTTCATATGTATTTATATGTCACACGTTACATGTGGCCCTGAAGGTCTTCTGTAACAGTAGGGTGTTACAGTGATTTATCTTTTAGAAGCAAAGCTTTTTCCTCTATTTCTGCAATAGTTGATCTGAGCCTATTTTTATTACAATTCCTGCTCCAGCAAATTTGACATCCCTCCAGAGTACACACTGTATGACAGCTACATGGAGTAAAATCAGTCCCTTACTACTCAATATCTACTTGGCCTTGCTCTCTCTTTTGGGTAGATGCCAAATTGAGAGCTACTTGCTTTTATGATGGACCCATTTGTGCTGCAGCAGAGGCTCTGGCTCAGAAAAAAAAAAAAAAAGCATCTGAAAGGCAAATGTTTTTGCTCTGAGTTTAATCAAGTGTTAGAAATGTATGATGTCTTTATGAGGGTTGTTGTGGTTTATAATATAAGCTATCATACATCCTTTTTTTTTCCCCAGATAATTTCCCCAAATCCTCTCTAGGTAATCACTAAATAAGGAATTATAATCTGGCATCAAAAAGCAACTGTGGCAAATAGGAAAGCAGCCAGCTGCATAGTGTATGGGAAGATGGAGCTTTCTATAGGCGTGGAGTTTATTTATTATAGGAAATCTTTACAACAGTGATCTATTTTTAGAAAATGAGAAGTTATCCTCATTTACTATTGCATGTGCACTATACTTGCAGTTTTAAAATCTTGTGAGCAGAAACCTGGCCTTTGAAATCACATATAAATACTCACTAAAGTATTTAGAGAAGTGAAGGAGTTTTAAATACAAAGTTTATTACAATAATGTCATAATGTCATAAACTTCAGAATTACTAGACTTTCTTCAAAGTTGGGCTTAAATCTTAAGTTTCCAAGAAATCTCTGTTTTTTTTGTTTGTTTGTTTGTTTGTTTTGTTTTGTTTTCCAAATGCCTGGTTTTAGATTCCAAAAGATTGACCTGTAAATATTCCTAGTAGTTTTCTTGTGTTTTTTGTTTTTTGAATATGAAATAATTCATCTGTTTCTGATAACCCTGGTAAGGAAAACAAAACAAATAAATAAACAAAAACACCACCTTTAAACTAAGTCCTATGAATGGCCTACCTCTAACACCATGAATGATGAATGGCAAATTCTTTTTCTTGTCCTTCAGGTTTCCTGGAGATACCTTATCACTTTGTTATAATCTTTGGCTTTTATTCCATTTTACTGCTTTCCTTGCCAAATGTTGTTTGTATGTATTTTATTTAGTTTTATGTAGTTCTGATCTTACAGATCAAGAAACTTTTAATGTCCAAAACCTGGATTTATGTGAAAATTGATAAACTCTGTTGTACAATAGAGTAACTACCTTAGCATATAAAGAACAGTAATGATTTCAAATTTATTCTCTTAATATCTAAAAGCATAGTAAGCTATGCTTAAAAGCAAGTACGCTAGATTTTATTATAGTTATTATAGGCACTTATAACTGAGGAGTAAAGTAAAAATTAACACTGACATAAAAATGACTATCAATGATATTTAATGTTTATAATTTTGCCCTAGTATTAATAAATTTCAAAAGCTGGCTGATTGTTTTGTATAATATATGTAGAAAAACATAACTCTCACTGGCTTTGTCTAAGATGCCTGCCCCCAAACTTCATAAGCAACAATTTGTAAGGTCTGTTCATAAGCAATAATTTGTAAGGTCTGTTCTTAAGTAATAATTTGTGAGGTCTATTCTGATTATAGAAATCACCTGTATCATTTCTCTTATTCTAAAGAATAAGAATTTCCCAATAAATTAAAAGCCTTTATCTATAATAATTAAAAATACTCATATTTGTGTGCTTTTAGACTAGTCTGATTATGCACCAAACAGAATGCTAAGCTCTTGGGGAAACTGTATTGTTAACAAGTTGATGCTGACTTTAGGTAGGATGGATTGTAGCCCATTCCCAAAGTAAAATTTTTCCCTCTATCCAGAACAAGACCAACACTAATTCTGATTTCTTCCAAATTTTAAAATATTGGTGAGTGAGTTGGGCTCTTGGTGATATCCAGGAAGCCAATGTTCTGCTGAATGCAGGCTGTGTTACCACTGCGTTGAGTCTGAGCATAGCAGCACATTTTCAGGCCTGATGCACTTCATCCAGATAGCTGACTGCCCTGTGGTCTTTGCTATTCGAGTCAAATCTGGATGTCTGGCAAGGCAGCCTCAAAGTGTTATCTTTGCTAATAATAACAGTGCAGTCACCAGAACTAAAATTTGTCTCAGGTTATGTTGTTCAGGGTGGACAAACTTGGCTCTTTTCCCTCCACTCATGATATTTCTCATTACTGTATCAGTTTCAATGGACTACGTTATGTCAAAGTACAAGATTCTGACAGCTTAATTGGAGATCAGTAATAAACTTGGTGCTCTTCTTTATCTGACCTTTAGCAGGATTTTTATGGAATGCTTTCATAAATGGGAACTTTCAGACAGCAACCTGCATATGCAAATTCATCTTAAAATACTGCAGTTTTCAAAACATTTCATTTCAAAAGAAGCCTTCAACTATTTGAAGGCAAGAGAAAATTTTACAAAAGACATTTTTATTTGAATATTGACACTCGTACAAAGATTTTGGGGCCCTGACACAATTTTAGCAAGACCATAAATCCATCACTGTTCATTTTCTGGAAGGATGCCAGTCTATCTTTCTTCCTTCTTGAAACA
This sequence comes from Anas acuta, assembly GCF_963932015.1. Classification (NCBI taxonomy): domain Eukaryota; kingdom Metazoa; phylum Chordata; class Aves; order Anseriformes; family Anatidae; genus Anas; species Anas acuta. The sequence goes on from NC_088981.1 coordinate 66,482,430, forward strand.
TAACCAAAATCCTCTCTAGTGTCCAAATTTGGACACCCATGAAATGCATTGGCAAGATGTTGTGATATGTGTCAGGGAACAGACCCGTGATAATTATGTAGACCAGAAAATCCTGAACCAATCCTGGAGATTAATTACCCATGTTCAAAGTAAAACCTTTCAGGCAACCAATCTTTCAGTTTCCAATACCATCACGTGGTACAGTGAGAAATACAGCTTGCAAATGCTGTCGATGTTGCTCTGCAGAATAACCCTGAGGGCAGGATCAGGGCTACAGCAGCCATCTGTTTGAACTTCCCTAGCATGGAACATTTCCGTGTCTGCTTCCGAATGGTCCCATTGGTAGCGAGGGAGTCATCCTGCAGATTCTGGTGCCTTGCCTACACTGTAGATAAGATTTCCCACTCAGTGCAGCTTTCAGCTATCCCATCCTAGCTCCCAGACAAAAAGATCTGAAAAAACCTCAAGACAAAAAGATCTGCATTTCATCCATAGTGCCTGTTGTGAGAGTGGGTGCATTTTACAGGCATCCTGAAGTCCAAGTGACTACATACATGGCAATATGGGTGGCAGCATAGAAGGCAGTGAATGAAATCCTTGCCTAGCATAACTCCGCTCCTATAGGGAACAGGCATTTAATGTTAGACCAAACTGCTGAGACCAGTGGCACTTGAACGGGCTATTTTTCCCTACCAATGATTTTTTCCCTAAAGACACATTATAGCTGTGATAAATGCCAGCTAGTAATAACCATGCCAAAACCAAACAAACTTCATCAGCCAGACAGATATCCCCAGGAAGGTCAGTGTTGTAAATCTCACGCTCAATCACAATGGTTTAATACTGTTCACCAGACATTAATATTCTGAAAAATAGTTTTATCAGTCAGAATTATTTTTGTATTTCAGCCTATAAAGCTGCTTTTCCTCCAAAAAGAGAGCAAGTGCATTGCATGTCTGTGCAAACAAGTCTGGCATATTTAAATAATGTCAGGACTGAGCTAAACGAGCTATGCTAATATACCAAAATATTCTTTACCAGTTACTAGTAAAAGAATAAGGCAGATTTCCTTTAAATTGGCTTCTTTTTGAGTGAATTGTATCATTTGCATTAAATACAACCCAGCCTCACCCACAGCACACCCTTGCATTTAATTCTGTCCTTAGGGAATCATTGCAGAAGTCAGCAAGATTACTTAATGCATCCCCGGAAGAAGCTAAGATAATGTACCTGCGGTCACTGCTCCTTTCAATAGTAAAGCTTTCATCCTAATGAGGATAAATACAAATGTTTTAATTGAATTAACTGAAATGTATTAATTTTTGACTCCAAACAGTCTCCTATTGAGTTATTGCCAGGGAAGTATAAGAATGTAAAAGATCAAAAGTCCATGATCAAGACCTTTAAATTCAAGTGGTACTTAATGCATTGACTTTTGTCCTATCTGCCATTTTGTCCATGATAAAAACAACTAAAACCAAACCAAAACAAAACAAAACAAAACAACTTTTTGACATACTTGGATAAAAGTGTAATAGGCAGCTGATAAATTTGCAATCCAGTGTAGAAAGCAAGATTGTCTGCAGTAGAAAAGTCAACAAAATAAGAACTATGCTAAAGTTAGCGTATATTGATCAAATTGTATTTTTACATGCAGAAATGTGCCTACAACTTGGATTTGAACAGAGAAACTAAGTGAAGCTTTCTTTGCGTCCCTAAATTTATCTGTATCTGCATAAATCTAGAGAGTGATTTGAAACATTAAGATCAGGATTTGGTCTACTTTGGTATTTCAGGGAGTAGAAAAACAAATCTGATTTACACAGGTTGTGCAGGAAGGGATGGCCTTTTTTTAATACCTGCCAAATTCCCTGTGAGGGTTCTGCTTAGCAGACTTATTCAAAATGAAATTTCTGTGGCTTCCTATTCCTCACCATAAAGGCCAAACCTGCCCCTGAGGACCCAAGCTTATACAACCAGAACTCTGTGTCCCCATCCTCCTGTCCATTTGCCATTCCTCTAAGGTATTCTCTCCCAGCTGAGCTGCCTATGTTCCTGTTTTAGGCTTAAATTCTACAAATTAAAAAAAAAAAAAAAAAAGCAAAGCATGGATAATTTAAAAAAGGATGACATAAAATGAAAAAAAAAAAAGTTATTAAAATAAACTTGAAGGGATAGCTAAAATTTAAAATCTTTACAGGTGATGTTAAAGGCTATAAAGAATGATTAAGTCCTCTTTAAGGACTGCGTTGGTGGCTCAAAGCAAACGCATATATCTTATCAAGTAAAAAACAATCCTTGAGAAGAGGCAAAATGAAACATTATTTAAAGTGAGAACGCTTACTTCAGAAGACATATTTTGTCAGCCAAAATGTGGTTTCTAGCCCTGAAATGAAATCACTGACCATACAGGCTCTGTAGGGCTACGTGCTGTATCTTGATGCAGATGGCTGGCACCAAATATCCTGTAAGCCTGCTAACACTTACATGAGTTTTCAGCACGAGCTCTGACTTTGTAACGACCAGTTGTCTTATTAATTTTCTGTCCAGTGGCAAGCACTGATAGGTTTAGTTCTCTCTTTTGACAGTAAATCACAAGAGTTGTGTTTTTTTACATGTCTGGGTGCTTTCTCAATGTTGGTAAATGCCTTTCTGTCATGGTCAATCAGCAGGGGACAAGAATGAAATAGGCCTTTACAAAGGAAAAACTTGTGAACTAATAGGAACATTAATGTTCAGACTTAAATAATGATTCTTCCAGTTTTCCCCATCTGTGCAGCATCTTTTTTTTTTTTTTCTGTCTGTAAAATGAAGATTTGTGTTTTCTCAGAATTTTCATATTCACAAGTTGCAGCAAAAACTCTTCCACCTTATCTCAACAGTAGTTTTTTTTTGTTTGTTTGTTTTTGGTTTTGTTTTTTTTTGGCACATGTGAGGTGGCATTCCTGTTAGGTACTGGTGACCTAAACTATATTCCTCACACTAAACACAAAAATTTCTGAGATGGGCAGCCAGACACAAGGGACAAAGCAGCTTCTTCTGTATCAGATGAATGTTTACCATTTTCTGCTTGGTTATTTCAAATATTCACCTTATGCCAGGTTTTGCATATACATTAGTACAGGACTTGCAGGAGTCTTTCAAGCTTTGAAGGGCAAGGCAGCATGTGGCCATAAAATTATAAAATCCAAAGGAGGCAAGTAAGAGTACAGCTTCCTTGCACTCACCAGAGGATTGACTGAATTGACTGAGTTACTCAGATGAGTTTCATGTAGTGTTGAGATGATTGTGGACCTTACGTAGATTACAGTCTTGCTAATCCTCAAATTAAAAGATCATGAGGTTATTACAAAGGTATTAGGACATTTAGCTTTGATTTTTGTTTGGATCTTCACCTCCCCCGCTGCATATCCTTCATGATAATATTTGCAGCCATAGCAAGGCAACTGGGACTGTTCTTTGCCCTTCATAGATCTGAAAGCAAATATACCCCTCCCTCTTTGTACCAGCATATGCAGCTAACAGAAGAGTCCCTTGATAACTGTGGACTTTCAAAAATAAAATGTTTTGCATGATTTCTTACACAGATATCTCAGCATAATATATCTCAGCACAGTAGATTAACCTCAGCCTTGACAATGAGGTCTTTATGTTAAAGTAGGACATCGTGGGCTTATTCAGTTATTGTATTCCACCAGGTTTATTTGGGCCAGGAAATTAAAGCGGGAATGACAGATAGGTTTAAGCTATATTGTTATTGTTATCATGAGTATTTTAGCCTATTCTCTTAAATGGTGAATTATTATTTTATGTAAATAGCTAAACCTGTACAGAAATTTAAGCTGTGTGTATAATAAATGGTTGGTTTAGCATTCAGGTAGAAATAAAGAGACTTTTTTTGAGAGAAAGGGAGTCTCCATGTTTAAGTATTTATCTACTAAATACTTGCATAATTCAACCATTAAATGAAACTGTGAATTGTGATAAAAACACCTATATTCATACACATTTGCAAAACCAAAACAAAAAACCAAACAAACAAACAAAAAACAAACAAACAAACAAAAAAACAAACAAAAAAACAAAGAGAAAACTCATTTTTCAGAGTTGTGGCTGCAAGCTTACAAACTAAACAGCAGAAACCTGCAAACACCACTAGGACAAATGCCTCGTTAACTGTCCTTTCGGTAAAAGCCGCTGACTTTCTGACATCTTCAGAGTTGTCAAAAGACATTATCACAAAGCAAGCTTAGTCTTTGTAACACTTCCTGTCTATGAAGAACCAGAGAGGGAGTTTTGTGCCTATGGCTTGAAACTAAGGCATACAGTGATTGCACATATTTATCTTAGCCAAAGCTCTGATGAGATAAACAAAGTTTTTTCTACACATGGAAATTGTAATCCATAATATTCCCAGCAGATTAAACGTAAATGAAATTCTTTCCTAGTTTGCAAGCCTTGGTAATGTTATTTCATAATTTTAGAAAACAGACACACATACCGGAACATATGAACATCAAACAAGCAGATGGAGATAAATAGTTATGCAGGAAAACACAAAACCAAAACAACAACAACAACAGAGGTAGATTTCCACGTAGGCAGAGTTGTTGATTTTACATCGGAAAAAGCAAAACTATAAAGTTACGGTGTGTCTTGCACGTATGCTGATATGTATAGAGGACAGATGCATAAAAATGCCATCTTAAGTCATAATTTTACTAAATGTATTTTCAAATTAAAAAAAAAAAAATCTTCTATATCCATATACCAAGACCAGTCCTGCACAGCACCTATATACTTAGAGACAAGGGATAGATACAAACTCTATGTCACCCACGTAAGCTCCTGGTAAAAGAGAGAGTGCGGATTTCACTTTACAGCTTTCACAGCAGTGATATGCATTAAAAGAGCCCGGCCTCATTCCATTGTGTTCTCCACCCTTCAGGAAACCCCAAGTGCTGTCTCCCCATTTGCCTCTGCACAGTGTCAGCCCAAACCCCAAGAGACCTCTGTACCCACAGATCCCAATATATTGACAGACATGAAAACCCACCAAGGGAAAAAAGCACTAGGGTCATGCCTGTTTAGCTGCACAAAGCCTCTTTTCAGCAGTAAGGCTGCAGAAAACAGGCTCTGTGCTACCAGTGCAGACCTTAGTGGAAAAGAGGTTCTGAGCAGCCAACATCTGAGCTCTAAAGGCACAAAATGGGGAAAGAGGTGCCTGAAAACATTTTAAATATGAAAAACACTGCTAAAAGACACACTAAATAAAGACAAAGCATATTTAAACACCTTCTGAATTTAAAAGCACCTAAACAAAATTTAATATTTAGCAACTCAATACAAGAGGCAGACCATTTTTTTGTCAAACCTATTTGACTGTTTTCTCCTAGCAACTATAAATCACTTCAAAATGGTTCAAAACAATGACTTGGGACCAATAGGAATCACAGCAAATGTATATAGTTCTCAGAAGAAATAGAAAAATAAAAGTGAAGCTTCTTGTCTCAGAAGAAAATTTGATAAATCCAAACTACACTATTTGAAAAACAACTCTATCCAAAATATTCAAAATGTGTAGACAAAATTAAAATGCTGAAAGTTTCTGTAACATTGGAGATTTCCAAGAGCAATAATAAATTTAGCCAGCCGTTGCTTAATATCTCAGGCATTATTAGGCACAGTAGAGAAAGTGTCCATTTGCACAGGAATTAAGGAGCTTGCTTAAGGTCAAACAATCACCCAGACAAAACAATTAGCTGAAACCAAGTCTTCAGAGTCAGTCTCCAGCTTTAATTAGTAGTTTGACCTTCTTACAAATGAGAAACCACAGCCTCCTTGGCCACTGAATTATTTTTAATTTGATAAAACTGTATAAACAGTATGTGCTATTCATGGATGTCATACATGGACAGAGATTTGATACAGATGCTCCTATTATTCTTTCTTGCCCTTCTGTATGAATCATTGCCTGGGTAGGCACCATCTGTCCTTTGTTCTCTGTTGCCAGAATTGGACACTTCACAATGAAAAAATAAAAATAAAAATAATAATAATAAAAAAAAAACAGTGTCAGAATTTCCCAAACAATACAAATTCTGAGCTCAAGGCAACACAGCAACTTAAAGACTGAGATAAAATCACTTTTTAGACTCCTCACTCTTCAAAATAGTGGGGGTTAATGAATCCTTCAATATAAGATTCTTTTTCCAGAATCTCTGGAGTTCTTCTGGCCCTTTTTTTGAACACCTTTCCAGTGCATAGACACATGGAAGCTATAGACCCCAGACCTCAATGCAGGTATTTCAATTGCACACTCACAAACAATCCATATGCAAAAGCAGCAACTTTTGCAAAAGTATCTAATTGTACATTCTGGTTAGTGGCCTGTCTATACATCAAATAATCTGCACCATGACCTCAGGTTTGCACGGGCCCATACACGTTGTGTTGTTTGAGGCCCTGAAGTGTGTCCAGAGAAGGGCTGCAAAGCTGGTGAAGGGCCTGGAAGACAAGTCCTATGAGGAGCGGCTCAGGGAGCTGGGCTTTAGTCTGGAGAAGAGGAGGCTCAGGGAAGACCTTATTGCTCTCTACGGCTACCTGAAAGGAAGGTGTGGGGAGCTGGGGGTTGGCCTCTTCTCAAAGATAACTAGCAATAGGACTAGAGGGAATGGCCTCAGGTTGTGCCAGGGGAGGTTCAGGTTGCAGATGAGGAGACATTTCTGCTCAGGAAGAACTGTCAGGCATTGGGATGGGTTGCCCAGGGAGGTGGTGGAGTCACCGTCCCTGGGGGTGTTTAAGGAAATGTTGGAAGCAGTGCTTAGGGACATGGCTTAGTGGGTGATAGTGGTTGGGACCAGATGATCTTGCAGGTCTTTTCCAACCTTAATGATCTCCATGAGCAAGTGAGACACATCGCTCTGTAACATTGATTTCCTTATATTCCTTACCCTTCCACTGATTTATGTCATTTTTGAATTCTAAGCACTACTTTTCCCCACACTCTTGTAGAGAAGGGAAGATTTGGCTTCATATTTTTACAGTTTACTACTTTGATATTTCTGTCTGCCTACAAAGAATCCATGTGAAGAGGAGGTTTTTAGAGCAGGGGAAAAACATAAAAACAGAAAGGCAGCAAAAAGATAAACTACCCAACAGAGAATATCAAGGGCTTTTAAAAGAGCAGTGCAGAGGCTGCTAATCAGGAAATCAAACGTGTCCAACCCCATTAAGATATATATATATATATATATATATATGTTCTCCCACGGCTGGAGCCTACCAAATAGGCATTAAATTGTTAAAGATGGTGGCTGTTCTCCAGAGGTGCACAGGATGGAAGCAGAAGAAGAGAGCAGCCAAACCCAAGCTAAAACGTGGTAAATTTGGCTGTGGATTCCTTCTGGTGGGGACTTTCGTTCCGGGGTCATCCCGTGAGATGACGGGGCCATAACCAGTTTGCAGGAAAAGCGGCTGAGCAGCTGAGGCGCACGGCCAGCTGGGGCTGTGAGAACCTGAAGTAATCGCGCAGCCACCTGCTTATCGAATTCACCTCAGCTTTAAGATGTTTTATTTATTTATTTATTTATTTTTAACGTGCTCCAGGCGGCCCCGCTCGGCAGGGGGGTCGGACTAGGCGATGTCCCTTCCGACCTCGGCCATGCCGTGGCTGTCAGCGGTGACAACACGGCACTTGCTCCCCCACGGTGCCCGGGGGCCACCCAGCGCCCCCTTCCTCAGCCTAACGGTCACTAACGGCTAACGGTGACTAACGGCCGACTAACGGCCGGGGCTGAGGGGAGACCAGCCGCGCGCGCGCGCGCCCGTGCCCGTGCCCGTGGCCGCCCTCCCGCCGGGAGCGCGCACGGCGGCTGCCGCTCCGCCCGGCGCTGTCGGGCTGCGGGAGGGGCCGCGCGGCGCCAACGGCCGGGCGGCGGCGGCGGTTGCGGGGCTAACGGCTCGCAGCGCCTCACCGCGCCGCGCCCGCCTCCCCTCACGGCCCGGCGGCGGCACGGAGCGCCCCCGAGGCCGGCCCCGGGCCGGGAGGAGCCTCCCGGGGCTGCGGGCCGCGGCCGGGGAGCCCCCGGAGCCCGGTTGGGGGCCGGCTGCTGAAGATGGCGACCCCGGGGATGAGCTGGCAGCAGCAGCACGGCTACGGCGGAGGCTCCGCGCCCGCTGCCGCCGCCGCCGCCGGGAAATTCGGCGCCGGCCCTGCCCCCGGAGCGGGAGCCGAGCACAGCCCCGAGCTGCATTTCAAAATGAGCAAGAAGATCGCCCAGCTCACCAAGGTGAGGCTCGCTCCCCGGCCGGCGCTGCCTCGTGCCTCGCCTGGCCGGCGGGAAGGGTGAGGAGCCCGTCCGGAGGGCTCGCAGTGCTCACCGAGCGGCCTCCGCGCTGGCACCTGCCACGGGATCGTGTTAAAGGCTGTGCTCAGACTAGATGGTTTTAAAAGTGTGTTGCCTAAGGCTGGTAGGCCCCGCGCTGCAGGCTTGTTGGTAGCAATATTTTACTTCGGGTAACTTAAAAACAACGCTGTGGTGCTGTAATCTCTCTTGCACGATGCTCAAGGCGTAAGCGAATAGCAGTAGATGAAAGGCGTTTGTTTCTTCTGCTTCCTCTTTAACAAACGTGATGCTAACAATTTCTGCCAAGAATTGCATAGTTAAAACACTTAAAGGTAACTTAAAAGCACAGTGGGGGAATGGTGTCATTCCTCAACTGTATGCCAAAATGGATGAAGGTGACATTTCATTGGAACTCCACGTGAAGAGAAGGAAGGCTGCTGGCAGGCTCACAGGGGAGATACAATTTGTATTTATGGACTGCTGAAGTGATTGGTTACAAATAGTATTTATAGTGAAATGCCATGCACCTTGCTTCACTGGGAAGCCAATGACTGAAGGGTATTGTGGCTTGGGTTTTAATTCAGAACCCGTTTGTGTGTGTGTGTTAACTTCAGTTGTATTAAAATTGTATTGTCATAGGGAGAAAACTAGGATTCAAATCAGCTAAAGAATCACTGTGATGTTATTCCATATGAAATACAAATGCTGAATTGAAATATTAAAGGTATTACTACAAAGTTGTGCTCCTTGAAAGGTGCAAAAAGCACCAGGAGAGCATAAATAATGCTTTAAATTTCCCTTAAGGCCAGTTGTATGTGCAAAGTAATACTTTCAAAGAGCAGTTCTTACTTGTGCGTGGACTTTTTTTTTAATATATTTCCCTTTCTTTCTTTAGGAATCACCCAGCAGTTTATAGTTGATCTCAGAAACAGTCTTCTGTCTCTGTTGTGAAATTGTGTGTGTGTTCCCATGAGTTCCACATCACTGCACATGTGCCCTGTGTTTTGTGAGTTATGGCGTGTCAGCTGTCTTGAGACAGGTGTGACTTAAATGTGGATTTATATGTATAGTGCTGGAGTACTTTGAAATTCTCTTTTGGAATACTTGGAGTCTTTATTAATAAACACTGTGCTTCGTTCATAGGATCTTTTATGATCCACAATAGAGTCCTTTGAAGATTCTAAGGATCTTGTGCATGCCTGTCCTGCCAAAGATTTCAGAACACTGCAAATAAAAGCTACCAGTTGCTTTTGTGATTGTTGTATTTCAATAATTGTAAATCAGCTGTGATTGTACAAGGATTTTACATGTGAATTAGACATTTGCAGGATGGGAATCTTGTATTTGTTTCCCTGACTTGCAGATTCTGGTGATATTTTGCTTTGAGTGTTAGTCTGTTTTCAAGTTTGAGGGAGAAAACTTGGGAAATTAGCTGATCCTTGTGAACTGAAGGTCTGGACTGAAGAACAGACTTAAAATGGGATGCATAATAAACATACTTGTACCTAATATAACAATAAAATTAAGGATTTATAGATCAAGATGAAATGTATTCTATAGCATTCACTTCATTGAGGTAGAGGTGCAAATGTTGACAGTTGTGTAGTTGGAGGGTTCAGGTTCCATATTTCTGTTTGTTATTTGACCTTTCAAAGAAGGATTTAAAAAAAAAAAAAAAAAAGAAAAAAAAAAGAAGCAGCTTTAGAAGCTTTATCTTATAGTTTACCCTGAAGAATTTTCTAACCATCTCTGGGATCTGAAGCCTGATTTGGTAGGTGCCTGAAGCAGTTACTCCTTGAGAAAAGGAATCGAGCTGTAGAAAGGAAAAGTAAACAAGATACTTAATTTCTGTAAACAAGAGTTAACTGTCAGAAGAATTAACTTCACATTGCAGAAGATTTGTGGAAATAAGCTATCCAAATCGAATGGCTGGTTTAAATTAATATATATATATATATATATATATATATATATATATTTCTGTGAAGGTCTTTTGACCAAATTCTGCTATTTTGTCTCTGTCAGATGCTTACTAACTTGTGTATAGAATACTTCTTCAGTAATCTAGGAACTTCATATTGAGAATAAGAAGTGTCTTTTATATAGTGTCTAATCATGTCTTTTATATGAAACACTTCTCTCACGCCTTCTGACTGTTCTTCCCCTTGTGCCTCTCTCCCCCCGTCCTTTTTTTTTTTTTTTTTGTACTTTTCTCTAAAACCGTCTTTAAGAGCTACGAAGTCAGGGGATTTAGAACTGGAGTCAGATGTTTCATCAGGTCAAAACAAACCCCAGTATCATGAAAGGGAATATAAGTACACCGGGGGCGTAGGTAGGTTACCTGGAAGCTTGTGTTTTCTGACAAAAGAAATGTGATTCAGTAGTTTATTTTTTCCTGCCCTTGTACAGCTTGCACTACGAACCCTGAATAGCACCAGAAGAAAATGCTTTCCCCATGGGAAATAAACATCATTCATGAAGTAAATCTAAAATTTCAAAATTAGAATTCCTGATTTATACAGAATCTAATGTTTTGGTCAAACCAATACAAGAACACAAAGAAACATGCAATTTATTTTTTTTTTAAATCTGTAATCAGTAATTTAGATGCAAAATAAGATACAAATGTGGTCTGCTAAGCACAACACTTCTGAAGAGCTTAACTGTATTTCTACTCTTGAAAAAAATATAACTTGATATAACTTTAGTATGCTTGAACTCACAGGGGAAGGTAAAACATGCCAGTAGTTAGAAATTCTGCTTTAAAAACTAACACGATACTCCATGTCATGTTTAAAGACTGCAGAAGTTGTAGCTGAAGCAATTTTGGGTCCTCTTCTAAAGCATAAGCTCCTTATTCTAGGCGTTTTGGAAGATTTGTGTACCAGTTTGGGGATAAAGTAGCATCTGACACCAAAGATTAAAGCCAGAAAGAAATAAGCTGTGATTATGAGATTGCGTATATGTTTGTACTACTACATGCTGGAGTGCTAATGCAGTGTTGAATTATGCTTGCTGCAGATGAAAATATGCATATATATTTTATTAGTTTGCATAAGACAACTGGAATAGAAAACAAAAAGCAAGTTGCTGTTCTGCTTACATCAGTGGGGGAGAGTGGGACTTGTTTTGACAATTGTTAGAGGAGTGCAAGTTCAAGGGGTTGGTTTGTTTGTTTTGTGTTCTGTTCTCCCCTCATTTTTTGTGCTGTAGTTTTCAGCTTGAGCATTCATAATTGAGAAATTCATACCTTTATGGAATGTGTTGTGGAAGTTCTATGACATCAACATAAATTTTGACTTTTATGGATTAATTAAATGATCCACGCTGGCGTTATGTGATGAGAATCTGAAGTGTTGGTTTGGTCGCATGATCCTGGTTGCAGAAATCCTATGTCAAGTGGAAGAGCCTGTAAGTGCCATGCAGGTGCTATGTGCACTACAGCGATAGTTTATATCAGGTCAATCAATTTCATAATAAGAAAAACAGGCAAAAAACCCTCAGCAATACCAGTGATTTCCCTTGGTACGTGCATACAGCTGGATAGTTCATTTCTGGAGAGATTCCAAAAATGCTGAGAGGGTTCAAAGATCAGGCAACAAGATTGTCCAAGGCACAACATGATTCACTAAACAAGAAACTCAATTCTGGGACTCCCGTGGCTGGAGTTCAGTTCTGAGTTCTGCCAGCAGTTTGCTGTATGAAGTCAGGAAATTTCCCTCACTCCTTTTCTTTGTTTTCTTCCCTCTTCCTGGTTTGAAGAGAGGTTCCTAGAGAATAGACTTTAATACTTACCATACTGAATGGTTTGGGGTTTCAATAGTCAACTTATTTCAAAGAATAAATAGCAAATTTAATAATCCTTAATTCATTTGTTTTTGCTGCTTCCTTATTGTGTGGCCTTTTTTGCTGGGAAGGTTAAAGGTCTTGCTCAAGCACCACAGGATGCAGTGCTATGTATGTAACTGTAGGGTTTAACTTATTAATCATAATAGTTAAAACGTTACATTTCTACTGAAACTTTGTCAGTTTTTATTTGAGAGTATTCTGCCTCAATAAACAAAATAACAGTCTCTTGCAGAAAGAAGCTTCCTTACATATAGGCTTATAGGAGAATGTAAGAGCCCTTAAAAGTAGGGAAGAAATGAGAATCTTAAAAACCTTTTAGAACTGTTTTGACATTAGCTGTCATCAAGTGGTGGCTGATGCCATTAACAGTTTTGGAAAAACTTGTGTTTTATTTTTTAAGCAACCTTATGTCATCTCTCCAATGTTTGTGAACATTGGCAGCAGGCCAGTATTTGCTTACGGCTCTAGCACTGCATGAAAAAGGCTGGAATTTCAAAGAGGATGTGACTTGAGTACAGATTTGAATGTCAACATTTTTGCATGTATTTCCTACTGGTAATGTGGGAATAAATGTTGTAGTTTCCTTATTACAGTGGGAATAGCTTTCAAGAACTTGAAGACCTGAACATGTAAAAATGGATGTTGAATTCTTCTGCATTTCTTTAGATGGACCTAATTCTGGTTTGTGTTAGCTATTCCAGAGATAGCTGGAGTAAGCCCTCTGTGAAGGGATCAACCGAAGGTAGGAATTGGAAAAGTAACAGTATTTCTGAAGTGGGTATTTTTCTTTTTTAACCATGCTAATATACTTTCTCTGCCTCCCCTTTCTGACTCTTGTCATGTGGTTTTCTGACTGTCAGCCTGCAGTAGTTGTGGTTTTAGCAAGGGTTATTCACAAAAGAGAAGTTTTATGTAGCTGTGATGGCTTAAGGATGAAGATGGGACTGTGTAAAAAATGGTTTATCTTTAACACTGTAGTTCAGTATTAAAGATATAATTTTGTTAAAAATAAGTTGAGTTTTTAGGTTCACAGACTCTTCTACAGACCTTAAATAAAAGCAGCAGTTATCAGCTTTAGCTTAATATTTGCTAATTGAAGCACTGAAAATTGCTTTAAAGCTGCTGTGGCTTCTGTTGTAGACCTGAAGAAATCTTTCTAACCTTCTGTGTTTTGTAGAACAGAAGTCATGGAACTGAGTGTTTTGGACTGATGGTCCTTGTGCTTCTCTCATGGAGTCTTAGCATGAACTTGTATAATCTGCAGGCAGAATGGTGACAGTGAAATGCAAAAATGTTCTTATTAATAATGTGATCAATGTGTGCCGTAGGGATCTCGTCACTTTCCAAAACGTTTATATGCTCTTTGACTCTGAAAGGAGAGATCAAGGGACTAGGGGGAGGGAAGTTTGGCAGTTCTGATGTGAAGTGTGGAAATTATTACTTCATGCTGGTTTTCCCCCACTCAGGACTAGTTGAAAAAAAAATATTTTGATGCCTCGAAGACCTTGTGAGTATATATCTCTGGAATGGTTCTTCCACCCATTATCACTGTATGCATGTTGGGTGAAGACTACAGGGGTGGTGTATGGACCTGATGCAGCTATACTTCAGTTGTGGTATTTGTGAAATAGGTCAGTGACTTTACAGTCTTTTGTCATAAGGCATCAAAAAGGAGTAGAGTGGGACGAGAATGAGCTTATTTTTATTATATAAAAAAGTTAGCAAATAAAATATCTTTGTTCTGTCTGGTTTTAATATTTGACCATTGCCTGGGAGTTCATCTGAGACCACGTATACCTGAATATTCTAAAGAGACGTTCTTCATGTGTGCAGTTGAAACTGAGTTTGTTGGGAAAACTATGATCGTACATTCACATAAAATGCTTCTTCAGTATGCTTAGATATTTATTAACTTCCTTGAGATTATAAGATTTGGAAACATCTATCCAAAATAATAATCAAAATGAACAGACAAGGTGAAAGAGAGGACAAATAATATGCGTCCTTCTACTCTGCTTGTGCTCACTTCTTGGTGTATTTAAATAATGTAGCATTACAAGGAGATGAATAACTCGTTGATGTTAATCTTGCTGAAATGTACTTCAGCTGCTATATGTGATACATCAGTACATTAAGGATATTTAAAAAAAAGCAAAAGACTAACAAATGAAATTTGTACTTAAATCCTATCAATATGTCAAAATGAAAAAAAAAATAAAAAAAGAGAGAACATGCAGGCCATAAATAAATCCTGGTATGACAACAGCCATAGTTTAAAATCTGTCAATCTTTATCTACTTTTCACATATGATTTATCTTTCCGTAAATCCCATGGAAAGAATAAGAAATACTTGAAGTTTAGTTTTTGTTGTTATTATTACAATTTCAGATAAGTTTTGAATCCGTAAAAAAAAAAAAAAAAAAAAAAAAAAAAAGTTTTTGCTAATATCATCTGCTTTAGATAAAATCAAGGTAGTGTCAGTTCAGTGTTAAGAACATACCATTGAAATGCTTTGCTCCAAATACAGAAGTTGTGAAGAGGAGAGAAGAGGAGAGTCTTTTATCTATATTTGAGAAAGAAAGTCGGTGGTAGAACCCTATGTAATTTTACACTTTACATATAACTTACATGCTGATCTGTTTGCAGCATTTTAAAGTGCTGTGTCCATGCTGATTCATAAGTAGTCAGTCCTGCAAGAAGCTCTGATTTATGAGGTCTTATAAAAATGTATAGGCAGAAAACAGTTTTTTGTTTGTTTGTTTGTTTTTTCCTGGAGTACCATGAAAGTACAAAGAAGTTATTTCAAAATGAGGAGTCTTTCATTCTTGCTTATACCATTTCTTTAGAACAAGTTAGATAAGTCAGGGTGGTTCTATACTTTCTTCAAACACTGTAAAACTCTACCCAGTAACAGCATTGCTTGTGTTCAGATATTTGTGTTGTCATGCAGAGAAACCTTAGCAGTCACACTTTTTTTTTTGGTGCACACTGCATCTAAAGCATGTATAGAAATGTTACTTGTCATCGGTTGTTGTATTTACAAATTAACTTCTAGCCATAAGGAACTTCTAATCACGGTCATTCTTTCAATATCTCTTTTTCTAAACTCAGGCTTTGACTTTATCAGAAATAGTAATTTTTTTAGTGATTCTACTGTTCACCTCACACTGATTTTACCCCCAAGTCTCTTGTGAAAAACCTACA
This sequence comes from Anas acuta, assembly GCF_963932015.1. NCBI lineage: Eukaryota > Metazoa > Chordata > Aves > Anseriformes > Anatidae > Anas > Anas acuta. The sequence goes on from NC_088981.1 coordinate 66,497,832, forward strand.
TTGAAAGCTTTATTCTCCTGCGGTTAACTCTGTGAAGGGGAGGAGGGAGTTTCATTGCCTTAGATAGTCACCAGCTTTTTTTATACTATTTTCAGGCTTGCTGTTAAATACATCCAGTAAATCTCTACATTACAGTAAATCTCTACATTATTAAGTGGTATGAAATCAGATGAGTGTGTCTCTTGGCTGATACAAGGCTGGCAGTGGTAAGCCAGGCTTCTATGTATTCTTCTAATGACTGATGTCATACCAATAACCAAAGGCATAGCATTCCAAAAATAACCAGAAGAAACAAAAACACTCTAAAGCTGTTCACCATCTTGTCCTACTTAATGCATTACCTGGCTCTGTTTCTGTGGGCAGGCTTTTTAAACTGCATATAGAAGCCTATGAGAGAGAACAGCTTTTTACTGAGGTTGTCACTTGGTTAGGCTCAAAGTGACAGCCTTTAAAAATAGTTACTGTTAAAAAGTTGATGAAGTCCTGGTTTAAGATGCTTGTATTAAATGAAGGACAGTCTTTTAGCTAAAAGAAGTATGATGTAATTGCAAAAATGTATATTTTTTAATTTCCTTTTCATGTGATGAAATAAATTTTAGGAAACTGGCTGGAACAATTTAATTTCTAGAAACCTGAATTGTATTGTCTTCAGAAAACAGGTGTGCTGTAATCTAGAGATCATTAATTGAATAATGTTTTTTCTCCTGATGTGACTGAAAGCTATAACTTTTAGCTAAGGGTTTGTCTGGGACTGCCTTCTCAGATGTCATATTTTGCATTATGAAAGCTGATATGTTTGGATAGCTTGTACTAAAATGCATTGCCGTAATCTCCTGTGACTGTCTTTGTCCTTTTGAAATTTGAGATGTGAAAATGGTGATAAGCCATTTTTGTAATAAAGAATAGGTAAAAGAACTTAAAACAGATTTTTTTTTCTGCTTTACGTAATAATAAATATAGGTTTTCTACTTTAAAAAAAATGAATTTTATTTGTACCTTGTAGTAATAAGCAATCTAAGACATGCTTCTAGCAAAAAAAAAATAAATCAAAACACCTTGAAAATGTCTGTCTTTCCAACATTAATCTGTAATGCCAGTCCAGTAACATATGCTACTTATATTACTTATTTTAGTATATATCTGTGTTGTGCCACTGAGTGGTGAAACTTTATATGAAAATTTTGAGCTATATTTTGAGTTGGTTCAGTAGTTTTCCCATTATGTATCAAATTTTATATTATTAATTTATAGACCATTCAGTTCCTGTGCTCTGCAAATCAGTCAGTCCTTTTTTCTTTTTAAAAACACGTGGCTATTTGGTTTATGCTATTATAGAAGTTGCACATATTTAAATGCAAAAATATATTTTGAAAGAGGGACTGGAATCTGACATGATGTTTGGTTTGCATGTTCTTTGAGCTGGGCTGGGGAACATTCTCTGGCCGTTCCCTCTACTCTCAGGATTCTTATGTTTATTTTTATGCTCTGCTTCATACTTTCTCATGTGTACTTCTACAGTGTAGACCATTCATCATTTGGTATATGAGGTACATTCTGCTTCACCTCTTACATCCAAGTATCTACTATATAACATTATGCTTCATTCATATTTGGGCAGACCTTGCTATATTCTCTATTTTTGCATATCCTGCATAAACAAAGAGCCTGGAGCAAATGAAGCTTTTATTGCTTGGTATTGTTTTCATAGAATCGCAGGATGGTTTGGGTTGGAAGAGACCTTCAGAGTTCCAACCCCCTGCCATGGGTAGGGACACCTCCCCCCAGACCAGCTTGCCCAAAGCCCCATCCAGCCTGGCCTTGAACGCCTCCAGGGATGGGGCATCCACAGCTTCTCTGGGCAACCTGTGCTAGTGCCTCACCACCAATTTTTTCCTTATCTCATCTGAGTCTCCCCTCTTTCAGTTCAAAGCCATTCCCCCTTGTCCTATCACTACACTCCCCAGCAAAGAGTGCTTTGCCTGGAAGTTGATAATCCAGAAGAAACCACATTCCAAATCCTAGATTGTTCTTTTTAGATCCCTGTTTAGTAGACTTTTTTTTTTTTCCTCTAATGGCAGTTATTTTTCAGACACACACGTGGTTATGTATATGTACATGTACATAACTTTTTTTTTTTCTTATGGGCCTATGTTCCTGGCCCTGAGGGAAACTTTATTTTCCTGCTTTCAGAAAACCGTTAGCTTGGCAAAGTTGAAGACAGAAGTAACATGTGTCCTCTCACAGGACAATATCTAAAAATCAAATTTGCACCAGGGTAAGTTTAGATTGGAAATTATGAGACATTTCTTCTCAGAAAGAGCAGTCAGGCATTGGAGTGGGTTGCCCAGGGAAGTGGTGGTGTCAGCGTTCATGGAGAAGTTAAAGGAAATGTTGAACCTGACACTTAGGGACATGGTTTAGTGGGTGATTACATTCTGGATGTAAGGCATCCTGTTTGGGCAGTCCCGGGCAAGGAGTGGCTTATCCTTCTGCCAAACACTGTGAGACAGGTGGATCCACCAGCAGATGTGGAGGAACCGATGGAAGTGGATCCACCTTGGCCAGATCAGACCTTCAGCTACCCTGGCATTTCTTCGCTCTCTGCCATCTGAGCCCACCAACAGCGTCGCAACACTGCCTGGTGAGCTCCCTACTCATCACGCAGGCTCCATCCCAAGCATTAGCTTGGAGCCGCCAAACACCATGGACATACAGCAGGCTCACCTGCAAGATGTCCTGGCAATAAAGAACTCTGTTGCTGATTCTCAGGGGTTTTGTGAGTGCTTCTTTCCCATCCCCCAGCCCTTGTGTGAGAGGTGGCAGCCCTTCTACACAGAGCCTCGAGGAAGAGCACAAGAGAGGACCCAGCTTCCTTCGGGCTGCTGAGCTGGGGTGACAGGAGGAGTCCCCAGGAGCCACCATGCACCTTTAACATTTATGCAAATGGACTGAGGGGTGAAAATAGTAGTAAGCAATTATAGGTGGCTAATTTCTTATATTAGGAGTGAGCTTCTATATCTGAGTAATTGGCAACGACAGACAAGGAGAAGGCTGAGGTACTCAACAACTTCTTTGCCTCCATCTGCACTGGTAGACGGGCTTCCTGAGCAGTCAGGCATTGGGACAGGTTGCCCAGGGAGGTGGTGGAGTCACCGTCCTTGGGGGTGTTCAAGGAAAGGTTGGACATGGTGCTTAGGGACATGGTTTAGTGGTGACATTGGTGGTAGGCAGGTGGTTGGACCAGATGATCTTGGAGATCTTTTCCAACCTTAACGATTATATGGTTGTTTGGTTCTATAGAATCATCATAGAATCATAGAATATCCTGAGTTGGAAGGGACCCTTAAGGATCATCAAGTCCAACTCTTGACACCGCACAGGTCTACCCAAAAGTTCAGACCATGTGACTAAGTGCACAGTCCAATCTCTTCTTAAATTCAGTCAGGCTCGGTGCAGTGACCACTTCCCTGGGGAGCCTGTTCCAGTGTGCAACCACTCTCTCTGTGAAGAACCCCCTCCTGATGTCAAGCCTAAACTTCCCCTGCCTCAGCTTAACCCCGTTCCCGCGGGTCCTGTCGCTGGTGTTAATGGAGAAAAGGTCTCCTGCCTCTCAACACCCCCTTACGAGGAAGTTGTAGACTGCGATGAGGTCTCCCCTCAGCCTCCTCTTCTCCAGGCTGAACAGGCCCAGTGCCCTCAGCCGTTCCTCGTACGTCTTCTCTTCCAGGCCTTTCACCATCTTCGTAGCCCTCCTCTGGACACTCTCCAACAGTTTCATGTCCTTTTTATACTGTGGTGCCCAGAACTGCACACAGTACTCGAGGTGGGGCCGCACCAGCGCAGAGTAGAGCGGGACAATCACCTCCCTTGACCTACTAGCGATGCCGTGCTCGATGCACCCCAGGACACGGTTGGCCCTCCTGGCTGCCAGGGCACACTGCCGGCTCATATTCAACTTGCTGTCTACCACGACCCCCAGATCCCTCTCTTCTAGGCTGCTCTCCAGCGTCTCATCGCCCAGTCTGTACGTGCAGCCAGGGTTTCCCCGTCCCAGGTGCAGGACCCGGCACTTGCTCTTATTGAACTTCATGCGGTTGGCGATCGCCCAGCTCTCCAACCTATCCAGATCCCTCTGCAAGGCCTTTCCACCCTCATTCGAGTCCACAACTCCTCCAAGTTTGGTGTCAATGATGATTACATGAATAAAAAAAAAGTTAAATGCAGATCATAAATTAAAGCTTCTGTATGTGCCTGTATCAAATCTTGGTAAATGTGACCTCTTAAAGGAAATCGTATTGGAGTCCTGACTCCCACGCCTTTACTGGGCTCTAGGTTAGCTAGTAATTCTTGAGCCTCTGCTCTCATCTGTAGAAAATGGATTCTTGCAGGTTCTTGCAGAAAAGGTAAAACATTCAGTGTACCGAAAGAAATGATGTTTTAGTGGGTGGGAAGCATGAAAGCCAGTGCCTCGTCGAGGAATTTGGAGTAGTCTCAAGTTCATCTACAAGAACAGATTTTCTCAACGCGCTGTATATATTTTATCGAAGTCTGAGGCTGTGCGTGCTTCTCTTGGAAGCCTTGCAGGCAGAGTCTTGTGTGAGGCTTGGCCCGTGGCTGGCGGTGGGGCTGCGGGCCGGGCTCTGCTCGCTGCCCTGCCCCCGGCGGCCTCAGGGGCCGCAGCCCGGCTGCTCGCCGTGGTGCTGAAGGGGAGGGAGGCTGCGGCCGGCTGCTCTCCGCGGTGCTGAGCGGGAGCCGGGGCAGCGTGGTGAGCCGTGCCTCTGAGTAAGAAATTATTTCCCCGAGTGTATGAGCCGTGTCGCTTGGTACTGACTTCCCAAAAGAACGACATGAGGACGAAGAAGTGGTACTGGAAGCATCACTGGTACTTCTCAGGAAGCTCTGTCGGTTAGCATATTGAGATATGCTAGGGAGTGTTTAAGTCAGCAGCAGCAGGATTTTATTCATATTGGCAAAATTCTAAAAAATGGGTTCAGGTTTGGTTGCCTAAAGCTAACTTTGGGAATACAGCACACAAAACTTGATGATTTCTTTTGGGATTTATACTTAAAGTCTGTTCTGAAAGAATTGCATTCTTACCTTTTAAAGGATTTTAGAAAGTTGGAAACCAAGTTGTCTTGTCATCAAATTCATTAAAGGAATGTGTGCTATTTCTGAAAGTTGCATAAGTCTGTTAGATTCAAAAGCCCTCATAGATCTCAGAAGATGAGGAAATTGCATCTTGAGATTATATTAAGCTTTAAAACAGTTGTTTTGATGATTAATGAAAAAAAAAAAAAAGTGGTACAAGTCTGTAATATGTCTACTTTTTCACCCTGTTTCTTCAGTTAGGTGTTGTTACTCTTTGTTTTGAGAAGATTTGAACTTAATAATATCACTCTGCTGAGAGAAAACTCTGCTGTGTGGGTTGTTTGCCAAGGGCAAACTAACATTATCTCTTGAATGCCAAGTCAGTTGCTCAGCTCTGAGAACTTCCCCGTGCATTGCTTTGGAGTCCAAATACCCACAAACAGATGCAATATAGACATACTAGCTTAATTTTCTCTGGGGCTTTCTGTGCTTGAAAGTCCCAAATCAAATATTAATTAATTAAGTCTGTAAGACAATGCAGCTCAGTGACTAAAGCAGAACTTGGAGTAGTCCTTTGGCCTGTCCTGTTTTCCTTGAAGTGATTTAAGGTCTAATCATATAGCAGATGTGTCAACTGTATTCTGATTTGATGATTAGAGGGCAAATGGGTTTCTTACTCACCAGGAGGCAAATTGTGGAATTTGTACATCTGTCACTAAATCTTTGTTGTTGTTGTTGTTGCGGTCTGCTTCTCAAGATTTAACTGTCTTAGCAAATTGCCTGAAGCTAATTGTGCTACAGATTTGTAACGGTTGTTTCTGACATAACTTGCTTGGTAGAGGTTAACGTTCCAGAACCAGAAAGGGATTGTGATTGGGTGCTGTTGGCAATACTGCCATGCCTTGCCCAGCCCAAGGGCATTGAGATGCATTTGCAAATATCTGCTAAACTGGTCTGTAACAGGAGAAAACAGTTGATTCCAGTTGCATGCAAAACGGATACCTAAGTTAATCCTTCTTATTAGATGGCTGTGAAAGACTATTTTTGCAATTCCACCTTTATCATGGTGGAATTGTCAATTGTGTGTCCTTTCTGGTCAACTCTTTTATGTGTGCTTAGCTGTGAAAATAAGCATGCTTGAAAATGATCTGATTAGTTTGGCTTTCTAATTTGTGTTCAATTTACTGCATGACAACTTGGGGGTTAACACATAGCTGATCTTTCTTGTACTCTTGTGTTTAACTTCATAAATGGTGAGTTACCTGCTCTCTAAGAGTGCCAGGAGGCTGTAGCAGATGTCAACACAGATTAATCTCCTGGCAGTTACACCTTCATGTAATTTGTACCTTCCTTGCGCTTCCTTTCTAAAGAAAGCTACATTGATTTCAAACAGAAAACATGTAGTACAGTAGATTGCTTAGCTTTTTTTTTTTTTTTAGCTTAATTTTCTTTATTCTTAGGCAACTGGAAAAGGGAGGAAGCTGCAGCCCTTGCAATTTCACTTCTCAGTGTGTCATGTATAGGATTTTGGGAAAGGGTATGGCTTAGAAGGCATATTAGTGCCATGAGGATGAAGAAAGACTGAGAGAGCTGGGGCTGTTCAGCCTACAGAAGAGAAGGCTCTGGGGTGGCCTCATTGCAGCTTTTCAGTTCTTAAAGGGGGGTTTATAAAGAAGATGCAGAACAACTTTTGCTTAGTCAGATAATGCCAGGACAAGGGGAAATGGTTTTAAACTAAAAGAAGGTAGGTTTAGATTAGAGGTCATGGGGAAATTCTTCACCCAGAGGAATGGGTGAGGTCCTGGCACAGGTTGCCCAGAGAAGCTGTGGATGCCCCATCCCTGGAGGTGTTCAAGGCCAGGCTGGATGGGGCTTTGAGCAACCTGATCTGGTGGGAGGTGTCCCTGCCCATGGCAGGGGTTGGGACTGGATGGTCTTTAAGGCACGTTCCAACCCAAGCTGTTCTATGGTCCTATATGGCATCAATTAATTTCACCAAGCTATATTATACAGACTTTCTAACCTTTAAACTGTAAGTAGAAAGCAACAGAAGTTCTCTTTAAATATATATTAGATTTAGTGAGAAGACCTGCCAAAAACCAAAACAAATTGGAAAGCTAGGTATCAAAGTTTTTCCTCCTTATTAGAACCTTTCCTGACTGTGTTAGGGGAAGAAGTGCATTAATTGCTGGAGATACTTGTGCTTAATGTTTTTAAAAGTGCTATTAATAACATCCGTGTATTGTTTACTTAATTATTTGGTAGCTGTTTGAAACTGAACTTTGAAAAAGTATTAAACAAACAAATTTATTGTCTGCTGCTAAATGTTTTACTCTGGAAAGCAAATCTCTTCTGCATTGTTTCTTAGAAGTTGAGACATTGTTCATAATTCTGCAGAAGAGCGGGTGTTTTAGAATTTGCATCGTACTATGAATAGTCTTTGAAAGTGCTTCAGAATAATTCCTTGATATTCTATGAAGGTGACCTTTATATGTGGTTTATTTGATCATTCTCAAGTCTTCTGTTAGCCAATGGTGTATTTTGCAATATACTACCAATTTAGTGTGCTTCTCATTTCCTCTTTCATATAAAAATGGGGAGTTTTACAGTAGTAGTCAGAACTGGGCATTTTCATTTGAGAGACTAAATATATATAAACCGACATGTGAATGATACAGACCTGTACACGCCTCAAGGCACAAGGCCTTAAGCTAATTATTTAATGTGAAGTTGCACGCAAGTATTTAGCTTAAAAAAAAAATGGTTGCAAGTGTATTTATGGGTGTGTCCTAAGATTTCCAATATTCTCTCAACTCCTTCATTTTATATATGTATTTATGTGTATGCTGAAGAAAGATTTCTTGGGTTTCCTTTAATCACCCTACTTTATCATGCCAGCTATTAAAGATTTTCTTTGCTTCCTAGGATAGTTCTTGGTGCCCAAAACTCGAAGCCTTGATGAAAAACCTTATTTGACTTGACCTGTCAGGTGCTAGGGATATTTACGGGAGGTGAGAAACTCTGAACAGATCTACTTTTGTATGATGAATTGCTGAAACAAAAGGAGTTAATGCCTTCCATTTGATGTTGAATGAAATACTGTAAAAGCACAAATCCAGATAATCGTTACAATTTAAGTACTCTTAATCATTTAACAGCTCTGAATCATATTGCATTCCAGATGCCAAACAAAAGCATTAGTAAAAATCTTTATTGCAGATGCATAGGACAGCTTTTTAAGAACATTAGCTAGTGTAGCTCTTGAGAAAACTATATCACTGATAGAGTTTAGATCCAATTAGGTAACCACCATCAGAAAATACAGATGTTGGACTGGTGACTTAATATTTGGGTTGAGCAGCCATGGGATTCCCCTTACTATATTCAATAGGAAGAATGGAAAAGAGATTGTTTTGGACAAAACAACATAGCCGTAAGCTGCCACCAGGATATCAGTTTTCCTGTAGGTCTTTAATGGAGATACTACAATTTTCCTACTTAAGTATGCACTTAGTGACATTATTCAGTTGTCAGATGACCTGGGGTAGAGGGAACTGCAAAAACTTGAAGCACTTTGATAGATATACACTCTCTAGATAGATTAGAGACTTAAAAAAAAAAAAAAATTGTATTCAGAGCCATATTTTTTGCAGGATTGCTTTTAGAAAATTTAACACTAAGTGCGTCTTCACTGCTGTTTGTTGTGTGCCAGTTTGGTTTTTCCAGCTGAGTGCTAGACAAATAAACATTGAGATAGCATGAAGACTGCCTGAAATGCTGGGCTCAAAGGGTTGTGGTCATTAACATGTGCCTGGAGATGTTGAGGTGTCTCTATCCTTAGAGATATTCAAAACACACTTCAAAAGGGTCCTGCGTGACCTTTTTAAGCTGACCCTTCTTTGAGCGGGGTGGTTGGACCAGATGACCTCCAGAGGGGCCTTCCAGCCTCAGCTATTCTGTGATTCTGGGCATATATTGTTTCTGTAATAGTTAATAAAAATTATGTGTTGAACATTTAAGTTGTTGCTGTGAAATGACAACAATAATAGCCAATATTGTGCAAATACTGAGAGGTAGCTTTGAAATGTGTTTTTCACGGTACAATAGAGCCCTGTAGGTTGCTGGAAAGTTTACCACTGGGACATTGCAAACTTGTCCTAGATATTATTCTCAAAGTTCAGCCTGAGGTGAAACTTGGACTGACAAGTGGTGTGATTTGAGCAAAAGTGACCATGGCAGCTTCGTTCCTTATTATTTATTTATTTTTAAGGTTTTAGGAGGAAAACGGTGAAAAGGAGTGGAAGCTTATTGATCAGCTCTTGGTTTGAACATTGATTTTTGTTTGTTTGTTAAAATCTTGGTAACTTTTCCAGAGAAAGGAAAAGAAATTACTTCAAGGTAGTATGGAATGTCTGGGTAAGTGGCTCAAATTATTCTATAGTTATAACAGTTTCATGAATGAAGTTGGGATTTCCTCTTTGCATTCTGAAAAATCAGCATTTACCATTAAACTTTTAGAGGTCTGTTGTAGTCAAGGCTTCCATAAATTGAGAAAATGCTGTAGCTGAAAATACTGAGTTGGAAGTCCTGCAGTGTGTGCTTTTTGCTCTGATATTTTTTCCTGAATAGCCATTTAGACCACTGAATTCCATTCCTTCCACATTTGTGTAAGAGAGCTTTCTTTATCAATTAAGCAAGTAAGTGGTTTGGGACTCTAGTTTGATTTACAGGTATCATCTGAGTTGAAAAATAAGAACTAATTTCCAAGGAGGAATTACGTTTTTTCTCACTCTGACTAAGCATTCTAACTTTTGAAACTTTTTTAAAAACTTTTTTTTAAATCTTTCATAAGTCCTTCTGCAGTGTGTACTTGATGACATACTAAAATATGTCATCGTGAAAATGCAAATTTAAATTTTGTTCTGACATCAAAAATATTAAACTTTTTATTCTGACTTACTCTGCAAGTTGGTTTTATACTTTACAGATTAAAACAACTCTATACACACTTAAACAAAGTGTCTTTTAATCATGCAGGAAATACACTGCCTAGAAATAGCTGTAGTTGAGAACAGTATAATACGAATGTACAGAACTGGATTGCTGCATAGTGTGGACTTGCATGACTCTCTTAGAGCCAGCAACACAAGGCTAGAACAGCTGAGCATTTCTCTCGGCAATAGATGTCATGTAGAAGATGTCATGACATGGCAGGTCATGCAAAGCAGTAGCAGCGATGCACGTATCCATCTCTCTTGTAATGGGGAAGTCCTCGTGTCTATTTTGATTTATAGTAAAGAAGTGCACTTCACTCGTATCCGAATGCTTCTCATCTTTACATCAGGGTCTTCAAGTCTACTTTTTCTCCTGGAAGTGGTGTTTTGGTTCAAGATTCTGCAGATCATTTTTGGATGTTTTACTCCTGAAAATCAGTTCACTAGAATCTGGCCAGCAGGCACGCCATCTGCAGCTTTCTTTAACATGCATCTTATACACTACTTCCAGTCAGTGGCTAATGTTAATCAACTGAATATTCAACCACTCTTACGGGACTATACTGGTATCTTCAAATAGCTCTTGCCATTTCATCTGTATTTCTGTTTGTGTGACATCACATCTGCTTGCCTTGCTTAGCTGCTAGTGAACATTGTATGTCCCCTGACTTATCAAGACTTCTCTTTTAAAAGAAAATTAAGTGTAAATGTTTCACAGTAAATGTGCAAGTGAACCCCTCCCCATATTTTGTTTTCATTCAAAGGTTGAATGTTAGGTAGAAGTGGAAATCTGTTGATGTGTTCTGCTTGGAAATAAATTATGCTGAACTTCATGTCACCATCCTCTAAACAATTCCTTTTACACAGACGGCATTCAAGATTACTACAGCAACAAACATTCCCAAGTAAAAATAAGTTGGTATTTGTTTTCAGAGTTTCTAAGGGAAATAAGTAATGAATTTTAATTAGGCATAAATTTGGTTAATGTACAAAGACTGTACTGAACAGCTCAAGGGTGTTTTACAGTAAATTTTCTTGTAGCAGTACACTTCAAGGATGGGGGGAAATGTCAAGTTCTTGCCCTACTTGGATTTTAGTGCAAAGGAATACTGGTACAGTACTTTGACTGGCTGTTTTGGACAGATGCTGTTGGAGGGGGACACTGCTTTTACAGCTCCAGACCAGAAATTTGTCTAATAAAGACAAACTTTTTCAGGATTTGGATTGGTTATCTTATGTCTTTTGTCTTTACTTGACGTTTCATTGGTCATAATACATACATTTTAAGCACTTAAATGTAGCATACCTACTTGTGAACAGACAGGAAGAAAAGGGGTAAATGTAACAAAGTGTGTGATTTTTCTGGACTGTAGTAGATGTTACTACATAAAATTAATTCCTGGAAGATCTTCTGATGTCTCTTGTCAATGTTTACTTACTTTCTGTTTGTATTCCGCTGTATCTGTGGGGTGTGACTTGCCCCTAGAAAAGCTTTGTTAATGTTTCCCAGTATATTTTACTACTTCCTGTGTGAAGCAGCTCAATTCTTGTTTATCCACTGCTAGAAGGTTTAGGTTAGGCTCATTGGTTTGTGTGTTCCAAGTCATTAATAAGTTATGCATGAGCAATTCCTTGTTGGCACTGTAGTTTTTTTTGCAGCTCATGAAAAAGAGATGTAGCACAGACCAAGTCTTGGGGTGTCTCTAGAGTCTCTGGTGGTTCAGGCCACAAGGATCCACCTATGAAGTCCAAAATGAAGGTTTACCAGAGATGTAAGGTTCATCTTTGCATTTTTTTCTAATAGGTATGAGTTCCTGTTTCCATGCAAACCTGAAGAAAATGAACCACAGTCATTTTTGCTGTTTTTTTTTTTTTTTTTTTTTTGTGCTACAAAATATATTTGGCACCTAATACTAGAGTTAAGGTGAGATACCCATTTTTAATTGGAAAAGCATTCATTCCATCACGATGGAATTGCTGGCAGGAGCAGATGACCCAAGTGCAGCTGAATATGCAAGAGTATAACATCTGGTTTGGAGCCAGAAATGATTCTCAGCCAAGTAGTCAAACTTCATCTTTCAGCCAAAGTGTTGAATGCTGTTGTCTGTATTCCATGTGGTGCAAGACGCCAATGCAGCAAAAGACTTGCTGAATGTTACGACACGAAGTACAACTAAACATGCTGGCGCCGAGTCCTTGGTATAAAAAAGTCATTACTGTTTTTGTCACCAATTCTGGTGGAGTTCTTCAGACCAAAACGCATAGTGTTTCATTGGATTCTTATTAGGTACATTATTGTTTTGTATAAAAAGTATTAAGACTTCTAGCTGATAGTCCCACAGTATTCTTGGAGACAGTTTGGTCTGTACTTCTGGAATACCATACTAACTGAAAATACAGTCTACTTTTTTTCATGCCATCTGATAAGGACTGCAGTGTGTATGATGCGTTTAGAGTGGAGCTGGGGAAAACATGAGCAATTTATACTTCTTGGTAATATGCAGTTATACTAGTGTATTTTAAAATTTTAATTTTAAAACTATAATTTTAAAACTATAATTTAAAAATATAACAAGCATGCTTAGGAAATGGCTCATCCTTTGGTTCATAAATGAAGACTACAAAACTTGCTTTATCTGTGCTCCTCCATTTTCTGCAACCTTTCCACCTCTGAATTTTCGGAAACTTAGCATTTTACTTTTTTATTTGCATGCCATACACCTTGTTAACCTTAGCTGCAGTTCTTTTCTTCTGTTTCACAGATACTGGATTCCAGGAGTTTTAATAGTCTACTGAAGAAATGAGGAATATAGCAGTTAGTGTGCAAATGGTCCAAGTTCTGTGGCAGGAGATGAAGAAAATCCCATGCTGTATGGTAGATTTGTCAGAATTTAAGGTCATCCATTGTATGGTAAACCTTCAAACTTGAGTGGCTGATGAGGGAGAAATAAAGAGGTGACCTTCTGAAGAGACAAGTAAGGGCTCTGCTTTGTGCTGTAAGAGTCTGAGGTCCTGTGGAGAAGTTGTGTATGGTAACTGTAAGCACAGTGAAGACAATAATTAGGAGTTGGAAGAAAGCTTACTCCTGTTAATGGGTGGCACTTCAAAGTTTATGTGCTTAGATTTATACAAAGAGGCAGATTCTACCTGTTAAGAAGACCTAATGTCTTTCACATTCATGTCAGGTGCGCTTTGCCATGTGTGCCTCAAGGCTGTGGTCATAAGGCAGGTGCAAGGTGAAGCCCAGGACATAAGTCAGTAAATCAGGACAAGGTCCAGACCAGGGCCCTTGCACCTGTGTGGTGCATGTGCACACGTGGTACTTGCTTTTGTGACTGGTTGGACAAATGATGTGTCTTGACCCTCCAGTAATGGAGAAATTTGACTGTATGGTGGTGATAGGAGAGAGAGGAGAGCTTTGCACTCAGAAGTTCCTGCTGGGATCACCAAAACCACTGAGAATATGAAAGGTTGAAAACCCTTGGGTGCCAGGCATTAAAACAATAATTATGATTCTGTTAATGGAATTGCATGTCACTTAGTGTCATTTTTTTTGTAATGTATTAGAGGAAATTTTTGAGTCTCTGAGCTACAAAGCTCATTTGCACTAGGAAACCTATTTTTTCTAGGGAAATCCAAAAGACTACCTGCTGCCTACAGCGATATTAGCAATGTTAATCACAGTCACCAAAAGCATGGCAGAGCCATTTTTCCTCTTTCACTAACTAACATTTACATAGGTTAGAAAAAAATGAATTTGAATAATGTAAGGTAATCTTTAAAAAAGTTGTTTCCCTGCTGTATAAAGTTGAGTGAGGTAGCTTAGGTATTTTTCCCCTTTGTATTTGATGTTTCAGAACTTACTTTTTGTATTCTATTAAAAACAAGAAATAAAGCCCGTGCCCTTTTAGTGATATGTCCCATCCCATCCCTACATCCCCCATCCTCCCCTCAGCCCAGATGACTGTATGATAAGTTTGTGATTTTAGACAATAAAATGTAGAATATAATGCCTGGAATCTTTTTTTTAAGAAACAGACACACACACACACAAAATTAAAAATATGATAACTGTCTTTGTTACCAGGACAAAAGCTTGACTTTGCCTTTTCGCTTGTGGAAACAGTTTTGATCTGTCTAACTTATACGAACCCTTGACTGCAGACCAGATGGCAGAAGCTCTGTAGTTGGTGCCTGGAGAGTGATTATGGGCCTTCTTTGTACGTCCCAGCTCTGAGTGCCCGTCAATGCATCCTCCTCTGTTGCCTGGTTAAATGCTAGTAGAGGGTTGGTCTAGGTTCTGTCCTCACAAAGAAACCAAGGGGCACTTTTCTTCTAGATTCTCTGCCTCTTTTTTGTTGATTTTTTTTTTTTTGCTTCTCATTATTCATTTTTAAGATGTATTAAATATTATAATCAGTCTTTTTTTTTTCCCCCTGTTCAGATGTGTTTTATAGTTCTGTTGCCTCTAACATCTGGGAGGTGTGTGGGTTGTTGGATTCACGAGTACAAAATATTGTATTAAAATCCACTTACTACAGTGTAGAGAGTTTCTTCACTGATAGGTACATTTGCACCCACTTCTGTGTGTTGGTGAGAATACTTGGTTTAAAACCAGAAAGACAAACTACCATGTTGGGGGGCAATTGAAACATCCCATAGGATATACCCGGTTACTGTAAAACTTGCACTGAATGTTAGGTAGTTTTGCTGGCTTCACAACCTTTTTGAGCTGCATATCTTCCTGGGCTCCCCAAACTGTTGGCTGCTTTGCCAGCTACCCTTCTGTTCATCTGACTTGCAAACGGAGGAGTTGGCAAGCTCACGTAGCCAGGGACCTCAGACCTTAGGAGACTTTGTGCAGGTTGTCTCCCAGATAAGCTGTCAAAAAAAAACACTTCTATCCGAGCAACCCGCAGGCCTTTAAACCACAGCAATCAATGTTGGCATTTGAGGTTTGTTTAAAATAAAATATTTAAGAACAGTCAGCATTTGGAAAGAAGGAATTTGAGTTTTAGACTTCATTACAACATGAAAGGAAATTGGAACTTACACTGTCTTGTGTGTGTTTGTTTTCTGATAGAAAACTTCTGTTCACATTTATTTTTAGGCAATGCTTTTAATTCTTTTAAATAAATGTTTTGTTTTTCAGATGTTGAATGTGCTTTTTTTTTTTTCACCCAGTAGTGTTTACAGCAACAGAATGCTTATAAAGGCAAAACTTTGATCAGGAAAATTATAGGTTAAAAAGCATAAAAGCCCATTCTACAAAATGTGTAAAATTGTAATTACTAATACAGAGTTTATGCAGTCAAATTGATAAGACTGTTTGGTGACTTACTTGTATCAGGAAAACGAGCCAGATTGTCAAAGTAGCAAAGTATCTAAGCTGTTTTTTGTTTTATTTTATTTTTTGTTAGGATGCCAGAATGCCTTGTCACAGTATATTGCTATTTAATACCTGCAGGTAATATATGCATTGAACACTAAAAATGATGAACATGAAGCTGCCATCCAAGCCCTTAAGGATGCCCATGAAGAAGAAATTCAGCAAATTCTTGCAGAGACCAGAGAGAAGATCTTGCAGTATAAAAGTAAAGTTGCAGAAGAAATGGATCTTAAGAGAAAGATCCAGGTTTTGGAAGAGTCACTGGAAGATCATAAAAAGATGAAACATCAGGCTTTGACAGAATTTGAAGCATATAAGGGTAGAGTTGAGGATATGCAGCTTTGTGCAGAAGCCCAGCATGTCCAACGTGTAGTGACCATGTCAAGAGAAGTAGAAGAGATTAGAAAGAAATTTGAGGAAAGGCTACGAAGTTTCATACAGTTGCAAGTGCAGTATGAGAAGGACAAGCGTACAGCTCTGGAAGACTTGAGAGCTGCACATAGGCTTGAGATTCAAGAACTTCTGAAGACTCAACAGAGTCAGAATGCTACCTTGAGTAAGGGGCAAGAAAAGCTAGAGGAATTGCACAGACTGGAGCTGGAAGACTTGAACAATAAAGTTGAGGAGTTAAGACTGGAAAGAAAAAAACTCATTGAGGATTACGAAGGCAAACTCAGCAAAGCACAGTCCTTCTATGAACATGAACTTGATTCTTTGAAAAGATCTCAGCTTTTTACAGCTGAAAGTCTGCATGCTTGCAAAGAGAAAGAGGTGGAGCTAAGAAAAGAATTTCAAAACCAAGAAAGTATTTTACGGAAGAACCTGGGAAAACTTAAAACTGAGTTGCAAATGGTCCAGGATGAAGCTGCCAGTCTACGGGAAAAATGCCAAAAACTTCAAGTGGCTCTTAGTACAGCAGAAAACAATGTTCAGGTGAGGCCAGTAATACGTTGTTTCAAGGACTGATTTTTTTTCTTTTTCTTTTCTTATTTAGGCTGTCTTTGTGCCAGGAAGTTAGGTTGAGGTGCTTGGAACATGTAAAATGAATTTTCTGCTATTCATAATTGATTTTCATCCATTTCTAAATGTTATTTATTTATATTATTTTATTTAATTTTCCCAGACTGGATTCATATTTGCTTATATTCCAGTAGAATCTAGAAGCCCAGGGGGTATTTTTAGTGTCTTTATACAGGGAAAGTGTCTTGCTTTTGGCTGGACATGACCGGAACTTGGTTGATCCAGCCATATTACCCAAAGTGCAGAAAGTACTCAACAGATTACTCAAAACTATTACCACTTAGGAACACACACGTTCATGGAGCAGTGCTGAATCTTCGCATCGGGTCTTCCCATAAATTCATCCCTACCTCCCAAAGCAAAAGTTTCAGAGTAGGAAGGAGGATGGTGACTGGTAATGACTGAGATGTTATGCTGGTTAAATTGGAACACTTGCTAGAAAAGGTGAAAAAACATTTATCTGGGCTGCAGAAATGTATTGTACAAGAATGTCATAGAACGGTCAATATAAGTATAATGAATATTCTTTATTCAGTGCAGTTCACAGAATCACAGAATTTCTAGGTTGGAAGAGACCTCAAGATCATCGAGTCCAACCTCTAACCTAACACTAACAGTCCCCACTAAACCATATCCCTAAGCTCTACATCTAAACGTCTTTTAAAGACTTCCAGGGATGGTGACTCCACCACTTCCCTGGGCAGCCTGTTCCAATGTCTAACAACCCTTTCAGTAAAGAAGTTCTTCCTAACATCTAACCTAAAACTCCCCTGGCGCAACTTTAGCCCATTCCCCCTCATCCTGTCACCAGGCACGTGGGAGAACAGGCCAACCCCCATCTCACTACAGCCTCCTTTAAGGTATCTGTAGAGAGCAATAAGGTCGCCCCTGAGCCTCCTCTTCTCCAGGCTGAACAAGCCCAGCTCCCTCAGCCGCTCCTCGTAGGACTTGTTCTCCAGGCCCCTCACCAGCTTTGTCGCCCTTCTCTGGACCCGCTCAAGCACCTCGATGTCCTTCTTGTAGCGAGGGGCCCAAAATTGAACACAGTACTCGAGGTGCGGCCTCACCAGAGCCGAGTACAGGGGGACCATCACCTCCCTAGCCCTGCTGGCCACACTGTTTCTGATACAAGCCAGGATGCTGTTGGCCTTCTTGGCCACCTGAGCACACTGCTGGCTCATATTCAGCTGACTGTCCACCATCACTCCCAGGTCCTTCTCTGCCTGGCAGCTCTAAGTTGTGCTTATAGAGATCAATGATGACTACCTGGCCTAAACATCCTGGGTATGGAGAACAGTAGGTTTGTGGGAGGCAAGGAAAAAAAAACAAAAAACAAAAAGCAAAAAACAAAAAACAACCAACTTTATGTATTTTAACTTTATAATAAAAAAGTCTCCAGGGATGTTTTTACTAGCAGTATCTGAAATCTTGCATATATTTTCAGTATTATTTAGATACAGAAGTTTTTGTTCAATACTAACCTTTCTTGTCCATAAAGAAGGACAAGACATCCCATAAATATAAAGACTGATTTTTTTGGGGGGTCATCAGAAAGGAAGGACAGGGTATGTTGGACATGAAGGAAAAAATTCTGTGAAATACTACTTGCGTTTTGGTAACTGCGGAGGTCTGAGGCTACTGAAGATCAGTAATCTCTGTGAGGAAACTTAAGTATCTTGACTTTAGCAGTTTTAGTAACTCTCAAATTTCCAAGTACCTTAAATTTTAGTAATTCTGGAAGCATCCAGGACATCACTGGTTAAAGCTGAGATAGACTATTAGCTTTTTCCATTTATATCTAATTCCAGCCAATCTTATGCAATATTTTACTGCTTTCTTGTGTAAAGGCTACAGGCTATAGTGAAAGAAGACTACCTTCTTGATGTATCAGAAGATGAATACCAAATATCTCTTTCAGTTTCCCAAGGGATCTTCCAAAAGTCCATTTTCAACTCTGTTTAATTAAGGAAAATGAAAACTGCTGTGCATGTATAATGTATTCTTCAATTTGAAGAACTCTGACATACCTGAAAACAAGCATCTCAAATTGGTCCCTAAAATCTGTGGACCATATTGCCACTTTTATTTTTCATACACCTTTTTGAATGTTGTCACACTTCTCTTTATGCATCCTTGTTATGCCATATATACAGTATCTGTGGATCTTTTTTGGGAAAAGTAGAACAAAATGAGTATAGTGACAATATTGCAAGATTTCAGCTTTTGTTTGAATAAAACTTGCTTGCTAACAGGTCTTTTCTTTACATTTTCACCAAAAGCTCATTTAAATTTAAACGTGATTCTATATAATAAGACGTTATACCATGCTTCCTCTAGGTTCTTCAAAAACAGCTAGACGATGTGAAGGAGGAGGAGATGTCATTGCTAAGCAAACACAAAGAAGTGGAAAGTGAGCTAGCAGCTGCTAGAGAACGCTTACAGCAACAGGCCACCGATCTCGTTCTCAAAGCCAGTATGTATGTTAGTAACATCATTTGGAAATGAACTTCATTTATTAATTCTGGCCTTTCTTTTTTCTTTTATCCTTGTGCAGGCTTAGAGTGCCTAAAAACTGTTTAATACCGTGCAGAGAAGTTTGACAAGTTTTTTATAGACTGTTTTGATATTGCATGCACTGTACTTAAAATTCTTTTTTATGTACTTTTATAAATTTTGTATTTGTATGCCATGTATGTATCTTGTAGGCCTTGAAATATGTTGCCTTTACTATACTCGTAAAAAATGCTTGTGTCTTCTATTTCTTTGTTCTCTGTGTAACTACTGAAACATGCTTCCCATTTCTTCATCCTTTTTCTGTTTCTCTATGGTTTTGCTGAGACTGTGGTAATTTGCTTTACACCTACTTTCAGAAGATAAGCAGCTTTTTGGCTAATAAATTTGTTCGGGTTTTCTTTATAGCTGTTTTCTTGACTGCATTTTGACCTAAGGAAAGGCATAGAAAATTGTTGGAGTTGGCTGTACATGTGTGGATTTTGATTTCACCTCATTAATGTTGTGTCTCTGGTGAACTGTTTAGTGATAGGACATGGGCATGGACTTTAACCTGGTTAACTATGCTGCAGGAAGGTTAAAAATAAGTACCTGGCTTATCTTTAGTGTTACTCAACTAGACCAATCATAGAAATACCTGATTATTTTCCAGAAGTTAGCACAAGCCCCAGGGTGCATCCCAAGAGTCAGTTTGGATAAGATCACTTCCTTTTGAAGGCTGAGATGCTGCCAGACTAGACCAGTCAGCTTTAGGGACAGAAACTGTTTCCCAGCATTAACGTGCTAATACTGGAAGTGTGCTAGCACAGGTAGCTACATGTGGCCTAGCCCTTGAATTGTGAATGTGGCCTGTATCGAGGCTTTATTTCTGACCCTCAAATAATGAGGTAGCTGTACAGAAGGACTGTGTGTGTCTGCTTAATGTCTAGGATAAGTGCATACACAAGCTAGCTAAGGTAGGGCTTGGAGTAGTCTAGGTGATATGTTTTGACAATATAGAGACAAACTGGGACATGACTGGATGTAAATAGATAAAACTAATAGGTTTCCTGGTAAGAGAATCTCAGATCACCAAGCCATTACCGTGTGAGGAAATTGGATACCATCTTGTTTAGAAATGGTTTCTCTTCTTGGCCTACTGCTGTCTCCTTTGATTTTCAGCTCAAATGTGGAAGTCAAAAATCTTGCCCCAAAGAAACTGACTTCTTGTACTTAATTACCATATGAAGTATTTACTCATATTGTGATTTGAGAAAACTGCTAAGTCTATCATGGGAAATTAATGTGTCATTCTGTTTATCTTTAGAAATGGCTGAACTTCTGTAACTGTTGTGGTTTAACCTGGCAGGCAGATAAACACTATGCAAGCTATTTGCTTGCTCCCCACCCACAGTGGAATGGTAGAGAGAATTGAAAAGTACAAGAGCTTGTGAGCTGAGATAAGGACGGTTTAATAATGAAGTGAGGAGGCAAAAAAAGGAGGAGGAAGGAGGAGGAGTAAAACAAGTGATGCACAATGCAATTGCTCACCACCTGCTGACTGATGCCCAGCACCTCCCCAGCCAACTCCCTCAGTTTTATTCTTCAGCATGACACCATGTGGTAGAGCACGTCCCTTTGGTCAGTTGAGTCAGCTGTGTAGGCTGGTGTCCCCTCCCCGCTCCTGGGGCACCCCCAGCCTCCTTGCTGTCAGGGCAGCACCAGGAGCAGGAAGGGACTGACTCAGTGTAAGCACTGCTCAGCAACAACTAGAATATCTGTGTTCATCCAAAGTGCAGAACCATACCAGCCACTATGAAGAGAATTAACTCTACCTCAGCCCAAACCAGGACAGACATTCAGACCCACAGAGATTTAGCTCATGCCCTGCTATGGAGAGAATGAGTTCTGTTGCAGCTTTTAGTCATATCCTCATAGCAAAATGTAGTGTAATTTTATGCTTTACATAGCTTTAGCTGCTATACCTAGTATGGTGGTGAAATTATGAGTTTGATAACACTAACATCTTTACCATTAGACTTCAGTGTTCAGCTCTCTGTTGCCCTGCAATAAGCTACAGAAAAATGTGCAGCTTTAGGTGAGGTTCTCTTGAGTTTTTGAGACATACTGTGCATGTTCATACCCTTGCCTACCTCTACTTTCTCTTGGAGTCAATATGCAACTTTGAACCAGGAAAACTGAAACTAAAGGAGCCCCAGCACCAAGTCCTCAACAGCTGTGGGATGTTTTATGATAAAACTAAAAAGGGGTAAAATGGAAAGGGATGTAAACATTGTAGTAAAGATAATAGAGATCAACATGTAAGCTTTCACTAACTTCTTGAAATTGCCAGAGTATTAATTAATTTGTACTTCAATTACGGGAACAATGACACAAGGTTTTAAAGAGTTATGTTGTTTCTAGGTCATATTGGAATGCTTCAAGCTACCCAAATGACTCAAGAAGTTACAATCAGAGATTTGGAATCAGAAAAGTCTAGATTAAAGGAAAAACTATCCCAACTGGAAGAGGAAAGAAACTTACTACAAAGCAAAACACAGAGTCTGGATGAGCGACAAAGACAGCAGATTCTGGCCTTGGAGAAGGTTAGACTTCTTACTGGCTTTAGCTGAATAAAAGAATAAGACTTAGAATTGTAAGGGAAAAAAAAGTGAATGTATTTTCATTTTTAAGTTTGGTAAGACTGGACTAGGACCTATATTAGCGTGTTCCAAGTGTACGTCATGTTTTAACATAGAACAACTAACGTAGGGTTTTAAGTGAGAGCAGAGGGAGATCAGATTAGATACTGCTCAGACTGCTTTGGACATCTTTTAAGCAATCTCATATAACTTACTGTGATATGCATAGATGCCTAGTATCAAAAGTGTCTTGGTAAAAAGAAAAGTGGAATGGTTAAATAATAAATTAAAAAAATAAAGTCTATGAAAAGGTGCTGCACATGTTTGAAACCAATGAGACTTGATACCTGATGGCTGTTTCCCCAGATTAAATAGTGAAAAAGAAAAAAAAAAAAAGATTTTTAAATGGATATATTGTTTTGCATGGATATATTTAAACTAGTTTATGGTTACGTACCAGTTTAATCAATGCTTAGTGTTCACTCAATTTGCTTTGTATGAAAGTTAATTTTTGTTGATTTATGTCATCAGTAATGTTTTGTATTTTTTCATCTTACTGGAATGGTACTAGGATTTTGTCACCCTTGAATAGAAGTAAATTTTTTTTCTCTTCATCTTTTGTAGAAAGTAAATGAAGCAAGGGAGACACAACGTGAATATTATGAGAAGGAGCTGGTAAAACTGCAAGCAAGATTAGAAGGAGAGGCTGCACAGTTGAAGGAAGCTCATTCAAAGACTTTAGAAGAATTGACCTGGAAACACCATACTGCAATCGAGGCTGCACACAGTAATGCTAATAAAGATAAGAAAAAACTGCAGATGGTAGGTTTGTTTTTTTCTGAATAATCAAACATATTCCAAAAAAAACCAAATATTATAATTTGAGGCTTGTACTGCATGGTTTTGTTGAATGGCAAGTCTTATTTGGAGCTACCTGCAGATTTGCTGGGCCTTTCTGAAGAAACTACTCAGCCTTTATTATAAAGTAACACATGCCTTACAAAAACAAATAATCTTATTTTTCTGCATACAGAAGAAAAATTCTCAGCTCAAAACATCTTTCTTTGTGATGAAGACTACCACTTTTAAGTGTAGTAGGTGTGTTTTTCCAGTTTTGTGATCCATATGCAGAATGGTTGGAATATCACTCAAGATTAGTTTTTCTGAAGGAAGCTAAAAGTTATTTACAATTCAACATGAACAGTCCATAAATTCAAAAAGATAATATATTAGTACTTTATGGATGCTCAGAAGACAACATCTGTACCTAACATATAAAATCATGCTAGTTGTATGTAGACTATTAATTTACCTTTGACTAGAATACTGAAACTTAAAGGCTCTTCACTTTCACAGAATTCACCTTTTGGGATGAGAGGACAAATTTTGACGTATTATTTCGTAGTCTGATTGTATATATGTTATACACAAGTTCTGCTGTATAAAAAAGATATGGGATAAATGTTAATCATTGAATGTAAAGGCTTTGTTGTGCTCTTCTGGTCCACAAGAAATATAACACGAAACACAGGTGTAGGCAGTGGTGTGGGTCTTGGACTTTTTTTTTCCCCAAATTATTATACTAATGTGTTGCTTCTTAAACTTATTTTGAATAAATCACAGAGATTTTTTCTGTGTCTCTCGGTAATGGAAGTAGTTCTCTGAGAAATATATGCATCTGATCTTTCATGATTACTTTGTAACTTAAAAATACCGTTTATTAAAACAATGTATTGTAAAGGTGTCTAGGAATATTTTCCTTCACTTCAGTAATATGATGTTTTTTTAGGGGGTAGGGTGGGGTCATCTTTGTTTGTGACTTCATTTGCCTTCTTTGAAAAGATACTGAGGTTTTCTCTTTCCTAGGTTTACTCTTATACAGAAGAAAACTTATCTGTAGGAGCATTAATTTTAGGTTCAGTAAACACAAAGACATATCTGCAAAGGAATTGCAGTTTTTAACTGTAATTTAACTAGTGTTCCCTGTTTTTCTTAAGGGGAGATAGATTATTTATGGTAAAGGAACAAATAAGGAATAAATAAATCAATAAATAAATATTTATATAAATCGATATCTATCTATCTATAAATAACGAAATAAGGAATTCTCTCTGCTACTCCAAGCAGTACTTACTGGTATTGTTTGATTTCTCCACATTTCAGGACCAAATACATAAAAATTCTTATTTATGGACTCCTAAGCACTAGCTTTAACTCTGAGACTCTTAGTGAGTCGTACATGGAACATTGGAAACAATTCAGAGTGGGTTAGAGAGCAAAGAATAATTGCATTAACTGCTGAAGCTATCCTCACTCTGAAGAATTTCCCACTGGCGGATTGCCAAATGAAGATGTATTGCTCATACTTAAAGATACCATTGAGATGAATGTTTTCATTTTTTGAGCTTTATAAAATAGCTAAGCTTACACTTTTAAACCAGAAAAAATCTGTTGCTTATGCGTAATGTCTTTTTACTACCTGAAAGTCAGCCTGTTTCCAGTTGAGGTAGTTATTGTTTCAAGCTTGTTGAACATGGAGGGTTTCAAAACTTGTTTAAGTTGGTTTTGTGCAGCAACAGGTAGAAATCTACTCATATCATATCCATTACTGACCAAAAAAGAAGAAGTCCATGCCTTAAAGTTACTTTTCAGAGGATATAGATTGTAGATTGTAAATTATTTCCCTTTGTTGTTGTTTTACATGTCTCAAGTTGATACTACATTTACGTTTGGGATATAAAGCAGAGGAAACTGCAGTTCTGTGGAGCTGTGCAGCTTGCAACCTGTAAGCAAGGTACGAGCAAGCTGAGGATATTGCAGTAGGCAAAACCAAGAAGATTGGGGAAGAGGAAATCAGATCTGTGATAACAGGAGCATTACCCATTCTCCTCTGAGGTTTGACACAGACTTGATATCAGCACTGCTCTCCCATAAATAAGTGCTGTCAGGAAAACTAAAAGTGTTTTGTCCTAGATCAGCTTCCCGTACCTGTGCTAGGGTACCCATACTGCGTATATGTCTGGAGTGGTAGGTACCTGAAAGCTGAATTTAGAATTTTAAAATAATTTTAAAATAACCCAGTTTGGAAGGGACCTCAGAAGATCTAAGTATATGGCAGCATATAGCAGGGACCTGTTGAAGCTGCCGTTGATCCTGGTATTTAGGCAAACTGAACCTGGGAATTCTGTTAAAGTTCACTGAACTTAGCAGGATGTTTCTGGGGCCTGGTGAGTCTCTTACACTAACCCCAAGGAAAAAAAGTTCTGTGACAGGCAGAGTCACAGCCAGTTGGACTTGAAACTACAGAGATCTTTTGTTGTTGTTACATTGTGGGTTTTTTCTTTTTTTCTTTTTTTTTTTTCCTTATAGTATCTTTTTTGTTACATTATTGTTTTATTAAAATATTGCTGCTGTAGTCACTGATGCTTAGGAAGAATAATTTACTAGGGGACATGGTTGCCTTCTGCAATTGCATTGCTTTCCAATATGTAATGGTCTTTCTGTACACCTGATGAAAATATTTAAATCTTTTTATATCTGTTATTTTAGAACATCTTTGCATCAGCGGTGTTCTTATCTTATGTTCTGGGTACCTTACAAAAATTGTTTAAAAAAAATAGCTATTAAAAGTAACATAGAGAATAAAAGAACATAAAATAGTTGTTCTTAAATCATTAAATTAGTTAAAATAGGGAACACCTATAAATGTGAGAATTGTGAAACTTGATTCTAGTCAGGGGAAGTTAACTATCAAAAGATGTCAGGGTCTAGATCTCAGTATTTCTTAATTGGTATACTATATCTGTGAAATGTATGTCCCTTTTTTTGTTTGTTTGTTTTCTGAGTAATTCAAGGAAGACACAGAGGTCTCAAATGCTGAGAGGAGTTGAGTCTAATCTGAGGAAAGAACATAGTACAAGAAGCCTTTGGGTAGACAACATGAGGATTTCTTTGGAACTGAAAGACTAGGAAAGTCATCTGGGGCTTAGTAGTCTGGAAAAAATGGGACATGAGTTCTGTAAATAATGAGAATAGGACTCTGAAGAAATGGCTTTAATATTTCTTTGCTTCAATGTTTCCATCTATAAAATGTACTGATGCCGTTTTTACAGCTTATAGAAGGATTATGAAAATAGAGTTGCTAATAATTTTTCAGAACTGCACAGCTGTACTGACAAGTGTCATAAAAGATCTAATTACTCAGTTATCAGAATAGGGTCTGAATAGTACCAATGAAATTTTGCCACAGCATATTTCATAGTGCAAACAAGAAAGATTGTACAAGTCTTAAGCATCATTTGTCACAGAGTGATTCATCAGGTCCTCTGAAAACAACAGAATTTGGTTGTCACTCTACAGCAATTGAAGGAAAACAGTGTTAATCTGATTCCTTCCACATATCTGAACTTGAGGACAAATTCTAGATTAGTTTGGATTCTATATAAAATTTATATTTATGATGTGGTTATTTAGATATCTATTTTTAATAGTAACAGCATGAAAAACTTCTTAAAGCTCAGTCTGGATTTTAAGTTTTCCTGTTGTCTTTGCAGTTATGTGTAGGAGGTAAATGGTTGAAGGCCAACAGATAAGCATTATCAGTGTAATTTTATACAAAGTGAAAATTTTTTAAGTGTTGATGGATTGCGGAACTGTGAAAGGAGATGTAGTTTTAATGATTTTGCTAATTAAATGCAAAGTGAAACTAATCATTGAGAAGGAAGTCCTGTATGTCTTTATTTCATGATTAATCAAGGATGTTAGAGACAAAATAAGATGAAAAATTAATACCTCTATTGTAAATAGAAGTAAATGTTCATGTTTTAACACTTCAAGGAAAGGACAATTCTTGCTTGAGATCAGGAATATTATTTGTGCAAAGAAGAAGAATTTTCATGTGGTATGCCTGTACTTTTTGATAACCTTATCACAGATGTTTAACATTTTTTCTTATTTCTGAAGGAGTTGGAGCAGCAGTTTGAGAAAGAGAAACTGCATTTGGAGGATGATAAGAATCAGCTTCGACAAGAGCTGGAAAACCTGAGAGAAGAATTGACAACAAAACTAACATCTGCCAATCAGGAGGTAAGTGTTAACTTAATTGTATCAGCTAATAGTCCTGTGCATTAGATCACATTTAATCAATAATGAGCTTGTACTCAGTTTGTGCTTAGATTCCAGTGCAAAGCAAGGTCTACACTGTTCAGTCTGTGCAGAGTATTATTTCTATTTAAAGTGGAATATTCTTCAAGCATAAGTTACTCAACTCCTTCTGAGAAACAATTTTATAGTCTTCTACAAAATTAATAAAGCAAAAAAAAAGTACAAAAATTTGACATAAATAGCTGTGCTTGTTTTTACTCTGCTTAAATTCACTTTAGCTACTAAGATCTCTCTATATAAAGGATGTCGAGACAAAGAGGGGAAAGAATAACTTGTAATTAAACCCACATTGGTTTTTAATTAACATACTGTAAATTTTAGTCAGCTTCCTAACTTGCAGATGGTCTTCATATATTTCCAGCAAAAGATGACATGCAACACTTCCTTATAATGAGCAAAATTATTTAAAACATATTGATATATGCAATCTGTGTTAAACGCATATCCCAATACAGTTTTATTTTTGAGTTTATAATATTGACAATTGAGAATAGTTTCTCAGTGTGTTCACTGATCTGGAAGAAACTTGTCTGTGAAATGTCTGGCACATCTTTAGCTTATTTTTTATGTTTCTGCTTCTTCTTCCTTTTTTGTTTGTTTTTAAGTTACAGACTTCATTTAATGGTAGGAATATATTTATCGCTTTCTGCAGACATTAACTCAGCATCTTTGCTGAAAAGGCTGTTTTTGAACCTATGCCATCCTGTTTTCTTTGTTGACAGATTTTTTTTTACAGCAACTATCTTAGCCAAAGGACAAGGAAGATTCAAGCATCATTAAGCCTATTCCTAGCATCAAGCTACTTAAGAAGGGCATCGTCTTAAATACTTGCCAGAAATTTCTTTGAGTGTTCTGATTAAGTCGATACCACCTTTTTCACATATTTTAGGATTAAGTTGCCTTTTTACCCTTTAGATTCCTAGGTTAATTCCTCTTTTATTTTTATTTTTATTTTTATTTTTATTTTTATTTTTATTTTTATTTATTTTTATTTCTCCTCATTTCATCTTTGACCAATCAAGATTTTTTAGAAAGATTGTCTGTGTCTCTGATAGGGCCAGTTCTTAGACTGCCCTCTCCATGCAAAGGATTTCTGATGGTTTTACTAAGGACCATTTTAAAAAGCTTTCAGTACTTGCACATAATTAATAATTATATAATTATGCTAACAAACAGAAGAAGTAGTTAACGTTACACAGAAACCCAAAGATAATGTTTTAAGACACTCATTCCTTGATATTTATATCAACATGAAGAGGCAATGAGATACGCTGTTATTTCTGAAAAAAAACTTCTCTGTTGCTGCTCTTCTTGGGTCTCATCTGCCTGTCATTATTCCACTTTTCTAGCCTATATATGAAAAAAAGTTTTTCTGTTTAATATGCAATGTTTAATTTCTAATATTCTTACTTAAAGCAAAAGAAGTTTTGCTATTTTATTGTTATACAAATGGGAAACTGAAGTACAAACAGGTTACACATAAATGTATTGTTATGTTGCAGTTAGGGAAATAATCACATTTTAATTTACAAACACTATATACTATTATAATTTACAGACTAATTTATGGACAGATAGCAATCTGAAAACAAATATACCCTGGTACAAGTCAATTTATCCATTAGATCAAAGCTTATGTATTTAGAAATAGTGTTTCTGTTAATTTAATTTGCATAAAATATGCTTTCTCACAGTAAAATTACAGGTAATTTCAGAACTTTTATGTAACCTCTTTCCTTTCCAAAGTGCTTCATTTATAAGTTGGATTTTTTCCTTGTAAAAAATCCTTTAATCTGAATCTTTGTTTGCTCTTCCAGTATTACAAGATTTTGTTTTTTAATACACAAACATTACGTGATATTAAAGGAGAACAGGTTGTGCAAAGGAAAAAAAAAAGATTGGAATTAAAAATAGAAGAAAATGAAACCAAGCTGACTGAGCTGTTAGTAATAATTATATAAGTTACCTTTTTTGATATGTTGTAGGTTTGTCGTCTGCAAGATCTTGTACGAAAAAGTGAACAAGGCCTTGGTACTGCAGAAGGACATATCTCCAGTCTTCAGGAAGCTCAGGAAATACTCCAGAAAGAACTAGAGTTAACAAGAGCAAGACTGCGTGAAACTACAGATTCATTGTATAATGTTGAGGTAACCATAGCATTGGAAAATAATTTGTGCAAAGTACCATCACTGTGATTTCAGTCTTGTTATTGAAATGGCAAGACATGTTATAATGTATACGTTATTGAAGGAGCTATATGAACTGTACCTGCCACAGTAAGTCTGAACAAACTGTATCGAGTCATACTTCTCAGATGCCTGAGTCCACAAAATTTCATGAAAAAGTGAAAAAGATATGTGTTACACCTCTGCTGTACTAGACAGTTTCATGTCTTGATGATAAACATGATCCAGAACACTATTGGCTCTAGAACTCATTGAAACACGTGCCTAACACGGTTTTGTGGGTAAGCTCAGCACTCTGAACTCCAGGTAGTATGGCTACCATCACCTACCATTAAAATCACATTAGAATGAGATACAAGATTACACTGAGAGGTGGGTTTTTTGTTTGTTTTTAGTTATTATTTTTATAAAATTTTAAGAAAGAAAAGCTGTGATATGAATGTAAAATAATAGAACTGCAAGTTATCTGTCAGTAGGTCATCTACTGACAAGAGGTGGGCCACAAAGATGATCAGAGGGCTGGAGCATGATGAAAGGCTGGGAGAGCTGGGCATGTTCAACCTGGAGAAAGAGAAGGCTCTGGGGAGACGTCATTGCAGCCTTTCGGTACTTAAAGGAGACTTATAAAAAGGATGGAGAAGGACTCTACTTGGGGAGATAATGATAGGACAAGGGGGAATGGCCTTAAACTAAAAGATGATAGATTTAGATTAGACATTAGGAAGGAATTCTTCACTGTAAGGGTAGTGAGGCATTGGCATGGGTTGCCCAGAGAAGCTGTGGGTGCCCCATCCCTAGAGATGTTCAAGGCCAGGCTGGATGGGGCCTTGGATAACCTGATCTTGTGGGTTGCATCCCTGCCATGGCAGGGGGTTAGAGTTAGATGATCTTTAAGGTCCCTTCCAACCTAAGCCATTCTTCGATACTTCAATACTGGGCATAATTTTTTTTTCCCCTCTTTCCTCAATGAACAAAGCACATTTACAAGATTACAGCAAATATTTGAAGTAAAGCAAAAGAAAAAATATCCCTGAATCTGATTTCATACTGCTGTAATTTTCTTTAAAGGAGCACCTTGAAGCAGGATATTGTTATTATTTTTTTTAATCTATAGTCATATGATGTTCACCCTGTTACAGTTTATAACTTCCTCTGTATTTTTTGTAATTTCTTTAAGTGTGCATACAAGCTACTACAATCTTATCTCTTCATTTATTCACATTTAAATATTCATATATAGCAGACTACTGGCAATAACATTTATCTTAAGAGATTTTCAAATCTATAAATGGACAAAATGGTACAGAAAAATTCTTACATGAAAAAAAAAAAATATTAAATTTAGATGGCAATGTTTGCTTCTCATGAATGAAGCCAGCACTGCTGAAAAATATTCTTGTAAGCATGAATCTTGGTAGTACATAATACTATTTAGTATGGTAAAATTTGAACAGAAATTGATATGAAATCCAAAGTGTTTTTTTT
This sequence comes from Anas acuta, assembly GCF_963932015.1. Lineage (NCBI taxonomy): Eukaryota > Metazoa > Chordata > Aves > Anseriformes > Anatidae > Anas > Anas acuta. The sequence goes on from NC_088981.1 coordinate 66,528,289, forward strand.
TTTGTTGTTTGTTTGTTTTTTCTATATTCAGAGTAAAACCCCATTTCTATTGGTCAAGAAATAAAAAGATATATGAACTGTGTATCTAATCCAGATGGCTCGAGGTTTGTAATTCAAGCACTAATTGCTAATTAAAAGAAACATTAACAACTTGACAAGAACCTGATGAACCTGAGCAGCCTGCTCTAATTTTGAAGTTAGTCCTGTACTGAATAGGATTAGAAGACCTCTTGAGATGTCTTGTAACAAATTATTGTGTTTCCAAATAGCAATATTGGAAAAGATTATTTTCAAAATGACGTATTAGCAAATTCCTTTTAAAAACTTTTTAGAGGAGTACAGAACTGCGTTCCACAGGTATGAAATATCAGTGGAAGTATAGGCATTAATAGGTGAAATCAGGAACAACACAGTGAAAAAGTATAGTCCAAAGCTTATAAGCCAATTGTAACAGATGTTTTTGTTATAAATACATAAATGTAAGGTTTGAAATACTTTTTTGCTGCTGATCAGTCTCTATTGTAAAGCTTGTGTTTGCAGGGAGAACTAGATCAGGAGAGACAACAGCACGAAGCAATGATTGCTGCCATGAGAGAAGAAGAAAAGTTCAAAGTTGACAGAATGGCTCGTGACTTGGAAATCAAATGGACAGAAAATCTTCGGCAAGTATTAAATTTTGTCTTTGTTTTCTTTTAATAAGAAATAAAGTAAGTATTAAGTACAAATGTAACAGCAAATGAAAAGTAAAACAAAGGTTTTTTTGGTATTATCTAAGCTTTTCCAGTTATTGCTAAGTTTTTATTTTGCATTTTAGTTATTTGACCTTTATTTTTAGACAGGAGTGTAATAAGCTTCGTGAAGAGCTGAGGCTTCAACATGAAGAGGATAAGAAAGCAGCTATGACTCAACTATTGCAGCTGAAAGAACGTGAAAAAAATGCGGCCAGGGATGGATGGCAAAAAAAAGTTGAAGATCTTTTAGACCAGGTAAGTATAGTCTCTTTGAGAATTTGAAGGCCATTACTATTTGGTTTCTGATGCATTATTACCAATTAGCTACATGAAATTGTTTGTGACATATGTCTTTGAAATGAAATTTGTTAGTGTAATGTTTTTTTAAAGGTAATCATTAATGAATGTTTTGAGTAATCCATGAAGATATCTTAAAATGATATGAATGTTCTTCATGCTAAATGCAAATAAAACTTTTTGCAGATTTTTTGGAGGCAGTGGGAGTCTCACATCTTCACTGAAAAACTTTGTGATTCTCTCTGCTCACCTACTCTATTGTAAATATTTACCCAAGCTAATTCTTTGAAGTTGGAGTTATCTTATGTCTTTACAGTACAGGCACTGTACAGGTCACTGAAAAGTCAAAACATCCCTCAGCTTCTACAATGTATTTCTTACAACTATGTCTTCTCTTAAGTAATTTTGGACATTATTTTGGGATAATTTTTTTTATAAATACTGGCTTTGTAATTGCAGCTCATATTTATCAACTCAGTTATGTTAGGTAATTCACAGAAAATACTTGCTTTGTACTTTTTCCAAACCATAAATGCGATAGTGCTTGTTTTGTTGTCTACGGTTTGAAAGAATAGCTGACAATGAACAAATACATTTTAAAGCAAAAAAAAAAAAAAAAAAAAAAGGAACTCATTAGATGACTGTGATTTCACGGTGCTGCTCTTCGGGATGGCTTTTATTTTGTTGTCTAATTTGAGAAGTTTAATAACTGAACGTGCACTTGATTACAGAGCTTCTTATATGAGCAGATAACAATGTGTTTTGCAGCCAAAGAAATTTAAGCTTTTAAAATCTTGTAGTCTAGGCTCATAAAAGCTGAAGGCTTTGAAAGTTGTTGGTGTGACGCTTTTTACAATGTGAATGTAATAAAGGAATTGAACTCATTTAATGTCAAGTTTCACTTACTTGTCTTTAACCAAGCTTCATTTGTTCTATTTACTTGAACCTGTGAAGTGCATTTTTTACATGAGAGTACAAATAGAGAGTGGTATGTTAAGCTTTCAGTATTTTTAACATGTTTCTCTTTTCCTTTTAAAAATACTGTAATAAATCTAACCTACAGTTTCAGAAAATGCATTTGACAAGCACAAGGTCCATTAAATTATTGGGAAGAGAGCAAAGTTCCAACTCATTTTTCTGCAGTTCAAACTTGTACATCTGAAGCATTTCCCTGGTCTATAGCAGCAGTACTATACAATGCTTTGTCAAAATAATACAAGAGCAAGGTCTACTGCTGTCTGCAAAATCATTTGTAAACTCTTAACTTGGCAGAAAATGTGGTCTGCCTATGCTCTTTATGTTTAGAAAGTGTCTGGAGCTTGACCTTTAGTTGTAGAAATGCTGTTCAGAAAGGTTGAATTCATAAATTAATTGCTCATCAGTATATTGCAGTATAGGGCATTCCAGAAAGTTCTAATGAACACTGGGGGGGGATTGCTTTTCTAAAAAAAAAAAAAAAAAAAAAAAAAAAAGTGTGATAATGTATATTTGACAGATACAGTTTAAAGGACTTGAGTATCATTTTTTGCATACTTGATGAAGGATGATGTCCAGTGTGAAACAGTGATAGTAATATGCTTTTTAATTTAGATAATAACTGTGTTTCTTGATAAATTTACTATGTGCTTCCATTCTTGTGGGTACATTGTTTTCTAATATGTATTGATGCATCTCATAGTTGACTGAAAATGAGTTACAATGAAGTATAATACCTAAATTGAAGTATTGGAATGGTTATGTAAGCAAGGTTTTGAAAAAGCTGGTTTTAATGAATGGAGAGAAGAAACACAGTGTATTTATTTAAACTGTAGAAAATGTTATAGAATACTGTGTTATACACACAGTATGCCCATTTTGGGGTACTGCAGATTGGGGCCGTAATAAATGAATGACGAGGGACAAATATAAATGGTGACAATATTAAAAAAAAAAAAAAAAAAGTTGAATCCAACAACTTATGTCCATAAAACATGCTAAGATATTTTTAATGTTACACTAATTGCCAAATTTCTGTCATATTCCAGTTGTTGCATATTTGATAGATGAGACCTAGTTTTAAATGAAGCAAGGTAATATTTTTGCTTTTATGCCAGTACTGCTAAGTAGTCTTTTATGGAATTGCATGTAGGATTATTGATTTTGTAACAGTAGAGTTTTGTTATGAGTAAAATAACTCCCTTGAGAGAAAACGCTTTTCAGCTGACCAGAAGTTTAAATGCCTTATTGCTGGTTGTAAAGCATCACTTAACATCTACAGTTAAATTTCTGGTTGGTAAGTTAATTGGATCAGTGTCTAAAGACCAAGTGCGTATCTCTTTTTTCTGATATGAGCAATGGTTGTTGAAGACATAAAAAAAGAAAGTGCTTTGCCTTTATTTTTTCTCCTGCAAATTTTACCAAGTACTTCTATATCAATCCATGAGGGAGTATCTTCATGAAATATGTAGCAAAATCAGATGTGCTGGCTCTTTTCCATTTCTCTTAGCTGTGGAATGCACTTTTAATGTTTTTTCTTAAAAACATTTTAGTGCTGAGAAGGCTTTACCACGAGCAAAATGGAAGAAATTTTCTTTTTTAAAGCATGAGTGTGTTCTCTGTTCTGCTGCTTCATGTTTTGCAACCTTCAATTTTGAGAATTTATGCTCAGTTCGACATGCATATATTCCTATCTATTCCTATCCTATCTATTTATTTCTATATTCTTTATAGAATTTCTATATTCTTTCTATTTCTGTAAACTGAACCAGGTAATATGATTGTGATGAACTTTTCTATGTTTAAGCAAATCCATGTATTGGTTCTCCTGTCTTCCTTACTTACCAGTAATACAAGTTCCAGTAAGTTGAAAGAAATTTTTATCAGTTTTTCCCCAATTCTGATGTATTTTCATACTATTATGTGACCAAGTATTAGCATGACATTATTTCTAACTTTGTTAACGTTTTGCATACAAAGATACCATCTTCTGTTAGTGGAAATAGTACAGTGAGAATGGACAAAAACATACTACATACACTTGGTAGCCCTTTATTGTTTGTCCCACTGCAAAGGTTTGCTACTGTTTTGAAAAAGGTTATGGAAACTTCATATTTGGAGTTTGTTTCTATTATGTTTTTGTGTTTTTTTTTTCCCTTTTTAAACAATCTCAAACATGAGAAACTTTTATTTATATCAAAGTAAAATATTTCATTCATGTAGATTTTATTCAAATTGCAATTTCTAGAAAAATTCATAGTCTTTCACAGAGTCTTAAAAACAAGTTCTGGCCACTGAATACAGTCTTTTTCACGAAACTGAATGCTGTAGAAAAGTCATAGAGCTCCTATGCCCATCTGTAAATGACTGTTGTCCAGTTTACTACCTAAGGACATTTATTGCTAGGTCTTTATTTGCCTGTTGTGCTTACTGACATGCATCCACATAAGCAAAATCAGGAAATGCTACTTGCTTTCCTTAGCGTGAGGATTAATGGCCTGTTCTACAGTCTTGGTAATCCTTGGCTTAGAAGATTTGCTGTTGAATGGATGCTGGAAATTTCTGCCAGAGAAAACCTGCGTATACTATATATCTGTTTCCTGAAGGAAGGAGGATTAACTTTGAGCACAGAATCATTTCATTCCTTTCACTTGATCTTCTCATGAACACACTGTGTAAATGTTTGTCTGTCAGAATTGGGCAGGATGTAAATTTCAAGAAACTTCTTTACTCTAACTCTGGTCATTCTTGTATTCAGTACTATCAGTAAGGTTAATATGACACCTAGTGGATGGTAAATGTCTCCCTGTAAGGATTTGGGGCAAAAGTTAAAAAGTACTTACAAATATGAAATGCAGAAATTCAAGAGAGTAAAAAGAGAAATCATACCAAGGAGGGGACCTAGAATGCAGTTCAGGATAAAGTTGCATGCCTCTTCTTTAATCTGTAGATATTTATGCTTGCTTTTTTGTTGTTTGTTTTTCAAAGAGGCACCACTACCTGCAGCTCTGGGAAACTTTTCACAAGTGACTGTAGCTCTTACTACTGTGGTAACAGGAGTCCCAGAGAATCAGGGGAGCTTTGGGAGTTCCTACCTAGGACCTCTGGTCCAGTTCCCGTAAGGACCCTGCCACTTAGCACTGACTCTCAGGAATCAGTACTCCTGTAATCTGAGTGGGAAACCTATGCTTTAAGCAAATCCAAATTTATTGTATGTGAGCATATGAATAATAATGCAATCCAGAGTCACTGAAGCCTTCAGAGAACTGTCTCTTGAGAGTATTCCCCCTTGTTTAGCAATTGTCTGTACTCTTTAATAACAAAGCCTTGTTCCAGGATCCATATTCCATGCAGAGATGTGATCCTGGAGTTTAGTTGGTGTTTTTATCCTATCCAGATTGGTCATTGTAGTTCTGTTTTCATTCAAACAAACATTCGTTTCAAACAAAAATGCATGAGATCCAGCCAGCTGTACTCTCTCTTTTTCTGAGCTTTTAGCTATGGTGGTGATTTTACTCTTTTGTTTAATAGATTCTGAATTTAACAGAGGAAATTCATTAAAGACAATTTAAAACTAAGAGCTACCCCGCAACAAAGACCAAAAAATCCCAGAACAAATCTGAGTTTTCAAAGTATCTTCACTGGGATATGATAGGAATACTAATAAATGTTTGCTTTGTTTCTCTGTTTAAGAATAAATGTGTTACTGGAATTCATTTTCATCTCTCTTTTGGTCTCATCTTCTTTTAATTTTTTCTCCCATGGTGTTGTGATTAGCTAAATTTAAAAGTACATCTAGTTTGTTTGAAATTGTGGTATCTTCATATCTAAAGAATCTTGTCTTTCTCATCATAAACTTTTAATTGGAATTTAATGATATCAGTTTTGGTTTGGAAGTATTTGAGTTAGTAAATCTGAAGGAGACTGAAAGACTTTTTAATTTTACCTGTCAGTGCATGAAAAGAACATTAAATTCTTAGTACAGTGTGTAATTAATGATGCATGAGTCATAAAGGAATTTAGCTTGATGTTTGGAGCTAACACTTCCAAAACTTGTAAATAGAAATCTAAACCAAATCCAATGGTAATATCATTCTCCAAATCAAATTTTAATTTCATTTGCATATATATTTTTTCCCTCAATATAAAACCAAGACTCTGGCAAGAACCTAGTTTTAAAGCATCTCTCTTAGTCTGTTTGCTCCAGAAGATAATTGCCCACAGGTAAGTACTAACCATCTCCATGCCTTTGCATAGGCCCAGGAACAGTAAAAATAGATGCTGGAATTAGTGACAAAGAACTTAATGGGTAGGACAACATTTGTTTGAGATTAGTAAGTGTATAAAACTCTAGGTAAAGGGCCTTTCTTAACAGATACCTCTGTGCTCTAGGAAATGCTAACCAAGATGCATGAATAATCTTTAAAATCCTGAAAGCATTATGATAAATAAGTAAAATGAAATGAAGCTCTAGTACCATTCAAAAAAATGTTAAAAAAAAAAAAAAGTCATTAGATGCAAATGATCTCTCTATTCAAAACTTTTTTTCCTTGACCATTGAGCCTGCAGTTTGTCATATAAAATGATCATAATCCAAAATTTAACAGGTAAAAATATGACAAAATACCTAATCATTTTGTTTATCAGCTTGACAGAATCCTACAACTAGAAAAGGGAAGAGCTTAATCTTTTTAAAACAACAGGATGCTTACTACCTTGTGTTGCCTGGACGCAGTATCTTCACTCAGGGTTGCAGCAAAACCAGGAGGGAATCAGGACTAATTAGATCTCGGAGATATTTATACATTTTAGAATGCCTCATATATACATCATTTTTCTCAGTAGAGAGACAGAGAGGAAGGGGAAGGGGCTCTAAATGCTGCTTTTTCTGATCAGCCAGACCAGGCAAACTTTGATGCAGTTTTTCCATTCCTAGTATGTCACGGGTCTACAAAATACTGAAGTAGGAAACATCTGCTTTCTAAATCTCTGCAATCACCTGTCTTGTAAGCAGCAGGCAGCCAGAGACAGTAAATCTGCTATAAAATCAGTCTTTCTCTTCAAACCAAAGAAATATCTCAAGAGAGTTTTGTTTATTATCATTATTTTTGGCTGGATAAAATGGACTTATGCCAAAGGTCCCTTCAGCTTCCTCAGTAGGCCCCTCAAAATAGTTTATTTTACTAACATCATATGGGTGCATATAGGTTTTCTTCCTCAAGAAGTTTAGCAGCATCAGAGGTCATTCTTAAAATGAGGCAATGATCTGGTAGTCTAGATCTGCTCTGATACAACAGATAAAGTTATTTTTCCCCACTTAGGGTTTCAGGCTTCAGCACAACGATTTCTGTTGCTGAAGGTAATTTTGAAAACTCAATAAACCATATACTGAAGTCAGGTCTTGGCATGATATGACATTAAAATATCTTCAGTAGGTACAGTGAGAAAGTTACATAACTCATCTTTGAGTGACATGAAGACCGATGCAGAACTTCATTGTCAAGCCTCTGTAATGTGGCTGAGGATAATTTTTAGCCAAGAGAAACAGCGAAATGAGAGAACTTCCACACATCCAGCAAACTAATGTCTTGCAGGAAATAGTGCAACTGAATGAAAAGAGAAAAGATCAGTGGTGCAGTAAAACTCCCTTCTTGAGGAAAGTACAACGATAAGATCACTTGGTATAACTTCATGGAAAGCTCAGCTCTTTTGGAGAGATTCTGAAACAGAGGTGGGAATACAAATCTACCATGTCTCGCATAATAGGTCTTTCAGACGTGTTCTTTAGCCCATAGTGATCAGTGGGTTCTAAAGATGCAGCATCCTCTATTTTGTTCCTCTAGGTCACTGAAGTTCTTCTCTTGGTTATATCTGAGGATTAGTTGTGTGTCTCCTGAGAAGACAATGCTTCTGAAAAAAAAAAAAAAAGGAGTTGGGGGGGAGACAGCAAAATACATGAAAGCAGCATAGCTAATAAATATAAAGATACCAAATAAATGTATGTATATCTGTGAAGCCTGACAGTTGAGCAAGTTTTTCTTATATTGCAATCATTTGTAATGGTCTTACTTTCTTATATTACACTCATATCACAAACTTTAAATTCCAACATGTAGAAATAAAGAGGGTGATAGTTAAATCCACGTTCTCTCTTTGCCCAGAGAAGCTGCGGATGCCCCATCCCTGGAAGAGTTCAAGGCCAGGTTGGATGGGGCTGTGGGCAATCTGGTCTAGTGGGAGGTGTCCCTGCCCATGGCAGGGGGTTGGAACTGGATGGTCTTTTAGGTCCTTTCCAACCCAAAGCATTCTATGATTTATTTCTCATCATTTTCTGATCACTTTTCTCTGTTGTAGAGTAAAGAGAGTTAATAATTACACCTCCATTCTTTTTGCTTCTCATCAGTTTTTCCCCAGGTTATGGGCCATACTGTAGATGCAGTCACAATGATGTTTGAATTTTTATGGAATTTCTTAATGTTTACACTGGACTTATTTTGGTGTTCTCCATTCTAAATGTGTCCTGAATCCTTTTCAATACAGAGCTGTGTATCATTTTATTGCTACACATTTTGCTGAATTCAATCCCTATACCTACATAACTATAATTTACTACTCTATCATGTATGCGTTATATGAAAAGTATTTACTTGCTAATAAAGGATTAAAATAATAAATGGCTATCAGATTTAGTGTTAATCCTAGTGCATCCCTGTTTGATTTAAGTGATGATTCACCTCTTACCAGTTTTTGAGATCTATCATAGAATTATTAAGGTTGGAAAAGACCTTCAAGATAACCTGGTCCAACCATCCACCTACCACCAATGTCACCCACTAAACCATGTCCCTAAGCACCACGTCCAACCTTTCCTTGAACAACCCAAGGAATGGTGACACCACCACCTCCCTGAGCAACCTGTTCCAACGCCTGACTGCTCTTTCTGAGAAGAAATGTCTCCTCATTTCCAACCTAAACCTCCTCTGGCACAACTGGAGGCCATTCCCACTACTCTTATCTATCACTAGTTAATTGTGAGAAGAGGCCAACCCCCAGCTCCCCACTCCTTCCTTTCAGATAGTTGTAGAAAGCAATAAGGTTTTCTGAGCCTTCTTCTCTCCAGACTAAACAACCCCGGTGCCCTTAGCCATTCCTCATAGGATTTGTTTTCCAGGCCCCTCACCAGCTTTGTAGCCCTTCTCTGGACATGCTCCAGAACCTTGATGTCCTTCTTGTAGTAAGGAGCCAAAAACTGAACACAGTACTTGAGGTCTGGTCTCATCTTTTCCTTCACTAAGATTGTATGAAAATACTTTTTGGGGGGAATTAAACTCTAATGTGATAATAAATTGAATAACATTAAAAAAAATGTCCTCAAGAATTGCTTCTGTGCAATAGCTTTTATCACTCAAGTTTGTAATCCTGTTGAAGAAAGAAATCATGTTTTCTTTAGCAGGGCTTTTTCCATTGTTATGCTGTCTGAAATTCACCTTATTTTCACACTTGAAGTCTTTCTTTATTGATTCTTATATCATCTTTTCTAGTCTTTTTCTTTTTTTCCAAGATTGATGTTTAGTTAGCTGCCTATAATTAAATGCTTTTGAATAGTGCCATGATATTTAGAGATGTGAAGTACTTCAAGATTTGTGAAATACTTATGTACTTGGGGTTTTGTTAAAAAGTAATAAGCTATACATTGAATGTTCCTGCATGTCTTTTTGAAAACCTAGGAATGTCAAGTATAAAAGCTCAACTTTACAAATATATTAAAATTATGTATATGTATATAGGTCTGTGCATGGTCTTCTTCCCACCCCTATAATCTTTGAATATTTCATACTTGCATACTTACATAAGACTATTACTGTTCTCATTTCACAGTCTTCAATGTGGGCTGCAGAAGGATTGCTTTGAGTCTCAGGTAGAAAGAAATCTGTAACAAATCCAAGTACTGAACTTAAATAGACAGTATTAGTCCAAAATCTTCACCAAAAATTCATTTTTCTTTTATCTTTTTTCCAGATCTAAAACTTTTAAACTTGGTGAAATCACATATATTAAAATGGCTAAAAAAATAAAATTATTATTTTTTTTTAAATTAAAAGCTCTCTTTATTCTGTTAGTGATAAGGCCAGTTTGACAGCAAAAAAGACCTTTTTTTTTTTTTTTCTTGGGAAATAAATGTTTTAATGTCTGAGCAGCAGGGGGCAATTTGTTCTTATTCATAGGCTAGAACTCAGAACATAGCTTCCAAAAGATATTTTTACTTGCAATTTATTTTCAATGGAGAACACAACTAAGGTTTCTACTTAATTAGCAATAAATAATTCCTGCTCTTAATAGCTTCCAACTTAAACAAGCAAGACAGATGGGAAAGGAAGCAGAGAAAAAATTGTGGGTTTGCTCAGGTTGGCACTGGCAAAATTATTTGTTGAAGTCAGAACTGTTACATGGCAGTCTGTTGTCTTGTTTCCTGGAGTATGATGCCTCCTAGTGTTACAGTCTTGATTGTAACTTGACTTTAATAATTTTAATAAGGTAATTTTGGATTTTCCACTATGATGTATTTTTATATTACTCCTTTTTGTAGATTCAGGAGAAGGAAAATATCTTCATTTTATATCTCGACAAAGTATTACCTAAAAGTTCCCAGGTTAAGTCTTCCAAACTGGTGTAAAAATACATGCTATCTCCTTGAGAAAGCCATCTTCTTGACCGACCTGTGCCAAAAGGAGAGATTGGTCATGCTGGATTTAAATTGTTTTCGCTTCATTTATGATGATTCTGTTGCGTGTGCACCTTTCTATGTAATTCGTGTAGATATATATATACATGCAGGCATTTTATATATTTATATATGAGTGATATATAAGAATTGTATAACCAATATTTTATATTGAACATTTATTAGTGATATATTTCTATTTTTGTTTTTCATTAATAATCAACACCGCTGTAAGGTGGTACAATAAGGAATTTTGATAAAAGCTTTCAGGAAAAGTCTTTTATTTGCCCATCTGTTTCTGAATTTTAAGAAAAAATACTTTAATATTAATATTTGTCTTCATTACAGACTAAAATTGTTTTCTGCCTTCCAGCAGTGAATTCTGATCTTTACATTCGATATGCTTGTGCTTTCAGAGACACAGCTGACTGTTGATTGAGTCCTTATATAACATACTTTCTAACAGTAATGCAAATTGGTGCACTTAATGGTCTCTCCCCAGAATTGCTTCCATAAAGGAGAAGAGAAAGCAGCTGGATAATTCCCAAAATGTTCAGCTCTATAATACAGGAGTCTATTGCAGCGTTATGTTGAAGAGATAATGCTATCCTGTATGTTCAAAGCCTAATGCAGGAAAATTGATCATTCTGTTAGGCGTTCAGTAGTTTATATGTGAAGTCAAAGCAATGTATTCATTTAAATTTTTTCCAAATGGTTTTCAACTTAGTTTTTCCCTGGTCATATTATAATTAATGTTCTATGTTTTACTCTCCCTTCTTTATCCTTTTTCTTTCACTTAGTTGTTTTCTGAATGTTTCCCTTTATTCCTGTGATCTTTTCTTCATAGCGGCACTGTCTCGGTGAAGCTTTGCATAAATCTATCAGCAATGTAAGTGATTTGCACTTACAGCTTGTAAATAGGGCATGTTTGCACTAATAAATTTGCATAACCTGTAATACTGCTTTAAAGCTTTAGCCTGTGAAATAGAACACGTAACAACATTTGAGAGGAGAACATGTTTGCCACTAGTTATCAAAAGCTTGTGTACTGCATCCATTCATCTGTGTAAATGTATATATCACTGGACATCAAACATTACATACATATTCATAATATAAGCAATATTTTTATGTCATCATTAAAGCAAGCAAGCTTGTGGGCAGCGCAAATGTGTATTGCAGAGCTTTCTACAAAGCATGAGATTGATGCTGTATTATAATTTGCAGTTTTGCGGTGCAAGTTATAATTGTAGCCAGAATTTTCTTTCTTTCTATTTATTTTTATTTTTTAAATTCTTAACAATATTTTTAATCTGCTGAAAACTTTAGATAGAAGTATTGGAAGTTCAGAGAACAGTATTCAGAGCTGTTTTCTTTTGAGTCTTCAATACAGTAATATGTAGAGGCAAAGCTCCAAAGACATGTAAAGGGATGCACTTAAGAATGTCTGTATGTGTATTATATAATCAAAACAGCACTTAAAATTATGTACCTTTTAATTTTTAAAAAGAGTTTTTAAAAATAACTCTTTTAAAACTATTGTATATGTTTTCAACAACAACAAAAATAAATCCTTATTATCCATTAGGGTAGTAGACTAATCTGACTTGGTTGTTAACTCTCACTGTCCTGTATTTTTTTTATAGTCTGTTGATGCAAATAGGCATCTCCAGAGATTAACTCATTTCAGTCTGTGGTTTTGCAGTCACTTTAATCTGGTGGAAGTGTGAACTGCTCTTGAGAAGGGTGTTCCTGATCTCTTCTAAGACAACTTCCTGACCAGATGTTGGACTTCTCCCAGACATTTCAGTTAAAATGTTTCATGCATTTCCAAGAAAGGAATTAAAGAAAACTGTTTTGATCTTGCTTAAAATGTTTATAAATGGTACAGTGTTAACTATGAGAATGTGGGTCAGGGACTTAAGTAGGAGAGAGATTTATCCTGAAGCCCAAAATATGCTTTTTCTTGGCATCTTCATAAAAATCCATATCAATTTGAATTGATTCCAGTCAATTCCATTTGAATGTTATCCTGACAGAGCAATGGTGAGAAACCTGAGGGACAGAAAGGAGACAAGGACAAATAAGACTGGACAGAACTTCTGTCTAGTATCTCAGTGTTTCTGTCACAGGTAATTGGAGGAGGGCTATCTAATTAAAAATTGTGGATTTCCCTTTATATCATTTTTTAAGCAGTAATTTGTATATAGCGTTCCCAACAAGTGCAAAGAATTGGACTGAATAATCTCTTAAGACTATCCTTACACATTCCTATGATTCTAAAAACAGTTAGGAAGAAAAAAATTAGCAAAAGAAGGGAAAAAGCAAGGGGAGAGATACTGGAGTACTGAATGGATTGAAGACGAGTAGCTAGAGCCAAGTTGGCATAGTGACCTTAGTGACCTTGGGGAAACAAGCAAACAAAAATGCATCCTGAGAGTTTATGGATGGTGGTTAAATAGGAACAGATATAACTGAAAGAAGTGCAGGAGTTGCCTAAACGCACAGAGAGAAAAATAGACCTCCAGTCAGGGTGGTTTTTTTGCTAGGTGGTAGTGTTGCAGAGAAAGAGTAAATAAAGGCTTACAGATGGAAAGAAGGACCAAAGTAAAGAAGAAAAAAAAAGGGGGGGGACCCTAGAAAGATAAGAGAAGAGACAAAGGCCCAACCGTGAATAAGGACAGATGGGGATGTGAGGAGATCAATGGAGAGTTTAGATAAAGTGCCTAGATTTTTTATTTTTTATTTCCTGGAGGAAAAAGACAATCATAGAATGGAATCATAGAATGGCCTGGGTTGAAAAGGATCATCTAGTTCCAACCCCCCTGCTCTGGGCAGGGTTGCCAACTGAGCAGGCTGCCCAGAGCTGAATCCAGGCCTTGGCCTTGAATTCCTCCAGGGATGGGGCATCCGCAACCTTGCTGGGCAACCTAATAGCACAATACATGAAAATACCACATACATGAAAATTCAGAGTTGACTATGCTGCCAGTGTTATGGTGCAAATCGATCTCATCAGTGGAGTGGAGTTCTGGGGTTGTAGAGAAAGAATACCACATGTAGTTGCGTTATTGGCTTGCTTGACCAGCATGGCATGGCAACCCTAGCCACGGTATGCTGAAAGGAATCGGCTGAGTAGTGGTGAGGATGTTGAGCAAGCTGGAATGCCATGACACAAGAGAGAATTTTTTTTGCATAGTTAAGTAACAGGTTGAAAGATACGAATTAAATACAGTATTACCACAGTGAAGTTAGATGATCAGTGGAGTTCTACAGTTGTTCATTATACTTTCTTTTGCAGATTTCTTATAAAAAAAAGAAGGGGGAAAGTTTGCAGCTAATACAAAGTTATTCAGGGTAAGAAGGACAAAAATGGTTGAAGACTTGTAGATTTGTAAAAAGCCAAAGGGACTCAACAACAAAATTACAGATGAAATTTGGTGTAGATAATTGCAGTGATGCATAATGAAGAAAAAAACAAATTCTAACTTATTGTATTAAATGATGAACTTTGACTTGACAGTTACAACGAAAGAGAGTGATTTGGGGATACTGATATACAATTCCATAAAAATATCACCTCAGTGCTTAGTAACAGTCATACAAGCCAATAGAACATTAGGAATATAGCAAAGAAAAAGAGAACAAAGTCTGTAAAATCATGCCACTATATAAAAGCAGAGTTCACCTTCATCTTAAATACCTTACCTTCTGGCCACCTAATCTGAAAAAGAAATAGTAGAAAAGAGGCAAAAGTAGGACAAATACGATAATAGCTATGAAATAGCTTTCATACAAGGTGTGACTCAGTAAGCCAAAACTGTTCTGTCTAGAAAAGAAAGTAAGGAGGGATATGATGGGAATCTACAGAAAGATTAGTAGAATAAATGAAAAAAGGAACTTCCAACTTCCTTCTATTACAGGTGTAATATGCATGTCTATTGAAATGTGGGAATTACCACAGGTTTTTGTGGTTCCTACAAGCTTACATTGATTCAGATAGCAGTTGTATGTAATGGATCTTTCTGCCATGAATTTGTCCAAAAATACATCCCGAGGTTTAAGAAATAGCATCTAGTAGATGCTAGTAGATTTTAGAGTTATGATCCCTACATTTATGTCTTAGCCTGGGTAAACAGGGTTGGCCATTTCTGGAGTGTGACCTCTGGAGTCAAACCTCGTGACTATGTGATTTGTATGTCACATTTATATTTAATGTAGCCGGTAGAAGGTTTTGCGTGTATAGTTCAGATTACAGAATGCAGTGTAGGCCTTTGCATAGTTCTTCACTTAGAAATTCAGCATTATTTGAAGTAAAATACTGTTGATATAGGTTGCATGGAAGCTAGTGTATATATCCCCAGAAACAAAGACCTGGTGATTTTTAAGTGCAACTAGCCGTGGTCATTTCATTCAAATTATTTTGCTTGTTTTGTTTTAGTGCTAATTTTACTTTAAGTGTAGCTTCTTTCTTTCAAATCTGCTTAAGCTATGTCCTTCTGAAAAATAAAACATGTTCAATAACAATGTTCATGCTGCAAGTTGTCCCTGGTATGCTGCTATTAATTTTATGTTAAGTGGTGGGTTTTAATGTTCTGTAAATCAATAAATTGATGTGCAATGTCTTAATTAATTTGTCAAAATTAACTGTAAGATGCTGAATCAAATGACACTATCAGACTTTTCAATTCTAATTAAATTCTATGTAATGCTCTGAAGCTTGTATAATATCCTTATTTAAGTCTATTGTCATGTGACAATTATATTTTTCCTTCCTTTGAGTCACTGCAACGAAATTCAGTTTTTGTAAAACATTGTTTTCAGAATTGGAGAGTGTATCTCTGTTGTTTGCCTCCAAAGGAAATAGAGGTTTAGTATTTTCAGTCTGGAAAGATGCTCTCTGATGTGAAGAACCAAGTATATAACATTATCACAAGAAGAAAATGGAACTTTTTCAAGGAGTGCAGTGTTCAAATGTATTAAGATACTTGGGTGAAAAGCATCATTTGTAATATCAGGTATTTCTAAGATGAGTACTTGTGACTCAAACTGCTTTTGTATTACTTGAAAATGAGCAGAAAAAATCACTCTCATATCATTACTGAGCCAACAACAACAATGGAAAAAAGATCTATCAAGTGCAACATTTTACTTATCATGTAGTAGTCATATGCTACCATTTCTTTTTAAATCAGAAAACTACCAGTAAGATAGGACCACATAGTATCAAAAGATATAAAAATCCATTAATCTTGATGGCACAGGCTATCCTCCCCTATCAACTGCAGGATTTTCCATACAGAATTGATGTGATCTTCATCTGAAGAGCAGCTTATTTTAACAATCAAACATTTAATCTTGGACTTTGATAGTGTCATTTCTATTGATCTTTGCACAAAACCTAGAAGTAAATTTTGATGATTCAGCCATGAACAATTATGTAGCTAGTGCTGTAGTATCAACTTAAAACGTGAGAACCCTTACAAAAAAAGCTGTCTACATGTAATGATTACATTCCTGAGGTATAACTTTAACAAGAAATTCAATGGATGGATGACATTGCTTGTCCCTCTTATTGTTCTGTTTAACTTTTAAGTGTTTTATTCTTTTGAATGTTTCTGGGAATTTGTTTTACTATTAATGACTAATTGGCATTTGCTGTTCTGTGGGTTAGATCTCCTTGCTGAAGCAGAATCTGGAGATGCAGCTTTCCCAGTCACAGAGCTCTTTGCAACAGCTACAAGCCCAGTTCAGTCAGGAGCGACAGAGGATGACTCAGGAGATGCAGGAATTAGAAGAAGAGCATCAGCAAAGGCATAAGTCACTTCAGGAGGCCCATATCCTTGCCTTTCAAAATATGGAAGAAACAAAAGAGCAAGAACAAAAGGCATGTTCATATGGGTATTCTCTATTATGTAGAAAATGTTATGTACTGAGAGGGAAATGATAAAGACTAAAAACTAGTCTAGTGAAACTATTTGCATAACTACTGAATTTCCTTTTCAGATGTTGTATTTTATAGTAACATTTTTATCTAGTTAAATCTGATTAAGACATTGAAAGTCATCTCTTATACTAGCATTATTTCACATCTTGCTTTATACTCTAGCAGCATGTTGGTATTTGTGTGTATATATATATATATATATGCTCATAAATACTCATGTATGCAGTCACATATATATATGTATTGTGTGTGTGTATATATATTTATATATATATATATAAAATAATTACCAACACACATTTCTTAACAGTAGTTTGAGATGGTCATCTATAAGATTATATTCCAGGTTTGATTTGGAAGAGGTGTCTTTTGTCCATTATATTTACCCAAATTTATGTGTTTTCTGATATTTCCTGTTGATTTACTCCTTTTGTAATGTATTCTAAATTTTCATTGTGTTAAAAATTTGTATAAACTGTTTTGCAACTTGTAAGATAGTTTTTACATCCAGAATAACGTCATGCCTAAGATACTTTGTTCAAACCCCGACTAAACCTGCTTTAAAATTGAAGTGTTGACAAGGCATTGTACTTAAATAGGGTTTGTGTCTTTATGGTTTTGTCTTTTTTCAGTTCAAATCTGAGGTGTACCTTTGCAATGAATATACCAGTTGTCCCCGCATACTTGGTTCACATCATAGAATGGTCTTGGAGCACTTGCTGCATTCAGTTTGTTCAAAATGAAACAAGACGATGTACTCCAGGAGCATTATGCTTAGTACACGTTAATGGGGAGTAAAAATGGGTGTCACTGGGGAGCAAACACTCCCAAAAGTCTTATGTGTACAGTAGACCCATCTATGGATCTGTCTAGTCTAATTGTTAGCTAATGTAAACATAGTTTAAAAAAAAAAAAAAAACATAGTTTTTTTGTTTTTGTTTTTAAAGTTTTCTAACTGTGAGCAGAACAGTTGTTTTGAACACGGGTAATCTTGATAACCAGCAGACCTTGAAAAATTATAGTAGCAGGACAACGTAGTGAGAGAAGAAACTATGAGCAATATCTGTGCTTTTTTTTAGTAATTTCTAGAGTATGCCAGTGCCTGTTTTTGTTTATGTTTGTTTGTTTTGCTGCCAGTTGTTTAATATTTTATAATTCCCTAGGCTGCTATAGAATTAATCTTGTTCATTTGTATTTCATAGGCATTAGAAGAACGTTTACAACAAAAGCATTCAGAAGAACTTCAGGCACTCAAAGAAACACACAAACAAGCCATGGAAGGTTTCAAATTGGAGATGGAACAGGAACTTCAGACTCTACGATTTGAGCTGGAGGATGAAGGAAAAGCTATGTTAGGTACACTGTCTTCAAATTTGCAGATGGGTCCAAAAACAACATTTCTACTCATACAAGTCTACATGTGCGTGCGCACGCACACAAACACACATACATATGTGTATTGTAACACTGTAGTGTATCTCAGTGTCGTTCAAATTTGACCTAATTGTTCCTCTTAAAATCAGTATAAGCTTTAACAGGTAAGTCAAAATTGTTCACTTTCAAGAATCATACTCTTAATTTTTTTGGAAGGAGTAAGCAATGAAATTTCATAATGAATACTTTGGAAATTAACAGAGTATAGAATTGAAGCAGCAGGGTAGTTGCTTTGATTTCTTTGTGTATTGATTTTAGGAGTATGATCCCTAGCACTCTGTCTCTATAGGAAATAAATATTTGAGTCAAGTAATACACTGATACATTGAATTAAAGGTTAGATTGTATTTTGTACTGCAGGAAAGGTTCAAGCTATGTTTAAGAAGATGCAATACTTCAGCCAGTTTAAGGAATGTGAAACAACAAATAAGACAAAACATAAGAAAACTTACGAGAGTTTTATAAGAGTTTGTTCCTTGTTTATTTTCTTAATAATATAGATGAAATGTCATTTTTTTGTGTTTGAAAAAGGAAGCATTTTTTCACAAGCATATTATGATCTTTGAACACGTAATCTCAATCTAGTATATGCAAGATAGATGCATATAGATAGATGAGATAATGTGATAATTATAGAAAGGACAGAGATAACATACTTCTACTCCACAACACTTGATCACTTCACAGTTTTGTGTTTTTGCTGGATCTAAAATTTGAGCAATCATCCCCCCGCCCCCACACACACACTTTTTCTGCTGGCAAAAAGAGCACGAGTCAGTTTTGGAAGGGAATTGGAATGAAGCAAGGAAGATGTCTTGGTAGACAGACTTCAAGAATTTCACATGTAAAAGAAGGTTTTATGGAGGAAAACAAGTATCTGTGAGTGGTAAGGTTTAAAGAATACCGACAGTGGTATAACACAAAATGGTGAGGATTGAGGAATTCCAGAAAGAAACTTCACAGAAGTAGAAAGAGTGGCCTGATACCTGGCATTGATGTCAAAGGCAAGAAGGCTGCAGTACAAGGTAGTATGGGAGCAGAAAATGCAGAAGAGAAGACAAGGAGGATGTCTGTTGAGGCATTTTGGAAGTCTGGAATGTAGAAATTACAAGGGTAGCATGAAAAAAACAAACAAAAAAGTAAAGATAAATTGCATCACTCCAAGCAGGAGATAAGTACACAGAAGGGATTTTCTTTTCAGACAGGAAGGAAAAGTCAAATTTTAGAAACACTGCAGAGAAAGAGCTACAACAAAAAAGACATGCATGTCTTTTTTATTTGTTAACAGCAGCCAAAAATGGTAGATATAAGCCTTAAAACAAATAGTTAAATATATGTAGAAAGAAATGTTTTTCTAAGGGCTGTGACATTTCACTGATGTTTTCTGTCTAACCCCTGCTTTCTTTGTCCATGTTATGTGTCAGGAAGTTATCACTGGGAATGCAGTGGGTTTTTTTGTGGTGAGGTACGAACATATCTCCTCTGAGAAAACGAACATCTTATCTTGTACAATGCACATCTGAATAAAATTTCACTCATGTCAGTATCTCTGTTCCCAGAACTCTATCTTCTTGTACCACCTGAGCATCTGTTCCACTTCATTTAGCTCAGTCTTTCTACCAGAAAAAAAGAAAGGAGACATCCTGTAGTTAGAGAAGTTTCAGCTAGACGTTGGAACTCATCAAAGTTGGACTCTTGTCTATTTTTGTTTGCAGTCCCTGACCCACTATTTGGAGTGGACTTACACTGTGGTTAGTTTTGACCAGTTAACATCATTTTACTGTCTGGAGAAGATTTCTGAAGAACGTATTTAGGAGAACTCCCACCAAATAAGAGTAATTGTTTTATCTGGATGGTATTTAGTTTCTGCATCAGTATTTCTACCACTGTCCTTTGTAGCCATAGAAGCATAACTTTGTATCCTCCGTCACATTATTACTTGCAGTCGCCTCTCACAGATAAGTCCTTTGTAAATGTAGGTCTGTAGTCACGAAGTGTATGAAGAGTTGAAGCTTAATTTAAGTGAAACTGTGAGACACTGAAATCCAGAACTACAGTCCCGAGAAGTATAGTTTCCAAAACACTAAAGTCTCCATCTCTTGAGAGGAGACAGGGGAAAAAAAAAAAAAGAGGAAAAAAAAAACACATTTCAGGTTTGTTTGCAAAGTTTAGTTAGTGCCAAAAATGCTGTTTGTACATGTATTTGTAGAAGTGCCTTCTGTCTGAGCAGAGGTGAGCAGTTCAATGACTGTTACCTGCCCGAGCCTACCTACAAAGCAGATGCTCACACTCAAGGGTCTCTGAGACGGCCTTCCACCCCCAGTGTTGACAGGCAAGCTCCTGTTATAATTTACTTGGATAGGTATTGCTCGGAAAGCACAGAACCCACAGGCAGTTTTATTCAGGATGATGGTGCTGGTGCCTCTCTCTTGTATAACAGTTTACTGCATGGAGCAGTTCTTTCCCAGTTAAAGCAGCACTGGGTGGCCACACACACTGTGTCTGTTCTGTGGAGCTGAAACCAGTTTTCAGTGAGTAAATGAAGAGTGATCATTCTGTTTAATTTGTTGGTTCTCCAATTGAGAAGTGAAGCTATTCAATAAACCTAGCAAAAGTTAAAACAAAATAATGTATTTTTTTCATACAATGTGGAATGGACCTGTAGAATTCTATACCAGAGGACATTTTAAAGTGCTTTCAGAATGAACCGGATGATTTTGTGGGGAAAAAATATACTGAGGGCTATTAAAAATAAGACAAACCTTTGATTTGGAAAGGTCCCTGAGATCTAAATTGTTGGTGACTAGAAATGTATTTTCAGGCAGTATCATTACGTGCTTGCCTATGCTCGAGCTTTTCTTTAGGGATCTGCTGTTGTATTCGGGACAAGGTAGACCTTTGGTCTATGACAGTATGGTCATTGTTATGCTCTATCTTTCAAAACTTTTCATATTCTGAGATGCCTAATAAGTCACACTCACGTAGGAATTTAGATGGAGTCTGAATATGCATCCTCCATGTCTGTGAATTGTTGGAATACTGCTCATCTCAAAATGTTTTTAAAAGGTAGCTGACGTATCATAGCAGCAAAATGATAATTTAATGAATATGGGATTTTATAAATACAGAAATTTTAAAAATATGTTAACTGAATGAGAAAGTTGAGTTGAGGATTATATCAAAATTATGTAAAGTGCAAGGGAAGCTGATGCAAAGTGATTTTTTCTAAAACAGAATGATTCCTAAGTAAAAAGGCAAATGTTGCAGCTGAAAAACATCATTTCATCCTTGCTTCCAGTTGACAGTAAAAGCTTAGCATGCATCTAGCCAAGGATGTCACTAAGGTAGAGGAAATAATTCTCTTAAAATCTAGGAAAAACGTAAATCTCGCTTTTAATCTGATTTAATCTGTGATGGAGAAAAATGCAAGTCACAAAATCTGGTAAACAAGAACACTGAAAATATAAAAAGAAGTGGAAAGTAATTATGGAGGTATAAGAAAATATACAAGAATCATAAAATATTTGAAAGATATAAATTAATGACAAGGAACATTTAACACGAGAGTGAATGACATCAGGAAAATTTTAATACAGAAGTAGTAATAATCTGGCATATGGAATGTCGGTGACAGATAATTAAAATATAAGTGGAGAAAAGTTCTTTCTTCTTAATACTGACAAACTTGTTATCATAATCAGTGACACTATTTGTATTTAATAACTAATTCTCACCCAAAATTGAAAAGGTAAGTATTAGAAGAAAAATATAAGTGAAATGTAGTCCAAAGGACAAATAATGTAATGGGAAAGGTCTTGACTTTGCCTGAAGAAAGGGGAATTCCTGTTCTACAACAGACTTCTTCTAAGGGAAGACACTTCATCTCTTGTTTTCTTTCCCCTCTGTAAAACTGGAATAAGAATGAATCATTCCCCACCTTCAGTAGTATCAGGAGAGCAAACATAGTTAAGATCATGAGGTGCCCAAGGCACTGTAGTTAGGGAGTTTGTATTAAAATACCAGAAGGAACAGTGGCACGCACCAATAAGAATTCATGATAAATTTCATTTAGAGACTTGTTCTTTAAAATGTTCTCATCAGTTTCCTTCTGCAGAAGCTTCCAACGTGTGTATGTATAGATGGTTGAATATGCACATATAAAACCCATTTGCAAAAATGAATAAAGTACTCACATTTGGAAAAGTTGATCCCATTTTCAAATCCGGCTATAAATACTTTCACATAATAGGCCATGCTTTTGAAGAAGGGGTAGAGAAACCATCATTCTAAGGTATATTCTAGTAGCTCGTATTTTAATATTGAATAAATCCAAGTCTGTCTAAACCTTTGTGGCTGTGGAGCTCGAATGAGTTCAACCTATTCAACAGAAATTTCATGTGGCTCATATAAGCAGTGTGTGTTAGGTCAGTGGCACTACTTGAAGGAGCTGGACTGTTATTGTTAATTAATAGTAAATATTTGCAAAATAAGATTTTCTTTTTGTTCACGATAACTAGCTTCCTTGCGCTCAGAGCTAAATCATCAACATGCAGCAGCAATTGACCAACTAAGGCACAACCATCAACAGGAACTGGTAGCTGCCAAAATGGAGCTTGAAAGAAGCATAGAACTTGGCAGAAGACAGGTAGGAGGCATTGCTGGCAACTTGTTGTAAAATAATCAGTGTTTGTTTTCTATTAGCTGGAGGCAATAACTGTTGTAGAAATGTAAGGAGGAATTTACTCTTTGAAAGCCAGCCAGCACCAGCAGGTAATGCATCCCTACCAGTTAACCTAAATTTTTTTTGCTTAGCTTTTTCTTCCTTCAGCAAACTTCTTTAGAAGCTTAGTAAAGGCTGTCATATCAAGGCAGTTTCCATTTAGAGTTGTGCAGCCATCTTGGAACACACTGACTTGCCTTGGGGGGAAAGTGCTGATTCCTGCAAAATTCTACTTGTCCTCAGTGGCCAGCAGGACTTAAAAAGAAAAAAAAAAAAAAAAAAAAAAAAAAACAAAACAAAACAAAACAAAAAAAACTACTTCTCTCCAACACCAAAGTGATACGGTGTCAAATTATTGCTTCAAACAAAAATGTAGCTCAGTATCTTTTATTTTCAGCACCAAACTGGAAAAGATAAATTAGCTTCTGAAGAAAGTAGAGAAGACCTAACAACTTCATATATAAAAACAAAACCCCTAAAGCTAGTATGGATTACAATTGTTTTCATCAACCAAGTGATTCATTCACTTATATTTTTAATTTTTCATGTTATACAGAATCAGTTTTTTCCACTAGCAACTAAAATTTAAAGCTTCATCTCTATTTGAAAGGAAGCCAGACTCCTGAAAAGTAGAGAACAAAGAAATTTCTTCATCTGCATACAGAATAGGCTTTTCAGGATTCACTTACTAATAGTCCAGTACCAGTGAAGTGGAGTGATTTTACAAGTAGGTTAATAGAGGAAATATTTGATTGGATATAGCCTTTACAGCATGACATTCAAGGACGAGCCTTTTTTATTTATTTATTTTTCCCTCCCATGTTCCTTGTGTCCTTGTGGGTTTGAAAGCATGAGCACTACAGGCAAAAATGTGGTGCTGTCAGCAACAATGAAAGAAAACATGGAGTATTTAATAGGATGTAGTTTCAATGTCCTGTTTAAGCTTAGAGACACCCAAGTAGGATGTAAGAAACCAAGTTAAAATTTAAGAGCATGTGTTTGATCCAACCAAATGCCTTGTACTTTTGACTTCACCACAGTAAGCAGTTAAGTACATACTTCAGCTATACTGAAGGCAAAGCAATCACTTGTTTTTTCATGTATTGGGATGCCTGTCACTTTACAGGATCAGATGAACAAGATGCAGAGACATGAGAATGGGATGATTGTACTTGCTAATTTTTGAAATACTTAAATATGTGGACATAACATTTTTCTTAAATAACTTTTCATAACTTTTTTTTTTCCTTTTTTTTTTCTTATAGCTTTAATATAGGCTTTCTATGGGGAGGAAGAGAGTTATTTTTAAAACTCCGTTTTTAAGGATATACAATAATATTTGTGCATTAAGATATGTTTGTATTTCCTGGGTGCATAAAGGCACAAAACACAATTATACATAAAACTACTTCAAAATCTTTGCTTTTATTCTATTTGCACAAAAAGCAAGGTTTTTATTATTATGATATTAATTATTGTGCAACTGTAAGAAGTGGGATAGATGGGAATGGAAAACCCTGAAAAAAGTTTATTTTATTCTTTGCATACTGGTTGTAAATGTTATCAAAACCATTGGGATTGGATCTAGATAAGTTTTCCAGATGTTAACTGGATTGGAATTTCTTAAGCGAAAAGAATGACTTCTATTGATTTATTGGACACAAAGTAGAATCATAGAATCATAGAATATCCTGAGTTGGAAGGGACCCTTAAGGATCATCAAGTCCAACTCTTGACACTGCACAGGTCTACCCAAAAGTTCAGACCATGTGACTAAGTGCACAGTCCAATCTCTTCTTAAATTCAGACAGGCTCGGTGCAGTGACCACTTCCCTGGGGAGCCTGTTCCAGTGTGCAACCACCCTCTCCGTGAAGAACCCAAGTAAATATTATATAAACTAAAACCACACATTAGGGGCATTTTAAGTGATATTTTATACTAAGAAATTACAACAAACCAAAAACCAACACGTGTAAGTGTAAACATTTACATAGATGGGCTGTACGACGTGTATTGTGCTGTGAGATATTTCTGACCCTTGTATTTGTACATGCATTAGAGAAGAGACTTCTGAATTATAGTGTTTATGGGCACAGTGCATACATCTTACACTATTTCATCCCATTGTATGGGGTTGTGAGGGGAAAAACAGATATGATTGTCCTTCAGCTTCCCCACATTGTATGTTCAAGAGGTAGAAATTCCTAAATTCCCAATCCCATAGTTCTTTGTAGTAGTTGTTTTTGTTGTTGTATGTTTGGCAAAAGGAAAATGTAGTGAAATACACAAACTTTATCAGGCAACGACAATGCTTTAAATTCTCTCACAAATGTTTACTTGTTACATAACTTTTGATTACATTGTTAGCTGTACTTGCACACAAGAAAAAAAAAACTCTTAAGTTTTAATTGTAATTTGTGTCAGCATAAAAAAAAAAAAGAAAAAGAAAATATATTGAACAGAAAATTCTGCTTAGCTGTTGTCTTCTGAAAACAAGTATCATGCTTTTGAGAGGCAAGTCTAAATAGTTTTTGCTGCTGCTATTTATGTCATAGGAGAAAGAATTTTTATGCCGAATATCAGACCTCCAAGATGAACTGAGACATCGAGACCATCATATAGCTGAACTGGACAAGGAGATTCTGCATCTTCATGACAATATAAG
Organism: Anas acuta; assembly: GCF_963932015.1. Lineage (NCBI taxonomy): Eukaryota > Metazoa > Chordata > Aves > Anseriformes > Anatidae > Anas > Anas acuta. The sequence goes on from NC_088981.1 coordinate 66,553,781, forward strand.
TGCATTGACCAAGGAACTAGAGTTCAAAGGGAAAGAAGTTCTTAGAATACGCAGTGAATCTAACCAACAGATCAGGTATGAATTTTTCCATTCTGAACTCAAACACTTATTGTCTCACATATTGTTTTACTTAAGATATTTTATCATTTGCAGCTTTTAATTTATCCTTTTAATCAAGGGGCAGTATATACCATTTATTTTTCTTCATAAAAAGCTGTGCCCATTACTGGTACAGTTAGTGAATATTACCATACAGTTAAGCTGCATTTCAGTTACACACTTTGGCATATTTTAATAACAGTCTGCTCAAGTGTGTGTTTTTTTTTTGTTTAATTCATTATGCTTGTTTATTAAAAAATAAAAAAGCATTAAAGGAGATGCATATTCAATGAAATAAGCTAGAATATTGGAGGACAGTAAGTAGTGGGTTTTGAAGAATAATTCCTTTCTGTGTTGTCTGGTATTGTGTAAAAGCCGTTAAAAGCATGGCAGAAATTCATGATGAACAAATCAGTCTGATTATAGAATAACTCTTTTTTTAACAAAAAATAAATTAAACAGGATGCATGAGCAAGATTTAAGCAAGAAACATGAGAAAGAGCTGGATGTCTTGGCAGCAGATCACATCAGAGAGAAACAAAGTATGCTGGCAGATTTTAATAAGACCCAAGAGCTGCTCAAGGAAATTAATTCAGCTTTACAAGTTTCGTAAGTTTTGTTGAATTAAAAAAGTTTGTATGTAGCTGCATTTGAGTCAACATTAGTTCATTCTGGTGTCCATAAGTCACTGAAGATACTGCAGAGGTGCAACAGTACAAAAACCTTACTGAAATATGAGGCCTATTGCTGTATTTGTTGGACAACAAAATTGTTGTAAGCCTTAGGGGAATTAACCAAGATAATTGTTAGTGATTTGAGACCAAAAATTTTCAAGGAGGAAAGATATTAAATATGTGCTGTTCTTAAAAAAATAAATAAATAAATAAATAAATAAATAAAAATAAAAAAAATATTTTTTCTCAAACATTAATGCATATTTTTGAGAATACAAAAGTTTCTTCAGCAAGTTTAAAACTAGTACAATAAGTACAATATTAGCTATTTAGAAGCTTGGTTATACCAAATTAGTGTTGCAAACAGCTTCCTTAGGTTTGCTAGGAAACCTAGGAAAATTAGTGTCTGAAATGGATTATACAAGTTTAATAGAATACTTATGATGCTTCTGAGTCAAAACGTCACCTGGGGTTTGACTATGTCAGGGCAGGAGTGGTGTGGTAATATGTTGTCTAGCCAGAGTTTCCTTGTCTTCCATGATCTTCATTCTTTATCCGTGTCTGTGATGTAGCCCATTTGGTCTGCAACCCCATGTTTCTTGCTAATGCTCCATAGGGCATTGAGAGCTTCCTGACACAAAGTGGTCACCAAGGGATTTGTATGTGCAGCACAAATTGTATGGCAGAGAGAATAACTGGTTCTAACTACATGATAGGAAATTCCTCTAAGTAAATAACAACTAATAATGGACAGTAAAACCTAAATGCATCTAATTCTGTCTTAACAATATAAGCACTCCAAAAGTGTCAATAATCGAGTATAAAATTCTAGTTCTTACTCCCTCTAATCATACGCATGCACAGTTCTCTGAATATCTGAAAGTAAAATGACAGCTGTGCGTAACTCTGTATTGTACTCTGGGGATCTGTATGCAGTAGCTTAACCTAGCATAAAATGTATACACGGAAATTAAGCCAGCTGAGCATATTGCTGTTCTGCTGAGTCAAAGGCATTTTCTGCAAATAAAAACAGTCACGATGTTCATATTCGTAATGTTTTATATAAATAGATTACATAATCTCCTCAAGTTATTTACAGGTTGTTTGAAGGCTATAATTTAATATGCACTGTTTTTTCATTTGCAACACAAAGTCAAAATTACTTGTGGAATTAAGTTTGAGCTGACTAAGACACCTTAAATTCATAGTTTTTTCCTTAGGAATATTTTTTTCACCTGGATCTCTTCTGAAACTTGGTACTCTGATCTATATGAATGCTGAATATGTGAGACAAGTATTCTAGTAGTTTCCTTTTGAACTGTGTTTAGCATCATGAACATTGTGTCTGTTTCACAGATACATAGACATTTGAAATTATTGTGTGTCTTCAAAACTTGTTCTTTAAAAAGAAACAAGGAGTTACTTGCAGTTACTTGCACGATTCCCCTCTCAGTTGGCTTATTTCACTTCTCTCCTTTAATGCTTTCCCACTAGGCATTTCAGATTTCTTCCTGTTGTTGTTTTTTTTTGTTTTAGTTTGGTTTTTCAAGCATTTATCAATTGTGGCATTTCTTTTAATTCACATATCCTAATATCCAGGTTTTATTGCTTTTCTTTTGCAGCTCATTCCTTTATTTCAACTCTAATGGTACTAAGTTGCTTTTGCGGAGAGGAGTTAGTTACCTGTTAGTCTTCGGTGTTCTTGGATATCTTTGTCCCATTATGTTCCACTTGAACTGAGGAAGATGGTGCCAGCATCCAGTATTATAAGCATGCGTCTTTATTCAGAGTAGTCACCTATTAAAAGAAAAATGATATTGTTTGGTTTCTTCACTAAGAAAGTCAATTGCCAGCTTTTAAAATTTGCATTATTATTAAATATAAAGCAATGTAGTTCTTTTATTATACGTTATAACCAGTCTCAGCTATGTCTGCTGTAGTTGTACTGTCCACTTTTTTTTTTTTTGAGTGCCTTGTTTTCAGTCTGGCTTCCAAGAGGCCTCTTTTCAAAGAACTAATACTGCACGTACAAGAGGGATGTTAGGATTTTAGAATTTTGCACAAAATTTCACTTACTGTAGCAAAGATTATTTATTTATTTATTTATTTATTTATTTATTTATTTATTTATTTATTGATATATTTTAACTAGACAAAGCTCAGTGTTAATATAGAATTAACTAACTTCAAAGAGAAAAGAAAATGATCTTCTGTTTTTATTCTTTGAAATCTCTTTTATACAAATCAAAGTTTTGACTTTATTCACTCATCATTTAACACTGGATCAGACTAAAGGGGGTATTTTTCTTTCCTATAAAGTTTAGAAGAAATGGAAGAAAAATATAAAAACAGAGAATCGAGACCAGAAGACTTGCAGCTTATCTCAGAACTGAAAGACCTAATTGCAGAGCGGGACCAACTCATAAAGAAATTGATTGTAAGACTTTTATGCTCTCTTGGTTTAATATCTTGACAGGCATAAATGTTAATCTAATATGAAGTGTACAAAATTCATTAAAGAGCCAATGCTGATAGCATGTATTTGTATTCTTTAATACATTATTCCTGTGGTTCTAGTGCCTCATAATAGTAAAACTAATTAGATGCAAAGAGTTTTGTACAATCAAGCATAATACGTTATTACAAAAAATATTGCAGTATGACCTTGATCAGACATATCCTATTTGCAATCTTGGAATAAGAAGTGAGCCATGTAAGCCAAATAAGAAATGGTCTCTTCTATGAGCTTTTTAAGAAGGTTTCCAATTTCCTGATGCACTGAGTTTCTCAAACTCACACTTCAGCAGCCTTGCTCAGATTAGTCTGATTAGATCCTAATTCAGAAGCAAGAAGGAATGAGGAAAGTTCAAAGTAACTAGAGATCAGAAATCAACTATACTGAATCCTTACCAGTGCATAATCGTGCATAATCCATTGAGCTATACTCACTCTCTTACAACATATACAACAGAACTGCATAAATAGAAATTATTTAGTATTTACATATAATAATATACAAAACATGAAATGTAGTTTTTAGAAATATCAGTTCCTTTAAAAAATGTAAGCATAAATTTATTTGAGATCACTTTCTAGAAAGATTTGGCCACTAACTGATTGAGAATGCATAAAAAGAAGTTTCTATTTGTTCTTCTTTTTAGGAGGACAAAAAGTTCTATCAGCTGGAGCTAGTTAACAGGGAGACTAACTACAACAAAGTGTTTAATGCAAGCCCAAATGTTGGTGTTATTAATCCATTGGTGAAGGTATGTTTCATGGGCTTCAATGCTAAAGTGAGAAATAAGAAATCTAAAGTTAGCATATAGTAAAAAGAAGAAATGTGTGTGTGCGTATGTACATATATCTCTTTTTTTTTTTACTGAGTGACATGTTCAAAACAAGGAACATCATGTTTCCATTTGTCTCTCCTGATTTTTGTATACATATTTGTTTCTTATGTACATGTATGTATAGCATAAAACACAGTTCCTTCTCACAAAACTCTGAAGTCAAAACAAAAAAGTGACCCTACAGAGGACATAAATATAATAGAGAATAGTGACATATATATGTCACTATATAATATATATAATAGAGAATAGTAACATCCTCATATATATAATATATAGCATATATATAATAGAGAATGGTAACATCCTCAAACAGCTTTATTTTCAAATGATTTTTATTGGTTATTATGGAAAATGCAAGGACAAATTTATTTTGCAGATGGTGCTCAGGATATAAGACCACTAGAAACACAGACAGAGCAGGGACACTAAAGAAAAGGAATAGGGGTGAAAAGAGGAAGAAGAAAAGTATGAGGAGAGCTTAGAATGAGTCTGAGTAGAAAAAGACAGACTAATAATGGAGAACTGGAGTGACAAACTGGGTATAGAGTGTAAGGGCAGTAGGAGATAGAAGTCAGCCTCCAACCTTCTGAGTTACTGTTGCATCCTATATGAGCAAAAACACTTCAGTAGCAGCCTTTTCCAATTCTCTCCAGCCTGGTGAACAGCAACCAATGGAGGCTACTGTACAAACAGGCGTAGTAGCCTCCCTGTCACTTAAAAAGCCAGCAACATTCCTACATGAAGAATAGTCTGCAGTTGGGTACCTTCATTCTGTCTCTTTCCATCACTTTAGCAGTAAGAATGAGTCCTCTGACATTTCCTTCTTCCTTGTAATAATCCATAGGTTATTTCACCTGCATGGAAAGGGAAAGGATTTTTCCCAGCTGTGAGGTCCACTTTGGAGCTAAACAAGCTCACGCAGGTATCAGAGAACAGTTGGAGTCGAAACATCCTTTATGCGTTCGGGAAATGGGTAACAAAACAATTTTGGTCGAGATTCAGTTCCGTATTGATGCCTTAATTTATATGTCTGCATGCTAGTATCTACATGTACACTGTGCGTCTAAATTCCTGTTAGAGCCAAGGGATATCTCATTAATGAAGCTTGCAACAGACTTGAGCATAGAGTCGGTATCTAGTATAGGGTGCGCAGAATCACTCTCTTAAGTTCTCTAGGCTATGTTGTTCACAACCATGTCAGTTATGAAGATTATATGTAGAAACTCAGATTGCCACAAGTCCAGACAGTATGGGAAAAAATAAAGATAAACCAAATAAAGCAACATAGTTCTTGCACAGTTCAGGGTTCTTTGACATTGGAGTAATTTTACCTAAGATCGAGTTGTTTGGTTATCAAGTAAGCAGGTTGGGCAGAACGAATAGGATGTCATTGTATAAAAGAAGGTCTGTCTCTGTCATTTAAGAGATCAGGCTGTGTTATTTAGCTAATCTTACGGTTTCACATCAGATCAGAGTATTTCTCAGTTCTCAACAAACTGTCAACACTCTCCGACATTTTTCAGGAGTCCAGCAGCTCTGACAAGCTTACCTGCTGGTACCTAACTCTTATGAATGTCTGCATAAAAGAACTTAGCAGTCCTGGTGTTGTCTCTGCTAGGCCCAAACTGATCTGAATGCTTTGTCTTTGTGTGAAAGGTTGTTTGAAAATTTTGGAAGTTTGTCTGAACCACTTCATTTTAAAGATGTGAAATTTAACCCTTGAGTATATAAGTTTGTGTTTTGTGTGAAGTCTGAATTGTTTGGGAAAAGTACTTCAACATCAGATTTCCGTAGAGAAAATTCATATACTTTTATCATATGTTTCTAGCTCTTAAAATCCATAAGACTTTGAAACAGTCTTATATTCCAGAACATTTTGATCTCTCATTTCATGAATTGTGGAACATGTTACTTTATCAAAGCACATGCTGTGTTGTTATTGGAGAATGAATTACAAACAAACTGAAAATTTAATTATCTTTGAAATAATAAAATGACAGAATTTATGAGTTACTATATGCTTTGCACATTAATACAAAATTACAACCATTGCAGTTTTTATTAGACCTTTTTTCAAGTTTATGCAGTGGATCTGTTTAGTCTTTTATTGGTAGATCTGCAGTTTTGTAATACTTTGCATAAATTCCATAGCAACAATACACACAATTTAGATTCTCTAGATTTGACGGCTTCAGAAGTGTAGAGTTTTATAGAAAATAAGATACAAACTACAGTATTTTCAAAGCATTTATATTGATAAATACAGTGTCCAGAAATGAGCCGGTTGTGAAGTGCAGATTTAACTACAGTGTGTGCTATACACAGTTTTAATTACAGAGTGTATTATCTTGCAGGTGTGTTCTACATACATTTGGTTACTTTTAGCAAACTGTTTTTCAATTCTTGCCTCTTCAGCCTGAGGAAGTACAGTGTTCAGGATGATTTTAGTTTAATCTTTTACAGCTAATGGCATTCCTCTGTGATGATTTAAAAACAAAACAAAACCAAACCCTTTTTTTTTTTCTAGTATAGCTTTCTGTTCAGTATTATATTTCATTCTTAGTTTGACAAGCACATGCACCACTGGCCTACAGAGCAGTATTTGCACCTTTCAACTTTGAAGAGGTCAAGTAGTGAAATCAGATAGCAGGGAGCTAAACAGAAGAGTACAAACAAACAAATAGCAAGACTGTCTCCATTTGAACTGTAGGCCACCCATGAATAGAGCAGCTCTTCTATTGAAAGTTTTTATTATATACTCAATTAATAGATAATTCATGAGAATAGATTAATCTTATTTTTTTAAATAGGGTGTTTTCTTAATAATTTTGTTGTTGACATGGAATATTGAATAGAAGTCAGAAAACACACATGGCATTCTGTCACAGTTATTTTTGAAGACCTAGAGAACTATTTGAAGCATTTTTCTGCATGAAAATGTATAAGAGCACAGAGGATAAATACTGATTCCTTTGTATGATGTGTTGTGGAGAGTAAAACAGTGAAATCGAAATAAAGTTCTTCAGTATTTTGTGTCCCCTGAATACTATCAGTAGTATTAAGAAAGGAAGAAGGTTCACTTGTGCCATCTGGTGTTTAGAAGTGTTAGCTGTAGCAGCTTTACCAGCATGGCTTTTTTTGAGCATCTGAACTCTCACACAGTATTATTTTCATCTTCAGCAGGATTGCTATAATGCTTACTGTAAGGGCACAACTGCACTTAAAGAAATGTAGCTGCTTTTCTAGGTTCCAAGTTTTACTGACCAAAATGTGCCTCGGTAATGGGGTGAACCCTGTTGTAGAGATGTACTTTTTTCATCACTGAAATTTGCTGTAATTATATTTGGCAGGAGAGCTGTTTCACTAATACTAAGAAAAGAATTAAGTAAAGATGAAAGGTTTAAGAAAACCTTGGTGGAAAACTTGCTATCTTAAGTGTTTTAGAATAGAGCAACATGTTATACTGGAAGATATTTAAAAATCATGTACTTGTTGATTATTACACTAAGTCTTAATAACTTAATCAACTTGATTAGAAATGCGTGAAATCTGTGGTGGTCAAAGCAAACAGTAAAACTACTATTAGAAAAAAAATCCAGTCCATTCCAATTGCTCTCCTTCCTATCCTCCCTCTTACCCCCAGAAAAATAACACCACAAAAAAAAAGAAAAAATAAATAAAATTTAAAAAAAAAAAATCCTAAATTTGCAAATCTCCTCATCTGTCCTGGCGCCTTCCTTACATTTGTTATTTTTAATGCAGCAAAAGAAGAAGAACGATAAATCAACAAACAGGTTTGTGAGTGTCCCCAATCTAAGTGCTCTGGAATCTAGCGGAGTGGGCAATGGACATCCTAACCGCCTGGACCCCATTCCCAACTCACCCATCCACGATATTGAGTTCAACAGCAGCAAACCACTGCCACAGCCAATACCACCCAAAGAGCCCAAGACGTTTTTGAGGTGAGCACTGCCTCACCAATCTTTTTTTCTTTTTCTTTTCTTAACTCAGGAAAATTTTGCTTTTGTACTGAGCCGAATCCCACTTGCTTTACGAACCTTTCAGAAGTACAAGTGCTATTATGAATTTTCAATTTTTACATAATATTTGTAACCTCTTTATAGTATTCCTTTTTATTGTAGACCTTGTTGAAACATGAAGTATTCTCTCACTTTTTCCTAAATCCTGAACTTTGAAAACCTCTCTAGATACCTTAACAGAATCATGTGCTTCCAATTGTTTACATATATGAACAATTGTTCTAAATGTTTGTGTTATTTGCTGATTGTCATTTAGGAAGTGATACCAGCACAGAATTTCTTTTATTCAGTATTGCGTGATGATGGTTTTATGTAAGAAAACTCTTCTCTGTGCTACATGAATGTTTTGTGTTTCCCCTTTCCCCACCAATATCAAACTGCTTCATAGGTGATTTTACTACCAAAACAGGAAACGTACACGCTTGGGTGCTTAATGCCGAGCTTCTGGTAGTTAAAATCAGCATTGAAGTCTAAAGTAATTCATAGATTTATATAGCAAATTATTAACTTTAAAATTGTTTCTTAGAGGTAGCATTTTAATTGTTTTGCTTTATGTGGCTACACATATAAAAGGCACCGAAGAAGTGCTGTATCCTGTGTTTAATAGGTACTGATCTTTTGTCTCCAAGTTGGCAGCTTAAAGTGATGTAGAGAATTATCAATTCGCACCTGCCTGTTGATGCTTTCTTTTGGTTGTGGCCCGTGAAAGGCCACATACCTAGCAATTACCTATTATAAAAGGAAACAAATAATAGAATATAAAATAGATAAGTAAAAACAGTTTATGGCAAGAAAACAATCTTTAAAAAAGTTAAGTAAGTTTACTTTTTCCTGTGCATGTCATGTGCATGACTGTGGTCAGGTATCTATAATATGCATGTGCATGAACTTGTGGACTGTGATGCTGGAGTTTCTATTCCAAAATGTTTTGTGCTTTGTATCATCCAGTAATACAGTAGGGATTTTTTTTATTGTGTTTTTTTATTGATAAAGGAACTTAATTGTATAATTAGATCTAAATCAAATTAATTTTGCTCTTGATTATTTAATAAGGATTTTAATGGTTCAAAGGAGAATCAAATCTTGTTTTTCCCAGCATATTATCAAATATTAAATGTGTGCATGAACAACAATGCAAGTGATACTTGTGGTCAGTGTAAAGTATTAAAACAGTCTGTATTTTTGTTCAGTTGCCAACCAGTCTCTGTGAGCACATGTCTACGAATATGATGCTTGCATCATATTTCTGAAAATTAACTTTGCCACAGGAAAAGGATGCTAAAAGAGGACCTTGTACAGTCACGCTTTTCCAATAAAACCCTTTTTATTCTTCTGAAAACACGTCTGTTTATGAGATTTTAAATTCCATTTCCCAAAGTATTATTTGCCCACCCTGTAATGTGGCTGCTGAACTGACTTGTCTGTGCTGCTGATGCTCTCCAATGGAGTGGATGATCACAGATTCTGTAGGGAGACATTAAATCATATCCAGAGGCACACTGATTAATCCAAGGAAAACCAGGCTATATTTTCTGTGTTGTTTTTTTTTTTTCTTTTTTCCTCCTAACTTTGGTACTCTGTTTAGTTGTGGGTTAATTTTTTTTTTTCTTTCTATGAATTTAGCCCTCCTCAGACTGATGCTTCACCAGTGGCTTCACCAGATCCACAACGCCAGGAGTGGTTTGCCCGATACTTCACATTCTGAGAGATGATTTGTTCTTGTGGCACAGCGTGACGTGGACTGTTTATCAGAGCATGACCTTAAGTAAACCCTCATGTGAACAAGCTTTCCTGTAATTTGTCAAACACTGTGAATGAGAAAGTATTTGTCTTTCTGATTTGAAAATGCACTGTATTTCATGTGATATTTGTTGGAATCACTTGACATGGTACTATATAATGTGTGTAATTATAACTATTATTTTTATTTAAAATGGAAGAACCTTTAAACTTTGTAAGTACAACATAATAAATTTTGGTAGAACAAACATAATGCTTTCCCCCTTTTTCCTATAAATGTTTTCTTTGATTTCAGGTAAGGCTTTCCCCCCTAGAAAAAATCGCATGGTTGTTATAAATACAATTTAAATTGTAAAAGGAAAAAATATATATATCTCACTCTCTCTCCAATTTGGGCAAGATATGTTTAATCCATCCCAATTCTATTATGTTAGCATTTTAAAAACTCTCCTCTTTCTAACATTTAAAAGCCTTTTTTCTAACATTTCAAAGGAAGAATGTGAAATAAATCAAAATCAGTGTAGCTGCTAGCCTTCAGAGCAGAGTGATTTTGACAAGGCCATAAAAACAAACCAGATACTGTTCATTGGGGCAGGGGTTTTGACTTCTTAACTTCTGCCTCTGAGACTTTGCCCTCTAGTTATAATTAAAATTTTATCATTGAATTTAAGCAGAAACTGGATTCACAGATTATGTATTTATTTTATTAATACTAACAAAGACAAATGCTTGAAACTTTTAGAATACTATGTACTAAGTATCTCTGCATAAATCAAGAATCTACATTTTGAGCTTGAAGTCCTGCTTTGGATAAAAATCATGTCTGAAAAAAAAAAAAGCCTACAAAAAAAAAAACAAAACCACACAACTTTTTCCCAGTTCTACGTATTACACATATAGATCTTGAGAATTTAATTACCTTCAATTGTCTATATTAAAGGGTTTTCTTTTCTTAAAACTAATCTATGAACATGTTTTTTCAGCTAGTGAGCATGATTCTCCAATCTACACCTTTTATGATGCCAGTGTTGTTCCAGAAATTTGCTGCAGTATATTGAAAAAGCCCATTGTCTCTTTTGTATTTTTTCATTCAAAGATTACCACAAAGTAATTCACACTGGTAGTCTCAGGGAGAAAATTGTCTCTTTGTTTTATGAATGTATTTTTAAGCTGAATCTCTTATCTTTTAAAAGCAGGAAAATTTGTTTGAGTTGTTTGAATAAGGTTTTAGTTAGCATATACAAAGGTCTTGAACTTTAATATTCATCTGAAGCCCTAACTACATATTTTTTTTCCTTGTATGCACAAAGGTAAATACCCAGATGAAGATACTTGCTAATTACAATGAGTTTTATATGTAGTATATGTATAAATGAAAAAATTTGTATGTTTTCATATAAACAATATAAAATATTCTAAATGAACATTTTAAATCTTCTTATAATTTTGCTTGAAAACTCCACTGAAAGCTGTATTCTGGTGATGCTGCTGTGGATTAAAGATGCATACAGCAAACTTTCTGTAGCTGGTGGACTCAACTGTAGGTATATGCAACTTTTTAATTTTAGAAGAAAGCCATATTGGGCAAAATGTCAGATTTCTTGGCTCTTACCCGAAATAAAATACACTAGCTCATTTTGTTATAACGTTCTGAAGTGAGTGTTGCGTATTTTTTCTTGCATGCTTTGCAAAGTATATAAGGGGCTTTGTCTGCCATCCTCCGCTTCCTGTGTAAATTTTTATGTATGAAATTAATAGCTGTGAACAATAATTGGATGATAATGTGTGCATTCACTTCACCTGATCATATTTTTAGACTTCAGGAAAGGCTTGTTTTTTTTTTGTTTTTTTTTTTACTAGCACAGGGATTTGTCTTTTACAGGGAGAAGAAAGTTAAGAAGTTACCATGTCTGCCAAAGTCAGCAGCAGCTGTTCCACTATCAAATCAGTCTCTTAAAAAAAAAAACAACCTAAAGAGAATAGGAAAAAGTGAGTTTCTACCAAATGGCATTGAGAGCACTGTAATACGTATTCCCCAAAAGTCTGGCATTTTGGATTAATACAGGAACTGGCATTATCACAATACCATCGTTTTCTTGATCTTTGCAGCATCTGGTGCCAGTTCTGCGGTCTGCAATGGCTCTGCTCGCATACACAATCTCAGCTCTTGGGTGTTTTTCTTTTCCTAAGCCTTCGTACTTATTCAACAGACAACTCCAAGGTGAGGAGGTGCAGAATTAATATGAAATTGCATCATGTTATTTAAAATGCCAGAAAAAAATTTTAGGCTTTCAGGAGCTGTATCTGCAGCACTTGCCATTCTGGTTTGGCAGCTGAAAAAAATGGCACCTGGGTGTCCTTTCTTTTCACTAAATTGTTAACAAACACAATATTCTAGTAACCATGGATAGAGAATCCCAATATCAGCTTTTGACTAATGGTCATTCACTTTTTCTCCAGTTTTATTCTTGCTCTGAAACTCTGTTAAAAACTGTAGGACACAATTCCTAAAGAATTACAGGATTCCCTTAAAACATTAGAAACCAGATGTGTTCGGTGTGTCAGAGCAACCCCTTATTTTAAGATACATGTGAATATTGTTACTTGATCTCAGTGCTGTTCACAGATAAATTTTAATGACTCTTCATTGAGAAAATTAGACCCCCAGTCTTCCTCCTTTGCTGTAATTTACTTCCCTTAAAATGAAGCTGACTGAGTCACCTAGCTTAAAAAAAAAATCTTTAACCTCCTCTGCAGTCAACAGGCAGCTTTAGGGGTGAATCGGCCCACTTACCTCTTTTGATTGTACAAAAAGTGTAGAGCAACAACCAATTTATGTGTCTCCAATTTAGTTGTGAGGGACCCTAGTCTTTTTTTTTTTTTTTTTTTTTTAAATAGTGTTTGCAAAAACGAGAGCTTTGAAAGACACTAACTTTCCTCTTACAGGAGCCATGTTGCCTTTTTCCTGGTGTGTTCAATGTAATTCAATGCAGAACTGTTACTACTCTTCTTAGGCAAACGATAGACCAATTTTTACTACACTGAAAGTGAATCTCTAATTTCTTGTACTGTTGTTTAGCTACCTTCTGGAGTTGAGCACTGTCAGTTCTATTTATCTATACATTCCCTGGAAAAACCTCCGGGCATAATTACATAGAGAAATCTATGCCCGATTGCAACCTTCACACACACACACTTCAGTTAGTTGTAATTAGCTCCTCCAGTTGCTGGCCGCTGCATCCTTTTCCCTCCTTTTGCTCCAGTTGCATAGGGTACAAAACGCCAGGTTTGAGGAATCACAGGAGGACACCTGCAGGACATCACAAAGATTACAGCTCTGCTGTGCAAGCAACCAGGTAAGTGTGTTGATCCAACAAACGTGTACAAATATCTGTCTCGTCCCTAAAAGGAGCAGCCTGGTTCGGGTACCTTGCAAGACAGCAGCACAAACTGAGTAAAGCTGACACTGGAAGCACACTGTGGAGGCAGGGTCGGCCTGACACTGCACCTAGAGTCATTGCCAGAAATAGTTTTGAATTTTCAGTGAACAATTTACATATTAGCTGCAGATCTCAACAGTGCTTTTGCAGCCATGCTGACCAACTCAATGGATGTAAGACCATTTTATAAAGGGATGAGACTTTTGCCTCTGGAGGCACACATAAGGGTTAGAACAATTTGTCTTTACAGGCACCTGCAGCAGTCCTAGGTTTATGTTGTAAACACCATTTACTTCAGGTTAGGAAACATCCTAATCCTTAGGATTTAGGCAACATCTACAAATAAAGTTTGTATTTCCAAACAACACAGGACAGGTAATTGTTCTGTCCCACTGAGATGCTTTTGCCCAAGCATGCCAAGACACTCTCCTTTTCTGGTGAGCAACCTTTCCTCATATGATATCATGGATGGCAAGGTTGTGAAGAGGGTTAAGAGAGGTGGAGCAATCACCGTAACTTTCCTATCTACTATAATCACTGTATTATTTCAACTGAAAAAAAAAAATAAAAATTAGACATTCAAATTATATTAGTTTAATTAAGGCAGGTAGATAACTTATTTCACATATCAAAGCCATATATCATAGTTTGAAAACAAAAGATCTTTAAAGAAAAAAGATTTTAAAGCAGAAAGGACTTTAAAAGATGAAATATTTCAAAGAGAAGATGCCACTGGGTGTGAGGAACAAGACCTCATTCCGATGCTAAACCCTTCAAAGCAATACACGGTACACTTGGGGCTAAAGCCAAAGCTCCAGAGCCCCCCAGCCCACACACAGACACACGGTTCTCAGCAGAGCACCCAACATTGTGCTTTTTTTTTCCTTTTTTTTTTGCCTCGGGGCGGCGCTTCCCCAGCAGCGGGGCAGCCCCGGCGCGGCGCTGAGGCACCGCGGGGACACCCCCATGGCCCCGGCCGGGCGCGGGGCGCGGGGCGGTGCAGGGGGCGGGGACGGCGCCGCTTCCCCTGCCGGGTGAGGGAGCGGAGCTGGGCCCGGCCGGCGGCGGCGGGGGACGGCGGGGCCGTGCTGGTGCCGGTGGCGGTGGCGGCGGTGTCGGGGTGGCCGCGGGGCCCAGGCGGGCTCGGGCTCGGGAGCGGGCTCGGGCTCGGTAGCGGGAGCGGAGCGGAGCGGGGCGGCCCCGCCGCCATCTCCCGGCTGCCCGCACGGCGCCGCCGCGTTCAAAACTGGCGCGCGCCTGCCGCCATCTGGGACCGGGCGGACAGACAGACAGACAGGCAGACAGACAGACAGAACAAACAGACGGACAGACAGACAGACGGACAGGGGGGCCGCCTGCCTGCCTGCCTGGGGTCATCCCGCCCGGCGGTGCGGAGGGGCCGCTGCCACTCACCTCCCACCCCCGCGGCCCCTCCGCAGCTGCCAAGTTTTGCCCCAACGCCTCGCTTTTCCCCCCATCCTTATTTATTTATTTTAATTTTATTTTTAAATTCTGACGCTGCGTTCCCGCCCGCAGCCTGGGCATGGCGCTGGGCGCGGAGCAGGTGGCGTTCATCGGGCAGGTGTTCGAGTCCTACGTGCTGCAGCACCACCGCCACGAGCTGCTGGCCATCCTGAGGGAGCGCGACGCCGAGGCGCATTACGCCGTCGTCGTTGACGCCTTGACGCTCTTCGAGACCAACATGGAGATCGGCGAGTACTTCAACGCCTTCCCCGCTCATGTGCTCCCCATCTTCGACAGCGCCCTGCGCAGGGCGGCCCTCACCGCCCTGCAGGCCGCCGAGCCCGCGCCGGGGCTCTGCGTGAAGACCAACCTCCACGCCAGGATTTCGGGTGAGTGGTGCACCGGGGAAGGCAGCCCCGAGCCTTCCCGCAGCGCTTCCGACTCGCCTCGTGCTGTGGCAGCGAGCGGGATGTCGCTGTTACTCCTCACTATTGGGAAGTGCTTAGCGGCGTGGAGGTGTGGTAGGCGTGGAGCACGGGTGCTGGGGTTAAAATGCCAGTTGTACAGAGCTCGGCTCGGTGGTGGCACAGCCTCCTCTGATCATCTCAGGTCGTAACCATTTGGAGCTGTCTGCTGTGCAAAGCCAAGAGCTGGCAACCTGTGTTTCCCTCCTTTGCTCCGTGTTTGAGTGGCTTATTTATGATCATTTAGTCTTCTGGCAGCTTAAACAGAGATGAATCACGGTTGTTAACACAGACATCTGTTTTGTCCCGGTACGTTTCATTAAAATATTGACATTAAAATAGATACAGCAGAAACATAATTACCCCGTGGCTCTCATAGTGCTATTTTGTCTGGGTTTTTAGGGAAAACATCAAACAGCTTGCTACCTGCTATGCTGACTCTGGAGGTAACTGCTGACTTTGTGGCATACAAGGACGGCTTGTGTGTGGTACAGGATTTTGCAGCCTTGTGCATCTCACTGCGCCGATAAAGTCAGAGCAAATAAAACTTCATTCACAGTACTCTGCATTTACGTTATGCAGGGCTTCAGCCTGAGAGGAGGGTTATTTGTACTCCAAGTGTGATCGTTCTCTAAGCTGCCAGGAAGCATCAGAAGGAGCAAAGCAATGGGCAGATGCTTGCTGCATGAGGAGCTGCATCTTTAAGACATTCCTGCTCCTGGTATCAGCCTGGTGCTGGAGTCTTCCCACAGCGATGTTTTGTCTGAATATTCCCTAATCAACCTCAGGCAAACTTAGCCAGATTTGATCAAATAATTTTAATACATGATAAAGGTGCATCTGACTGCTCATTAATGGCAGAAGTTAATTAGCAGTCTCACAATGCACTCCATCACTAAACTGGAGAGAAAATGAAGAGCAGGGGAGGGTTATCCTTGTGTGGTCCAGCTGGGTCCAAGGAACCACATAACCTAGTTTATGTTCTGTACCACCAAAAGGTCAGCTCCTGAAGAAATAAAAACAGTAAAAATGATACACAGGACTTTTTTTTTCTGCCCAAATTTTCCCTTAAGTATATGCTGAGTTCCGTTTGATGGCACAACCTCTCCTTTTCCTGGAAATCCATTAAAAGGTTTTTCCTTACTGTTCGCCTGAGCACCACGGAACCAGTTATTGATATAGGCCCAGCTGCTGCTGGTAGCTCAGTTTTACACATTGTTATTAATATAGTTACGCATGTACTTACTCAGAGAGGCACATTCTCAAATAAAAACTTCAGCAGTCTGATACAATCAGTGTGCAGACCTCTTGTTTTCCCTGTGCAGGCTCTCGTCTCTTTGATACTGACGGAGCCGATGGTAGCTTGTATCTAACGGTGCTGCAGCTCTCTCTAGTGTGAGATGTGGTGTATTCTGCAAAGGTTGTTGAGCTGCACAGATGCTGAGTTGGGAAAAGATACCAAAACAATTGGGAAATACTGCATTGGGTTTGTCTGTTTGTTTGTTTGTTTTTTGCCTAAGATGAATAAAAGTGCAAACCCAGGGGAGAATAAAATTTTTGACAGGTTTGGTAGAAGATACAGATGGGTTTGTTACAGCCAACCAGAAAATTAATTTGTTTCTAGTCCTATGTAATACTTCATTTCTTTTCCAAATTACTTCCTTTCTACTTTACTTTTTTTTAACCTTTACTCTTTTAAAATGAGCGTAGTGTTTAGTAATATTTATTTTAAACAGAAGCAAAAAGTCAAACCCTTTGCTTACATGCGTCAAAGCAGAATGTTTCAGCGTGTCTGAAATGAAAGATTTGATTTTGAAAATACTGAAACAAGCATATGATGCCTTGTCATCTTTTTACCAGCCAAAGCTACTGAGCAGATCTGACCTAAATGCACAAATAGCCTTGGTCCCCTTAGAAACATCTGACAGATTTATTACTTACGTCTCTGTTTCCTAACTGTATTTTGTAACTAAAACTATAAAAAAAGTGTTTTAAGAGAAGGTAAGTTTAAGTCAATACTTGTTAACTTCTACGTTTGCCTCGGAAATAACTTCCAGAGAGGCAGTATTTTGGTGCTGTCCTCTGCTGTGCATTCCGGAGGCCATTTATTTTTATAAGGATGCTGTAGGGGACTGAGTTAGGTTCATCTTCCTAGGGTTTCCAGCAGCTGCGGTGCTGAGGGATGCCCGAACAGGTGAAGGCAGGGGTGGGATCCGTGCACACTCACCTGGCTCGTGGGGTGGGTGGAGGTGAAGGAGAGCAAGTGCCACAACAGCCTTGTCACTGCTCGTTTGGGCATATGAGGGAGTTTGCTCTTGTGGTGTTCTTCCCACAAGGTGTTCTTCCCACGATGTTCTTTCTGGCATCATCCTTGAGGTTTACTGGCACACAACCTGGAATTAAGGTCCAGTGCTCACAGGCGGTGAGTTTAAAATTTGCTGAGACTTGAGAATTCACACAGGGTGGGGAATTAAGCTCGTTTAACCCTGGGAATAACACTGGACCACAATTAAGTAGCATAGCTAAAGTTTTGTAATTCAGACAAACCAGCTGAGAATGAATGGCATTTCCAGATGATGATTTGAATTAATAACTAGATCTATGAACATCAGGATCTTTCTTCATGAATGGAAACTGCTCATGACTATTCATGACTCTTGGCAAAAACAGGAGAGTAAAATGGCTCGATTTACTGCTCGTGATCAGCATCTGGTGTTTTTCATTGTCTGAGACCAGTGAATCAGATTTACGATGCAACAGATGAATTGGTAAATTACATTTAGGAAACATTAATAGCAGTAGTTACTGTTAATGGGTCTGACATTTTTTATAGAACCACAGAATGCTTTAGGCTGGGAGGGGCCTTAAAGCCCACCCAGCTCCACCCCCCTGCCATGGCAGGGACACCTCCCACCAGCCCAGGCTGCCCAAAGCCCCATCCAGCCTGGCCTTGAGCACCTCCAGCGATGGGGCATCCACAGCTTCTCTGGGCAGCCTGTGCCAGAGCCTCACCACGCTCTGAGTGAAGGATTTCCTCCTTATATCTGATCTAAATCTCCCATCTTTCAGTTTAAAGCCATTGTCCCTTGTCCTGTCACCACACTCCCTGACAAGGAGTCTCTCCCCAGCTTTCCTGTAGGCATTGGCAGGCTGCTATAAGGTCTCCCTGGAGCCTTCTCTTCTCCAGGCTGAACACCCCTCAGCCTTTTTCAAGTCTTGCTGTTTAACTGCACTGTAAGGATATGTTTTATATGCTTGGTTTTACACTGCACGTATTCTCATTCGACAGGTTTGCCCGTTTGCCCAGAGCTGACCCGAGAGCACATTCCTAAAGCCAGGGACGTGGGTCACTTCTTGTCTGTTACTGGCACTGTCATACGTACCAGTCTGGTGAAGGTCCTGGAGTTTGAACGGAGTTACATCTGCGATAAGTGCAAGCACGTGTTCATTGTCAAGGCTGACTTCGAGCAGTACTATGCCTTCTGTCGGCCGTCAGCCTGCCTGAATGAAGAAGGCTGCAACTCCACCAAGTTCACTTGCCTCTCTGGAACAACCTCTTCGCCCACCAGCTGCAGAGACTACCAGGAAATCAAAATTCAGGAACAGGTAAAAAAAAGATGGAGAAAAGGGGAGAGGGCATTATGGTGTAGATGTCTAGATGCAGATGGGATCTGCAAACGTCTTCTTCCTTCTGTCAGTCAACAACTGCATCAGCAATTACTGGAGACGTGCTCCTCACAGAATTCACATTTGCCTCTCAGTGAGGCTGTAAGTCCAGTTAAAGTGGAGGAGGAGTAACAATCGGGCCTCTTTTTACAGTAGCACATAACTGAGACAAAACAAGCACAAGAAAACTACTCTGTATGAAAACTGAGAGTAAGTAGGGTACATTGTAGCCAGTGTTTCTGTTTGTTTGTACATTCGGTGTCGTCTTCATAAAGCCTTTTAAAGATCTCTTCAGTTGTTTCAGGGGGTGGATTTTAGAAGTTTAGAAGGTAGTGGTGCCAGTCTGTGTGCTACGTGCATGAAAACTGAAATTTATTAAACAGAAATCATGCACCTCAAAGTTCAGAATAGCAAAGAAATAAAGGAATCAAACTATTTCTTGTAAATAAGCCCCTATGTTGCATGATTATTTCCGACAGTTTCTGCTACATTTGTTTTACTGTGTGGCACAAAGATCCCTGTGATGGGGAAGGAGCTTGGGCTTATTAAACACCATAGAGTTAAACCAAGAATAATTTCAATTTGTGTTTCCTACTCAGCACTGCAAGTAACTGTGCATGTCAGCCAGTGCTGACAGTGATATGAAGTGCCTGTGGCCATTTAGATAACACACAAGGGTGAATTAACCTTCCTAGCCACTAGAGAATGAATAAATCTGGAGTTCTAGTATGCACGATCCCGTGCTGCAGAGTGAAAAGGTACTTCTGATTCTTGCTCTTGCACAGTGGATATTTTAACAACTCTAGCAAGCTTTAATTGTAAATGGAAAGATTTCTGGTTGGAAATAGACCGTGACAAGATTGTATAGACTTTGCCCTGGAGAAAAGAAAAAGAATTGCAACAGTCAGTGGCACATTTGTCAATACACATTCACCTGGTTGTGTGTGATTTTATGCCTTGACACCTAGATGTAAATTAAATCTCAATCTGTCAAATTTGGGCTATATACCAGAAAAGTACCGAGAATAACCTTTCAGTATGTAGTTCAATGAAGGGTTATCTAACCCATGGACATGCTTTGTTACCCAAAGTAAACTTTGCTTACTGAAGAAATGTCTGGAAAATAACTCAAATTAAAAAAAAATAAAAATCAGTTCTTTCAAATGACATCTTTGAGTGAGCTTTTCAGCAAGATACTGAAATCTCACAGCACCTGCCAGGACTGAGCACCTTCAGCTAATTTAATACCCAAATCTGTTTCCATTAACATCAGCATTAAACTATTAAGCTCTTGACAGCAGTGGCTTGTTTACTGTGTAAGCTCTGTGAGAAAAAGCAAGCGCTGACCTGAGTTCCAGGAAGGGAAAACAGGTCCTTAAGCCAGAGCAACAATAAATGGTTTTTGAAAGGTGCTTTCTGAAGTGCTCTTCCTTCTGTCTCCTAGGTCCAACGGCTGTCTGTTGGAAGCATCCCGCGTTGCATGGTGGTTGTTCTGGAAGACGACTTAGTGGACAGTTGCAAGTCTGGTGAGGATACAGCGTATATCACATATGTTTGTACCATAAATGTTTCTACTCTTCATGTAAGATGGGTCTCTGATGAGTAGTCTGTCAGTGCCAAGGGTCTGTTTAATGAGATATGTTTATCTGCCACGCTGTTTCAGCTGAAAAGTGAGCATGACAGTCAAAGCCTAGTCTAGAAAACGTTGTACATCCACACGTTACATCTTGATTGTTGGACAGATCAGCTTCAACAAGTAATGTTGTGATGTACAGGAAGTGTATGAAGTCTTGTTAGGGTAAGAACATCAAGCCTCTGGTGTTCTCACACTGCACATGTGTGTGGTGTCCGTCTGTGGCTCTGAAGGCTGTGTAACCTGACCTCCTGTCCGAGTGCTGCGGGTGGAAAGAGCTACTTGGCTGCCGGTAGGAAGCTAACTGGGGGGAAGATGAATAAGAACGGACTAAAAGTCCTCAAACAGTGACACCCCTTCAAGGAACTCAATGCTTGTTACTGGTTGTACTGCCTCAGCAGAGCACTGTGGCCAGCATGTTCATGAATGATAAATTCACAGAAAGTATCAGAAGTCAGATAAGCTTTGGCTAAATTTTTTGTTTAGTAAACCTAATTGAAAGAAGAGATTTTACAATTTACCGTGAATTTCTCTTTTCTAGAAGAGAGTTATAGAATATCCGGAGTTGGAAGGGAAAACGTAGATAGGAAGCATAGATAGATATAACTAAGAGCTCAACTACCTTAAACAGAGGTAGATGGACATAGCAACTTCCTACCACAGACATAAACAATCTAGGTGATGTTTGTTTCAGACTTCAAACTGCAGGATTGTTTTTGGTTGCTGGTTTTTGTTTAAAAAAAATAGAAACTTTAATACATGTAATGGTATTACATGTATATAATAAAATAAATAATAAAAAAATATATATATAACTGTAACACAGATTTAAATTGCACTTTTATCCAACACATCTGCATGTCTCAAGTCAGATGTTACTTTACTAATTTTTGTCGTTACCCCCAGGAGATGACATCACGGTGTATGGAGTGGTAATGCAGAGGTGGAAACCTTTCCACCAGGATGCACGCTGTGACTTGGAACTTGTTCTGAAAGCCAACTATGTTAAAGTAAATAATGAGCAGCTAGCAGGGGTTATAATTGATGAAGAAGTCCGCAAGGAATTTGAAGACTTCTGGGAAAAGCATAGGAACGATCCCTTGGCAGGTTAGTAGCTGATAGCTTTATAATAGGATGCATGATTGGAAATTGATGTAATCAGGAGTGAATGTACAGTGACTGAACACATACTTATTTCCCCATATATTCCCACTACCAACTCCTCAAAAAATACATTTTTTTTCCAGTAGAAGAATTTAAAATACTTTAGCATAATGAAAAAATAGTATCAAATATCTTGCATTGATTTTCCTTCTTTTGAGAAATGTTTTCTGGAATATATATTAAGAAGAAATGAGAAGTAATATAAGGGGAAAAAAAAGTAACATGCTTTATAATCAAGAAAGAAAAGTATACCCCTTAGAAGAAACAGTGCAGACCAGATATGCCTTTAGCCAACATAGCTGTTGACTCTGGGGCCAAAGATCTGTCTCATTGTCTCTGCATCCTGACTTAAGCTCTGAATCTGCCACAGAGCTCAGTATGTACTGCCTTTGTTATAACTCTTATATGCCTAGCTCTGTGATTTAGGTGTTGCAGCCTCATATCATATACGGAGAGAGTCTCCCAGTTCTCGGGGTCTTCCAACAGCCAGTGTTTAGCATGCTTGATCCTAAACTCACCACAGTCTTCAGTCAGCCACCTAACAATTACCAGGAGATGTGTCTGGAGCTCTGTCCCTCTCCAGAATCAAGTGCCACCACCTGAACCACAAGGAATCTCAAAGGACTTGTTAGGATCAATGTCATTGAACTGTCTCAGAATAGCACTCTGTCTTTTAAAACCCTGGAAAGCTCTTAGTCTTTCTTCTTAAAAGGCAAATGGGAGGAAAAGCAGGTAGCAATGTTGACCATATTAGCTTCAAAATCAGAGAGCTCACAGAAGGAATTAGAGATCTTATCAATGACAAAGATTCTTCAGAACTGTATTTCCTGGAAAGCAGTGTAATTGCTAGCCTCCTGCTGTTTGGAAAGAGAACATTTCTTATCACCCTGTTCTGAGAACATCCAGAAAGGAATTCAGGATCCACTTTAAAAGCCCCAACTAATCTTTCATTCTTGGGACAGTTTTTGGAAGCCTGCAGGGAGCAATGTGGTTGTATGCACTCAAAATAAACGGACGTGAAGTGGCTACAAGCAAATTGGGATGGAAATTAGAAGTACCCTGACCACCCGAGATGTTCCTTCCAGGCTGTTTCTCTGAAGTAGAGTCCTCTCTGGGGAAGGCAGAGATCAAGCCTAACTAATGAGAGTAAGGAGTAGGCCATTTCACAACAGGATGTATGTGCACGTTTACTGTTTTTCAAGAGATGATGGTAGTTACTACTGCACTTCTTGTCAGTCAGTTCCTGATCCTGTGTACTAGGTATGTTCTGAGAAGGTCTACCATGGCAGGCCTCTGAGAGAACTTAGGTGACCTTACTTTTTCTGGATAGTATCTAGGAGGAAGCAGAAGTGCTGAGCTGCTCAGCTTTGACAAGGCAAATGAATCTTAAGTCCAACAGAGGCAACTGTGGAGTTAAATCTTAAGTTACGCTGTGGTTGACCAAATTTTTGAAATTTTAATTTTTGGACACAGATGTGTTAATTCCCTCAAAAGACCTCAAAAGAGACACACATGCCTCAATTCATCTATTAGGTGCCTACATATTTTGCCAGTACTGTGTATTTCCAGGCAAATTTAAAATATTATGTTAAGAACACAAAACCGGTTGCTTTGTTCTATGCCCTAGCAATGGAAGTAATGTATGGCATTAAACCTGTGATCCCAGTGCTGTTAGTATCAGGCTTTCAAAGGACAGAATTAATTCTGTCACACACCTTCCAAGCCAACAAAATTATCGTAGCAGATGGAAGTACTCTTTTGCTGGAAAGAGACTATGGAAGGGAGGAGGAGAAGGGGAAACACATAGAAGGGTCAAAGGAGAACTAGAGTCAAGACAATGAGGAAAAGAAAGTCCATGGGAAAGCAAGTTTTACTCTTAGGGCAGTGCTGAGTGCCACTTTTTTGCTCCTCTTCTAGGGAGGAATGAAATTTTGGCTAGCTTATGCCCTCAAGTGTTTGGATTGTACCTGGTGAAGTTGGCTGTAGCCATGGTGCTTGCTGGTGGTGTGCAGAGGATCGATGCTACTGGAACCCGAATCAGAGGTTAGTATTGTTTCTGATAGTATCTGACCCTTGTCTAACAGTTATTCCCATTCCTGTCTTCACCCTACCCCACAAAATCAAGCCAGTAAGGTTTCAGAAGCATAATAATCTCATTTTCGTGACTGAAAGTAATTTTTGATTAATGCTGAGTATTCTTCTAGAATCTCAGACAAATAAAGTGGGTGTCTAGACTTCCTCTTTTTATTTTAGCTTTTCCCAAATAAAATCCATAAAAAATATGTGTTCAGGATTCCATTAGGTGGAATATTAACAGCAATTGTTATAGATCAAACATAAACTCACTTTTTATTGTATAAGTGACATTTTAAAATAATTTCTGGTAGACTATTCCCAGCAGTATTTGGCATCAAAGGATGGAATATTAATGTTTCCTTAATAAGGATCATGATAGTACATTGAAAGGAAAATTTGAAGGATTCAATTTACTTCCTAATGCCAGACTTTTCCATCTGTGATTGTCAGCGCTTCTCACTTAGATCTGTTACTGTAAGTTATCCGCCTGCTGATTCTCCTTCTGTTGTTATTAGATGGCAAATATGCCATGTGCCAGGTGGTACACAGGTCATAATCTATGTAGGTCATAATAATTCTAAAGTAATACGTGTGGATATACATGCTTCATGCTTCAGCACCTAAATAAGGCTATAGACTTTGTATTTCAATAGAAGTTGTACTCATGTTTTCTAGCTGACGGTCTCACTGAGTATCCAAATTATTTACCTGTGTAATTACATTGTTTTGAAATTTCTGAATTGTGTAACTGTTGGCGGTATAACAATATATATAACAATATCAGTTAAGAAAAACAAACTGATGACATTAGAGCATTTTGCAGTAATTTAAATAACTGAGTAGCGGAATCATAACTAAGCCCTCACGTTCAAGAGTGAGCTGAATCTGAGAAATGAGTATTCTCAAATGTAAGAACTCACGGTATGGGAAGTTTTCTAATGTTTTTAATTTAATTCATTATAAGTATTTGATTTGGGTGCAGCAATATGACCATATGCTTTAATAAACAATAATTCATCACACCCAGTAAATAGTACAGTGTTATATGGAATTACACCTTATGATGTATGTGTAGAGCTAAATGTGAGGTGAAAAATTAAAGGTATTTTTGAATTCAGAGCATGTTGTGCACACCTTTCTCTGCATATGTACCATGTACTCCTATATCAATGTTTTCCTCCAAGGTGAATCACATCTTTTGTTGGTTGGAGACCCAGGTACAGGGAAATCTCAGTTTCTCAAGTATGCAGTAAAGATTACACCCCGGTCTGTGCTCACTGCAGGAATTGGATCTACAAGTGCAGGTATGTGCTTCTTTGGTTAGAACTCTTTATAACAGACTCCAGTAGAAAAAGGGCATAGAGGCCTTTTACATAGGTGAACAAGAACTGGATTTCAGGTTGTATGAGCACAGTTTAAGCAAAAACTGACATGGAGACATGCGGAGGCTTGACATGAGTCTGCAGAAGGGCAGTGCTGCCCCTTCTTCTGTATCAGTGGAGCAGTGTGATGAGCTTCTAAGAGGGAGCCTTACAAGCCCCATCCAGAGGTGCCTCTCACTGATTTGCTGTCAGAGGATGATCTGGACCTGTATTTTTAGCGTTCTTCCCTGCTATGACAAATCTGACATCTTTCCAGAGCTCACACTGTGTGATGGGCTAGAATCGTTTGGTTTCTCCTGAACATACATTCTCCCCTCTTCTGTTCTTTTACGTATTCCGGCTGGGTGCCAGTTTGATTTCTGCTTATTTCCTGGAACGGCAACCCTGTGTTGAGAAATTATTTCTGCCTCATAAAGATGGTTTCAGAGTGAAAGCTTTCCTCCCTCCCTGTCCCCACCTTCCAAAAAAAACCAAAAAAACACACCACCAAAAAAACACTTTTAAATATGTCCCAGCTGGCTCAGACCGCTGGGGATCTTTACACACTCTTCTGGAAACAATATGCAAGCTCAGATCACTTCTGCAAATGACTTCATTTGCGCAAATGACTATGTTGGTAGTACATTCAAAATCGTGAAATAATTAAGGGCAAAAACCAAAGGGTCGCAGTTAGCATGTGCAGCATGGATGTTGCTCAAATTGTGCAGCTGTTCATTTTATGTCTGGAAAACAGCATTGTTTATACGTGGGGAAAAACAGAGAATAAATCTTTACCAGTTCTACAGCTACATGTACATGTGTGTACTGGGTCCTCTGGCTATGGAAATGCAACAGCTACTTCAGTGGTAGTGGAATGTAACACTGAACATACTCACTCTTGTGTGCAGTGAACTTTTCATGCCTCTGATTTTCCACTCAAACTGTTCACGGATAGATCTGGAGAAAAACCAGAGAGAACGGTTTGGCTCAGCATACCCTTATCCCTACCTTTTGTTGGGTGTTAAGAACTGAGAACAGGAGGGATAATTAAAAATTTGCCAGGGAGCTGGCAGTGACTTGGAGTGAAATTTTGCCAGGAGTTTCAATGTGATCTTGCCCAGTTTTATTGGGAGTAATCTTGTGTCAGCTGCTTTGGGTCTCTAACGTTGCTATTGCCTTCTTCACCATGTTTCCCACCTCACCTTCATTTTCTCTGTAATCTGGTTTACAACGCAATCGTCACAGCTGTGTTCAAAGATGTTTCCCTGAAAACCAGTATTGCAGCTTAAAAACTTACTGCGGTATATGTGCCATGCAATCAGCTTAATGATGTGTGGAGATTGAGTTTCATCTTGTGAAAGGATCATTTTGGGTCTTTAGATCATCTACATTCCACTTAAATATTCTTTTTATTTTAAAATAGCACTCTATTTCTTTCACCTTCCTGAAATCTTACAGCAAAGTGTGCTGAATTTCCACCTTGAGATTCTAAGGACCCTCATCAGAAGTGAAACTTGAATCCCTAGCAAGAAATCTTATTAACCCTAGTTTAACTTCAGAGTACCTTTCCACGATTAGAACTGCTGGACTAAAGCATTAATCTCTAGCCCAAGAGTTTGGATGCAGCTTGAATTATTTTCTTTGCCCTTCTGTACAAGGAGTGTCTTATTTGTGAATATGTTTGGAGCTGTACCTAACACTGAATTTGTCAACTTGCTGTTCATGCAGAAGCTCCAAGTGATGTGTTTTAAGAACTATGAAATTGTTTTACATCACATCTGCATGCTTCAGATTACCAATTTATTCTTTCTCCTGAGAGGAAACTACTAATTGACATTTTTGCCTACAAGTAAAAAGACTAAATCCATAAGTTCCAGTTTCGACTAGTTCCTTACATTGTATATAAAGTAGTCTGGATTGCAGTTTAATTACTGGCTCTAAGATTACAGTCCACATATACTAAAAAATGCACCTGTAAATTGGTAATACTTTGGAGAAGTGCTAAAAGCTGTCTTATGTTTGGATTTTTCTCTCAGAGAAATTTGTCAATAACTTACCTGCAAATTCTGGTTTGCATCTTGTGTATTAATGCATCTTACACCCTTTGCCCATCTGGTACTCCTTTATGACACTAGCAGTTTGTCAGCTCTGGAGTTGGAATTCTGCTTCCAAAACTGTCTACTGTATCAATTTTTCACCATGGGCATTTATTGGTGCCAGGATGCAGTGTTAGAATGTTGTTCCTGTTTAACCTAAATTCCCTTTCTTTCTTGCTCTGTCTTAGGAATCATCTGTTTTTAGATCCATTATGACATTATGATCCCTTTTTTCTTTAAGTGAATCAGTATTTGAGGATCTTCATCTTTTTTATTTCCCTGACAGGCTTAGACTGACTGCTTGCTGCAGATAGCCTTTACAGGGGACAGGGATCCATTCTCTGTTGTGGGTAAAACCAGAACTTTTCTTCCAGTCTCTAGATAGCATGCTGAGTTTACTTGCTTTGTGAGGTTGCCTTTGTTGCTAACCACATACTAGATGTTTTCTTTTGAGAGTTCTCTGCACATTTCTTACTTTTATGAGGAACCAGGCTTCGTTCTTTCTACAGATCTTTTGTTAAAGTTGTCAGCCACAAGGCAAAACCAAGTTCAGTAACTCAATAGCAAAAATTTCTTTGACCGCTATAGGGCTTTCTGATTTCTAAATAAAAGATGGGAACCATCTGTCCTGCAGGTTCTGTCTGCACACTGTTCATTTTTTATAAAGGCCTTTCCCACTTATTGCCTGAGAATGACAGGTAGGCATTCACATACCTTTAATTTTTAGAAATTGATATGTAGTTTTCCAGAAGGAGACTTACTGAAGTTTAACAAAATCCCTCTCTGGGTTCCAACTATACTACTGAGTTCAACCAACTGTTTTGCAGTCCCCGTAGCAGTAGTGCTGCTTGTGCATATTTGGGTGAGATAATTAGTAATAAGAAAATATTTCCTTTTCCCCTGGAGCTTGAGAAGTGCAGCCATCATTTGAGTGGTGTGCTTGATTGCATAGGGACTGGAACTAACATGTACCTGCTGCTGGTGGGTCTGGAGGTATCCAGGCCAGAGTCATCCTGACATTTTCTGGTGTGTATTTGGCTGTAGAGATTTGTGCAAAGTTGTATTCAGTGTCGTGTCCCCCCAGATGGACTCCATAAAGAATTTTCTGAACTGTGCTCAGAACAGCTTGTCTAAAAATCTGGGAGACAATCAGCTGTTTCTCCTACTCTCCAGTTCTGTACAATATGACTTCCTGAGCTGTAAGAAATGCGGCCTTCTGGCCTCTCCTCTTACAGCCTCTACAGAGCCCTAGGAGTACTGCATTTTTGCTGGCACTTAGCAAGTTTAACATTGCCCATATCAATGCCAACAGCATTTCGCTACTGTATTATTTTTCTCCTCATTGAAGGTAACTAACTCAAGGGTAAACAGCCATTTTTTCTTTTTGCTAGTAAGCCTCTCTGCTGCACAGGCTTCAGATGCTAACCATTGCCTCTGTTCTGATCTACTAGAAACCATTTCTATGTCTGATGTGAGCCCTCCAGTTCTGGTTATGGTAGAGTACGTCAGCGTCCTGAGATAATGCAGGACACTGAAACTAGGGATGTTTTTCCCTATTTGTAGATCCCCAAATTGTTTCTGGCTATTCCTTAGCAGATCCAGGTCATTCTTAATTGATACAGGTAAAGGCAGTGCCAGGGAACACGCTAAACAACCTAGCACTGTGGGCAATAGCGTGGCAGTGCTTGGATCCACACCATGGCCCTGATGAGGTTATTAATAGAGATGCAGCCTTTAGGCTAGTCTTTTCAGATCTTTACTTCTGCCACAGGATTCTCCATTGTCTTTGCAAATATTCATAATTGTAGATGAACTTGTGGTATTTTCTGTCAGTGTACCTTAAAAATACTTTCCTCATAATATGACTTAACTGTCTGTTTTCTAAGCAGTTTGGCTTCAGGTTGAGAAGGCCTTAACTCTCTAAGAAGTCTGCTAAACTTATTGAAGGAATGAATTTTGAAGTTCTGATCAAAGCTCCTTGAGATATGCCACATCCGTAGCCATGTCTCATCTCTTGGAGATCCATAAATCCCCTTAATTTCCTCTTACTAATACTGTTCCAAGATGGCCTTGTCTTGAGACTTGACTACATGCAACAGATTATTTAGCCAAGTAGGTATCTATCTTCAGAAATTTCAGTTGGTTCACACATCTGTACCTGAAGACCCCTGGTTAGGATGGACAGGAAATGCTGCAGGAGGGAACATCTTTGTCATGTTGGCTGGAGGCTTCAGTTCTTACGCAGCTCTGGCATAATATATATTGGCAGGCAGGCCTAAGAATTTTTTTCTCCTGCTATTGAAATGGCAGGCATTTCATTCAGCCGATTGTTGTTACATGTCTTCAGGATTCCCTTTGCAGTACCACAAAGCACTGAGGTACTGCAGTGTTGGTAAGCCACACCTTTCTAGAGAGACAGGACAAGCTGGAGGAGCCTTCATGTGGAAAGGTAGGCCTCATTATCGGCCTGTGGCCCAAGGGGCTTTTGGAGGAAAACCCATGAACTCCTTAAAAGTTCCTGACATTTCAGCCTGTTCTTAAAGTTGCTGTTACCACATGGCTGTTGTATAGCCCTTCTGCAGCACAAAGACTCCCTCCAGTTGTCTGCTGGAGGCCAGTCACATCACTTACACCATGGACAATGAG
Source organism: Anas acuta (assembly GCF_963932015.1). Taxonomy (NCBI): domain Eukaryota; kingdom Metazoa; phylum Chordata; class Aves; order Anseriformes; family Anatidae; genus Anas; species Anas acuta. Next base: position 66,583,697 of record NC_088981.1, read on the forward strand.
CACCCCACTATGTCTCCAAGACAGCACTACCAAAATTTGGAAATGTTGAAGTGTGTCTTCCCTCCACCTCACCCTTTGCTTCCGAGGGGCCTTTACGTTCTAGATTCCAGGTACAAACCTTGGTTTTAACTTTAACACAGCCTCCCTCGTGACTCCAGCTGGTTCCTTTCTCTTACACATTCTTCCTTGCTAAGACTAAAAAATCAAGCAAAAATATTTCCACCTGTTTTCTGCAGCCCTTGTCTAATCTCACACATGATGAGACCAGCTCGTAAGAAGCAGAACTTTAACTAGAAACATAAATACAAACGGCAAAGCCTGGCATGAGCTGTCCCCCCACACACAGCCTGCCCTTATAAGTAGTTGCATTAACCTTGTAGGTAGATGTTTTGTCTTCTCTGTTGGCCCTGAGCAGAGCCCTCCAGCTAGCAACAATAGTAATGCGTCTGCTCCAGATCAAACTTCTGTGGCTCTCAACAGAACAAGAGAATCTGGCCCAGCGAGCTTGCAGTCCACTGTATTTCTTATGGTTAAGAGGCAGGGTCGTTAAGCAAGTGAAAGATCTCCTGCAGTTGCCCAGACAGAAGTCAAGATGTAGTAACTTTGCTCTTTTTCTGTCTCTTGTAAATGAGGATTTGACTGGAGTGTGCAAGCATGTATGTATCTTTTTCCTTCTTTTTTTTTTCCCTACCACCAGTTTCAGATGGCAGCGAGCAATCTTTGTATAGATGCAACTGGGCTAGCCTCCAGTCAGAGCTGACTTCTGGAAAATCAGCAGTTGAGGCCCTAGAAAGAAAAATACTGGATTGTGAGATTGGTCTTTGTGACACGGTGACTTGCATCTTGGGAGCACAGACTGTTTGACAGGCTGTAAACTAAGTTACTGTGGTTATTGTAGCCATGTTCTGAGGTACTGCAGTCTTGAAGATTGGAAATGAGAGTTGGTGTTTTCAGTGGAGTTTGTAGAGCCGCTGGAGAGGTTAAATTTCACCAGTCTCTGGTACAATGGAGCTGGAGTGTTTTTACCCCCTTCAGACTCAGTACGTCATAGTAATTCTGATTGGAGGTGATTCATGAATAAATCACAATGACTGTAAGGCGAAGAGACTTTTTTTTCCAAGCTAGACATAGAAAAACAACCTTGTTTTTCATCAGTAATGGTGCTTGGTCTGATCCAAGAGGCATGAATGAATAAAGGGCATGAAAAACCCCTGATGAGCATTACGGCAGTCTTCTAATAGAATTTAGGTTGGATATTAGGAGAAATGGCTTTACTGGAAGGGTTGTGCAGCATTGGAACAGGCTGCCCAGGGAAGTGGTTGAGTCACCATCCCTGGAGGCCTTCAGCAAATGTGTAGATGTGGAACTTAGTAGCATGGTTTAGTGGTGGACTTCAGTAGTAGGTTAGAAGTTGGACTAGATATCTTGGAGGTCTTTTCCAACCTGAATGATTCTGATTCTACAACTCCATGAATTGAGGCTACCTGTCTAACCGAGGTAAAAACACAATGAGAAGCGTCCGTAGTGCTGTTAACACAACCTGTAGCATGCCCTTGCACCTTGATGGCCTCTGCAAGATGAGGTTTGTTGGAAGGGGAACTCACCTTTGGCACCGAAGTTGTACTGCTGTGCTGTCAGCACTAGCTGTCTGTGTTAGTTATACAGCCCTGCTGCCAGGTCAAAGACGAGTCTTTATAAAGATGCTTTGTAGTCACTGTCTCTCTTTAATACTGCTAACTTTGCGCTGTGATGTTGCCTGATGATGAGACTCGACGCATTTGGAACCCTGGAATTTACTTTCTCAAATTCCTTCTCTCTGAGCTGTGATTTTTGCCAGGAAACAAGACGGTCAGAATACAGCTTGTATGGACTGCTAAGATCCGGACAAGCTTGTAGATGTCCTGCAAAGCATCCAGTCTTTCAAAGAGCACAGAAAGACAATTCATTTCACAAAGATCATGAGGTCCTCTCATAGTGGGTAAAGCTGTTCTTTTGCAGTTGCCACTTAGGACAGTATGGGCATTCTCCTTCCAGTAACTGGCGGGTCGGCTATGGACGTAGTGCATGTATCAGGTAAGGTGCTGCCGCAGTCTGTTTCAGCATCATGCCGTCTGGTCTAGCTGGAAGTTTATTGCACCCCTGAGTTCTCCTGTACAGTTGGCCTTTTCTTCTGATAAACAGAACAATAAATCTTCTCCTTCTTGTTTCTTGGACTTAGTTGGCTTGCTGGGTGGTGTACTTTTGCTGACTGTATTTTGCAGTGGATTCTGCAATGGCAGAAATAGGGTTTGCTTCCATCACTTATCCAGCACATGTTTCTAAGAAGTATTAGTGCTACTCGTGGATAGATTCTAGTTATAACTTGTACTTGATCATGCTTTCACATGAATCATCAGCAGGTACAAGTATTTGAAATACTATTACGATAGCTTTAGCTCAAGTCAGACTTCATTAGCTTTCCAGCCTTTCAGCAGATGACTAAGTTACTTATGTTTACATTTAAGATATAACTTAGAGTTTTATAAATAGAACAGTAAAGGGCATGACAATCTCAAAAAGCCACTGGAGACCTTGTTATGATTTTTTTTAAAAAGACCTTTTTAAAATGTTCACATAATTTCATAGAATCTATAATTTCATAGTATAGAGAGTGTTGCCCAAAGCCCCATCCAGCCTGGCCTTGAACACCTCCAGGGATGGGGCATCCACAGCTTCTTTAAAGCCACTGCCCCTTGTCCTATCACTACCCCCTGTGACAAAGAGTCCCTCCCCAGCTTTCCTGTAGGCCCCTTCAGGCACTGGAAGGCCTCTACAAGGTCTCTCTCTGCAGAGCCTTCTTCAGGCTGAACAACCCCAGCTTGCTCAGCCTGTCTTTATAGGAGACATGCTCCAGATCTTTGATCATCTTTGTGGCCCTCTTCTACACTTGTCCTAATACATCCATGTCCTTGCTCAGGGGGCCCCAGATCTGAGCACGGCACTCCAGGTGGGAGCCTCATGAAACCAGAGCAGAGAGGGAGAATCCCTTCCCTTGCCTTGCCAGCCATGCTACTTTTTGGTTTCAACCCTAAAGTTGAAACAAATGCTGGTTTTGGAGACTGATACAAATATTGGTGTTAACATTTGATGATTGTTAAATTGTGGTGGTAATGTAATCAAAATATTATTGCTAATCATATGTTTAAACAACTAGAGAGAGACTTTCAAGAGCACACTTCAGACTGAAGGTTCCACAGGCTTTCAGTACAACTTAGGCATTTGGCTACCATATGTTCTGCTGAGGTTCCACATAAGAAAGAAATGTATGCATGTACATTCACATCAGGTCCATCCTTCGCAATTTAAAAATATTATATGAAGACAATTTCACTAATGATGTGTAAAGACAGAAACACTAACTGCTTCGGACATCTTCATCCCTATTTGACGATGCTGGAAGTGAAGAGAAAGTATTCTATTTTTATTCAAAGCTATGCTGTCAAGTCATCATGAAGTGTACCTTTTTTTTTTAAAGGGCCCAGAACCTACAGGGGCTCAGTTTGGGCAGTTACGAGTAACTAGCAGAACAATATTCTTGTAATCTGACACGACAGATTACAATCTTAAGTGCATATATAGTCACAGTAAACATAAGGCTGTCAAGGATTGGAAGGAATACCAAAATTGTTAACGTCATAACAGTGTCTTTAAGTTTTTACAATTTACTGCCTCATTTTTTTTTTGTCTTCAAAGATGCCTCAGGTAATAGAGAGTGTCTCACTGCAAGCCCTTCAGGGTAGGCCATGAATTCTTGAGTACGCAGCACCTGCCACAGCAGAGTTTGAATCTTCATTTATACCAGTGCATAGTGTTGCCTTAAAGGGCAGAGAGAAAACTCAAGTGATTTAGATTCCAAACATTTCAGAAAACTGAAAGAAAACATCAAAACTCCTTACTAGTTGAAAAGACTACAAGAATAGAGCATACTTGAAAAATTAATGTATGAACCAGCATTGTACATAACAATATTGCAGAAGTACAGTTCAGAGGGTTACTTATACTATTCCTTTTGACACTCAAATTTTCTAATAATTGCTTTAATCTTTCCACCCAGTTGTGCACAGCTGACTGAAAAAAAAAGTTCTTTGCTGAAATACCCACCTAAATTCACATGAAACACTGTCCTTAACAAACCAGTCTGACTAGCAGCAGGAGATTAAAAAAAGAAAAAAAGTCCTAAAATCTGAGATAGCAGATGGTAAATTTCAAACTGCATGCTTTAAGTAACAAGTATGTGCTTTGAAATGAAAAAACTTGCACCTAAAATTATACTGTGCTGTCTGCTTTCACAGAAAGAGGACTTTTTTTTTTTAAGAGCACTTTTTTCTTTGCACTTCATCTAATGACAGCTTTGTTCTTCAGCTGCTATTAAAGGGCACTTTATATTTGGCAATCTGGATATCAGAGATGAGGACACAGCATTATTGCTTCATTTTGCCTGAATATTTTAACTTTCCATTTTTTAGCTTTCAACAGTGCTAACAAAGTAAAGGGGGAAGGGGGAAGAATACGTATACTTTAATCAGGTTTGGGTTAGACCAAACAGAATAACACATTAGAGAAAAAAGCAATTACTTAAAAATAGTTGTATTTATATTCCACAATTTGCTCAAATACTGTTTTTTCTTTATAAACTTTCTACAGGATGTTTTAAAACAAGTTCTTCACATTGCTCGTCAACTATGTACTTATGGAATTTGAGGGAAATAGTTCTGGTTGTTTTTACAGTTTAACACATGTACAGTACCAAAACGATGGTGGTTAGTCACATGCAGTCCATATGAGATTCTAACATAACATTTAATGAATTTTCTGATGTTGACCACCCCTTTGATGCTGAAGGTAACGCATCTGTAGAAAGCAGGGACTGTAGATTTGGGTTACTGCTCTCTGCATCTTCCAGTTTTTCAGTGTTGTCCTCCCAATTTATGTGGAATCTTGTGACTCGGGGATTAGATGCCAAAATATTCCTTTGAAGCTGGGTGGGAAGAAAAGATAAATTATGTGGTGTACATAGCAAACCGGACTTCATGTGCATATGGATTTCTTTCACTTTACTCCTGTAGCCTTGTATGTCTAAAATAATATTAAAAATTCATGTGATTGTGAATCTATAGCTATTACATATGGATCAGAAATATGCTTACAGAAACACACCACTAGTTCATTTACTCTAATATCCTACTCAGCAAAATAAAAACATCCTGTCTAGAAAGCAGTTAACTGTCCTATGCATTCAAGACTATACTAGAACCTTGCAAGTAAAGTGCAAGGGTTTTACCTTAGCCAGCACTTAATAAAGCAAATGACTATCCCCAGAACAATTTTGCAAGCTACAGGAGTTCATAAAATTCTGCATCAATTTCATGGTGCTAGCAACAACTCTACCATTTCCCTCAACTGTCTGTCCTTATGAAGATTAAAACCTTTCTTTATATTAAATGACTATGCATTAGATTCATTTTACTATCTGAATTTTAATTTGTCTACTTCAAATATTAAATTGAGAACATTACTTAGATTTGGCAGTTGACATGCCTAGACACTAGTCATGTATTTTGTTCTTTAGGCTGGCCTTCATTTTTCTTGAAAGAAGTGTTCCATCTGCTTATGTGTGCAGCAAAAAAGAAGATGCTCATTTTTTCTGAATTTATCACCATTTCAAAATAATGCACAGTTAACTCCAAAGGATGGCAAATTATGGCCACTGGCCACTTGTTATTAAAGCTGAGACTGGTCACAGGAAAGTGACCAGAAGTGCTGATTTCATTCCTTGAGAAAGTGTGCCCCCATTAAATATTTTCCCACCCCTTATGCAAGCTAACAAAATCTAACAAGATCTTTTTTTTTGAGCCTAGTAAGTCTGTTTCCTGTCAATTGCAGTTCAATATGCTTAATAACATTAGTCAAATTAAGAACTTGTACAAATACATGATCACTGTAGCTGTTCTTGTTTATATAAAAACTGCTTCTATGAAAAAACAGAATAACAAGTAGTTCTAAACTGTTCAAAACAGAACAAGAAGTAGTTCTAGGCGTTTCTAAATTCAACTGCTTAAAGAAAGTTAACATTCTGGCATTCACGTGAAAAAATAACACAAGGATGAGTTCAACAGCATAAGAAAAAAAGAAAGGAACAGATTATAATTCTAAGAGTCCTCAAAAATTGACCATGATTTTGAATTTTGAGAATGTACTAAGCATCTGAATCTTGAAAATTAAGTTAGGCATAGTAAAAATTAGCAGCTTAAAAAAAAACAACAATTTAGATATCAATTCAGTTTAGTTACATTTTAAGATTGGTTTCAGGGACTATGGGGATTATCTCTGTACTAGTCGTTACAGTACAACCATTATTCCACTCAGTTCTTCATGTAACTGGTTATCTAACTCATGCAAACTTGAGAAGCAACCAATTTTTTTTTTTTTTTTACCATCACAAAACTCTGGAACATGAGCATGTACACATAACATCTCGTAAAGAGAACCCAGAAATGGACCCCAAATCCATAAGACCTTCCATGAAAGCAAACCAGGATGCTACATGGAAGTTTATTAGTTTGTGCAGGAATCTGCCTGCATGCGCTGTTTCACAGGGTTTTGACTGACTAGTTTTTGTTAATTGATCTTCCTCCTCAGGAGGATTTGGAATCTAATACTTTATTTCACGTCTAATTTTAACTCTACACCTCATTCACTTTTATTTTTTTTTAAACCATTAAAAAAATGTCCGTTTTTAAACTTTAACTACAAATTTCCTCGATCAAGTTGTCCGTTGATTGGATCCAGTCATCTGGCCTGCTGTAACAAGGCTACCCATCTTCTCTCCTTTCATAGAGAAGTTGTTCTTTACTTTCTGTTTTGCAGAACTGTAGGTCTTTCTTAAAAATCCCTTTGTATAAGCGTACCTTTGATACACATCTAGAATAGAAGGTGCCTTACCTTAGAAAAGTCTGGCTTTACTGGTGGATTCTCTCTCAGTTCTGTTTCAGTATATTCGTTGTTTACATAGTAGCCGACTCTAATAAATTCTTGACCTCGGTAAGTGCATGTAATTAGCACGACTGTTACGCCTACTGCATCTGCATCTGGAATAAGCCCTGGGTTAGGTGCATCAGCCTAGACATGAAAGGGAAAGATCGATTAAAATAAAATCAATACCACATACCTATCTGGCAGAAGAATCTGAAATAGCTTGTCCTAGCAGCTGAGTAGTGACTGTATGCAAATTTGAAAGGTTTCTCCGTGTTAACCAGAAAATATACCTGCTTTTACAAAAACATCAACCCTGAATTTAGGGCACCATCTTCTACAGGCAGAATTAGTTTGAACACAGTAATGTTGTGCTGACATTTCTCCTGGGTGATCAGACAGCTTTGATCCCAAACTGCTTTTAAATACATGATTAGCTGAACAAGCGTGCCAACACCTCTCCAGTTCCATGGTGCTGCTGTTCTCCAGCCCCTCGTAGTAATCGAGCAAAACTTTTCATACCTCTTTGGTTGAATTGATCTGTCTGTTTTTAACAAGACTAAACCTTTAAAAATACAGGCTAATTCAGACTTCAGCAAGAAGAGGAGGGACAGGCTACGGTGACGTTTGAGCTGTCTAGGAAAGGAATAAACGGCTGTCTCATCTGCTGCCATGTGCCTGTATTTCTTCAATTGCATGCAATTAAATGCATCATCACTGAGAGACATGACATTTTCAGCCAGTATGCAGTCCTAATTAATAGGCAACTCTTACGATCTCCCTTATATCCTTACTCACCGTGGCACTGCAATTATTAATAATCAATAGAGTTTTTGCCTCACCAGATGTGGCTCACATCAGTCTCTTAATGTTTTGTAACTAAACATTTGTTGATGGAACATGGTGCCTCATTCTGCTCTCAGACTCAAAGTAGCAACAATCTAAGCATAAATGAAACAACCTCATATTTACAACTTTGCATGAAAAATCTGAAGCCGGTAACAAACACCTTTGTTCCAAGCATAAATTAGTATTAGCAACCTATGTTAGAGTGGTTCAGATGTGTTGAATCCTGCCTTAGGACAGAGATTGAATGGGATTCTCGCTGTCCCTCTTATCCCTGTTTTTCTCCAGTATGTATATGCTCTAGCACTACAAAATTCAGGAGCTAGTAGTCATGCATCATTGACTTCTGCTCTTTGCTACTTCAATCCTGAGCCTTCAAACCACTCTAGCTTTTCATAAGAAGCTGTAGGCACTCTGCAGAACAATTAAATGAATCAGACCTCTCAGGTACAAATATATTGGGGGAAGGAGAGCAACCAGGCAATCAGGTAGAACACTCCTTCCTCCAGCCCTGAAGGGAAGAGAAAGTGACCAAATAGCTTTGCAACTTGTACAGGGCAATGGAAAATATGGCCAAGAAACTGGAGAAATATAGAAGCTCCACAAAAATACAAGAACTGCCAATACATGAAATCGCTATTTCAAATCAGCAGTCTTGTTCTAACAGTGCCCAGGGCGATGTGATTACTTAAAATTCTGGTAGGCAGTTACAGAGTAATATTTTGCAAAAAGGACATTCTTCCATTTAACACCCTGTGAAACACAGCTCATACCCTAATATGGGATTTTAGCTCTCCCAGGCTTCTTCCACAGTCACTTCATGTCCTGTAATATGCTATGATACAGCTGTGAACCTGCAGAAATCCTGTTTTAATCCTACTTTGCTGTTGAGCAGCAAAGGCATTGAACATGGTTTCGAAGAAAATGTTTTCTTTTCTCAAATTTTTAACTTCCTGCCCTAGATGTAAAACCTCCTGATTCCACAAGGAACTGGTGAACATGCACAGGTTAGGGGGGAAGAGAAGACATTGATATGACCAAGTGGTAAGTGAGGAGTTGCAAACATATACTGTGGTAGGCCACCAGCTTAGTATGCCAAAATTACTTAAGAAATTTATGAAATTACTCAAGATATACATTGTTTGAGTTATCTTGCTTTTCTACATAACACACAACTATTAGTACAGAGTAGCTAAATTAGTGTAAGGTCATATCCCCACTTCAAGACTGTAAATTATTTGTGTGCCTATATTCTCAAAAAGAAGCTCCTGAGAATTTATTACAAATCCTCTGGAGCATGGAGAAAAAAAATCGTGTTTCATTACTTATATATTAGTATATAGATCCAAATAGGCCAAGATGTAGGTCTTTAGTATTGAAATCTTTTTAAAAATATATAAAAAGATTATTGTGCAAGTCTGATAAGCACAATACTTTTCCATCTTCCTGTATGTAAGGCTGACTTCCCAACATGATGCACAGCCTCTCCTCAGAATTTTATCTGTGTGGCACTCCATTTTACTTGCTGTTTCAGCCATTTTCATCTTAAGAAAAATCTACAGCATAATACTAACAAAGTTTTATACATCTCTACAAGAAGTTCTTCTCTGTGCTCATTGGTGAACACAGTATCATTTTTTCTACTACATGTATACACCTCCTGCAGTTCTACACTTTGTCCCATCCTGGCATTCCCCTGCCAGTTCCCTCCACCTGCCAGGCAGTTTCAGTTTGGTGAATAAAGTAGCTCAAACTGGCAGCAAAGGGTTATTAGAGCACTTTGGCTTTTGGTAGTCTCTTACGTACACATTAGCCAGGTCCTACCCTCACTTGAAATCCAGGGCTTTTGAAGTTTAATATACTTAGACCAACAGTACATCCATAAGAAAAATGATAGTTTATTAAAAGGCAGTAGGAGTACTCAATCTAAGCCAAATCTGTACATACCTACTCCTACTTTTGCTGTAATGTCATCCATAACTATGATATAATGGATACGAGTCTATCCTGCAGAAACTGCAAGTCCAGTAAATTTTATTTTCAAGGTCTTCCTGTATCACACAACCAAAACATGCCTTTTGAGGCACCTGCCTTCTGCTCCTTCCCATTACTATCAGCAGTGAATCTTTGAGATTGAGAATAGTGCCTCATTTAAACTAAAGATGGAAACGCCAGCTGGTATCTCTCGATCTACCACTACAAAGTAGCCCATTTTGAGGGTGACAGAGGATCACCTGGTTCTGACCAATTAATGCTACAGGATGAAATTGCTCAATAACGGAAGTACTGTTAATAAATGATGCATTTGTTATCTATCTGCTTCATTTCTAGCATGGGAAAAATTAAGCCCAGCTCCAAAAGCAGAGTGAAATATTTCAAGGCTGATTTGCACATGTGGTTAATAAACATAACCTCCAGCCTGACCTTATGTCTTTAGCCTGTCCTGTGAGGGGAAAAAAAAGTTCTATTCAAAAGTTTCAAATGTTTTCTGAACCTTCTAAATAATTGGGACTTACAGTAACAATTGGGATGCCTAACAAACTTTGTTATCATTTTAAAGCAGTTATAGTAACTCTGATAAGTAAGAAAATGTGTTCGTTTGAGTTATTTTTGAAGAAGATGCTCATACTTCAGTATGTATTTGCCATTAATTAGTTGAGTGAATTTATAATGTTTGGGAAAGTGGCAAGGTTCATAAACAAAAAGCTGTTCTCATTTGCAGTCTGATTTTTCTGTGGATGCATTTTGCTCTCAGTTTACAAGAGAGACACTAGTATTTGATAAACAGCGGGAAAAAAGTGAGCTGAATCAGTGTTTTGATTAAAAACAATTTCCATAAAAATTCAGACAAGTTTAGTTTAGTTTTTCCCCTCTGGTTGATCTAACCAGAGTAGAACAGTAAGCCATCTTGGTGCTCCTCTTTCCTTGTTTTCCTTCCCTCAAGTATTCCTTCTTAGTAACTTGTGGCTTTAACAGCAGCGTATTGCCACACGCTCCAGAGATTGTGGGACAGTCTTTATCTAACCACTCATGTCCGGGATGTCTGCTATCTACAACTGGAATTCTGTCTTATTGTACAAATTGCTGTACTGCGTTGTGACTTAACATGCATAGCCAGACATCATGGCTGAACATTTATCTGGCCAAACAGAAATGAATTCTTGACTACTCCAGTGCAGGTTCACAATGAATTTGTTCACCTTCTTCTGTTGATGTTGTCTACATTAACCTAGTGCCCCTGACCGTCTGAAACTGCCACCAATTGCTGTAGAGCTAAGCCCAGTGATGTTAGCATACACCAGGTAACTGACAGTCCCAGTTAGGGAGTGGTCCAGAACAGATTTATGAACTAGACTTGTCAAAATTAACACTAGCTACAGAGCCATGCCTTATATCACTCTCTCTAATCATTGACAGCACAAGTGAAAATATTACCATGGAAATATCGGGGGCAAAAAACAGCTAATGAGAAGTAAGCTGTATCATACATGAAGAGCTGACTGAAATTCCTTCTAGCTTAGCATTATTTTTAAGTGCCTCTTTATATGATGCAGTCATCATTAGACATCAAATTAGCACAACTCTTTCAGGAACAGTTAAGTGAAGCTTACCTGAAATACAAACATGTGTCTGCCCGCAGGAACGGGTCCTACTAAAACGGAGTCTAACACTTGGTCATACTCTTCACTTTCAGCTGAACCCACGTAAATTATTTTCCATTCCAAGTCTGCAGTAAAACAAAAAAAAAAAAAAAAAAACACAATTGTTTATCATTACAGTTAAGCATCTTCCACTCTTGACTGCACAGAGTTTTACTTAACCTAAAATTGCTTCTTTGGCAACTAGCATAAAGGGACAGGGACCAACCTTCACTTGGGAAATTTATTGATGCTCGCCCCAGTCCTCATGATCTGGATCATCCCACTGTCTTCCTCTATTCAGTCTCTACTGCAGGATTCCCTCTATTTTCATAGCCAGGTTTATTTACAAATTTCATACAGAGGACAGGGCCCTTTTACTTGTTGGGAGCAGCGTTCAGAATGTCCTTGGCCTGTCCCCAGAGGCATACAGGTTGGGACGATGCCTATACAACCCTATACAGCAGGGCACACCTTGAGTATTGAATCAGCTCCCCCTCAGAAGTTCCCCCCTTCCACAAATATACTTCACAGCTGTTACACCAATCACATCAAGCAGTTAATTGAATAATGAAATCCATTGAGTAAGCACCAGCCACGCTAACTTTGTGCCTCCATTCCTCCACATGTGTGCAAGCTGTGTAACCTGAGAAGTATATAAAATCATAATAGCATGACTTGATCTAATTTGCACTGATGCCACTGGTGTTTGAATTTTATCCTGGAATAGAATCCCAGGTAGGAGAATCAAACAACCACAAACCCATGTGCAAAATGTAGCATTTCACTTCTTAAAACAACCCGCCAAAATCAAACATTTCTTACAACTGATACGTATTTTTTCTAATGCACCCTGGTCACCACAGGTGCTTGAAAGATGAAGCTGCAAATTAGCATTCATTACTTCTTCCTGGGCCAGCTTTTCACTTTAATTTCTTGATTTAAAAACATATGCGTAACCACACCTGTATAAAACTAACCTGAGAATAGAGATTATTATTTTTAAACAAGAGGAAGAGAAAAGAAGGTTGTCATTATGGAATACTGTAACTGAAGTTATTGTTTGTTTTTTTTTTTGTAAGGAATCTGTTGCTTAAGACAGTGCCTTAAAATGGATATATTTGTTTTTTCTCCTTACGAGCAATGCCCTGATTGTGTATGCAAAAGCACTATCCTGTATACAAATGCATTTATGTTTTCAGTATTCTTCGCAAAATTTGAAGGTCTACATTATGGTTTCTTGATGCAGGACTAGAACTTAAGCAGAGGAAGAACTAGCGCGTTAACAAAACTTGGCTGCTTTAGGACTGCGTTTGTTTTTCCTCAATAATGAAATCTTACCGTGTTCAACATGCAGGTTTTGCGGTTCTAAGTAGCATACATTAACAGGGCCCAGGAAGTGGTTTTATTCCTTGTACAGCACAGCACGATTGGCCAGGTGCTGTATCAGAGGTCTTATTTACCTTGTAGGCACCTTATGCTAGCTCCTGTGGGCACTGCAGGCTGCTTGTCCGGGCCAGTTAGTGACCGCTTTTGTCGTACCTGGCGCCTTGGACAGGTATAAGAACTGAAGACTTAAACTTAAAGGGGTTGGGGGGGCTAAACTGAGGAAACTGAAGCCGGGTGGTACGCAGGGCTGGCTGAAACAGCACAGCAGCCTACCAGCACGGGAAGGCTGAGGCAGTGGCAGCAGCTTTTAAAAACAAGATTAAACTAGATTTAAACGCGAGGGCCGGGCCCTGCTGAGGGCACCGTGCAGCACCGGAGGGCCCTGGCGCTGTGGCTTCGTGAAGCCGCTGCCGGCAGGAGGGCGGCAGCACCGCCCCCCCCGTGCCGCCCGCTCCCTGCAGCCGCGGCCGGGCCTCGCCCCGCGCCCGCCGCCGTTCGAAACTCCCGCCCGGGGGGCGCCGCGCGGCCTCTCGGGGCGGCGGGGCCGGGGCCGGGCCCTGCCGCCGGGCGGCGCTGCCGGGCCCCCGCCAGCCCGGCCCCAGCGGGGGCGCCCCCTCGGGGGGCAGCGGCAACTTCGGAGCCGCTCCCAGCAGCGCGGGGAGCCCCCCCACAGCCCGCACCCAGCGCCAGGCCCCCGCCGCCCGCCCGCCTTCCCCCCCCCCCCGCTCCCCGCTCCGGCACACACAAAGCTGGCAACATGGCTCCCTCCCCTCACAACTTCCTCGCAACTTGCAGCCGGCCTCGGCGGCCCCGGCGCGGCGCGCAGGGCCGGGCTCAGCCCGAAACTTCCCCCAGCGGGCCCGGCCGCGGCCGGCTGCGAAGCGCAGCCCCCCCCCGCCCCCTCCCCGCCCCGGCGGGGGGCGCGGGGCCTGGGCGAAGTTGAAGCCTGGGCTGGCGGGCCGGGGGGGGGGAGGGGGGGGGCCGCGCTCACCTTCCGACAGGTCCTCGATGCACTCGAACGTGATCTCGAACTGGAACGGGTTGTAGAAGGGAGAGGGGTTGTCCAGCACCACTACATTGTTCACCTGAACCTTGGCCATATTTCAGGAGAAAAAAAAAAATAAAAAAAAAACACACACAACAAAAACAACCCGCGAACAATAGGCAGAGCGCCTCGGCGCCGCGCCGCCAAGTCCAGCAGCGCCTCGGGGGCTCCGCCGCGCGGCCGGCCCGGCGCCCCCCCCTGCCCGAGGCTGCGGAGCCGCGACTTGAGCAAACTTTTCCGGCCGCCCCCCGGCTCCGCGCCTTTATTTACACCGGCGGCGCTGGGCGCCCTGCGCGGCGGGCTCCCCGCTGCAGCCCATTCTGCCCTGCTCGCCGCCAGCGCCCGCCCCGATTGGCCGCCCGCCGGCCCAGGGCCCTCCTTCCCCTCCTTCCCCGCTCCCTCCTCCAAGATGGGCTCCGCTCCCCGCCCCGCCGCGCCCCCGCCCGGCCACCGGCCGCAAACGCCCCGCGCCCGGGCGGGGCTGCCCCCGGCACGGCCGAGCCGGGCGGAGCCGAGCCCGGCCCCGCCGAGCCCCCGCCCGCCCGGCTCAGCGGCACCCGCCATGTGGCGGCGTGCCCCCGGCCGCTTTCCCCTGCAGGGCTGCCCCCCATGCGCTGGGCTCGGTGCTCCCCCAGCCTTCCAGGCGCTGTGTCCCCGGGTCTCCGCCGTGGGGCTCGCCCGCCAGCAGCGCGGCGCTGTGGTTTCATGGCTGGGTTCATTCCGGGTGCCCCCCGGGCTGAGGGGGCTGCCCCGCCGCCTGCTGCTGGCCCCCGCCGAGCTGTCCGGGCTGCCACGGAGCCCCCCCGGTGCCCAGCCCGGTGTGGAGGGGCGAGGCAGGCGGCGATGCTCGCCCCCGAGCCGCAGGAGGCCCGCGGAGGAGCCATCTTGTGGCGGCGTGCCCAGGGGATGGCAGAGGCGACATGGCACCGGGCTGCCTCCGGGGCGGGGAGCCGGCGCTGCCCCAAGCTGGGGGGATATTGGGGGGATGGGGGGGTGGTAGGTGTGTTTTCCTCACGCTACGAGGAGATTCTGTGTGGAAATAAAAATATCAGGACTCTGTGCATGTCTGCGGGGAGCCCTTGAGTGTGGTGGAATAGGCGCAGCAGGAGGGGCTGAAGGAGACATCTGCCTGCCTGGGAGCGCCGAGCCTCGCGGGCAGAGCGAGAGCAGCGCTGAGGCACAGAGACCTTGGCCTCCAGCAACTCCCCAAGCCAACCCCGGGTTTGGAAAGGAGCTGACACCTTTGTGTTCACAAACAGGTGTATTTGCAGGGAAATGTCATCACACTTGCCTGGTCTGTTGCTCACTGTACATTTTTATAACATTCTCTACACAACACAAGGCTACGCTGGACAGCGGAAGAGATCCCCCACACCAAGCTAAAATACGTGTTATCAGGAAACACATTTCCAGTAACTCTTGGCTGACCGTTTGGGAGCTAACAGCGGCTGTGGTGATCTGCATAGAGATGAGAAATCAGCAGCGCTCGCTTCTGGGCTGCCCAGGCCAGGGGAGGTTTTGGGTGGTGGGGTCCTTCCCTGGGCAAGTTCTGCTGTAGCATTCCGGGAAATTTTAGGCTGGTCGCAGCTTGTCAACTGCTAGGATATTTTGAGCCGAGCACTGTGGAGTGAAAAAGAAGGGCTAAAGATAGAGAAAAGGCTGGGGAAGAGGGAACAGAAAGATTGAGAAGAGCTGCACGGCCTTGATAAAAAGTGGCCGTTCTCACAGCTGTGAGATGTTCCTGACCTGCCGTGCTCCCGCTGCTGTGTCACATGGAGATTTGCTAATGCCTGCTGGGAACTTTTTTTTTTTTTAAATTTCATTTTTTTACTTTTTTAATCTCATTTTAGCTTAGTGTGAAATCTCAAAAAGAAAAAAAAGGATATTTTGAAATATTTTTTTTCACCAGCTTTGTTTTGCGGCTCCCGAATATTTGTTTATTTTGACAGCTGATGGGGAAGGACAAGTCTATTCTGTAATTTAGCAGTCTCCACATTTGCCCACTTTTCAGTTTGATTTAGCAGATTTGGTTTTCATTCCCTAATCACTTTTGTTCATTTATCAATGCCCTAAAAGAAGTAATTACTAAATTTGGAAGGCGTAACAGAATCTGCTCCGCAGACCCGGGCTCGCTTGCCTAACACTAGTGGGATTTCTTACCAGTAGGTGTGAAGCGAGATGCGTGGTAGAGGTATGTGGTGGAGCTAACCTGCTGTTTTGCCTTCTGCCTGTGGCACCAGCCAGTGTGCCGAGTCCCGTTCTTTCACTCCGGCGCACTCCTGCAGTTTAAGGGAAAGACTGACCGGAGCAATTGATTCTTCAGGTTTGACAGTGACTGCTGTGAAGGACTGTGGGGAGTGGAACTTGGAAGCTGGTGCGCTGGTGCTTGCAGATAGCGGCCTGTGTTGCATTGATGAGTTCAACAGCATCAAAGAGCATGACAGAACCAGTATCCATGAAGCAATGGAGCAACAAACCATCAGCGTAGCAAAGGCAGGGTAAGTGGCATGTTAAGGTGTGTGGCAAAATAACATGCTTCTCTTGCACTTACAGGTTGGTGGGAGGTTTGTCATGCTGACTAAAAATAGCTGTTTTCTTTGTTGTACTGCATAGTTTTGTTCTCAATGGTATTTGTAGACTAGGTGAGCCAGCGTTTCAAAGGACAGTGCAATGGACCTGAGGTTGCAAGCAACCAGAATGAAGAGGTACCCTGCTCGCTGCTGGGTTTTCAGTCTGCCACTGCCCTTAGGCAAGGGTACTTTCCTAAGAATCGTAGAATCATTAAGGTTGGAAAAGCTCTCCAAGATCATCTGGTCCAACCACCCCTGTACCATCAATGTCACCCACTAAACCATGTCCCTAAGCACAACGTCCAACCTTTCCTTAAACACCCGCAGGGACAATGACTCCACCACCGCCCTGGGCAACCCGTTCCAATGCCTGACCACTCTTTCCAAAAAGAAAAGTCTCCTCATTTCCAACCTGAACCTCCTCTTTGTGTTTTTGTGTTTTTTTTTTTTTTTTTTTTTGTCACGTGGTGAGAGCCACCATAATAATTGTATGTGAAATGAGGAATTTCACAAGGAACTCAGAAAGCAGGACTTTGTTTCTCCAAATTCCAGTAATACCGGACAGTAACAAAATAAGACCAAATAATTTCTAGGCTACCCAGTCTTATATGTTGGGTGTGACGTGACCATAAATTCCTGCTTACTTTCACGTCCTCATTTTTTTTCTATACTAGAACGTACTCAAATCTCTTATTTTTTTTTTCCCCTGCCAGTTTGATCTCTGAGCTCTAACGTCACTCTCTCAGCCACATGCAGCTCTCGTCCAGGCCCAAATCATATCCTGACTGGTATTACCAAAGTCTCTGCTACCCAAAAGGCATCATCCTTTCCACATTCTTCCGTGTCACCTTCCACTCTGCTCTTGCTCCCATCACATCCTCTTCCTCTCAGTTACGGAACAACTTTGGACGCGAGGCAGCAGTTACTCTGGAGCTGACTAGAAATAGCTTGGTGACAAACCAAAGTTAGAATACTGCTGCTGCCTTAACTGAAGTGATTGCGTTTGGACTACTAGAATAAAAATAATCTCCCCACATCTAAAAACACACACCAGGATAGCATAATTAAGAGGGAAAAATGTCAATTTCCTTGAGAAACAGATGATATGGCTGCCATCATTGGATGGTTGGGCTAATATCTGCAAGATGACTCTACACAGGAGTAAAACATACCCGTATGTTACATTTCATTTTACTTTCTGAAAATGTGAATTAAGCTAAAATGTTACTTTTCATCGTGAAAAAAATCTATTTATACTGTATGAATCAGCAAAGTAGCATTTGTTTCTGAAAAGCTAGATTAGTTTTATTCAGCTAAGGATGTACCTGAATATAGAGATTACTTGTGGGAATATTACCTAGCTACTTTTGGTGTCCCAAGTACTGTCTTCCTGTCTAGTTGCTATTCTCTGACTGAGAAATGCTTGATATATAATATCTATTAATAAAATGCGTATAATTTAGCTTGTATGCTCTTTAAATGTAAGATGTACTCTTTATAACATAAAACCATGATAATTGTTGTTAACACTTTGGAGTCATTTCCTCGATCCAGCTCAATTCAGCTGTAATGTTCATCATATTTTTCTCTAGCTTGGTATGCAAGCTTAATACAAGGACAACAATACTGGCAGCAACAAACCCCAAAGGTCATTATGACCCTAACGAGTCTGTCTCCGTCAACATAGCTCTTGGCAGTCCCCTGCTGAGCAGATTTGACCTGGTCTTAGTATTGTTAGATACAAAGAATGAGGAGTGGGACCGCATCATTTCATCTTTCATCTTGCAAAATAAAGGTATGAGTTTGTTGTTTTTTTGCCAATTTCCCCACCTTTCCATTTAGTTTGTTATTTTTCAGCCTTTCACACTAATCAGCGTTTGCATGTTTACTGTGATAGTTGCCTGTGGTACGGTTGCCTTTCTAGCAGGAAAAAGATAGAGATCATTGATTAATTAATCGGGGAGAGCTGTGAACACCATACCTTTACCTTTACTCTATGATCGTTTGCAAGAGATTTCAGCCCGGACTGCTTCGGCTTCCATGCTTGCATTACTTGATGCACAGATCCTACACGCAGTACCATTACATGCTGCCAATGAGAAGCTTAATTCAGACAGAACAAATTTGAGCTGTGTATGCCGCAGGGCCTGGAGAGTGCATATTAGTGCTCTGCATGTGGAGCTGTGTGCTCTGGAATTAGGGAAAGCAGAGTGATTTGATTTTAACCTGCTTTAGGAACACGACTTTGATCCCCATTAGAGAAGTGGTTAGAGGAGACTTCTTCAGCTAACTTCCTTACTTTTCTTTCCTTCCCAAAATGCTTCCCTGTAAAAAAAAAAAATGTTCAGAATATGGCAGGTAGCCTTTGGCTTCTATAGAGTAGATAAAGACAGCCAGAGGAAGTGCATACGTTCGAGTGGCGTTTTATACTTTACACGGTATGAGAGCACTTGGTAATGGCTGTACCATCTGGTGGGCAGCGAGTCTGACAGCTCCTCTGTTCAAACTGCTGGAGGCTTTGCTGCGGATTTTGCTAGGGGAGGGACTGGATGTCATGTAACATTCCACACTGGAATTTGACCAAGTCTCTGAGGACTCATGTGCAGACACTCCAGTACGCCCCAGAAATACGGTAGGAGGTATTTTAGGTTCACCCATCTACTTAACAGGAATTCTTCAGAAAAAGCTTGATGTCTGTTGTTATAAAATTACTGACTAAGCAGTTGTTGCGCAGGTTGCCCTAGCAAATCAGAAAAGCTGTGGAGCATGGAAAAGATGAAAACCTACTTCTGCCTTATAAAAAGTATACAGCCAAAACTGTCTGATGAGAGCAACCTGATCCTCGTACGCTATTACCAAATGCAGCGTCAGAGTGACTGCCGAAATGCTGCCCGAACTACCATTCGCTTATTGGAGAGTTTGATACGCCTTGCGGAAGGTAAGGCCGGGACAACTTTATTTTTAGGCTAACAATTAACCTTTATGAAATGAGTAGATCAGGGGTATAATTATAACCAGTAAGCAGAGTAGCGTTTTCTCCATAGAGGTATGGATAGATGAACCTTGCATTGTTTGATCTTCATAATCTAAATAGACTTGAGGTTGGAGATTTGAATGTGGGAAAGTGTGTTATGTTTAGATGATCAAAACCGGTTTTAATTTTGCCATTCTCACATTCATAATAAAAACTAAAGCCACTGGAAGAAATTACATTTGAGGAAAAAATTTCAGAAGTTACGTGCCTTTATGAAAAGCAAATCCCTGGATTCATTTTACTTTATTTGAGTCCTGGGTTGCCACTCCACGCAGCCTGAGGAAAGGTGTCAAGTATTTTGTTCTATCCTAAATTTAACATAAAATACAACACATTTTTGTTCAAATCTCTATCTCACAATAGGGACTGCAACATCTCCAACTCTAAACTCAAATCATATTTGACTTGAACAAAATCAAAGGAATTAGTAGGTCTCTCTCTTAATATGATTGTGTTTTCTAAAATGGCATATCAAGTATTTTCAGGATGAATTTAAAATAAAATCTTTTTTTTTTTTTTCTTTTTTTTCCCCCTTTTTTATGCCAATCAGTAAGATAGTGCTTTCTGCATCAGATGTTTATATTTTGGTCTCCATTTGGGGGGGAAAATTATTTAGGTGAAAGACATTACTAGCCTTTAGGGATTCACATGTTATTTATATGTTCAAGGTTTCTTCCATTCTTGTCTGTCACGTGGTTGGGTCTTCCAGTAGCACTTTGTTCTTCCAAACTATTACATAGATGGTATTAATTAAATTGCCTTTATTTTGCGGAGTAAGAACCATGTTTGCACAGCCAACTCTTCATGCAGTAAATTATTTGCATTACAACCATTTACAAAAAAACAGTTTTATTGTCTTAAGAAATGGAAGGAAGAAAAAATAAACTATTGTAGAGAAAAATATGTTCTAGGCCACTTAGAAGAAATCAAATCTTTTCTGACCTATGATGAAAGTTATGCTTAATTTTTCACTTTTTGATGATCACATCTACCTATATAGATAGGGATGTTTTACATCACACTCTCCATGATGTCCAGCACGTTACATTTTTTAACTCTAGCATTTTGTGTATCTTTATTCAAACTGTCATAGTAACTATACTCCAGAAGTCGCATTCTTTACTAGTAAAATTAAACCTTCCAGTCCCTCTTGAAATTGACACGAAAATCAAAAGGATTATATTGACATTTGAGTTAGACCCATATACAAGCTTTTGAAGAGCTAAAAAAAATTGAAGAAATATCATCTCCCTTGTAGTAAAAACCAAACCAAACAAAACAAAGTAACCTTTTTGACCGTATTTGCACTTGCACTTACTTTCAGTGCCCACCTGTTTTTTTCTAGCTCATGCCCGGTTGATGTTTAGGGATACTGTGACTTTGGAAGATGCTGTGACGGTGGTATCGGTGATGGAATCTTCCATGCAGGTACGGTTTCTTGCAGACATTGCTGCAATAAGGGATTTATCATGTTGGTATGTTGCCAGCTCCCTTCATCTCTTTGGGGAGGATTTCACGCAATCATGGAAAGTAGGTAATCAGCGACTTTGACAAGTAATTTTTAGTCCATCTTGATAATTAAAATACTTAAAAGCAGGTTATAATGAAAAGCCTGGATTGATCATAAAGGAATAGCACCTTTTTTTTAATAGACTCTGCAGTCTAAGTGGAGTTTTGTATACTCTTAGCTCTTAATAATCTACATTTTAAAGACCTTTTGAGCCAGAAGTTGTGTTTATATCACTGTGTTTAATAACTTCTGACCTTTTTTTTTTTAATGATGTTACCTTTTCACCCATTAACTAGGTATGAGAGGACCAAACAATTTTTATTTCTTCTGAGAAAGTTTCAAATAGTTGCCAAGAGCAATAGTTTATTTTGCCATTAGATGATTTTAAAACATGCTCTTGGTGATACTGAAACTCACAGAACTTTTAGGAGACTATTTTTACTCTGGAAGCCTTAAAAACTTAGTTGCTGTATGCTGAAAATTGTGTATACCAATTATCACACAGATTTGTGTAATGTTTCCATGTTAAAAAAAAAACAAAAACAAACCATTAAAAAAAGTCTGAAGGCTAGATTTTTGTTTACTGTAGCGTCATTAGGTTATTGAAAATAAGGAAAAGTAGCACATTTATAACAAGAAAAGGAATATGAATCTGGTAGAGGCTTTTTTAAATGGAAATGTGGAAAATAATGTAGATGACTATTACCTTAGATGGAATATTTTTAAGAGAAATAAATCTTAATGCTTTGAAATAGAAAATAAAAATTACCATAAGCAGATTATCCAAAGTTTTGCATTTTGAGGTTCTTAACACTTCTGAATTACTTGGTTTTGGCTCTGTCAGAGATAGGGTACTCTACTGCACAGATGACTGGGCTGATCCAAAGTGTCACATCCTATGTTTCTGTATGGTTTGATATGAATATATTCAGGTTAAAGCAATTTTATATGGTACCCACTAGCTCAAAGTAGCAGGTAGGCACTTGTGATCTACCTTGTTCTTTCAGTGGAAGTTGAGAGACTAATTGCAGTCAGTGCCACAAATAATCTACTGCACAGTGTTGCCTGTGGAATTTGTCTCAAAAATACTACAGGGTCTGACCTTATTAAGTAGCAGAAGATTATTTCGCTGTCTGCTGCAATTCATTTTGCACTATTTTGAAGAGCTCAGCTTTTCAGTGACAGCACTGCATCTAAGTTAACATAAGAAGCTCTAACACCACATCCCATTGAAACAGCAGAAGATACTACATAAGTGTTCGTTAACTGTAATTAAAACTGTAATTACCTAGAGTGGAATTTGATGGGACACCATTTCAAAGCAGTATGGTTTTGGGACATAAGAAACCTGAAATACTCAGATATTTTTTTCATAACAGGTCAAAAAGTGGAGACTGATGAATATATATTGTCATCTGTGTATGGCTACATCATCAGCAATAAATGGAAAAGAATTGTTTAACTATGGGTCACTTTCTCATATTTATTCAGCCCTCAAGGGCTGCAGTGTTCATAACAATCATCTGTCTAATCAGTGTCAGTGAGAAATTTGCCTGTGTTATGACTGTAGAAGACTACCTGGGAGCAGTTGATATGCTTATCATATTTGCTCCATTATTCACTTTTTATGAGGGAATAGGTCAATATGTTAATTTTTTCTAAGAATCTGCAAACTTCAGATCTGCTATTTAAGGCCAAATTTTGCTTTTGACCTGGAAAGTATAAAAGAATCACTGAAATTCTTTTTGAAAGCAGTAACATATGTTTTATTAAAAAAAATAATAGAAGCAACATGGAAAGTTTATTTTCAGAAAGTGTTTCCTTCTCTAGAAGAAAATTGTTTTTATCTATAGATAGCATCATGTGTTTCCTGCCTAATTGTAGAATGTGGTTGGAAATGAGGGAGAATCAGTGTTATTCTTGAAGGACTGGCTGCTACCTTTCAGCTTAGCAAACACTGTTTTAAATGCTGTCTTTCCAAACTAGGTTCTACCAAAAAAAAAATTGTCATATTCTTGCCAGCGTAAAATCAAAGTTCACAGTTCTCAGGCCAGTATTCAGATACTTTACGTGATCCCTCTTGAGAAGGAGGGCTACCCATTTTTGTCACTGACATCGTTCATTGATTTTTGTTTGTTTGTTCTGTACTCTAATTCACCCTTATTTTTCTCAGGGAGAAAAAGGTCAGGGAGAGCAGGACATAATTGTATCCCATGGGCATAGGCCTTGAGATACATGTTCCTTATTTCTTTTTTTTATCAACAGTTAACGATACACCAAAAGCAGCTACCCCTTGTCAATGTTTGTATCAGTGTTTTATTATTTAGTGTTCAAGTGCTGTTCTAAATATAGAATTCTCCATTTCTTTACGTACTTTTCTGTGGAATTCATTTCCGATCTATTTTAGTATTTCAGAAATATTAATTTACTTATCTTCATGCAGTCATTGTGAAGTGACAGGCTGGTACTACTCCTGTTCTATGACCTGGAGCTGGCATATGCAAGATCCTGAAGACATTATCCGCTGGAGCACGTCCCATGAGAAATGGTTAGGGCCTCGGTTTCAGAGCAGGACAACTTTGAGTGTTTGAGTGCATTCCCTGTTGATAGCAGTTTCCTTCTGTGAACACACGATATCAGGCTCCCAGTTATGAGTTTATTGCCTTTCAAAACCTTTGCTTAACTGGCTCCATCAAAATCACAAGAACTGGAACTTTGCATAGAGGTAGAATCCAGTTTTCCATGGCAGCTTTTAGCTGTCCTAACCAAGAGACCAGGCTTTACTTTCTACAGTCCCTGCCTCATTAACTATGCACTTCCCAGTGTTTGAAACAAATAAAGAAAAAATCACAATTAAAAAAAAAAATAAATCTTGAAACAAATAAGGGTCCTACAAGAACCTTCTCCATTACTACTGATCAGTGGTTCTCTGTGGAACGGATTTGTCACGTTTCTGAGTCATCAGTGAAAAATAAGACAAGTGATAACTTAAATGGGATGTGTTAGTGGTTGCCCAGCCAGCCGTTATTATAGCATTGTGTGGTTTTGAGGGCTTGAATTAGCCATTTGAGTGATGTTCTTCCCATTTGATTATTTTTAATGTGAAATTTTAAAACGACAAAATGGAAAAAACAGAAAAATGCCAACATACGGCATCACATGGACTGCATGCTTTTGACGGGAACAGCCTCTAGACTCAAGAGTCTCTATGTGTCTATAAGAGTCTCTATAGATAGAGTCTCTAGGCAATTTCTGGTTCTAGAAGCTGTCAACTTTTGCTTTTGCTCTTGTGGTGCTTGATAAGCATATCATTCATTAGTTGTATTGAGCTTTATAGATTAGATAGGAGTTGTAAATGACAGCTAATCTGTGGCAAAATAGTGGGTTGTTATGGTTTGGTGTGGTTTGGTTTTAAAGAGTTGTAATGGAATATTTGGTGTGGAACAAGTCAGCTCATGTAGATATTCTGTTCCAAATAGACACTACTTCATTTCTTAAAAAGCACATCTAAATTGTTCCAGATTAAAAACACTTTTTTTCTGGAATCACTCCTGAATCGTCAGTTACCCTTAATGATATATTCTGAAAAATTTTGGAGTTTGATTTCTGCCATGTTGACCAGCCTTAATACCCGTATCTTTCCTTTTAAATAAGTAGGAAAAGCTAATAATAATTAAAAAAAAAAAAAAGCAGTCAAAATATCTTCTATTATAATAGGATAGGTAATATCATGGGTAAAATTTTTACAAGGCATTTGGAAGACTACTTTTTATTCCTAATGTCCATTTTTAATAATGATGTTCTCAAGCCTTAGACTTTCTACTTTTGTATAAATCAAATAAAATCAACACCCAGTAAGAGTAAGTGGCAGGGTTGATCATAAAATAGCTCTATGTGTGTAAGCAGCCTTGCCTGTGTGAGCAGACCTAACAGGATTACTTGTGCAAATGGAGTTACTCAGTAAATATTTGTTAACTGAAGCTTTAAAATATCAGAGGGAGTACTTTGTATTAAATGCTCTCTACTGCTTAAATCTGATACTGAATAAAAAAGATAATTTCTTTTTTTTTTTTTTTTTAATCTCTTCTGGTGATCCAGGGGGGTGCACTTCTTGGAGCCATCAATGCCTTGCACACCTCCTTCCCAGAGAATCCAATGGCGCAGTACCGAGCACAGTGTGAACTCATCCTGGAGCGGCTGGAGCTGCAAGATCTTCTGCACAAGGAGCTGCAAAGACTTGACAGGTTAGAATATGCAGAGTAACAAAATAATTCAAAAGAGAAAAAGAATTGTTTGACAATAATACCTGGAGAGTGTCTAAAAAGAGAATCTTACATTGGGAAAGGAGTTGTTCTTTAGAGGACACAACACAAATAAGCAAGGAGATTGGTTTAAAGGAGTACTCAGAGATCATCACAGATAATTTCTCTCTCTGGGTTATAGAATGTACAAAGAGTTTAACAGTTTAATCAGATCCCAACATATATCTCAAATTTATACTCAGGTATATTTTGGCTGAACTTATTAGGGCAAAAATGCAAGATTTTGTAGCTGAACAAATAATTTTATTTAACTTTGTGTTATTTCCTTCGTAAAATACAGCAGGTTTGCTTCATATTTTTAAGCCTTCCTTTGTGTTGGGCTTGTCACAATTCTTGCCTTTCTTTTAATGGAAAATACAATCCTGACTCAAAGTTCTGTTCTTTTGGGTGATTTTTGTTTTTACACACTGGAATTCTCACTATATTTTCTCAAATTTTCAGCTCACTACAATAATATGTGGAAGTCTATTTGCCGTTATTAAGAGAAAACTTCTAACTTCCTGCGGCTGAGAGGAGGACACTAGGATTGGCAGGAAGTGAAATGCAAACAAACAAACAAACAAAACACCACATTTGTTTCCTGAAATGAGATCAGGCTTTAAAGAAACTTGTACTGTCCTATTGTTAAAGGAAGATAAAAGATTAATGTTATTGAAGCTAAAGGAATAAGAACAGCTGGGAAAATACACTTTTTCCTTCAAGCATTTTTTAGACTTTGTTTTGCAATTTATAGTAAGGACATCCTAAATAAGCACTAAAGCAATAAAAGTAGATGAAAGTGGGGTATCTCCAACAGGCAGGCAAAAACTACTTTTAGAAAACAGAAGTGTTCACAAAGGATGATAGAAATACAGTGTGGGGTGGGAGATCAAACACAAAAACGGGATCAGGTCTGTGTGGCCTTCCTGGCAGGGGCTTGTGTTATCTGCTCCTAAGGCCCCCCAGTGAAAGAGATTTCCCATTGCCATTGGGTAGCCTGTCCCAGTATTGCTCCATCCTAGTACTCATGAAGGTTTCCTCCACATCCAACTGAATCCCCTGTGCTGCAAATTGAGCTGATTTCTTCTCCCCTTGTAAACAGCTGAGAGAACACTTAATGAATGTCCTCTTTAAATACTAAATGAATGTCCTCTTCTGTGTAAGAAGACTTGTCTCATGCATTCCCTTTAGACTGCATTTTGATAAAACAAGCATTCATCTTGCAGCCTATCTTGATGAATCAGATCATTTCTGTTACTCTCCATGAAAATTTTGTGTGTTCTATCAGAATAAGATTATTAGTAAATAATGATAAAGAAGGCTTTAAAAGATATGTGTCAACATAGCGTGCTCTCTCATATAGTAGAGGAACAGTTTGTAATGCATAGGAATCATTGCAGCTACATTGATGCAGTTACTCATGGTTACAGTCACTATTTAGCAAACACAGAAGCCTGCTGTCTCCCTTGGAGATTGTATGGTTAGGTATGTTAGAATATCAGCTATGCTAAAATTGGAGGGAACCCTCCTTCTAGTACCTCTGTTGTGTTGGAGAACCCTGAGAATACAGCTGCAGACAGCGATAATTCAGCTTTGTAGGTGATCTGAGATGCTTTCGGTCTATCCCAGAGTTTTTAACACGTTGGCTCCATAGTGATTGTGAGAAAAAGCCATGAGCAACCACTACTCAAAGTAACACCTGGGTTTTCCACTCTGGTAACTCATTTGAGGCTTTGTCTTTCTCAGGGTAAAATCTGGTTGAGGTTCTTCTTCTAGAAGATATGCTTACAGAACTTGTAATCCATAAGGAACTCTAGCAATGGCAATTTGTTGTGCAGACCTGTATTGATTTAGTGTTATTTCTCAAGGAAATTAAGTTTATGTAGTTGCTTTCTCTGTCCATCTGCTTATCATCTGTTGGGGACACTAAATTCTGTCACTTAATGTAGAAGTTGCTGAGATCAAAATGCAACACCAGCTTCTGAAGCTATATGTAGAACTTAATATTTCAGTTACTTGACCCAAATCCTTTGTAGTTCTTCATCATTCGTACATACTAAGCATCATTAAGGCAAAAAAATAAAATAATAATAAAAAAAAAATAACTGACTACTTCTTCATCTTTTTCATTCCATAGATTACAAAAAGAAAACTCTTCCCAGGTGCAACCTGAAGAAACAAGTTTTGGTACTCCTACAGGATGCTTGGACAAGGATACATTTGAGTCAAAGCAAATGTCTCAGTCAGAGCCTTCAAATCAACAAACGAGTAACTCCAAGCCACAGCCCTCTTTACCCAAAGGCAATGGTGAAGGGGAAATACATCTAGAACCCTTAGGCAACCCAGCACCTGATAATAACAAAGGTACAAACCACTTGATAAAACACAGTAAAAGAGCTGATGGCAGCCTGGCATGGTTCGACAGCCTGGAAGACAGCAACACTGATGCTGAAGAAACTTTTCAGAAAAAGTCTCCACTACCCAAGATAATCCCAGATAAATTGTCTTCAAAAGCCTCGTGCAATACCTCCTGCTCAGAAGGAGGAGGTTCTTCAATCCTAAGGAAGGGAAATGGGGCGAGAGAATCACAATCAACTGTGAATCTACATGCTCATTTGGGACAGGACAAAGCTTCCAAGATAAGCAGGAAAAGGACCGAAGAACAGGAATGTTTTTCTTCAGGAGCAAATACTCAAGACCCAGCATCACCAAGTGCTGATGTGCAGGATTCAGTTATTACACAGCGGGTTTCTAAAAGGTGGCAGAGACTTCACACAGAGAGATCACACGGATTCTTCACGAGCACACAGGACCCTGAGGCAAAGGCCCTTTCCCCAGCGTTACCTGCATCTGGCCTGCTAGATCTTTCAAGTGATACAGACTCCGTGTTAGGGGAGGAAAAGAGCAGTGTATCTGCAGCAGCCAAAAATGCAACAATTTCCATAAGGAAACGAAGTAAAGATCAAGTAGAGAAGGAAGCAAAGGTAGTAAGCTCCCATGAGCCAGAAATCATTGACAGTGAAAGTCCTCCAGCAGCTAAACTAGCTAAATTCTCTTTCAGACCAAGGACAAAACTTGATCATTCTTCCGAGAAGAAAAATGCAGAATTTTCTCTTTTTCAGAGTGAAAATATTACTAAGCCTGGAGAGCAGCAGCCAGAAGAATGCTGCCCCCCTGAGAAACGCAAGATGACATTGAGCCGCTTAGGAAGAAAGAGTATGGAAAAGCGACCAGTCGATAATAAGGGGAATGAAGATCAGCAGAGTCAGGCCTTGGAGAAAGAGATCAGAGGAAATGCAGCGGTGCGTCCTGATGTCAGCTTCAGTGCTGTGTTATCTCCACCCACTGAAAAAGGAAGGGAGGGAGGGGAAAAGCTTGGTGGCCCAAGCACAGAGAGGGTGTGCTCAGGCACGTTAGAAAAACTGTCCAGGTTCTGCTTTGCATCACGTCCTGACTCAAAATCAGAAACTCCACCTACTGTTAAGAATGATGCTAGCAACAAGGGAAGTCACAGCCCGTTGCTGCAGGTGCACGTGAGCAATCCGAGCAAAAGGAAGAGCTTTGCACTGGGAAATGCTGGTAAAGCACGTGTCATCACCCAGAAATCCCTCTTCTCGATAGCAGAGCTAGATGATGCTGCATTAGATTTTGATTGGGATGAAGAGGTTAGGAAAAATCCAAGCTTGTAACGTGGATATCCTCCAAATTTCTTAAGGTGTGGCTGTTTTGACTCTCCATCCTTCTATCAATCATATCAGCAGCATCTGTAGTTTACAAAGCATTTAAAAATAATCATTCTGGACCTCTGTGGGTACCAATAAACACATGTCCTTTACGGGCTGCATACTTCACACCAGCTGAAGGCTGCATATACTGCAGGCCTGATGTTACTTTCGGTTTTTCTAAACTTCCCAAGACTGCTTATGTCAGTTGATCTTTCTGATTAACCTGAAGACTCACACGGTTATGTTCATGTAAACAGAGTACAGCAACACCTGCAGAGGAGCAGGTTTAATTGACTGTTGTCCTTTATTTTGTGTAACAATTGGAACTATGTATGTGATCCAGATTGTCCTTATAAATGACCATGCCACTTTAGAAAAATGATGCTGAAGCTATGCTATTATGTTTTGTTTATCTATCTATAAGGTTTGTTTTCAGTGCAGTAGCAATGTTGCAATTTCTCATCATGCTCTGGTGAGTATTCCCATATTATCAGTATCATGACAATTTTGCTACATGTCTGGTTACTCTACTCCTTGCCACACAGCTGATATTGAAGACATGTATCTAGGGCTTTTTGTTTCTCATTTGTTTTTTTTTTTTGTTTTTTTTTTTTTTAATTTCAGTTTTAAATACACTGGTTGAGGTATCTGTGTCTGTATTCTGGCTCATTTTATCAAAACCCATCTCTGTAATAAACATACGGAAGAAATTTTAGGTGACTGGGAATCCTCAGTAACCAGGGTAACTTCAAGGCAGGCCTGAAGCCCTGGCATAAAAGCTACACTGCAAATGTAACTGCACAGTGAGCAGCTACCCTAGTGTGGCTTGATTCTACCTCAGATAATGTTTAGTTGACTATTTTAATTATGATTAGTGTCTTACTACATCTGATACGCATTTCATTGTCAGTGGCATGCTGTGTCCTCTGCCATTCATTTGTCTAATGGGAAATTAATCTCCTAACGCATTACATGCTTACAGAGAAAGGTAAGCCTTAGATTTCCTTCAGTGACTTGTCTGGTACGATTCTTTCGTGCTTGAATTCTCCGCAGAATATTCTTGTTATTACCTGCAAGGTCAACAGGGAACGGAATGGTTCTTTATGGCACAGTAAATCCTTGGAGAGGCTTGCTGGCACAAAGGTCTCGTTTCCTCTTGATTTGTTTAAAATTAGAAGGAGCTCCCTGAAACCAGGTGAGTTAAATCATTGTAAAGTTTCTGGAAAGGAGGGGGCGATAAGGCCCAAGGTACTTCAGTGTGGTACAGGGAAGCCATGAGAACGGGAATTGTAGCAGTTGGCTTTCTGTTAAGAGCTCAGGAAAAGGACAGAGACGATATCCTGGAGCTATTAACATTAATGATGGCCTTCTTGAATTTTCAGAGGCCAGCTAAAGGCGCAGTTTTTCATCACCACTGCAGATGCATCAGGCCTTTGCATGGTGGTCTCATTTCCATGTGGTGGACATTAACAGCTGGCCAGTGCAAAGCCAGAACATAGCTACTGGATTGCAATAGTCAAGCACCACAAGTTTTATTTTTCAGTCATGCAAAACAATTAAAAAAAATAAAAAATTAATCCATTCATTCAGGTTTTATTCATCACTTTCCTATAAATCAGTAACTAGGACCTCATCTAGTGTACTTTGCTATGTAAAATTAGATGACCAGCTGCTCTCAAGAACTGCAAGATCTAAACACACTTCTAAACATACTTCTGTGGGAGGCTGGCTGACTTTCTTCTCTCTGTCCAGTGGAAATAAGAACTCTGGTGGAAAAAAAAAAGTAGTCACAGTGGCACAAAACTGAGCTAAAAGTCAAGCTTAAAATTTTCTTATTCTCCATGCTTACGTTGTGTTCTTTATTTCCTTCTTGTCTCAAAGTCGTTGCACTGTATGGTCTGCCTGAGGGCCAGGGGAACTCCACAGTGCATGTGAGTAGCTGTGTTTCAGGGATGCTGAAATGCCTTGTGCTGCAGGCAGATACCTTCCGCAGTCTTGTGAAGCCAGGGAACGCCCAGTTAGCAACAACTGTGAGAGTTGGGCATCCAGATCTCCTCGGTATCCCCAAGTCTCTGCACAGATCGTTGCAATTGATTAACCAGAAGATAAACCAGGTTTATTTTTCACAGATGACAAATGTTTCCTCTAATTCAGTGGGACTCAGCCTGGAATAGTGAGGTGTTGTACGTCAGTTTTTCCAGTCACTAATCACACTTGAGGTCCAGTTCAGCAGTCTGGCTGATAAAATGCTGCTAAATCCTTTTTTTCATTAATCTTTTTTGAATTGGAAACTGCAGATTACGTCATTTAAAGCACAATGAGCAGAGCCACGAACAGCTGGCAGCCTGCTGGCTAGATCCCCTAGGACAGGCTGGCAGATGTGCCTGGTGCCTGCTGGGCTCAGCCTGCTCAGCACGCTGCCAGGCTTCAGGAAACACCTTAGAGCCAAGCACGGTGTGTGCATGGAGGTGTTTGATTTTGGAGGGCACTAAATGTCTGAGCCCTTCAGCAGGCTCGCTGAAACTCCCTGCCAACAAGAGAGAGTGTGGCTAGAAAGGGCCTCTGATACTTACTAGAGGACAAAACCAAGAAGGATAAAGAAATTCCTTGGCGTCTCAGCTCCTGCTTAACGTGGGCAAATTAGCCCACTTAAGTCAAGGTTTTTTTCACTAGTGGGTGCAAACTCCATACGTTCATTCTTTAATGGTGCTGTTTGTAAGGCCTGACTTGCAGATGTCCTGAGTACTCACAGCTGAGGCTTAAATCAAGGAGACGTGGGAGGTGGCATGTAACTGCAGTCCTGCTTCTCTGTCTTCAGCTCTCCTGTGTCCTTAGCTGTGAGATGGTCCCTTCAAGGAGTGGCAGTGAATGCTGGCACCTAAGGTGCTCCGTGTCAATGAGACAAAGCCGATGGCTGGGTTGCTGCCTACCTTTTAGATAAGCTCTAGGTATCTAAATCCAAACACGTGCTGCAGAATTGAGGCAAACTGAATCCTGTCATTCTTTGTAGTATGTTAATGGTCAATCATTTCTGAGGGCTAATACTTTAAAAAGTAAATCAGTAAAAAAATTGTTGTCTCTTCAGGTTCCCCTCATTAGAAATAGTGTATTAGTTTATGAAATTGGACTATGCTTCTTTCTTGAGCAGAGCTTTTGAGGTCCCTCGATATGATGTGAGAAACTGGGAAAGCAAGCCAAGAGGAATTAAGAAAGGAAAGTACAAACGCCAGTCACTCTGAGGTCACCCTGCAACACCACTTTGGCAGCTCTGTTTTCCAGTCTGAAGCAAGGAGGAGGCACAGGGATGTTCCAGTCAGCTTGGAGAAAAGGCCACCTTTTCTATCATAGCAGGAAAAACACCCTGATGTCCATTCAAACTGTCTGCAAAGAGGACACCCTAGTGTCGGGTAAGTAAACAATGAATAAATTTGGAAGAGCAGGTACTGCTGAGATCTTTCTCTACCGGGCTGGCTGAAATACTACTGTTGTTTCTGAAATTCTGGTGCTGCTTCTGACTCATGGCATGAACTCTGAGCACTGAAGGTAAATGAGAAACATGTAGTAAGAAGAAAATGATACCTGCTGTGGATTTACGCTCTCCCTCACTGTTGCCATTGCTACAGAACATATTTATTGTTGCCTTGGCAGGGCACATTTCCAACTCCTTTCCCTTCCCTTTTTAAACCAAATTCCCCCACTATCGTATGTTTTAATGCTTTTGAGCTTACGATAGGCCTGTGATGGGAGGATTTAATCCTTTACAGCAGTGTCAGTCTGCTGGGCTGAACTAAAGATGAATTTCCTCTGAGCATGTTGTGCAGTCGGTGGGCAGATGAGTCACGTCTCATCACCTGCCTTCCTGGAGAGGCACAGAGCCCTTATCTCCTTCACGTTTTAACACTTGCCTCTCTCGGTATATGATCCAAGCCTTTAAAAACACAACCAGTTGGTCTTCTCAGAGCGACTATGTACTGATACGTATTAAACCAATTATTAGTGTTGAATACACTGGTATCTTATTAAACAAAGCCTTACAAGTCATGGATTCCAGCAGCACATTGATCAGGTCCTTGCTTGTGAGCAGCATGAAGTGCTGGTGGTAGATACTCGGCGGCCAGACTCTGCTGCCTCAGCTGAAACCAGATTGCATCACGTTAGCACGGGGCAGGATCACGTTTTTACTGGCAGCTGTCCTGTAAATAGCGTTTTCCCGTGTGGCCCACGCAGACATACTGGCAAGTCAACAGGAGGAAAAAAAATGACAAGCTCAGCAATTTAATTGTATTTTTATATTATTTAATTCTACTTTTGTGATGGAAAAAAAAAGAAAAACAACTTGCTTCACTCTAGTTCTTGTAATCCTCCTGCATAGCACCGGTGCTGGGGAAGGCACTTCGTTACCTGCACATGGGAACTCAGTGCCAGCTGAGGCAGGTGAAGGTGTACAAGATGTGGGCATGGCCTTGGCTAATACAAAACAGGACTCAGGTGGGACCCCGACCCTCTGGAGCTGGATCCGAGCCAGGATGTTCTGTACTGCCATCAGGTGGCTCTGCTTGGTGCCTGAATCACCCCCTGTTTGTCAGTACTTGGAAAGGGAGAGCCGTGAGTAATTATGCTCTGTTCTTACAAACATCCCCGGCTGTGTTACGGATCTCTCCAATGGTCTGTCTCCTGCAGTATGAGAGAAAGCAGTTGTTTTTCAATACAATTTCCTTAAAATGATTTTGCCTTCTTTATCTTAATCAGTTACAGTATTAAATTGCATTTATTAATCAGTTCCAATCCCTCAGGGTTACCTGGAATTCTCCCTACAGACAGCAGGATGCGTGGGCATTTGTAACTGTTCAGGATCTCACACCACAAAGCTGTGGTTTGTGACCTTCTCGTAGTTTGGTGTTGCTGGAGCTGGTTGGTGATGCTCTAGCAGGTACAACCTGTGGTTGCTGCCACTCTCACCCTCGCCTTGACTACTTGCCACTAATGTAGCCTCCTCCTCGCCTCATCCCCCTCCTTTCAGATCCTTGTTGCCTTCCTTCTCTGCAGCTCAGGGCTGCTGTCACTGCCTGGTCCTGCACTGCCAGTGGGGTCCTCCTTAATACTCCACTGGGAGCGTTACCCATGTTATTTAGAGCACTTCTGGGGCTGATACTCAGTTCCTAAGCTTGTAAAACAACCTGTAATATAATAAGAATCACTTGACATGTAAACATCTTACAAAACCAGCCTTGAGTTCCTTCCCAGCAGTATGAAAACATCAGACATGACACAAAAAATGTGGCAGGAGACAAACTGAAAAAGATAACATGTGCGGTGTGTATCAACTACTCTGCTAACACATTCTTGTGCTGGCAGCTAGTCTTATTCCAGTTTGTGTGCTGTTTTTAGTTCTAAATAACTAGTAAGCAGGAAAAAAAAAACACAACCCTGTATGGCTCAGTTTGCTTGTTGCTCATGTTGTTCTCAGGACAGTTGTTTGAACATCACAATCCTCATCAAATATGTACATTCATGTGTTAAATATCATAATCAGACATGTACCACAATTAGAACACTAAGTGAGCTAAAGCCAAAGGCAAAGCAAAGTCAGTATAGGCAGCACTGAAACTTCTAATTAATGGATTGGAAGTGAACAGATCTCCCAAGCGAAGACATATAACATCACATTCTAGAGGGAATGTATTTATTGATGGGGGGATGAGGTAAACAGAGTATTAAGTGCTCAGTATTTCATGTGAATGAGGCAATAGCTTCATTAATAATGCACGCTAATTATGTCATCTCCCTTGGGTATCTGATATTCCCTGGCTTATCAATACTTTCCTTCCTGTTAGGCAGAAGAATGTTAATAGTTCCAAGGGATAACATTGTCCTTCACTGAGTAAAGAGCACAGCCATTTTAGACAAGACTATGAAAATATGTCTACCAAATTTGATTCTTCTGAACAAACACGTGGTATTACAATTGCACACCATAATTTGTGCAATATGGACCATACGCATACTGCAAGATATTGTAAATATCATTGTATTAATAAAATACATTACCTCAATGCAACTCAGGAAGAGATAACCTTTGGAGCAATGACATTTCAATCAGTAACATTTCCTAATTTGAACTCAGTAGTCATGAGGCAGTGTGGTGGCTTTACTCAGGTGGGCAGCCGAGCTCCACCACAACCGCTCTCTCACTCCACCTCTCCTCAAAGAGGAAGGGGGAGAAAATACAACACAAGAGCTTGAGGTTTGAGATGAGAAAGGTTTAATTAAGGGGAAAGGGAATGGGGAGAAAAAGAAACAAAAGAAACAGTAAGTCTGCACGGAAGCACAGAGAGAAGGAAAAAAAAATCATTCTCTACTTCCCATCAACAAGTGATGTTTGGCCACGTCCTGGGAAGCAGGGCCTCAAAACACATAGTGGTTGTTCAGGAGGAACAGCCCCCTCCCCCACGAGAGCCCCCCTTTTTAATACTGACTGTGACATCAGGTGTTATGGAATATCCCTTTGGTTGGTTTAGGTCAGCTGCCCTGGCAATGTCCCCTCCCCATCACTTGCCCACCCTCAGCCTGCTGGCTCTGGGGGGCTTGGAAGGAGTCCTGATGCTGTGCCAGCACTACGCAGCAATAAACACAACACTGGAGTGATATCAGTGCTGTTCCAGCTACGAGTGCAGAGCACAGCACTGTGTGGGTGCTGCAGGGAAAGGTGACTCCCTCCCAGACAGACCCAACACAACCTCCACCCCTTATTCCATAACATTTGTGTCACACTCAGGTCCCACACAGTTTAGTATATAGATGCTCTCATCACCATTGTTCTCTGTCCACTGAAGTATTTATACGTCTGTACTTCTTTTAATTCCATAGATCCTTCCCCAAAATGTTCATAAAAACTGTTGATGGTTTCAGCTTCATCTGTCAAAGTGGTCACTCAGGGCAGACAAAGTTGGTTTTCTTGACACCAGCTTAGCTCACATCACTGTTGCACTTGCCTGGTTCCTTGCAAAGTTGACCTGTTGTTGGTTCTGCAGTGTTCTCCTACAACACATAACTTGGATGACAGATTAATTTTCTCCCAGTGTTAAATATCCTTGAGGCACACACTTGATATCCCCATCTTTCTGCATTACCCACCAGGTATACCCTGGTCCTTGGGGAAAGACAATCCCACGAGTGGGTTTGCCTTTCCCCATGGCAGGGGCAACCCACACCACCCTCCCCATCCACTTTCCCACATGCACTACAGGGACTTTAGCTTCTCCCACAGTGTGTAGGGGTTTTGTTTCAGCAGGACCAGGACGGCTGTCAGACCCCCTGTTGTTAACTAGCCAAGTGGCCTCTGGTAGATTTATATCCCAATGTTTCCACGTCCCAGCACCCAATGCTCGTAGCATAGTTTTTAACGGTTCATTGTACCTCTCAACCTTCCCAGAGGCTTGTGGGTGATAAGGGATGTGATACACCCACTCAGTGCCATGTCTCTTGGCCCAGGAAGTGACCAAATTGTTTGGGAAGTGACTCCCATTGTCAGACTCAATTCTTTCTGGTGTACCATGTCGCCACAGCACTTGTCTTTCCAGGCCCAAGATAGTGTTTCGGGCTGTGGCATGGTTTACTGGATATGTTTCATATAGATATATGGATATATAGCTTTCACTTCTGCATACTGACTTGATTCACCTTCCCCTTACATGGCCTCTACAACTCGTCGTGTGGGTCTCCACACAGCAGCTTTCCACTTCTGATGGCTCCCTACCACACGGCAGGATCCGTCAGTGAACAACACATACTGCTTTCCATCTTCTGGCAACTCATTGTATGGTGGTGC
Organism: Anas acuta; assembly: GCF_963932015.1. NCBI lineage: Eukaryota > Metazoa > Chordata > Aves > Anseriformes > Anatidae > Anas > Anas acuta. Next base: position 66,620,594 of record NC_088981.1, read on the forward strand.
CTCTTCAGCACAAGTTACCTCTTCTGTCGGCCCTCCAAAATCCCCGCCCTCTGGCCAGTCCTTAATCTCTTCCAGGATTCCCAGGCGGTGGGGTTTCCCCATTCAAGCCCGCTGTGTAATTAACGCTACCCATTTACTCCACGTAGCATCAGTTGCATGATGTGTAGTGGGGATTTTCCCTTTGAACATCCAATGTAACACAGGTAGCCGTGGGGCCAAGAGGAGTTGTGCCTCTGTACCAACAACTTCTGAAGCAGCTCAAATCCCCTCATATGCTGTTAATATTTCCTTTTCAGTTGGGGTGTAATTGGCTTCTGATCCTTGACAGCCCTGGCTCCAGAACCCCAAAGGTCGGCCTCGAGTTTCTCCTGGGGTCTTCTGCCAGAGGCTCCAGGTGAGCCCATGCTCCCCAGCTGCAGTGTAAGGGATGTTTTGCACAGCTGATCTGGTACGGAGAGGCCCAAGGGCTACTGCATGAGCTATTTCTTGTTTGAGTTGTTCAAAGGCCTGTTGTTGCTCGGAGCCCCACTCGAAAGAGTTCCTCTTTCAACACATCCTGCTTTTCCTCTTTCGAGTCACTCGATATAGAGGACTCACAAGCTGACTATAGCCTGGCACGTGCATTCTCCAAAATCGCACAAGGCCTAGGAAAGCTTGTGTTTCTTTTTTGCTAGTTGGCGGAGACATAACTGTTATTTTGTTGATCACATCCGTCGGACTGTGGTGACGTCCATCCTGCCATTTCACCCCTAAGAACTGGATTTCCTGTGCGGGTCCCTTGACCTTATTCTGTTTAATAGCAAAGCCAGCGTTCAGGAGAATTTGAATTATTTTCTTCCCTTTCCCAAAAACTTCTTCTGCTGTCTTACCCCATACGATGATATCATTGATGTACTGCAGTGTTCGGGAGCGTTCCCCTGTTCCAGTGCAGACTGGATCAGCCCATGGCAAATGGTAGGGCTGTGTTTCCACCCCTGGGGCAGCCAATTCCAAGTATATTGGACTCCCCTCCAAGTGAAAGCAAGCTGTGGCCTGCATGCTGCTGCCAAAGGGATGGAGAAAAATGCATTAGCGATATTGATTTTGGCGTAACACTTGGCTGCCTTTGACTCTGGTTCGTACCATGTTCCAGCATGTCCGGCACTGCAGCGCTCAGCGGTGGCCCGACTTCGTTCAGGCCCCAACAGTCCACTGTTAGCCTCCACTCACCATCAGACTTTTGCACTGGCCGTATGGGACTATTAAAGGGTGAGTGAGTCTTGCTGATCACTCCTTGGCTCTCCAGATGGTGAACTAACTCATGGATGGGAATCAGGGAGTCTCGGTTGGTGCGATATTGCCGCCGGTGCACAGTTGTAGTCGCAATTGGCACCTGTTGTTCTTCAATCCTCAGCGATCCTACAGCAGAAGGGTCTTGTGAGAGACCAGGCAGGGTAGACAGCTGCTTAATCTCTGTGCTCAAGGCAGCTATGCCAAAAGCCCACCGGTATCCTTTTGAATCCTTGAAGTACCCTCTCTTGAGGTAGTCTATGCCGAGGATGCACGGAGCCTCTGGGCCAGGCACGATGGGGTGCTTTTGCCACTCATTCCCAGTTAGACTCACTTCAGCTCTTGGGATCCCCCCGTCACTCCAGAGATAGAGTTCTGCCCCTTGGTGGCCTGACGGCATTAGGGTACACTGTGCGCCTGTGTCCACTAAAGCTTTATATTTCTGCAGTTCTGGTGTGCCAGGCCATCGAATTCACACAGTCCAGTAAATCCTGTTGTCTCTTTCCTCTACCTGGCCAAAGTCAGGGCCCCACTAGTCCTGGTTGGAGCATCTACCAATTAATTCTTCCAAATGTGAAGCAGAGGTCTCTTTGTCAGGGTCAGGAGTAATACTGGCCCTTCTACTGCCTCTGGGGGACTGCCCAACAGAAACTGGGGCAGCAATCCTCTTAGGGGCCCCTTGTCTTGCTGATGTATCTTTCCGCAGCTCACATACCCGAGCAGCTAGGGCTGAGGTCAGTTCACATTTCCACTTCCTCATATCTTCCCCGTGGTCACGTAAATAAAACCACCATGTGCCCCGTGGTGTGCGTCCCGGATTCTCCCTTGCTTGAGCCGGAGACTGCTGGTGCTTGATGGCCGAAATACTCTTCCATCTGGGTGAGGACAAAGTTATGTGTTCTTCTAACCATTGGGACAGTCTCTCCACGGCTGAAATGCAGGCCCGTACTGGGGCTGAGAGATTTTCTTCATATTTATGGAGCTGGTTGGACACGGTTTCCACAGTTGGCCCCATCCCCTCCTCCCAATCCATTGCTGCCAGTGTGCTGGCATGTGATGAGGGTGCAGCCCGTACAAACTTTTGTCACATGGATGCTGTGCACTGGACTTCGTCAGGGTCTTTAGGTGTCTGGGCATTGTTTAAATCGCTATAAAGCATCTCCAGCACAGCTAATTCCCACAGGTGCTGGAGACCTTTATCCATAGTGGTCCACTTGCTTACTTGGTATACAATATCTTCCTTATGGGGATACCTTTCTTCACAGCTGCCAGGAGTCGCCTCCAGAGGCTGAGAACTTGTGCTTCTCTCCCCATTACTCTATCAATGAGCCTTTCTCTAGAGAGGGATCCCAGCTGCTTGGCTTCACTGCCTTCTAGCTGTTGGCTATTGGCCCCAGTGTCCCAGCATCGAAGCAGCCAGGTGAGGATGTGCTCACCTGGATGACGACTGAAATCCTTTCGTATTTCTTGCAGCTCACTCAAGGATAGAGACCGAGTAGTTTCTGATTCATCTATGAGTTCGGTCTCTCCTCCCTGATGGTGCTGTGATGCTGCTGCTTTAGAGCTGCCTGCCTTTTCCTCTTCTCTCTCCTCCTTAGCAAGAGCTTCTTCCCTTACTAAACGAGCTGACTTCCTTTTCCACTGTTTTGTCTTGACTATAGGGGCGACTGATCCCATAGATGGTCGGTCCTCTGGGGTGGTCACAGTGTGTGTTATCTCATCATCAAATTCAGGAACCTCCCTATCCCCTTGAGGGTGCTGGGCAGTGTTAATTGACATTTGACAGGCGTAAGCCAGGCCCAGCAGAGTGCAGCAAGCTGGTGAAACTCTCTGGTGTTGCCAGGGTCAGGGCATACGTCTTTCAAACATCCTACCAGTTTTCTTTGATTTTGCACTTGTTCAGGGGTGAAGTTAAGAACCATCGGAGGAGAAAACCGTGACAGGTACCTGCTCAAATCCCCACACACACACCTTGCCACCCACAACTGCTTTGTCTTAGGGCAGGTCCTTGGATGATATTCTTAATAAATTGACCTTAGGGAGCAAGACAAACACTGGAACTAGTAATAGGAGGATAACATCCGACCAAGGGTATCCAAAATACTCAAAGGCTGCTGCAATTAGCCCACAGGGAGAGAAGAAGAAGGCATCACCCCAATATTATTCACAGATTGACTGCTAGGGGAGAAAAAGAAGGCGCTGTAATTCTTAATATTTCCAAAAAGATAATCTCCAGGAGACCAGAATGATAACAATGCAGGGCCTGAGCACCAGATGAAACCAAAGGCCAGCATGTTACAGCACAGCATGGTGAAGAAACCAAACACAGATTTCAACGCATTCTCCAATTGGATGTAGAGGAAAAAAGAGAACAGAGAACAGAAAACACAGAAAAATATTAACAGCAAACCGAACATTGTAACCAGCAGTATGTTAGCTGTAAACACTTCAATCAATTCTACTGTTATCTCAACCCTCAAGCCCCACGTTGGGAGCCAAAAAGGGCTGTGGTGGCTTTACTGGGGTGGGCAGCCAAGCTCTACCACAACCGCTCTCTCACTCCCCCTCTCCTCAAAGAGGAAGGGGGAGAAAATACAACACAGAGAGCTCGAGGTTCGAGATAAGAAAGGTTTAATTAACGGGAAAGGGAATGGGGAGAAAAAGAAACAAAAGAAACAGTAAGGCCGCGCGGAAGCACAGAGAGAAGGAAAAAAATATTCTCTACTTCCCATCAACGAGCAATGTTCAGCCATGTCCTGGGAAGCAGGGCCTCAAACGCGTAGTGGTTGTTCAGGAGGAACAGCCGCCTCCCCCACGAGAGCCCCCCTTTTATTGCTGAGTGTGACATCAGGTGTTATCATAGAATCATAGAATATCCTGAGTTGGAAGGGACCCTTAAGGGTCATCAAGTCCAACTCTTGACACCGCACAGGTCTACCCAAAAGTTCAGACCATGTGACTAAGTGCACAGTCCAATCTCTTCTTAAATTCAGACAGGCTCGGTGCAGTGACCACTTCCCTGGGGAGCCTGTTCCAGTGTGCAACCACTCTCTCTGTGAAGAACTCCCTCCTGATGTCAAGCCTAAATTTCCCCTGACTCAGCTTAACCCCGTTCCCGCGGGTCCTGTCACTGGTGTTAATGGAGAAAAGGTCTCCTGCCTCTCGACACCCCCTTACGAGGAAGTTGTAGACTGCGATGAGGTCTCCCCTCAGCCTCCTCTTCTCCAGGCTGAACAGGCCCAGTGCCCTCAGCCGTTCCTCGTACGTCTTCCCCTCCAGGCCTTTCACCATCTTCGTAGCCCTCCTCTGGACACTCTCCAACAGTTTCATGTCCTTTTTATACTGTGGTGCCCAGAACTGCACACAGTACTCGAGGTGAGGCCGCACCAGCGCAGAGTAGAGCGGGACAATCACCTCCCTCGACCTACTAGCGATGCCGTGCTTGATGCACCCCAGGACACGGTTGGCCCTCCTGGCTGCCAGGGCACACTGCCGGCTCATATTCAACTTGCTGTCTACCACGACCCCCAGATCCCTCTCTTCTAGGCTGCTCTCCAGCGTCTCATCGCCCAGTCTGTACGTGCAGCCTGGGTTTCCCCGTCCCAGGTGCAGGACCCGGCACTTGCTCTTATTGAACTTCACGCGGTTGGCGATCGCCCAGCTCTCCAACCTATCCAGATCCCTCTGCAAGGCCTTTCCACCCTCATTCGAGTCCACAACTCCTCCAAGTTTGGTGTCATCAGCAAACTTGCTCAAAATACCTTCTATTCCTACATCCAGATTGTTTATAAAAATATTGAAAAGTACCGGCCCTAAAATGGAGCCTTGAGGGACCCCACTGGTGACCGCCTGCCAGCCTGACGCAGCCCCATTTACCATAACCCTTTGGGCCCTGCCCGTTAGCCAATTGCTCACCCATCGTATGATGTTTTTATTTAGCTGTATGCTGGACATTTTGTCCAGTAGGATCCTATGGGAAACCGTATCAAAAGCCTTGCTGAAGTCCAAAAAAATCACATCAGCTGGTTTCCCTTGGTCCACCATACGGGTGATCTTATCGTAAAAGGAAATCAGGTTAGTTAGGCAGGACCTACCCTTCACAAACCCATGCTGGCTGGGACCAATGACTGCTTTGTCCCCCAGGTGCGCCTCAATAAGTTCGAGAACCATCTTCTCCATGATTTTACCAGGCACTGACGTGAGACTGACAGGCCTGTAATTGCTAGGGTCTTCTTTCTGACCCTTCTTGAAAATCGGCACAACATTTGCCAGCTTCCAGTCTACCGGGACCTCTCCAGACTCCCAGGATCGTTGAAAAATAATTAAGAGAGGTTCCGCGATGACGTCCGCCAGCTCTTTCAGCACCCGGGGATGAATCCCATCCGGACCCATGGACTTGTAGGGATCCAGGTGGAGTAGCAAATCCCGCACACGTTCAGGGGCGGTTGGGAGTTTGTCATCCCCACCGTCCCGGTCCTCCAGCTCAGGGCACCCTGGGTCCCAAAGCCTATCATCGGCATTGAAGACAGAGGCAAAGAAGGCGTTAAGCGTCTCTGCTTTGCCTATGTCATCGTCTGTGAGAAGACCTTCCCTATCAAGGAGCGGCCCTATGTATTCTTTAGTTCTCCTTTTTCCATTCACATATCTAAAAAAAACCTTTTTATTTTCTCTCACAGACACAGCCAGCTTCAACTCTAGGTGTGCTTTGGCCACACGAATTTTCTCCCTACAAACACGAACAGCATCCCTGTATTCTTTCCATGTCACCTGGCCCTCCTTCCAGTAGCGAAACACTCTCTGTTTCCGCCTAATCTCCATAAGAATGTTCCTGGTCAGCCACGCAGGCCTCCTGCCCCGCCTGCCTGACTTGCGGTATTTAGGAATTGCCTGATCTTGTGCTTCTAGGAGGCATCGCTTAAAGAATGACCAGCACTGGTGGACATCGAGGCCTTCAAGAGCAGTTTCCCAGGGGACCTTGCTGACTAGTTCCCTGAGCAGCCTGAAGTCCACTTTCCCCATATCTAGGGATGAGGTTTTGGTGGCACTTTTTCTTCTGTCACCGTAAATTTTGAACTCAACCACTTCATGGTCGCTGTGACCAAGGCGGCCACCAATCACCACATCTCCCACCAGACCCTCTCTGTTTTCTAGCAACAGGTCTAGGAGGGCACCTTTCCTAGTTGGCTCCGTTAGCACCTGCACCAAGAAGTTATCATCTAGGTGCTTCATGAACCTCCTGGACTTGCTCGTGTCAGCCGTGTGGCACTCCCAGTTAACGTCTGGCAGGTTGAAGTCCCCCATAAGGACAAGGGGAGTTAATCTCGAGGCCTCTCTTAGTTCTGTAAAGAATAATTTATCGGCGCTATCGTCCTGGCCAGGCGGTCTGTAATAGACTCCCACAACGACATCCCCTTTATTCGTTCGTCTCTTGATCCTTACCCAGAGGCTCTCAACTTTGCCATCGCCGACCTGGAGTTCCACACAGTCCAGCCCCTGCTTCACATACATCTCCACCCTACCACCTCACCTACCCTGCCTGTCCCTCCTGAAGAGCCTGTAACCATCTATCGCAACACCCCAGTCACAGGACTCATCCCACCAGGTTTCGCTTATGCCGATGATGTCGTAGTTGCGGGACTGGGCCAGGACTTCTAGCTCATCCATTTTATTCCTCATACTGCGTGCGTTCGTGTAGAAGCACTTCAGGTGCGTCTCCTTACACTCAGCACCTTGTGGATCTAACCGAAGGACCCCACTGGCACACAGCCCCTCTGATTCTAGCGTACCATCCCTTAGGTCTTCACCGGTGTGCCTGGTTTTAGCCCCTTCCCCCTTCGACTCTAGTTTAAAGCCCTATCTATCAGCCCTGCCAACTCCTGACCAAAGATCCTTACCCCTCTCCAAGAGAGGCGCGTCCCATCCGGTGCCATCAGGCCCTGTGTAGCATAGACCTTCCCGTGATCAAAGAACCCAAAGTTCTGCCGGTCACACCAGTCTCGAAGCCACGAGTTTATGTGAACAGCACGCCTTTCAGCTTCAATCCCCCCTATCGGAAGGACAGAGGCAAACACAACCTGCGCCCCTGATCCTCTAAGTAGTCGCCCCAAATCCCTAAAGTCTCTTTTGATCGCCTTCGGACTTCTCTTTGCTACTTCATCGCTACCAGCCTGAAAGACCAGTAGCGGGTAGTAGTCAGTGGGCCGTACCAGGCGCTTGACTTTCTTGGTAAAGTCTCTCACCCGAGCCCCAGGGAGGCAACAGACTTCTCTGCGGGTTGGGTCCGGTCGGCATATCGGTCCCTCTGTCCCTTTCAGAAGGGAGCCCCCCATAACAATAGCCCTTCTTTCTTTTTTGAAGGATGATGTGGCAATGCGATGTGTAGGTCACCTTGTCTTAGGCGCCCCCTCCAACTGGGACGGGTTTTTATCTACTTTGTCATTTAGATTGTCTTGTTCTAGTCCTTCATATCGATTATTTAAGGGTAGATGAGAAGGTGAGGTGGGCAGAGAGAGGGCTCGCCTACCACCCCGAATAGGCACCTGCCTCCATTCCCCCCCTTGATCTAGGTCTCCTTCCGCTGCCTGGCAGGAGGAGGGAACCTCCGTCTTCTGCATAACAGGAGACGCCTGTGCTGTGGCAGGCTCATGAGCCTGCCTCAGAGAGGCAGAGAGGGTATTCCAACCCTCAGAGAGGGTAGAGTGTTATGGAATATCCCTTTGGTTGGTTTAGGTCAGCTGCCCCGGCAATGTCCCCTCCCCATCACTTGCCCACCCCCAGCCTGCTGGCTCCTGGGGGCTTGGAAGAAGTCCTGATGCTGTGCCAGCACTACGCAGCAATAGGCACAGCACTGGAGTGATATCAGTGCTGTTCCAGCTACGAGTGCAGAGCACAGCACTGTGTGGGTGCTGCAGGGAAAGGTGACTCCAGCTCAGACAGACCCAGCACAGGCAGTTGCAATAGGATTATGTGAAAATGCATGTGAAGGGTAAGAAGTCCCCAGCAGAGAAGCTCATACAAGCAAAATCTACATGACTGTGATTGCTCACGATGAGTTTGGCATGTTCTGAGTAGTATGTACTGGTCCCAAATCTGTCAACAACATAAATCCGTACTTACTGGCAATTGGGAGGGGTCAAGAGCAGTGTGGCAGCTGCACATTCCCAGACAGAGTTACCTTCCATGTCCAGTGGCATCCTCATGTTGCTCGTCTTCACTGCCGGATACCAGGTGAGCACACCGCATATTTCCAGGAGTGTCACTGGCCTTTGACCCAAAGCATTCTCCATCTCCATTCACTGTCCTTCATTTGCAAGGCTCCTACTTCCACGGTTCGTCCATCTCAACCATGAGCCACAGGGAAGAGCAGCAACACCTTCGTGCCCTCGGCATGAGAGCGCTCAGTCAGCTGCTCACACAGCTGCACCTGCGGTCCTGCTTCCAGCTTGACACAGCCCCTCACCCATCAGTGTCACATCAAGGGATGTGCTTCAGCACAGCCCGGGGAGCTGCACCAACATTGTCCTGCCAGGAAAGCCGAGGAGCACAGAGCCTCTGCTCTGAGGATCGGGGCAGTGCAGCCTCGCTGCAGCTGGCGCTCTTCTCTCAAGGTCACAGATAGTGGATTTACACGAGCAGGCTCAGCTTTCAGTCCTAGCAACACCTAGCGATAATTATGCCGATGGGAAAACTCAAAAGTATTAAACATGAAGGCTGAAAACTAAGAGGTAAATATCAAGTTAAATAAATTCTTGCACCAGAGGAAGTGCTGAAAGTCATCTAGTCTGCGTTTGTAGCCAGAGGTAGGATAAGCTACACCTAAACTTTGGGACATTAACATTTTTCTGTTTTGGTAAAAAATATTTTGTATAGTGTTTGGCTTACAATTTCTGAATACTTATGATGGACAGCTCTGCTCTGTTATATAGCTAGTGATCAACAACATCGCTGAAAAGTCTTTTCCTTCTTTAAATAAGTAGCAAAGATCCAAGCCAAAATTTTAAATACACCATAAAATCTTAGGAAGATTGCAAACTTTAAAATCACTACTGGGTCATTCCAGTTCCTGTAGGAATTGTAAGGAGTGTTTCCAATGACTTTAGCAGGATCATTTTCTGATGACTTTCACTGGATTCAGCTCAGCAGCATATAGTTAGGAGTCCATTATCAGCTACCAACATTCAGAGCTAAGCACCCTTCTAGTCTTTGGCTGTAACCCTTTTATTCCAACAAACTGGAATTAAAACACACCATTCTCTCAGTGAACACAGAGAAAATACAAGGGATTTTTTTACTACTTAAATTTAAAAAATATAAATTGAAGTGTTCACTAGTTGAAAAGTTCCATCTCTCATCGTCTCTAGGAGGTGTCATCGAAAAGATGATATAATCACCTGTATTTTTATTTGAAATTATATTATTCTGTTAAGTGCTATCCTGATTTAATCAGCCATTCCTGTAATTACACTGTGGTTTTCCCATCAGTATTTTTTCAGTCTCATTGAGGGGTGTACACCTCCACTATTTGCATTTTTATAGGCTTAAAAGTTTGATGTGCCAGATTGGTTGGATTTTTTTTTTAACTTGAAAATAGTGTGTTAGCCACAAGAAAAGAGGTAGAAAAATTCTAGCATCTATTTTCAGACACTTTTAATCCATTCTGAAGATCCTTGAGCAATGTGAAATTTTACATTTTAAAGCTAAAGCTATTTGATATTAATTATAAAACACTTGGAGTAGAATGCTATAATTGTTGCAGGGGAGGTTGTTGCATGCAGAACAAATGCATACCCCAGAAATGCTTTAGTCTCAGCTTTGTTGCCTTGGCCTTTGGAGGCTATTCTGTAAGACCCCAGTAACAGCATGCCTGCTGCAAGCCACAGGCCTATCAAAATGGAAAGGTTTGCTTTATTCTCAGAGAATTTGGATTAACAACCCTAATCTGAGAGGCAAAGCGAGCCAACGTATACAGCCCTCCCCAGCACTCTTTGAAGGTCATGAGGATAACGAAACTTGAACAACACCTTGGATGCTCACTGTTATGTCTGACTGTATTCTCTCTCATCTCTGTAGTTGGATTTTAGCACGCACATTGCTAAACTGTATTGTGTGGCACCTTGAGCCTGGCTACGGCTTCAAAGGGCAGGCTTGGAGCTCTGTGGTGCTGTTTACATGCAGGACAATAAGAAACCACTCAGTAAAAATGAGGGAGGTTCTAGGTCACGTAACACTTAAATAGGCTGTATAAAGGAAAAGTGTAAAAACTTACACTTAATTCCTTGGTATTGTTTGCGTGTGATTTTGCACAGAATTTTCACAGTGTCTTCCTCCCATTTATGCTGTTTATACTTGGCGAGGCAGCCTAATGCATATCAGAGTGGGCACAGAGCGTGAATGCACACATATTAGCAGTTCATGGAAGAATGGGGTGATAGGGGTACATGTCTAGTAAACATTCGTCTGCACACACCACACATTTGCGAGTCCAATAAACTAGACCTAGAAGAAGCCTTTCTTCTCCTTTTTAGAGGAATGGCATCAGAAATCACAGACGTGCTCTGATAAGCAATGTATTCACTTTTCCCTTTTTCCACACAGCACGTGAAATAAATTGGGTGATAACCAGCAGCTGGGGAGAAGGGAGAGCCCTTTGGAGTGAAAGTTGATACTGAACCAGCAGAGGGAGCCCCACAATATGAATTCTTTCTCTTTGCAGAGGATGAGGGCCTTGAGAGGTCGATGTTGTGAGAAATCCTCGCTGGCCACTGAAGGCCCTGGCTGTCTGTGCTGCTTCTTCCCAGATCCCAGGAATCACAACAGCAACATGATGTCACGTTTCGTTGGGTAGGCATGCTTATCATGTAATTTAAAAGGTCTCCCTAGTCCAACTGTTTGCTGAAGAACTAATCCTGGTATAACTGTATGGTCCTCTACTTATACAATAATGTGCTAAGCTTTTCTTAGTGTACCGTGCATCTGCACTGTTGCCCTTGCTGCCTGAATCCCTTGCTCTTAACAAAGACACCACAACGAAGAGCCTGACTGTGACATTAAATGGTCTCTTCCAAGCTAAGCCATAGTATATCTCAACCAAGTGCCCGGCTTAGGTCACAACCTGTTGTATTACTTTAGAATTAGTTCCAATGTGATGGGTGCCAGGACACTGAATGGACATGGAGTTTAAGGTCAGCAACCGAGCCCTTTCTTCATGCGCCGGCCAGCTTTGAGCCTCCACTGTCCTCCCTGGCAGGGACTCGCAGACTTGCACCCTTTGGGCATTTCACCTTCCTCAGCTCAGGGGTCCTGAAAACTAGCACGGCTGTGGACTGAGCTGCTCAGTCTCTCCAGATCACTTTGCTGAAAGTAGTCATTGACTGCTTCTGCCTCTAATTCCTTCTCTCTACACGAGGAGCTAGACAGAAATTGAATACCCTCTTAGCACGACGTATTATCAGGGAGAGCTGCACAACTGCAAGTTTCTTGTCATTAGTGTTGAAGGCAGGGATGGCTTCAGTATCTCTCGTCCTTTCCTCAATAACACACTTACGCATTAGCATAAGCATTAAGCTGATTAACATTGGCTTAATTGGTAGCAAACCAGGTTTGAGTTGAATGCGCTTGAAAACTCTTGCTTCTTGAGTACTGCTGTGAGAGGATCTCTGTGAAACAGGGAGAAGGTTTTATTCTCATTCTCTTTTACTGTAGCAATGCCCAAATCTTTCTGAATTATAAACAATCAAACAGCTTTGATCAATACTATAACACCAGCGATGACCATTATCTGCCAAGGAGACCTTTTGGAGGTTGTGGTCTCTTCAGTTTCCCTACTCTTTAGAGTAACTTTGCCAGCTTCCCTGCATCACATTCATTTACTAACTCCCTTTTTCCAAAGACAACAGCAATGTGCTTTCCAGAACTGGCCACATTTGCATTTCTTTACCCCTGGCTTATGACGAAGCGTCTCCAATTCCCCAGCTTTCTCCAGTGGCCCATGAGTGTTTTGGCTAAGGAGACTGTTACTTAAACCTCGTGCTTCTTTGCCTTTTAAACACTTGTTTGGTGGGTGATTAAATCTCCCCCTCTTTGCTCCTGCCCTCGCCCACCCAACTCAGCTGGTGCTGACGGCAGCCAGCTCCTCAGCAACACCGGGCTCGCACCTCTGGGATTTGGGGCTAGAATTATCGAGGCTTTTATCACGCACTGATGTTAGGCTCAAATTGAAACTCCTGCATCTCTCTGCGTACAGTCCCTGTCTGCTTTTCATGTCAGTCAGCAGTTTCTTAACCAGCAGGCCTTCATAGCCTTGGCTGTGAATTAAACAAACATCAGCCTGCCTTGGGGCAGAACCACGATCGCTCCTGAGATTCCCTTCTTCTGGTTCTGTGACATGTACAGAAAGCACACATTTCACAGAGCTGTGCAAGTACAGAGCTCAGCCAGCACAGCTATAACCACAAGCCTCTCTCATTGTGCTGCACATTTGCCAGCAACGTGCCTCACGCAAAGTAAAGATGTGGATGTGGTGAGAATCCAGTCGCAGATTTCAAATGGCTCACTGTCCATTCACATAAAAAGAAAAAAAAGAAAAAAAAGAAAAAAAAAAAACATTTTAAATCAAGGTATTCTGCTTCTGTTCGCTGTTTGGGACTCAAGATAGCAAGGTTACTTTTGAGGATGTTAATAAAATAAAGTGCTTTAAAATTATGTTTCCAAAAGGTTTAGTTACTAGAAGAAGCTAACATTGATAAATGAATAAATGATAGATTTATTCACTTAAGACCAACTAATTTTAAAAGATTATTTCTAGGGAACACCTTATCTGGTTTGTTAAGAAACCTCAGGGCTTTAATTGAAACATAATACAGCTGCTTTTAAAAAAAATAATCCAGATACAATAGTTATTCTTACTCCTAATACGCTCAACTTGTATCAGTTAACCTTAAATTAAGTAAAAACATTTGCTTCATGAACCCAGCATTCCTAAACTTATATTGCTGGCAGACTCTTCCTCCATTTTCATCCTACCTCTTCATCCAAGCTATCACTGTCGGAGCCTCTTAACTGCTGTATTTGAGGTGCCTAGAGCAGGCAAACAATATAAGAACTATCTGGTTCCCATTACTGTCACAGAGCAGCCACCCTCCCTAGGCTGGGAGTGTTCGTGATGCCAAAAAGCTAATTAGGTCAGTGTGTCAGCTTAAACTGTGCAGGAGATGAACATTAAATGTTTACTAAATTTAGCTGTCTGTTGCTGGATCTGGAACGTCTGTTTTCCAGGATGGAGCAGGAGCAGAGACACAGGGCTTTAAATTAATCAAAACCAGCATCGTTAAATGCATACAGAAAATGAAGTGGCAGTCAGGCTTACAGTAATTATTGCATTATCTACATTATAAGGCCGAGCCAAGGCTGAAGAAAGAGAGGGCTTTCAGAAAGTACATCCTGCAAGCTCTGAGATGGTTTGTTCTGGCTGCAGTTTGGTGCAACTGCCTAGATAAATCACCAAAAAAGTGATGGGCAGGAAGATTTTTGAAAAGCATGCAACACGAAGTTGCAGATGTGAGTTAGGTACCTACAACTGTGTTTACATTTTGGGACATAGGAGCACTGTCTGGGTCCTGGGTCTAGACACATGCCCCAAAGGTATCTCATCTTTGTTCTGATTAGACTTCAGCATGCGCTGCCCTCTCCTCAGGCCGTATGCTTACCGCCGTGGAAGAAATCTGGGTGCACACCCCAGAAGGCAGCACTGCAAGATCCTGGCAGGAAGTCAGCTGTGAAATCAGGAAACCAGGCCCAGAGCCCAGATACATCCTCTTTGCCATTGGGATTTTTAGGTTTTTAGGGCATTGGTATGAGCACAGGGCACCAGCTCACCTTTCTGCCAAAAGAAGAATTATGTGCTGTTTTTGCAACACAGGGATTAAAGTGCTCTGTCATAACGTGAGATTTTGGTTAATGATATTCATCCCTAAGGTGGTTCTTATTCTTACACAATCACTGACAAATCCACCATAATTTATTGCTTTGGGAGAGGGAAGTTTGAGACTTAACAGTGACATGCTTTTGTTCCTTTGCTCCTTCTGGTTCATGAAATTGTACGGGGAGGCCGTAGACACCCCGTTTCCTTCACTGCAGCCCTTAATACCATGGGATCTGAAAAGTCCGTGCCTTCACTGTTGGGTCAGGTTGCCAAACGTTCTGGTGGCAAAGCCAGTGATTTGAGACAAGTCCTGGGAGAAGAGAGGAGAAGTTGTGATAAATGGACTAAAAAGGAAAAGTACCTCAAAGCCAGCTGAGTTTAGTTTTAAAGCTTGACAGATGATTAAGAATACCAGTTGATATGCTTTTCCTGCACTAAATGAATAGATTTATTTTCTGGTACTAAAAACTGTACGTGTGCTTATTTTTAGATGGCATTGTGTAGCTTATGCTCACTCAAACAATAAGCACTGGGGAGTTGATGTAAATGTACGGCTGGAGTAAAAATAGATGTTTTGCTCTATATTCTTTCAGCTTCTTGGACTGGATGTTTCTTAAAGTATCTGTGTGGAAACAAACACTGTCAAAATGAAGAGGGCAAGTGTTGTCTCTTTTCCATGTAACCTAATAACCTGCCCAACATGAAGTCTCTGTTTTATGTTCTTCCAAAACATACTCCAGACCGTGTAGTCACTCGAGACTTGTAATCAAGCAGAAGCTGCTGACCTATCAGCAGCCAAAGTCTACTTCCTAAAAGAGCTGTTGTCATCTACACTGTCACAGTCTTTCCATATAATCCTTATTTCTGCTAGCCAATAGCTAGTGTGCAAGTAGGCACTCTTTTCCTCCAGGTGTCTACAAAGCAGAAAGGGAGCTAACTGATGGGAAGAAGGAAATCTACTTTAATTGTTTTTATCTAATATGACCACCAAGAA
This sequence comes from Anas acuta, assembly GCF_963932015.1. NCBI lineage: Eukaryota > Metazoa > Chordata > Aves > Anseriformes > Anatidae > Anas > Anas acuta. Next base: position 66,635,776 of record NC_088981.1, read on the forward strand.
CATACCTTTGAGGCATGGTAACAACAATATCTACCATTGAACTGTGCAATCTCCATTTACCTCAATTTATCTGTTATGAATTTGCACAGCGATCAGCATCAGCAGAACTTGGAGATGAGGCATCCTTCCTGTGTCATGGCAGCTCCAGTGAGATGGTAGCCATCAAGAATCTCCCCCCAACCCTGACTTTTTTTTAAATTATTTTTTATTTTAAAAAAATACCAAAAGCAAAGGCTCTGTTCCTCAGGGGGTGCTCCTGGCTGTAGCATGCTGCTCAAGCTGCCCAGGCAGCTGCTGACAACTGCAGCCACCAGCTGAATCCAAGAGGCTCCCTAGCATGGACCCAGCTCAGCAGCCGTGAAAATAATACCCTGTAGGCATGAAACGATTGTTGGTCGGTAAGCCATCACACTCCAGGCAGAATAGGTACTGAATAGGGAGAAGTAATCTCTGCTCCTTTGTCCCCATCCATCTGTCCTGTTGTCCCTATTAGACCTCTTTCTTCTGTACCAAGGTATTTTTAATAGTTATGTATCTCATTTGCATTTTATACTTAAAATAAAGAGGGTGGAAGGATGAGAGGATAAAATTCCTAGAATTAATGGTTGTTGACCCCTAACCTTAAGCAGTGATATTACCCTTCTTTAAGTTCCTCCTCTGTCAAGTAGATGTACCCAGGAAATGAAGATTAGTTTCTTAACAGCTGTCCTGGAAACTACATCCCTATTACTACTGTTTTTGAACACAGTAACCTAAATAAAGTTAAATGAAGTTATCAGACATGATCTCATTTTGAAAGAACTGATGTCACTAAAATAACATTCTAAATTCACCAGCCTAATGTGATTATTAAAGAGGAATGTGGTCTATTTAGTACCGTACTGACCTAAGCAAGCCTCTTTATTTGCAGCAATGGTACTCCTGCTGGCATTGGGTTAGCCCTGCTGACACTGTTACTTCTTAAACAATATTTACAATATAGTAGTGAATAATTTTAGTGGCCAAGATTTATCATATAGAGCTTAAGATTTTCAGTAAAGTATTTAAACCTAACAAAAGCAGAACTTGCACTGACTGAAAGATGAAAAGTAACAAGAAGCTGGTAAGATCAGACAGGCATCTTTTGCCTTTCTAGAAAAAAAATAAGAAGTGACTTCTAATGTTCCTTTCTCTGTAGGTTGATGCTGGAGGTGAGGGGAAGTTCTCAGAAAAGAAAATGTCAGACATGGTTGTATTCTTCCTTTGTCCCTACTACAGTGACCTTCTTCTCCCCAGCCTGTGATGTTGAGCCATCATGCCTCCTTTGCTCTTCCACCACTTATTCCTTCTCAGTGGCCCCATTCCTTCTCATTTTTCCCTTTCTTCAGTGCTGACCTCACAACCTCAATCTCCTATTTTTATATAGCTCTTTTCACTGGCGTATCTGTCTCCTGAAAGCGCCCACGCACCTACCCACACACAGATCCCAAATAACGTGCTTTCACTTCTTGTGTTTTCTACCATGAGTTTATAGCCAACATGTATGAGCACAACGCATACAAATATATGCACATAAATGCCCCTATAGGCAACTTGTGAATGAACTAGGAACACTTTTTTTTTTTAAATATCTCTGTGAAGGCGTGTGTATCCAGGCTTGCCAGTAAGCTGTGCCAAGTATGCTCCACATAGGCAGTCGCTGAACTAAATGATGGTACTATGAGCAGGAGAGCTGATACACTGGAGGAAGATATTCCATGGTTGTTAGAGAAAGAAATTTCCTTCTAAAGCATGCTTCATCCCATCCTCAGGTGGCTGTTCAGAGCAGCACCCTGCATGAGCTGACACACTACTGGAGTGCCCCAAGCTCTCCTCACAAAGTGTCAGTCATGCAGGGCACCAAGAACCAAGCTAGGTGTTCGGGGCAGTGCCCAATTACACTTAAATTTTTAGGTGCAAATTTATCAAAACTGAGTTGGCTCTGCTGCATGTGTCATGGGTAATACGGTATTTGGCACTACTCTTAAGGCCTGTTCCTGCAGCGGCATTGCTGAGAATGCCCTCTTTTATTTTTTAAAGAGTAATTGATTAACAGATGATTTGGTAAGGAAAAAAAAAAAAAAAGAGAGAGAGAGAGAGAAAATAAAAAAGTCTTATCCATGTAGATATGGATTCTCATGCTTGAAAAAGAGAGGAAAAATAACAAAAGAAGTCCCACTGGTAGCACAGGCAATCTTTGAACCCCACTGGTGATTTTTCTCCAGTTGTAGAGCCAGCAGTACTGCCTTACATTCATTTGCTCTTCATTTGTAGGGGAAAAAAGTATGTTCCTCGCTGTAACACGTGCATGTGAAATATGCAGCTTATTACTGAAAATGCTGTGAATTTTTAAAGTTTCTTCAGTAGATGAGTGTATGGAGAGCAAAGCTAAAAGTAAATGCATCCAGTAGAGGGAGCTCCAAAATCTTTTTTTTTTTTTTTTTTTTTTTTTTTTTTTTTTTTTTTTTTTTTTTTGTGGGGGTGTGACAGATGGCTCTTTGCTTTGAAATAGATGATCTCTGGTAGAATACTGGTTGTTAACATATAAATCCTTTGATGATTTTCATCCCCTTCTGTTAGGAATTCCCGTCTTTCATTTCTCACAATCCTCAATGCTAAAGTCATACCAGAATTTTTTCTGAGCATGGGAGTATTTTTAAGGCTTTTCTCACATTCTAAAACAATTTTTATACATTTAAGTTAATTTCAACTTCAATTTTAAGGCAGTGGATAGCATATTTTTTTCAGAGCATTTAAAATACTTCTGCATTAAAATACTTCTGTTCATTTTTATTAGAAAAACAAACAAACAAACAAAAAAACCATAGAAACATAGCATAGGAATTAATGAAAACTATCTTTGCTCAGCAAGTATTTCCATTATATGAAACCTATATATGTGAATGTCAATATACTTTATCTCGTGGTCAAATCAGCCGGTCTGAGATGAGGCAGATAGATGGCAAATGATATGAGTTTTAAGCTCTCACCTTTCTCTACCATCAACACCTACTCTTCCATCATTTTTCAGATTCATCGAAGAATGGTTGCAGATCCTGAGACCACTTTGTTGCCTCTGATAATACATAAGTACTTCTCTAATATTCATCTGATTTGAAGTATGAATGGTAATCTCCATAAACCCTTAATTAATATCATATGACATCTAGTCAAATAAGAATGATATAAACATAAACAAATAAATGACGTAGTAAGTATGCTTTATTTTAGTTAACTTGAGAGAGAGAAAAAAAAAAGGAAATCTGTCTCTTGTTCAGAGTACTTAAACCTTTGTCTCTATAGAGAAGCGGATCCTAGCCTTCACAGGCCCAGTGGAAGAAATGTAAAGCAAGTGAAGTATGGAAAGAAATACCATGCTAGCTCTCCCTTTTGGCCTCTTTTCAATTTTTTTTAATTTCTTAAGGTTTTTGAGCCTCAGGAACTTGTAACAAACCATGTCTGCTGCCCTTGACGTTTATTCTTACAATGAAGACAGAAAACATATGGCATTTAGCTCCTGGTCATGTCATGCCACTAAAATTTCCAGTCTGTTGAGGCTTTTTATCTTTCTCTGGGTAAGAGGAGGAAGAGACATGATGGATGCAAGCTGAAGAGGAATAACTGTACAGTTCTTTAGCATCTGCTGTGTGTGCAGGAGGCATCTATAGAGTTGTGTGTGGGATGAAGGTCCATCTGAAACACTGTGTGGCATTGCCCTTGATGCAACTCCTTTTTCTGCCAAAGAATTAATGTCATGATGTACTCCTTCTCATCTCAGCAGCCCCCAGCTGCAGAAGAGAGCGTTGTTCGTTTTGCAGACAAGAAAGTGGTAAATGTTTGCTTGCTGCTGGCTGCTTGATTTGTGTACTCTGTTCTATGGACAAAAGAGAGCTGGAAGCCATTTGTGCAGTTCAGAGCTTCCTGTAAGCAACTTCTGGGTGTGTTGTGGCTGTGTTGGGCTCAAATATTCAGAAATCAGAATCTGGCTCCACAATCTGTTTTCTTCCTCTCTTCCCTCCCCTTTTTGATCTGCTTCCAAGACCTTCCTGTGGAGTCAGCGATGATGGCTGGGCATTCTGGATGTCTGAAAAGCCAGTGACTAAGTTAGGTGCAAAAATAGTGCTTGAGGCTTATTTTTGGAGAAGTTTACTGGTGTCTGATATAGTTTACTGTATACAAATATTGAAACACTATTTGTCATACTGCAAAGAATAGTTACTAAACAGGTTCATAATTATTTGTGCATTTTGAATGTGCTAAAGTTGTGTCACAAGCTATTGCTTATAAATACAGTGCTTTCCCAAGTCAGCCAACCTCACAGAGGTTGGAGAAGAAAAACTTCCATTTGATACCATCAGCCCAAAGCCTCCTCTCTCTCTGACTCGGTGCCAAGCAGAGCTGGGAGATCAAATTAATTCCTGGAAGTCCTCATGCTCTCAAACCACAGCTGAATTTACTCTTCAAGTACCTTTAAACAAGACTAATTTCAGGGATCCTGAGGAATATTCTCAAGAATTAAAGTGATTTTAAAACACGTTTTTCTGTAAACTTTACCTCCCTCCTGCTTCCACCATGGCAGTGTCAGTCAAAGATCAGTGCTCTTTTCCAGCAGCTCAGAGCTTTGCACCGTTTGTAGCTGTGTAACATAACAACCGGTGTTGTTACTTTTCCAGTACACTGTCTGAAATACCTACTTTATTTAAGCTATATCCAACAAGCTTGCCCTCAGAGCATGAAATCTGAGAGTGAAACAAACAGAAGAAACCCAGCTTTTGATCTGGCTTCTCATCCTTTACGCTCCCACGGGCTGACCTCAGCGCGTGACAGATGCGGTGTAACGTGCAGCCTGCGCTCGTGCGCGCAGCATGGAGCCCTCTGTCTCCAACAGCCACTGCGCTGCCAAGCACAGCTTTGGCCTGCTCTCCACCTCAAGCACCTTGTCCTTGCTGGGTCCCGATGGCTGCTGCTGACCGGGGCAAGGTGCTGCCATTGCCACCACCTCAGCCTTGCCTGGATAAGAGGGGCAGTTGGCAGGTGCTACGGAAATGCTGGTAGGGCTTGACTCATTTTCCTGCATAATCATTTTTACCAAATCATGCTCCTTATCCATCTCCAGCATCCTTTCCCAACACAGAAGATCCTCTGGGAGTTTTGACCCCTGAGGATGACGGATGGCTGCGCAGCCCCCTTGCCCATTGCCCATCACCCAAGATGGCGGCCATGTCATGCCAGCACCCAGCTGGCACACACAAAATGGCCGCCCCAAGGTGCCGCAGCGCCCAGCAGCGAGCCTCCTCCCCACAAAGGGGGCTGCCGTCTCCCTGCAGAGCAGCCAAGCGGCATGTGAGGGTATGGGCTGCCAGCTGGAGGAGGGCCGGCTGGGATGTGGGGTGTGAGGAGCAGAGGAAACCTTGTGCACGGTGGGGAGGAGGAGGAGGAGGAGGAAGAGAAAGAGAAGGAGGCCAAGTTCAAGAGGATGTCAGGGAAGGCCTGAGCAGGTGTGGAGGTGAGTGCTGGGTCACGCTAGCGGATGGATATCCCTGTGGCAGGAATCTGTAGGTTATCAGGGCTACAGGAAATTTAATTCTAATTGATGTTGGTGCCCTATGTTCATGAGAAGAATTCTTTTCAGATTTTTCTTTTAACTCCCCCTCCCATGCAGACCCTTTTACTCTGGATCTGCGTGACTCAAAAGCTTTCAGCAATCCACAAACCATTGTGCTAATGTGCATCAGATCTCTCAATGGAGGGGTGGTTGCACTTCCTGAGGGAATGCAGGTTATGCCTGTGGCATCGGTACTGCTATTGTCAAATCCTAATTGAATTGTACGTCTCTTTCCAACGGAAATCAAAAAGCAGATTTAAAACTGAGATGCTCCTTAATAAATGCAATCTGACAAATAGTTTTTCTATTCTTGTTCTCTCCCCTTTTAAGCATTAAGTCAAAGAAGCTCAAAGCTTCACACATGAGGTTTTCAAAATGTGCATGTCAATAGTTAGGTCTCTGAGGCCATTTTCTTTGTATTGAAGCTCTTTTTAAACTCAGTGAGTTTGGGATCCAGTCTGAAATACATATGTTAGCAATAAAACCAGGGGAATAAGAAAAGTGTGTTTTATACATACTTATTTCTGGTCTGGAGAAACACAGAAAGCTGAAAATTAAGAAATATTTCATGTATTGTTTTATTGTTTGTTTTGGTTTGTGTATATCTTTTTATGCAGTATACGACTCTGCTGTCACAGCCGGTAATAAAAAAACAGATGCACAACAACTTCAGTGCTTTTGTCCTCCAGATTACAAGCAGCAGTACCTAATACTGCAGAGAGGGAATCTGTCCCATGTTAAACAAAATGTTACTGGCACTTTTTTTTTTTTTCCATCAGAAATCCTAAACACAACAGCATATGAGCCTCTGCAAAGACAATTAACTCTCCCAGACAGGGACATAAGCTGCTGTGGAACTCTTAAGTTCCTTGGTAGTGCTGTGTTTATGTTCAGTCAGGCTGGCAAAGGTATTCTCCAGGTAGAAATAGCAAGTCTGCAGACAGCAATGCAGACGTCATGTTTTGTTCCAGAAACATCTGCCTATATTTAGTTGGTTTGCTCTTGTTGCTTGCTGAAGCTTTACCAAAAATCAGGCTAGTCTGTTAAATAGATTATACAACACCATTCTCTACTCAGTTGTCTTTCCCAACTGATACTTTGTGAATTCTGAACTCCCTATAGCTAGGCTAATAGGATAGCTTCACTTCTCAGGGCCTTATAGGGCGTGAGTCTTCGAGATGCTGTCTACTGGTGGTTTACTTTTTGGGAGAGAGATGTCCAAGAGGTACCATTTGGCAGAGAAGTTTCCTTCTTTGTTCTGGACTCCACGTCCTGTCACATGGTTATGGCCCTTGCTGGAGGCCTCGGAAGCGATAAAAGAAGTTTAAGACGGGGTTTTTAAGCCTTGCCCAGCCCTGCTCCTTGGCACACATCCCTGCTTCCTGGGGGAGAGCAGCCAGCTGGATGCTCCACAAAAGCACCACTTCCAGCGAGGGTTATAGGAGTCTCAAAGAGAAGGATAGCTGTTAATGGAAGCGATGGAAGAGACTGATGAGAAAAAAAAAAAAAAAAAAAAGACCCAAATTTCTGTACACTTCCTTTTCATTTATTAACTCCTTGCAGTTATACACATTTTGGGGAGAATGAAGGGACATGGAATGATCAGGCCAAATATGCATAAAAATATTGTTATACATGACCTGACAGAAAGCATACCCAGCCCAGGGTTTGAATATTCTTGAGCTGAACAAGGCTATTACAGAATGAGTAGATGCTGCAGGAAACTAGCAAAAAAAAAAAAAAAAGGAGGAGGGGAAAATATGGCAGCACATCAAGGCCAAGGAAATCTGTGAGGCAGCAGTGAGAGGTCTTAGTGCAAGTGCTTGTTCCAGCACAGAGACAGAGCTTAGGTGATGTGGGAGGAATGGTAAAAGGCAGGACCCCCAGATGGATGCTACTCAGTCCAGGAGAGAGACCTGCTATGGCAGGGAGTGAATAAACTGGGGGTATTGTGAATATACTGGGGGTACTGTGCTGGGTGAGCGGATCTTCCAAGGACAGCCCTTGTGAAAGATGCGTGGACATTGAAAAGGAGACACTCTAATTGTCTTGCACTCATGAGCAGCTGTGATGTGTGGGTGGAGAGGATCTAACACTAGACGGCACACCAAACACATCAACTTGCTCCGGCTTAGATGCCATCATTTGTTGCTTACCTCAGTATTTTGGAGGCGTGGGCTGACTCAAATCAACAGTAATCGGCTGAAAAGTGAGGCTACAGTCGAAATGAAACTGCAGTTGGCTGCTTTTCATTTCTTTGCCTAAGCAGAGCAATTTATTTATTTATTTATTTGTTCATTTATTTTGGAGGGAGGGATTCAGAATTTCTAGCTCCCTACACTTACAATGTTGGTAGGAATGAATAATTAGATAATTAGATAATATTCATTTTAAAACCATAGACGTGCTTCTGGCAATGATATGTTTTGAAAGCATTTTTTAATTTGAACTCAGTGTTGGCCTTGTTAATCGCTACCTTTTAGAAATCCCTTGCATTTGGAATCTCTGCAAGAAATATAATTGCTCTTGTGATTAAAAGAAGCCTTGGAGCACGGATAAAAAACATGATGTGTGGAAAAAAATTCTACCTAACATCTTTTGGCATTTATTTGTAATGGCATAATGACCATCTGCTTCCCAGAACCTGGAAAAAAAAAAAAAAAAAGGATTTCTGTGCACCTGTTTTTATTGCAATGAATGTCAATATGTTGTCTTTCCTGTTATCACAGCACTGGGCTCTATTATCTCTTACTAATGCAAAACAGTTTATTCCTAATAGAAGAAAATGGGTCATAAACGAGTGTCCTAGTTTTCTGCTGAATTGGGGCCCAAAAAAGTGGAGCAAATTTAAAGAGGTTTATATACTGTAGGGAAAGATGGTGATTATTATTTTTCAGACCAAAGTCTTCCTAATTTGCCTGTGAGTGTGTGAGGTGGTTTCAGTGGTACTAATAAATGGGTAATTCCTCCCACCCCCCTCCATTTAATGTAAAGAAATGAAGTGAAAAGTAGTTCAATTTCTATGTTGCTTGTATGGCTGTACTTGCCAGGCTGTCAGCAAGGTTTAACTTACTTCACAGACTTCAGGACCTAATTGTCATACAGCAAAGAACAGCAGCTTCTGAAGCCCAGTCGAGTGGGATTTTTGTACATGAAGAAGCACTGAATTGTTCAAGACTTTGCTGTCCCTCACTACTGACTCTGGATTGATGACAAATAGGAGGCCACAAGGTTTGTTCAACATTATCGTAGTTATCATGTTTTTTTTGTTTTGTTTTGTTTGTTTGTTTGTGTTTTTGTTTGTTTGTGTGTTTTTGTTTGTTTGTTTGTTTTTTCTTTGTTTTTTTTTTTTACTATGTGGAAATCTGCTCTTTACAAAACCAGTAACAGGCATTCCCAGTGCCTCAGGCTCCCCTTCCCTTGGAAAGTAACAGAGAACCTGCAAAAGCAAAGAGGAAGCAAAGTGACAACAGCTGAAGCCCATTTTAAGTATTTGTACATGAAGTACCAGTCTTCAGTAAATTGAGAATCCATTTCAAACTCTGTTTAAAATCATAATGCAGAGACAATGTTTCTGTTCCTGTCAGTGCCCACAGCCAGAGCATGGTGGAGGTGCCCATGGAGAGCCAGGAGTGCAGTTTGTGTCGAAGTTCAGCTTGAGGACTTTGCTGGTTTAGTGCATCCACTTTGTAACGGGATCCAGGATGAATGGTTTCCTTTTCACAAGACCTTTTCCCTGCCTGTATTTCACAGGCAGGCCTTTCGAGCCGTTTGCATTACTCTGAAGCTGCCTTCTTGCTTCTTGGTGACCTTCCAGCTATAATTCTGTCGAAGCTGTTCACTAGCTTGCATTTGCAGGCTGTGCAAAGCATGGTAGGTAGAAGGGAAAACAGGAAGTTTCAATGCAATTCCCAGAGGTTATGTGCAGGACTGAAACCAAAAACTATCTTATGTTTGTTTTGGCCCACATAGCTGGAACCTAGCACTGGGTAGTTATTAATGCTCAGCAAAACATTCCAGTGGGTACATACCCACGAACCTGCTGACTTCTCGTTGCTGTATTTAAAGAGATGCTGTAGAAAATAAAACCTATCCAGTGAACTTTAACTGCACTGCATCTGTTCAGATGATGTGGTTTCTAAGAATATGTTTTTCTAGAGCTCCCGTTACTTTTCTGATCATTCCTTGGGCCAGGGCAGCAGAACCGTCCACACAAATACCTCCCGTCTCCTACATGCCTTTTGACTTGTTTATTTGGGAGGAGGAAAAGGAAGAGAAACAACTCCTACACCATGAGAGCACGCTGAAGTTTTCCTCTGTGGAGTCCTTCATGGTGTTACCTCCTGCAGTGCAGCACAGACCGCTTGCTAGCACAGGTGGATTTTTTTTTAACATCCCTAATCCATTTTCCTCCTTTCTTTGCAAATACTTATGGTTGTTTCACCTTCCCTTGACCTAAACGCTAATGTCTGGCTTTGGTTGGAATACAATTCTAAACCAGGAAATAGGAGTCAGTATCTCATGTCTGATCAGTCATCAACTCTAGCCAGTACAAGAAAAAGACTTAAAAAATCTTACAATAACCAAAATCAAAACTCATGCTGATCTATCAAGAAATCAACTCTGGGAGTTCTCTCTGTCCTCAGAATGTAGAGGTTGGACTGTTTTTAAGAAAATGAGAAGTCCAAGATTTTATCTTAAAATTGTTATCACATTTGGTGATTTAGGGCCCACCTGGAGTTGCACAGTGCGTTTCAAAGAGTTTACTCCCCTGGGAGAGTGGCAATGATTTTCGCATGTAAAAAGGAATTTCTGGTACTAAAGCCTCCTACCAGATTTAATTAACGCTCTCACTGGCCTGCGTTAACTTCTCAGAAAGTGCTTCTCATCTGGGTCTTGTGATGATATCTTAGGGTATCCGTAAACACTGCGTGCTGCAGAATGCTGCTATCGCATGGCTGTCTGCCCTGCTCACTCCAGTACATCTTTCTCTCATAACACAAGGCAAGTGTAATGATAACATTAAAAACAAGGCTGTTGAAACAAGATTTCAGGTCATGCTTTTGGCTACTGAATTGGAAACAACCAGTTACAAGCAAAACAGATGTAAAAACAGTCACTATCTGCTTAGCATCTACATACTCTTTAGCTGCCTGACCTTCCTATTTATTTTATCACTTTTAAAGGCTTTTTTTTCTGTTTCATATGTCGAACACTTTCTCTTCTACAATGCAACAGGAGAAATAGCAACAATTTGGTGCCTTTTGTGACAGCTCTAATCATCACCTGTAATAATTCTTTTAGCCATCATCACATGGAACATTTTTATTTTATTTTATTTTTTCTCTCTCTACTAACACCCTGGGAAGGTATAGGAGATTGTTCTTTGTTGGGGGAGGGGGAACTAGAAATTTTGGTGGTGTGTGTGGGGTCAGCTCTGTATGCTGAACAGATACAGCTAGTCATTTGTATAAGTAGTTGACACTAAAAAAAGATATGCCCTGCCACAGTTTAAATCAAGGTTTTTACCTACTAATTGGAATTTATCATCCACTTAACTGCCTTTCAAAGTCATTAGCATTGTTCAGCTGGGGAGATAGCTAAATTGTAACTGAGGCTGGTGGGCATAAGAGGCAAGCATAAGAAGCAATCAAGCTCTTTTTAGTAACTGAATACCCTAGGCACAAAGCAAAGTTTAAATAAGTGCTGGGCTATGTCGTCCAACGCTGGCTGATGAGCATGTCTAATATTACTCTGATCCCTGCTCTGTAAAGGGCAACAGGACTTGTTCTGTTCTGAGTGAATAAGCAGTATACTGTGTAAAGGTAAATAAGCAGGACTATGACAAAATATGCTGTTATTACAATTAAAGCAGACATGCCAAAGAGATGTTAAAGCTAACTGCTTGACAACCTACTGAGCGTCTCAGGTAGACGCTGCAGCACACTGATTTCTTCACATCCATGGCTGTCCTCCTAACAACATAACAACATGCAAGTACCTAATGTAAAACCAGCTCTGTCACAGCCATGCAACTCAAACCTGGACTACAAACACAGTGCTAGCTTCCCCAGATAAAGTTAAACCTTTGAAATTGGCTCACAGGTTGGGACAGAAAGGCGCTACTGTCCATGTGCACAACGACTGCAGGCTCTTTTCCTGCTCCCACCAAAAGTGGGAGCTCCATACCAAATGAACTAAGTCTCCTCTTCTAGCATTACTATGTACTATTAAGAAGGAAGTCCACCAAGAAGCTTGCCAAAGTCCAAGAATGTCATAGCCACTAGATACGCTGGACGCAGTGCTGACATGGCACCTCTTTATCCGTCAGGATGAAGGCCTGGACCCAGGCCTTTTACCTCAGACCTGGGTCCAGCGAAGACAGCTCGTCCTGTCTTAGTCTTCCCTAATAGTGAGGCCCAACTTCCTCACATGGATCTTCAGGGAACCCAGTCCAGAGGTGGGCTCACTCAGCATTCCTGAGTGTCTCCAGTTCCACTCTCTGCTCTTCTAGTTCAACGAGTCCAACCTCGGAGCACCCTTCATTTCCAAAAGTCATAAATGTTCGTGTTCATGGACGTGCAAGCATCACTTGGCTAGTCATAAGGGGACTACTTTCTTCCTCCCAGGTAATCTCTTCCCTTTCTTAAACTCCTGCAGGGGCTGTAACCTGAGGACCTTAGTTTCCTTACAACGTGACGAGAGTGGAGGCTGGTTGTGTGGAAGTTCCTATTGTTACTCCAGGGCAGGAAACCAAGCTTCTCTCTGTAGTCTGATTCTATTCAGTTGGCCTTCCTGCTGTCCTCATCTTACTGCAGGCTCACCTGAAAAACCAAAACTCTTGTCCGTGTTAGATATCTCCTCATGGTTACTGCCACCTCTCACATCTCGGGGTGTAGCCACAGTGGAAGCCTCAGCAGAGGGAGAATGCAGCCCCTGGAGATGTGTCAAATCCACGCTCATCGCACTACACACCAGGACAACTAACCAGTGCTTTCACCACAGCCCCCACCTATGGATCTGAGCAACAGTGCTAAGTTGCATCACTGCATCATGTATAGTTCTTGTAGCTTGTTTCCCATTCTCTCCTTTCTTTCTCTTCTGTTCATATTCTCCTGCCTTTTGTTCATACCTTTATACTTGCTTCAGGCATGCCAGCATAGTAACAATCTACACAGAGGAATGTCCATGCTGTGAACTCACTAAATATGACAGATATTAACAGTGATAAGTCATCATAAAACTCCATTTTTAAATCTGTATGCCCTAAGAAATCCAAAACAAATGCTGGAAAGTTTTGCTGCAACATGCATGCTTCAGTGAGACCCGTCTGGGAGTTCTCTATTGAAAATATATGGGTTATTAAAACACCTAACTGCTCCAACACTTATAAAAATATGTTTAGGATGATAGCTGACAGTGGTCTTTGCTTGGCTGATGAACTGGAGGATCAAATGAAAGAGCAGAAAGTGAGTAAGTTGTGAGGGTTCAGATTACGTACAGCAGTCCCCTTGAACAATCCGGGCTCATGGATGCTTCTGTAGTAACACTTTGTGCTCTGTCCCACTGAACAGAACGGAAGAAGAAGTCCAATTTTGAAATATAGTTACCAATAATGGATTGAGAGCAGCCCTGAGGAGAAGGACCTGGCGGTTTTGGTTGATGAGAGACTTGATGTGAGCCAGCAATGCGTGCTTGCAGCCCAGAAAGCCAACCGTACCCTGGGCTGCGTCACCTGAAGCGTGGCCAGCAGGCCAAGGGAGGTGATTGTTCCCCTCTGCTCTGCTCTCATGAGACCCCACCTGTAGCACTGCGTTCAGCTCTGGAAGGACATGGACATAGTACAATGAGTCCAGAGGAGGGCCACAAAAATGATCAAGGGGCTGGAGCTCCTCTCCTATAACGACAGGCTGAGGGATTTGGGGTTGTTCAGTCTGGAGAAGAGAGGGCTCTGGGGAGACCTTATAGAGGCCTTACAGGGCCTAAAGGGGGCCTTCAGGAAAGCTGGGAAGGGACTCGTCAGGGAGTAGAGTGATAGGACAAGGGGGGAAGGTTTTAAATTAAAAAAGGGTAGATTTAGATTAGGTATACGGAAGAAATCTTTCACTCAGAGGGTGGTGAGGCCCTGGCACAGGCTGCCCAGGGAAGCTGTGGATGCCCCATCCCTTGAAGTGTTCAAGGCCAGGCTGGATGGGGCTTTGGGCAGCTTGGTCTGGTGGGAGGTGTCCCTGCCCTTGGTGGGGGTGGGGTGGTAGAACTGGATGGGCTTTAAGGCCCCTTCCAACCCAAACCATTCTGCAATTCTGTGAGTATGTGGTTGAGTCATAAAGAGTTAAAGTAGCCATAAATTTGACATCACTTGTATCTTTTTATCTGAGGAACAGTCTATACAGCCTTATTTGCAAAACCTGCTCATCCCTATGTAGAAAACAAACAAACAAAAAAACAAAACACAACACTCTTAGTTTCTGTACATTACATACATAGTGCTCACAGAGGAACTTTCAAAGTGTGCACCACATTCAGCTCCTATGTAAATACGCATGACTCCTTCTAAAGTACCAGGAGTGGATTTACCTGCTGGTAAACCCTGTCCCTATAGGACTGAATTTGGCCTGAGATTTCTGTATCTGTCATCTTTTTAATTCCGGGCACGCAGAGCCTTTTGGAGGTAACTCCAGTGAGGTCTGAGCAGCAGCATCCAATTCCATGCTCCAGTTTTACACAAACATATAAGGCAGCAGGGAAAGCAAAGATGACAGGTCACACTTCCCGTCACCGCAGTGAGAAGATGTGTATTAATGGCTTAGAAATCAAATTAGCTGTTCCTCCTCTTCTAGTAAAAGCTGGTGTGTCAAAGGTTGCTGTCTCTCAGGAGAATAGCGGGGCACAGATGGCTGAAAATCCTGTTACACTTTGATGCAGAATAAAATTTTGGCCCCATTTTCTTTCAGATCCTGGGACTCCTGTGGAAGCCACCCTGTCGCTGGCTGGCTGGGCTCCCTCCCATCCAACCACTTCCATCTGTAGCCATCTTTCCGCTCTAATTGAACAGATTTCCTACCCAGACTGGTAGCTGCTTGCCAGACAGTGTTACGTGGCTGTCAACAAATGGGCTGCAAATCACTTTTGTATTTGTTTAAATGAAGTTTCTTCCCTTGTCTTTCATTTGTCTTCAGTGAAGGTCAATGTCAGCAGTTAGAACCCTTTTAAAAATAAAAAAAATACTGTTTCTTTTCCAGTTCGTGTCTGTTTGTAGGAATTTATTGCTTTTTACAAACGTGTTTTAGTGCTGGATTTACTTCAATATTAGATCCTTTACATAGCAGTGTTACCTGTTCGTCTTTTCTGAGAATTCACTTGCACCCTTCAGTGAGACATTCAGAAGCGAGAAGTGAGACATTTTAAAAGCTGTCAGATTAATTGTTAAATTCCTATTTGTTAGACCAATAACGGCCAGAAAATCTGTGGAATTCCAGGATATTCCTCCAGCCTCTGCTTGGCTTTGCAGCAGTTGCAGACGGGTTTGTCAGAGTAGGTTAGTGCTTTAGTCCATCTTGCATTATGCCCCTGGCCCTCCAGAGGAGGATGGTCATTTCTTGCGCGTTGGGGATCAAGTCCTGTTCCACAAAATGCCCAGATAATTGCAGGCTTTTCTTCAGGGATTAAGGGTGCCCAGCAATTTGGGTGGTGGTGGGAGAGAGGAGGCTTGCTTCTTGCCTCCCTCCCACACACTGCTTGGCTTCCCTCTCTGACACCCACTGTCTGCACACAGAACTCTTTGCAGGGTGTTCAGCCACATTTGCTGGCAGTTGCCAAAGCACTTTGAATCGCAGCTTTTGTGACATTTCTGATGTATTGGGGAATAGAAAGTCATCTAGAGAAATCAAGATGACTCCTTTTTATCCCCTCTAGTCCTCTACAACGAAGGAAACTCATGGAGGCAGTGTCCAGGAGTCCAAGAGGGAACTGCAGGCACTAGAACTTCATTGGAAAAAAAGCATCCCAAACTTTACATAAAAGACCACCAAGTATCTACTGTTACTTTAACCTGAGATTCAGGTGTGAAATCAAGTCTCTAGCACTGCCCTTCCCGATGACTGCCAGCTGATACACGGCTCACTCAGGTGATCAGCTTTCAGATTCTCTGAGTGATCTTTTTCACATGCAGCTTTTTGCTTCCTGAAGAATTTAGGTCGATGTATAATTCAGTCCTTATTCGAGAGCAAAGATGATTAGGTTGTGTAGACTGAATGGAGAAGGATAGATATAACTAATTTTTTTTTTTTTGTTTAAGTCTGTGAGGTAGCAATTTGGTTTAATTCCCAAAACATACTGCTTTTCTGAAGAGTATAGGAGTCCCATCATTTCCTTTGGCTCTGTGTAGCTTGCTGCAAATGGTTGCCCCTTGAAAGCATGTTTTTGCCAATTGTAGGGATGATTTATTTTGCAAGGTGTTTTCAGGAGCAGGACGGCTAGGTTTGAAATATTAAATTTAAGTTAACGAATGCCCCCAGCTCCATCATTATCATTATTTTCTGTTACTTCCCTGTTCATGGCATCCTGTCAGTCAAGCTTCAGGAGCCTGACGTACCCTCCAGACAGCCTCTTCTGTCCCGTCTCCATCGCTGCTCTTCCTCCGTGTAGCCCAGGGCCACCTTGCTCATATCAGGGAGGAGACCACCAAAGACTCCAGCTTCCCATCTTCTCCTGCAGTAACACTCGTCTTGCTCTTAAAGCTTCCCATCCTGCAGCATCTGCCCATGTGTCCCCATGCCCCTTGCCTCCTCCCCCCACTAGCACCTTAGTCTTCCTGTCCCCACCTGATGGACCGTCCCCTCAGCTCACAGCGGGCTCTGGGGCCCCAGGGTGTAGAGAAGGATGCCCCAGGGGTCTTGCTTGTGCACTTTGGCTGGACTCTGTTCTCCTCTTCACCAGAAGATGGAAGGAGAGAGTTTCTAGGCTTTCAGGCTTGCATAAACAATGGGAACAGCGGTTACGTGCCTCACAGCAGAACTTTAAAGGGAGAACCCATCATTTTTAACACAGAATGACTCAAATTATTGCAGTTTAACTAGGAACCATCACTATAAAAATAAGATGTAAAGCAACTGACAGAGAAAAGCCAAGCTCCCAGTTGAAAGGATCACTCATTTCAACAGCTCAGCTGGCCTTAGCAGTGTGAATAAAGCTCTGGTGAACATCCGTAATTTATCAGAATACCTTCCTAAGCTTTGGAAGCTTCCTAAGCTCTCTCCTTAGTAGAGAGCTGATTTTTTTTTATTGTAACTCAGATTACAAAAGGACAAGGGAACTTCAGGAAAAGCGTGTGGTACAGAACATTTGTGTGGGGTAGGACAGAACAGGATCGAATTCTTGTTTGGCCTGGATGAAAAGCCGTGTCAGAGGGCACTGTTCGTGGGAGCAGTCACATTCTGCTCCTTTATTCTCTCTCCATTTTCTCAGTCTCTGAGGATGAGCGTTTAACACTGAAAACCCAATCTTCTGAATGTGTCCTTTGTTTGACAATACTGTGATGAAAGGTTTAGGAAATACTCAGGTCTGACCAGTCCTCTTCCTTGACCTAATGTAGATATTAACATTGACTTCTGTGGAAGCAGGTCCACGAAGCTGTTTGGCTCCCTCAAAATGCAATAAATGTAATGCTAATGAAGGAAAGCTATTATGTTAATTGAAATGGGATCAATTTCCTAAGTACCAGGCATCCATGTATTCCAGAAAGATCTTTACCTGTGATGGAAATGCTACAGAGCAGAACAGAATACCTACAAGTTGTGCCACCTGCAGCTTCCTAGGCCCTGGTCATCAGCACCCAGAGATCCAAGAATGGCTCTTTCCCTATGGTCGCGACCAAGGACAGTCCATCAGATCGTAAAACTGGCAGGAAAATAAATCTTTGCAACACTTGGAAACATTTCAGCAGCCCCTCTGAGGTATTTAAAAATGAAAAGTGAGAAACAAAGTAAGTTCGGATGAAGGATAATATTTTGCATCATTTTCTCCTTTACTGTTTCAATTAAATAAACCGTGCTGTAAATTCGAGAAATCCTATGCTCATCAGCCAGCATATCCTTCTTATAGTCTCTAATAAGAACATAATTATAACTTCTTGTAATTACAATTTGATATACACCATCTTTGTACAACACAGACAAGAAATAAATAATGTATATTTCAAGCCTAATTTAATTTTCAGTGATTAAAAAGTAATTAACAGCAGTTCGGGCAATCTGCACGGTCACATTCCTTGCCACCGCTTTCATTTTCTTGGAGCTGAAAAAACTAACAGCTTTTAAAATAAAACAAAACAAATGTTGTTTTGGCCTTTCCAGGCTGTTCACAGCGAATCCTGCTACCCTCGTGCCTGTAAGGAGTTGCAATAATTCCAGTGAAATCCCTCGCTCAATATTTAAGTGGAAACGGAGCTCAGCCCTTGGTTCCGCACCACTGCGGGGTCTGGCGCTGCTTGGTGCTGCTGCCACCTGCTCTGCCCTGGGCCGGCAGAGGCAAGCCCCCCCCTACAAACTCTAAACATTTATTTATGTATCTATCTCGCAGTTAATGTGTCTGTATTACAATATATGTAATTAATGGGTCCTGGCAGTCCTTTAAAACTTAAGTCGCCACTTGTTCCGCAGAGTCTTAAAAGGGAGTATGCTAATATAAAGAGATCATTAAAGAGGGAGTTGTAAATATTCATTCACCAGTTCCTGAAGTGATAACAATTGCTCTACAAGCAAATATTTTTGGTAATAAGTCTTTCTGTTCATGTGCTGTAGGAAACAGACAAGGAAAGGAACTGGTGGAATTGATTGCTGTCACAGTTGTTTTAATCACTGCCATGCTAAATCATCTGTGGTAAGTTATTTTAGAGATCTTTCATAACCAAATTTTTGTTAGTGTAGAAGAAGAGATCTCAAATGCCACTGTTTTGCTTGTTATGTTGCTAGAACTTTTTATTTTTTTTTATTTATTTATTTATTTACAGAGAAGGCCCTCAAGCCTGGCCAATTTGTTAAGCCGTAAATATGGCTTTTACAGCTAATAGGAGTGGGCTTTTTATGCTCTGGCTATTAAGCCTGATGATAAACATAAAACGAATTTATCAGTGTGTCTCTCTTTAGGAATTACTTGCATTTTGTTTTGGTGCTCTTCCTTGGCCTAATACATAACACATAAATGGGCCTGTTTGGAAATGCCAAAAGTGAATATATTGTAGCAAAAAAATATATTGTACCAAAATCTAGAGCAAAAGCCCATTTAGTAGTATTAGGTATGCAGAAGGCAGTTAATTTTCCTGTCTTTCTTTATATCTGTAATTAGGCTTTGAGGGCTTTTCTATACAATTTTGGGCAAAGTATCTGGTTTCAAGCAGTTGCACACACACATTTCTTACTGTTTTCATATCCTACAATTTCCATTTTCTTTTCATTGCCTTTTGCTTAGGAATTGATTTTACTTCCCACAGAGAATTCTCCATAAATAAAAATGTGGGAATAACATTTTAACTTACGCAGTCAGTTTGTGTAATTCTCGCTTTATTGCATTAATCAATAGCTTACAGATAGCAAAAAAAAAAAAAATACATTGGCCCTGAGATGATGGGAAATTTATGCACTCCCAACCTGAATCCTTTCACACCAATTGCATAAAGAGCCTACAGCAAAGAGTTACTAATAGGAGTTGTTGGTGGGTGTCACAGCACCCTGTTTCTAAATGAATAATTTCTACCTAGGATCATGAATAATTTTGACCTAGGATCATCAGCTGAAAGGCCCAGAGAGAGTTTGCCTGGATAGGTGTTTCTGGATTCATGTATATTTATACCAGGGAAATAATTATTTCAAAAGTCAGTCTCCTGTTTTTGCAAAAGTAACATAAAAAGCAATACTGGCATAGCACAGACTGAGGTGTTGGCAGGGAGAAGCTGCCCCAGTCTGCAGCAAGATTGCTTTTAAAGTTAATTGCTTCATCTTTGCCATTGCAGGATCATGCTCACGCATAGCAATCTATACAGTCACTTTGTGTTGGTTATTTTTAATAAAACCTTTTGTCATTTTAATTAATAACTTTCACTTCTTTGAAAGCATATGTTAATGAGTCTGAAATGCAAAGTGTACCTTTAAAAATCAGAAATTACTGCCACTGATTGCTGGTGGGTGGGGGAGGCAGGCTATTAATGCCAACATTCCAGCAATCTGGGCTTTAAATGCATGGTGTGATCCCTTGTTAGCATTCAAAACACCATACCCAGCTCTGAAGTATTGTCCAGTGCCAGGCTGAACGTCAGCAACCACTGATTAAAAGATTGTGACTGAGAAGCTGGGACCAAAGATAAAAAGATGTCTTTATAAGAGGTATCTGTAAGTGTACCATTTAGGTGAGGTAATTTTATCTGATGCTGTTAACTTGCAAATAGGTTGTCTTGAACAAGTCAGAATGGGAATTTGGAGATGATTCATATACCCTGAGAAAAGAACCATTTTCTAAGAAAGCCTCTTTAAAGTTCATGAGTGAATAGTTCATGAATAAACAGTTTCTGAATGTAGAAGTCATTTTCCTGAAGGACTAAGTTCTCATTCCATGAAGAGAACATTATTAGCAACTTCAGTGGGAGAAGGCTTGGCCTGTCAATATGAATTAATTACAGGGAAGTCTCAGTGACTGATACTGGTATCTGAAGCCCTCATACCCCAAAGGCCATGTCATCTTCAAATAGAAAAGAGAAATACAGAATATGCTTGTATTTAAAAAAATGAATTGCAATTTTTAAAGTTTGAAATAAGGCTTGGTGCTTAGATTCTCTACACCTGTGAATGTTCTTGGTATGCCTCCTCAGTGACCTGAATTCTGGTAACAGAGGTGGACTGAGAGATGATTTAACAAGAGGCTAAGCTTTTCGCATTAAATTCACGTTTCACATTGCATTCTACATTCCCCAGAAATATTTCTGTATATGTATATGATGATAGACTCTATGTCTGTATTTTCATGGGGTGTCCTGCGCTGTAAGGGAATTCCAGCACCTAGATATGTGTTACAGCTGACATTTTGTCATTAACTAAAATGGACATGCATGCATGATGAAACAAATTGGATGCCAATGCATGCTGTTATTTTTACTGTATTAATGAAATACCATTTTAAAAGTCTTTAAAGAGACCCATCTTTAAAATATCACTTACACGAATAAAGGAACACTGCTCAAAATGAATTTCTTCTTAGGATCGTTTCTTTAAATGTTTAGGTTCTATGTTTGCCTCCCACTAAAACAGAGTTCCTTCTAGTCAATCAGATACTCTATGTTTACATACAATAAGAAAAATAAGGTTGGGAAGCCAAACTTGTAAAATCTGTTTGTTAACTGAATTTTAACCGAGTTTTTACAACTTGCCTGTAACCAACAGCACATGTCTTTCAAATGAAATTACACTCAGAAGAAATCTGTGGAATGCCATGGCTTGCACTGGTTTCTATAAATTGGAAGTAAATAAGGCCAAATTAAAGATTTTTTCATCGTAAACAATGTGCAGTGGGATTGAGAGTTCCTTCTGTATAGAGTGTCATCTCTACAGGTCTCAAGAATTAACAGAAACAAAGAAACTTGCATTCTCAGCGAAAACAGTGAACTTAGCAAAGAGTCTGCAAAAAGCAAACCACAGAAGTATAAGCCTTCGTGTTCACTTTCTGAGCAAAGAGTCACTTTAAATTAATGGATTTTGAACTTGTATGTGGGTCTGTGGATATGGAGATGGCAACGTGAAATAACAGAAATGTATTCTACCCATAGTCTACAGGTAAATAATTGCTCTGAATGCTTTCGGGAATTCCAGCCACGTGTGACCGCAGCTGGAAGTGCTGGAAATGCAGCAGTTTGACAGGGATTCCACTTTGTGTGCTTGCTGAGGTAAATGAAAGAAACAAGATTGATTATGCTTGTATTGTATACATTTTTGCAGTACAAAGTTGGTATTGCCACATGTCTAAAGCTTGCCTAAGGCTGCTGACCTTTCCTTTACAATGGTGTGAAACAATCTAGGGGGTCAGAAAGATTCTTTCTTTGTTTCATGTTTTCTTTAAGATGCACTGTTGGGACTCCTGCAATGAGTGATTATTTCCAGCTGTGTTAATAAATTTTCTGAAAAGACGATGAGGAATTGTTTGGATATTGTCTTTTAACTGGCTGAAATCAATCACCATTTTGAATTTGAGAAGGAAGTGTCCAGTATTGATTTCAGATTTATTGTTTGCAAAGAACTAGTAAATATACTGCGGGGAACAAATCTTTACAAGAAGTAGAGGAGAAGCATCCCTGAAACATTTCACTGATTCAGATATTTTTTAGCGGTTCTTCCTTAAAAAGGGAGCTTTGAAATGAAAACGCTTCCCTTTTTAAAAAGGAGGATTTGATGTCATGCTTGGTTTTAATCTTATGCTTGTCTATTTCCACACCATGAAGCCACATAATTTGAACCGAAGAAGCAATTTAAGAAAGAATAATCATTTTTTATAAACGTTACTCAATAATGTGTCCATTAATGAGAATAGCTGGAGTGAAGAAAGCTTTGCATAACAAAGACCGAATTCCCAAATAGCTCCTTATTAATTAAAAAACTTGCATAAGCATCTATTTACTATAGATGGTACTATCAACTCCAGAGAACCACAATTTTAATAGTTACTGTGGCTTCTTTTTCCATGCAGTCTATATCAAAACAGGGATCTATTGTTTAGCCCACAGATATTTGTCTCTCAGCCCAGCAAACCTCTACAGCCTTCATTTTCAGGCCTAAATGACAGACCTAAATTACAGGCCTGGCGTGATCGTTCTGAACACTGTTAGAATTTGTGGCAAAGACGAAATGTCTGTATGTGCAGTTACCTTTGTTTGGTGAAGACAGGAAGGTGTCTCACCAAGCCAAAACAGTTAGATAAATGCAATGGAGGGATTTGGCCATTGGCAGATAATGGCATAACATTATCCAAACACAGTCCGTGGTAGCAAGGATCTGCCTCACCAGTATTTATTTGAACATTTGCCTTGATCCCAAGAGAAAATAAAATGGCTGTTGGTAAACCTCATTAATCCCATGAGGAAATATATCTCTTATCAAGCAAAAATGCTTCAGAGTTTCATTTAGCCTCAAGAGTATTACAGCAGAAAAAGCAAAGACTTGGGCATCCAAGTTAAAAATTCATATCCTCAGAAGCCTGCAGTACTTCTGCTCAGCCCAAATGGGAGTTTCTGTTTGCCAAGTTTCCAGCACTGAAGTTCCCTCAGGAGTTAAATGTGTGTTTTGTGTATAGTTTGTTGCTAACTTGTACGTAGCTAAGCTACACTGAGATCTTTATTTAAGCAAATATCTACTGAGCTCATTGGCAAGATTAAGTCCATTTGGTATTCACTTAATCTGGCACAATGTACAAGAAAATCTTCCCAGTTAAAGAGAACTTCAAGCACTTGTCCATGTTCAAGTTCATCTTCTGTTTGCAAATTTTTGAACTCACCTCTCATAGGGATGCTTGAATCAGGTATAGGATGTTATGGATGAGACAGTTTTTATCTTTTCTGTTGCAAAATGGAACAGCTTTACAGAATAGCGAAAGAGTAACTTCATGGTTAGACCATTTGTGTAGATTGGGGAAGGGAAATAAGACTTCTTTCCTCTCTTGTGAATACTTAGCATTAAATATCCTACCAATAAATGTGTTTCCTCAAATCCAGGTGTATGCTTAAGCTTCAAGGCTATGGAGAAGCTCGATGAATGTGTAAATATTCAGTGCAAAGAGCAATACTTTCAACAGGAGGAAACAAGAGAAACCCATCCCATCAGATATTAAAAAAGTCACCAGTTTGTGAATCCTAAGCCATAGAAAGCTGGTAAGTACAAACAGAGCCCCCAGGTCACTTAACATAGCTGTGATATGTATCTGCAGAAGTGCAATGACATTGGGAACGCTGGGTAATGCGCTGCTGGACAAAGGGAAAAGTCAGCTGAGGCTGAGGCCAAAGCTGATAGCTCTTTCAGGGCTATGCTGGCATCTCTTCCCTGTGAACTGCTTCCAGGGAAGTTCCTGATATATGACTTCTGGCTCTCAGTCAAATGGAAATGTTAATGCACATTTAAAGTCAGCAAAGTTGACCACTTCTCTCCCAGAATCTGAACATAATAGTGTTAAGATTGGAAAACGTGGGGTTGCAATGTTTTGTAAGGAGGTAAAAATTGAACTGGACCTTCCATATACTGCTCCAAGGAGTGGATTATGAAGAGTCAGAGATCTTCTGGAGGCAGCAACTATGATGTGTGTGAATAGGGACTGGCACAGGTGCCTAGGCTCAGGACAGAGTTGGTATCTGTGAGTACAGGGAAGATCGAAGTGCTTGCCTGGAGTGAACAGTTAGGTGCATGAGACCCAGCTCCTCAAAGGGACCTTGCAGGTAATCAACCAAATAACCCCCAGAACCTGCATTTAACACCCAGCAGAGCTCAGGCTGGAAATATTTCCTGCTAGTTCAGGTGCCCCTCTTCTTTACCTGTTGTAGGTTCCATGCAAGGATTAGGGCTCTGGAGTCAGATATAAAGCCAGTCACTTAAAAGAGAAGGTATCACAACACACACACTCTTTGGTGAAGCTGGTCACTACCCTGTAGCAGCTGACGCTCTTCTCCCCCTCATACTGCTGTTCAGCTACATCTCTGCAGTATGGCTGAAAATACCGGGTGCTTCTTGGGCAGAGTGAGGGGCTGAGAGAGAGATGACAGTAAGGCTGGATGAAGTTCAGCAAAGGATTTAGCAATATTCAACTGAGGAAACAGAAATGGTGGTTATACTTTAAAAAGGAGTGAGGGGAAAAAACAAAGGTAGAGAGAACAACCCCAAAGGGTTGCATAAAATAGTCTGCCTTGAAGGGAAGAAGAGGGAGTGAAAAGGAAACGATTATGACACAAAAAGGCCTTTGATTTTGTTTTCATTTATATCACTACTTACTAGCTACCATCCTAGTAAGGGGAGTAGGAGAGAAGTTAGGAAGCCAGAAGGTGAAGAGCCAGCTGAAAAGGAAATAGTGAAAGGGTTAAGGCAATGAGAGGACCCCAGAGAGGAAATGAAACTCAAGGGCAAAAGGGCCTTTTGCTCTGGATCAATTGCAGAAGGATTTCTGATGTGCCAGGGGACAGCCTTTTCACTTCACTCAGACCGATCCTGTCAGATCTCCTGTTGCAGTTGTAACCCCCTCCTCCCTCTTACGGTCGTGCATCCACATCCACACACCCAGTCACACAACCATCAAGGACATCTGCAGTCATCATCCCTCCCTCCCCTGAGAAAGCAGTGTCTGAATCTCATATATCTGCAGATAGGATGTTAGCAGGGAGCTGGGGGCTGGAGATGCCGTTGTGTCTACGTTCACAGGCACGTCAGAAAGTGGCAGAGTTACATATGGTGTCAATGAACCTGCATGGCAGGTGCATATCGTGGAGCCAGGTATTCTACAGAAGTTCAGGCTATGTTTTTCCAGACACTCAGCGCTGCTCAGACTATCTGCAGATGCAGTGAAGAAACACTGGGTGTGTTTAATGGGGGAAAATGCAAGGAAACCAGCTGCAGTTTCACTGAAGCTAGGTAAAGCTTTTCCTTCAGGGAGTCTCTGCATCCTTCACTTGTGTTATGCAACAGAGCATTGCTAACTTGCTGGAGCTGCTGCAACAGATGTTTCCTTTTACATGTGCATCTCCAGCGATTTTTCAGTCTGATATGTAGCTGCATAAGCAGGACCTCCTGCAGTCTATGTCATGGAGCTGACTCAGATTACAAATACTTTTCCCTAAGTGCTAACCCTGCAAAGTCAGACAGCAATCCTGAGGGTGCTGGTGAATTTCTTGAGTCATGCCCAGAAACACAGATTGTGCAGGCTAGATCTGCCCTTCAGCAATCATGAGCAACTGCTGTTTTCTGTAACTCTGCTGTCTTTTACAACCTCACCATCCCTGTAAGACTTTTCAGGTGTCACAGCAGTCGGAATTTGGTTTTACAGTTGTGACATTGCTAGCAACATTTCATCCACTTGCATTACTCTTTCATTGCTCTGCCACTAGTCTCTACCTTATCTAATTATCCAATGGGATTGCGAACTGACTTTGACAAAAATGCAGATTTGGGAGTACAAACCTTGGTGAGGCAATCCAGTTAGAGAAGACGTGCCAAACTGCCTGAAGTGTCAGATGCTATCAGAGCTTTTCCATGGGTTCACAGCCTTACATGCATATTTCTGTAAGCTGGATATTAACGGCAGCCTTCTGCATCTGTCAGATGCTAATTCGGAAACAAAAAAGAGATTGTAGTTCCTGCCTTGAAGGCTGTGGAGGCTGGCAGGGTTTCAGCTAGCAGTCTCCCTACCACGAAACCTCATTGCAGGGAGGTAGGAGCCAGGTCATGGTTCACTGTGGGTAGCCCTCCGCCTCAGCCTGCTTCTCTGAATCTCTTCCCCTTCATCCCTGCAGGACCACGAGGCAGTAAAGGGTCGATATTGCCTTTAATAAAGACAAGGAACATGTCTCCAGATAAAATCAATAATAAATGATAAGACATCCAGGATGCTTTTCATCTGTGGCTCTCAGAGCATTTCACAGAGGTCAGTATCACTGTTCCAAGCATGGAGTAACAAAGCCTTTTGCAGACATATTGCACATGGACCTTTGTTAAAGCAACTTCTCCCCACATGGTGTCTGTTTAAGATGTACATGTGAGAAGAAGGGGAGGTGACTGTGAGCTGTAGCTCACTAACCCAGCGCTGGCTGCCTTTGCACTCTGCAGCCGGTGGTTTGAGCTGCAGAAACGTTGCTTACCCGTAATTACCACAATTTCCTGCTGCACTCATTTGAAAAGACAGGGTTCCTGAGGAAGTTATGAAGACGGCAAGTAAGTTGCTGCCTTAATTTCTGTGCGTATGATGAAGAGTGTTGTCCTATTTATGCCATTTGCAGCTTGCTTACGGTACTTCTCAGAGCCTGGTAGCTGTTGGAGGGATGAGAAGGTTTGTGGTTCTGTATAACGTGGGTAAATTTGAGTAGCTGGCAGTCCTGTCAGCGTGTTGTTTAGGGACAGCTGCACAAGGTTCAAGGCAACTCGTGAACTTACTGGTGCTGAAACTGTGAGCAAGGTGGCTTAGATCTTCTCTTGCAAGATGCTGCTGCAGGTGGGATGTCGGGTAAGAAAATGTAGGCATTAGTAGCTCCAGTGTGTGATTGTAAATGCTCCTTAAAGGCAGAAACTGGAAAAACAATTCCACGTGCTCAAAGCAGCATGTTTTTTTAAATTGCTGAATTATTTATGCCTTCAGACAGACTCTCCCAACTGTTGTGGAGAGTAAGCTAGGGACCTCTCTTACTGCTCAGAGAAAGGGCTTTCAGTAGGAAGGATATCTGTACCTTTCTGCTAACAGTCATGGCTTCCTGCCTTTGTTAGGGGAAATATGGTGGAGGGAAGCAGCAAGTTTGCTGTCTGTCTGATACACAGATAACCTGTTTGGAGTTACTGCACAGCAGCACAGACAGGGCCGGTTTGACTCTGCCTGCAGCGCCTGTCACGACAGCGATTGCCCCGTTACTTACATGTAGACCCCAAATGCATACAGAGAGCTAAATACAGCTCTCAAATAAGGGGATTATCTGGAGAGAATATGAGGTGCTGTACTTTTTTTCTGGGCTTACAATGTGTGTGAGGAAATGTTGTGGGAAATTGTGTGTTGCTAGGCAGTTGTTTTGCTGGGAATATGGGAACTTTGCCAAAGCAGAGCAAGTCATAAAGGCTGCTCTTTTCAGGCCACAGGACAGCAGAGAGTCGCAGGAGCTTCTTTGCCCCCAGTTTTCCTCAGTGTCTGAATATTTAGGAAACCATTGATGCCACATATCAACTGCTCCTTGGAGCTGATGAAATGCCTGCTGCATGTTTCCCTCCACTCACCCCAAAAGTTTTTATTGCTTAACACATCTCTAGTCTTTGGTCAGTTTTTAAAACCCACTTTACTCAAGCAATACTTCCATTATCGCCTCTTGGAAGAGTGAGATTCAAGAAATGAAAGAAAGCTGCTAACTTGAAAAGGAGAAAAAGAAGCCACATTTTTTACAGTTTACTGTGTGAAGTGAGTAACAGATTATTTTGCTGTATGCTCATCAGTGATGCTTTAGGTTTTGTTGTCTGCATCTTCACTTTAAAGATTCATTCTGCCTAAAGTTAATCAAACCAGGGGGAGGGTATTTTTCAGCCCCGTTATTCAGTATGTCCCCCTGCCATGAGTCTGCAAAAGGTTTAGTGTCAGAGAAACTACTGCTAGAGCTGGCGCTAATGGACATCACCACTGGCACTGCCAGTGGGGCCTGAAGACCAGACAAGCGTGGAGAACAGGATCTTGCTTTCTGAGTCACCTTCCTGGTGTCTGGCAACAAATCTTAATTTAAGGGATTATTGTAGTTTAGTGCTGGCGGTGCCAACCCGCATCTCTGTCGGTGCCAAGCCTGGTGACGGTGTGCATGCATGGCCAGGGGTGCTCAGGAGGAGGGGGAGCTCTCAAATTGTAGGCTGCTGCCTACAGTGCATGAGCTCTCCGATTGCTGGAGAGGCCGGCAGCTGGGTGGCATCTTTCACAGTCAGTATATGCGCCTTCCTCCGTTTGTTTTGACATATTTACGGTAATATTTCCCAAGGTGTGGATAGAACATTATGGCATCTTTTCAGCTCGTAGTTGTTAGTTTCAGTATTAGCCTGCATATTTGCTGAATCCAGAGCCTTACTTTGGTCATACGCTAACCTGGTGTCTGTCTTACTGCGCTTCATAAATAAGTCAATGTACAGAGTTGTATTACAGAAGCTCTACTAAATAATAAATAATGCATTTAGTTAGCCATATGAGTCTGTACTTGTCTGTCTGCCCAGTTCCCATCTAATTCACAAAATGTTTTTTTAATGGTAGGGTATGTAAGTGAAGGTTAGATTTTTTGTTGTACCTTTCATTAAACTCATGCCTCTTCTGAAATAGATGCTTCTGCAAAGTATTTATACAAGGTAACATTATATAGAGCAAAAATAATTATTTCTTTATTGTATAATGTCTCCCTATGAAGTTTAATTTTTTTTTAATTATTATTATTTTTGCGATGAGTTATTAAGTTTGGAGTTGATAAGCAGGGTGTTCCCCTAAATCCAGCTGACTCTGTCACATACAGATTCTCCTTTTGAAGACCTTCAGAGGGCATTAGGGGAGCTCAGGGTCTAGCTGTTCAGTGACTATCATGTAATTCACATACATGAAATCTTCTCATGCTTTTGGAAATCAAACGGTTGTGTTATGAGGGCAGGAAATCTGTGTGCCTGTGTATTGACTGGTGGCTGTCATAGGCAGACTGCTGGTAGCCTGCAGGAGAGTTTGTCACGAGTAAGTACAGATGCAGAGCCATAAACTGAGAAGTGTGTGATTGTACATGTAGCTCTTCACAAGCTTCTACTACAGCACCTGTATGTGTGTCACAACGTTCCAGTTAACTGGACAATCAAGCTAAGATATTCCACCTAGAATTGACACTACCAGGATTGATTCTTCCCTGAAAACTCACTCTCTGTTTGCTTCAGTGACGGTTTTCAGCAAATCTTCTGTTGTTTCATAGCTGCATGAGCACTGAAGGCAAATCAAAATGTTAACAGAAGATGACAAAATCATCTGATAAAGCTGGACTGTGGAAAGATGGTGAGCCACAAGCTTTTGGAACCAGCCTAGGGCAAAGTGCTGAGGAATATCTACAGGTAATTAAATCAGTCCTGAAAAATTCTGCCTTGGATAGGCTAGGAAGGTGCTTAAGATAGCCTTGATAGTAGAAAATATCCTGGGCAGTGAAAAGGCAGAGGCAGTGGAGCACTGTGAAGGAGTATGTGCACTATGAATGGGGAAACCATCAAAAATGCTGCAGAAAACTGAAGCAAACGGGGAAAATGGAAATAAACCAGTCTGTCAGAAACTTTGAAATTGCAGTTGTCTTCAGATATTCAAGCTGAGAGAGGTATTAAAAATAATAAGAACCAAGAAGGAAGTACTACCAGGCGGGCTTGAGATCCCAGTGGTGAGTCTTTGATGGTCACAGGAAAATATTCAAAATATTAAAAATTCATCTAATATTCAAAACATAGACCTTTATATGCAGGATGATGAGGAAGATTGTATCTTACTCAAGGAAATTAGGAGTACAGGCCAGAAGTCTCAGGAAAACAAGGCCTAGAGCGTAGATGGCTCTGATCAGGATGATCCAGAGGAGGAGGAGGAGCTGGTCTGCTCAGAAAGGCACACATGCCATATAGTACATGGAAATTAAATAAATGAATAAACAAAGATTCTTAAATAAGGAAGGAGGAAAGTCAATTCTGCGAGTAGTGCCTAAGAAAGGTGAGCTGCTAAGCTGAACAAGTCAAGTAAGATGGCTGCTCGGTGAAACTAAATCCTTCTCAAAAGATTCACGGTACAGAGAAGTCCATCTGAGGAGCAGGCTGCTGCTCAGGGCATGGAAGCTGAGAGATGGTTGGTCTGCATTAGTAAAGCACTTCCCTCAGGGGCTCACAGAGCACAGTTCTGGAGGTAGGCAAGGCTGGCTCCTAGAAACATCTCAGGTGTGATGAGATCAGTGGTCTGGGTATCAGGACAGGCTAGGCAACCAGTACGAGGTAAAACTGTCAGGAGGTATCTGCTGTCTCCCAGCAATTTCCTAGCCTTCCTGGAGAAACTCATCAATGGAGTTACAGTGTCAGGAAGGGTCACTTGTTGTGCAAAATCAGAGAATGTAGGTTTGAACAGAGAATGTAACTGAGTGCATTACTTGGACTGCTTGTCTGGGTGTATGAGGCATGGCAAAACCAGGGGCCTTCTGCCAAGGGGAGGATGAGAATTAGAAGGATATTAACAAGGCAGTGGCGGGCTGATGGGCATCGACTTCTGTGTTAAGGGAGCTTCATCACATAGGATAGCAACTGTTTAAGAAAAACCAGGAGGAATTGTGCAGCGGAGGTGGTCTGGCCTCAGGCAAATTCTCTACAGAGGGAGGTATTATTAATTTTCAACCTGTGGTTTACAAGTCCCTGGCAATATATGGACCACATAGTCCATGAAGGACCACACAGAAAAGCAAGTTTAGCTGTCAGTAGACTACTAAACGTTTGTGAACAATGTTGAGAGGGCAGAGGAGAGGACCAAAGAAAGGACAGAAAACGTCATGTGTTGCAATTTGGGCCCACCTATGCTAGGTGATAAATGGCAGGACTGTGCCTGTTAAATCTTTCAGTTCTCCATGGCTCTGTAAATAAAGTTGCCCTACTAAAATAGACCTGTCATTTGCCTCTGAATCTAAAATGTTGCTACTAAGGCTTTTAAAGAGAAGATATTTTCCAATGTGCATCACCAGTACCTAAATGGAGGCTGGACTGCGCAGTGCCTCCATCATCCTCTCAGTCACCTCAGGCGCTGGTCATGCAGGAGGCAGAGGAATTTATCCGAAGATTATTGCATCTACTGCTGACTCTGACGGAAATATGATAGCATTATTTTGAAAGTATTTCTGGGCTGTGTGGCAGGAAGGCATTTGTTAAAAGATTCCTCTGCATTGTTTCATTAACTTGCATTGCTGAGAGTCTCCACCGTTTAATTTTTCCAAATGTTCTCTTCAGATTTATGGGCAGCAGGGTGATGTCACCCCGTAAGTACTCCTTGGAAGAGTTTGTGCAGTGATGTCTTGTGAGGAAGAGGGATACAGGGTGCTGTAATCTTAGTAGACTTCACATAAGCTGAAGTCTTTTTGGAGAGGTTCTTAAAAGCGTGTCAATAAAGCGTCCATAAAGGATATTGATAGGAGGAGGGCACACTGAAACGAATTGCACTGGGGGCAAAAGTTTGTAAGGCAAAGATCTCTGTAAAAGCTATAGGTAATAAGTAGACATAACTACCTTTCTTTTAGGCTCTTCTTTTTTTTAGAGCTCTCTGCTAGCACAGGTTGAGTTTTGCCCACGTTGTCCATTACCACATATGTTCTGAGCTGCTTCCTGGTTAGGGGCCCGGCATCGGCCTTCTCAAATGCTGATTACGCATTTCTGCTCTCACTTCCTCCTCTGCACATGTGCGTATCACACAAACACCACATAGCTGTATGCCGGTGAGTCCTCTGAGACAGAAGCAATAGGAGTCACCCAAGGGAAGGGTTGAAGTAGATGGCTCAGAGGACCCGAGTCTGAAGTTTTAAACAACGAGAAGAATTAAGAAACTGATGCCACAGGGAAGTGAAAACATTTTAGAAAATGAAAAGCTGAACCTTGATTTCTAGCTGCAGCTTTCAAAGAAATAATTGTTTCCTGCCCCCATCCTCCCAGCACATATGCACATCTTTCCCTCAAAATAGAAAATTGCGATGACTACAGTACAGAGAGAGCCAAAGGACTTGCTAATATATATTCTACACATACCAGTGGTATCTATGTCATACAGAAAAAATGCATGGGATTTTTTTTTCTTTTCTGTTTTTAATAGCAATAACCAACAGAGGTCAGGGCATTTCCTAAGGATTTATTGACTGTTTCGAGTTAATATCCTTCACCTTACTTACGAAGCAGCATTTACTCCCATCCAGCCATTAATCTGCAGGAAACACCCTGCACTCTGGACAGCATTTCCTACAAAACAGCAATGCAAATCAGTAGAAATGGTGTTTGAAGAGTGGGTAGAAGCACTGCACTCCTCATAAAATGCATGTTGTGTGCAAGAATAAGAACTTGGATCAAAACCCTCCTCTGCACAGGACCAGACCGTTTCCTGAGGGACACAACATTATTCTTCCTTGGACATTCAGGGAAATAGGTTTAGCTGCTCTGCCCGTCTTCTACAGGCTAGCCTCATTGCCCAGAGCCAAGCTCGAGCAGGTAACGTTACCTAACACAGCAGTACCTCAGGGTGTTACAGCGTAGGCATGAGGTCTTTTGTGTCACTGTTGACGACTTCTGCGTTTTTTCCCCTTTCTGACACCTGGTGTTACAATGTGTTAGCGAAATGTGTCATCTTGGATGAGTGACATTTCTCCGTACTCGCCCCCTGCTCAGCCCATGAATGAAGTTACACTTCCTTAATCTCCGAAAAATTACAGGCAGAGCCCAAGTGCAGCGTTAAGAAGGACTGTCTCGGGGAGAGCACAGATGGAGTCTGACAGAGCAGAACCATGGAAACGACATAAATAAAAGCAGAATTGTTTACAAATGTTTTCCTTCTTTGGGTGTGGGTGTGAGCAATTGCATTATTTGAATGCACTTTTCTCTCACGACATGTTTTTATCCTCAGCGCTGCAGTAGGTTTCTGGAGGCATAGGCAGCAGTAATAGGATCACCATGTGCATGCAGGAGCCCCGCCGGGGAGTGCAGCACTGCTGGGGTGCCCGCAAACCCCTCAGGTAAACCTGCAGTGGGATCCAGGCTGTGAGCAGAGCTCTGCCTTGCTGGGTACGCTCTCGGACAGCCCCTCTACTAACGTGACTGGCACCCAGCGACCAAAATAGTCCTCTTGCTGCTGCCAGCTCACTTTGTAGTTAGCCCATCCTGTCGCTCAAGTGGTTGCAATTGGAGCTTTCAGCACATAATTCAAAGCTGGTGTGATGAGGAGGGTGTTACAGTTTCACAGAATAGATTTATTTTTTTACTTGAATTTACAAAACAAAGCATTACAAGCAGTTAGGCACAAAAACTCTCTTAAAAGAGAGCTTTGCTCACAGACTGAGAAGTGCCTTTATTCCTGTGGTGGCTTAAAAAAACAAGCACATCTTTGTTTTTTATATGAGCTGCCTTGCACCTTTCAAAATTGTGCACGTTCAGTAATTCAGCTTCCCAAAGCCGAGACCTGGAGAGGGCAAGAGGCAAGCTGGGTGCCTGGGGCTGAGCAGGGCGTGCAGGGCCAGGTGGCACAGCATGGCATGGCACAGCACGGCATGGCACAGCTTGGCACAGCTCGGCACGGCACGGCAGAGCAGAGCACCAGCACGGAGGTCACATAGCAACAGGAAGCTCCAGCAAAGGGAGTGCTCCTCAGAGCAACCACCAACACAAGACCGGCGGCGAGAAGGTGAGCCAGAAGGTGAAGGGATGGCCCCTGAGAGGATGTAAAAGGAGGAGGAGGAGGAAGGTGAGAGGTGACTGCGATTATCTGGAGAAGGAGAGGACATGGGGCAACAACAGTGAGGCTCGTGAGAGAAAGCGAGCAGAAAAACTGAGCAAAGAGTCTACAGAAAACAAGATACGTGCCCAGTGACAGCACTGCTGGTATGTGTGTGAATATTTCTAGCAGTTATTTCTGACAGTTTTTAGTAGATATTTCTTATGGCGTAGTAGTATGATTGGACTATATTACATTACTATTTAGAAGGCTCTTCATCTGTACAGTGTTAAAATAAGAACAGCAGTCTGTGTTTAGATAACTTGTTTTGGAAATCTGTTTTACGCACGTGAAAGAAACACTTCTCTGGTGAGTGTTATTGCTAGAGATGATAAGGATGGGTAATGCTACACTGGTGTCCTGTAACTGTGATGTGGAGAGCCCCAGCCAGGAGGTTTACAGGCATGGAGTAGCAGAAGGGTTCTGCTTTGAAAAACATGCAGGGCACAGTCTGGGAGACAACAGTAGTGCTTACCACTGTCCTTTTGCTTTTTATCTCCTCCTACTCTCTGCTTTTAAATCTGGGAAAGCAGCACTGATGTCTCGAGGGCCACACATAGGGTGCTGGCCCTGTGGGCTCGCAGTGGTGTGGGCAGGGAACACCTTGCCTGGAGGGCAGGCAATGCAGAAGGGGTGCGTGCAGGAGCAGAGGAGCTCTGCGTCTTGGCCCCAGGCACTGGTCTCATCCTCCTCCCACAGAGCCAGGAACTGCTGAGACGCCGTGACTTGAGGAGGCAGGAAAACTGCATATCCTGAATTAAAACCTGGGACAAAATAGCGCTCTGAAAGCTCGCAGCAACATCCTTGCAGTGTTTTCCAGGGCTGTCCTGCAATATCTGTGTCTCCAGCCAGAGCAAACGTCCACGCGGACTTTCCTCAGTTTTAACAGATGATTTCCTGGAATTTTCCATTAGATACGTCAGGAGGAAGAAGCATTTCACTAGACTTACCTCAGAGATAATTAATTTCTCTAAACTGGAAATTCCTTTATTTGTCTAACTGCAGTGATCATGGGGCAGTTCTGGGGGAAATCAGGAAGCAGGCAGAAAACAGGCTGCTGGGCTGGGGCTGGGGCTGGGGCCAGGGCAGTCACCGGGTCGCAGTAGGCTCGGATGAAGCAGGAAAGTGTGTGACCAAAGCGGGGAGCAGGGCTTGACACCAGAACCACGGGGTGGGACACCCGGTCTTTGTGCAGAGGGGAGCAGGGTGGAGAGTCCAAGCTGTAGTTTCTAACATAAATAAGTAATTGAAGTGGAGTAAATTAGTCCTGTCATTGTAAGCATGCTGTCAGTTGAGGTAAAGAAATCCCTAATTTGTGAGTTGTTACATGGAAATGCTCAAAGTCCTAGTTCTTTACATCTCAACTCACCTGTGGGAGAAGGGTTGCGTTTCTTTTGTTTTAAACCTGTCACACAGGAGGTACAGTTCTTCCGTGGTGTTCAAGGAATATTTTCTGTTTTGCCATTTATGCTTCCTAAGCCCTGCTTGCTTATTGCACATCAGGGAGCTTTTGGCTTACGCCACTGGGAGCTGAGGAAGTAACTGTGAAGCCAAATGATGAGATGAGAGGCATCTTTCTTCAGTCTACTCTTTGTTCAGCCCAAAATCTTGTGTTTACAGGACTTGGAGAGCTGTTTGCACATCCAGGCAATGAGAAATCAGGAATGCTGCTGTGAAGGCAGCCAGCCCCTTTCCCCAAGCTATGAGAGAGGCAAAGCTTGGAGGCATTGTTCAGACAGAGAACTTTTAATGGAATAAACAAAGCAGTGCCCAAAACACTGTTCCTGGTGTTGGCAATGGAAGAGATGTAAAGGTCAACTTGTTGTCATTAGTCAAGGCTATAAAGGCAGAGATAATGAATTCTATGTTTAATTAGGAAATAATATGTATGAAAAGGGGAATTCTATGGGATAATAGTTTCCTGGGGTGTACAAAGGCCAAAAACCAAATTAGGTAGTTGGTAAGAGTGAATGCAGAGGTGAAGGGGTAAAAACACACATGACATACACAGCCTTGTAGTAGCATGATTTGAATTTGTCATAGAAAATGACTAAAAGGGTCTAAATATTATTATCAGAGCCTGTTAAGTGTCACTTGACCACCCTATCATTAATCAAACACCGCATTTTGACTTCTTTATAAACAGGCTATTTATTTCTCTACAGCCTAACAATCAGAAAAGTCTTCTTTTTTATTCAAGAGTCAGCTGGTCTTAAAAGAGCATTGCTTGCAAGTAATGGGAGCTCTCTAGCAGCCAGCCAGCCAGGAAGGCACTCTGGTTGGTATCATCCAAGGCATCATTTGCAAGCTCATGTCAGAGAAACGGGTCTTTTCACAGGGTAATGGTCCTGCTGATGTATAAATAATTCAACATTTATGGAAAAATATACATTGAGACAAAGGAAGCATGTTCATGTTTTCAGCAAATAACCAAATGGTTTCTATAGTAATGTATATTTGGTTGCTTCTGGGGGGAAGTTCTCGTTTATACCGAGTCTCCTTCCTTCTGGATGACCTCATTGCAAAGGAAGGTGAGGACTTTTACACGGTAGCTGCTGGTGAAGCTGTGAGGGGGTTGCTTTCTGTGCCATTACAAGCCATCTGCCTTCTGAATGGTGCTCTTCGGCTAAAAAATGAGGTTATCTAGAGAAATAAAGATGCTGTAGTACTCGAGGGATATTACCTCACCTAGTCTATAGCTGTCCTTATCACACTCCTTATCTGTAGCTGGAACAACTGGAGAGAAAAGGCTTCCTGCCACTGCTGTCCCTAGCAGGGTATCTGCCACCGTGTGTCCCCCCGATGTGCATGTTGGTGTACCTGCCCTGTTGGCTTCCCATCCTACTTTATATCAGTGTTGGAAATGCACCTCTATTTGGCCTAGTCCTTTTCAACAGCCTGCTCAGCTTGCTGTGGGCTTTATCCTTTAACTTCACAGAAGGGACTGAGACATGGTCTATATGGTTTTCAAGTAAAAAGCATTTATAGCCACTATTTTTAGCTCTCTGTAGTTCCTTGCTTTTATTTGCCTATAATTTTAAGTATGATATGTGGTAATGCAGTGCATCTCAACTGCATTTTTATCCCAGTTGGCAATGTGAAATACATTGCACAGAAGCAGTTTTGATGAGCTGTGGGTTAACAGGAGGCCTAAACTTCGCAAGATAAGGTTTATAAGGCGGCTTGTTCTTCACCTGCAGGACTGCTAGTCACAGCTCTTCAGGGTGAAAATACGAATACTGAGGGTGGGTGGGATCTCTGGAGAAGGGCCTCAGGTGCTCTGCATGGAAGAGGCACGCTGAGGTGATACCTAAGCAGCGGGACCCAAGGTGAGGTTAGATCTGGGCACCTTTCCTGCTGTAGGCCCCGTGTGCCTTTGGCTCTCGCACTGGCAGATGTGAGGGTGCTCAGACCGTACTCCTTATGGGGGAAATGTGACTGAAATGTGCATTAGAGTCTGCTGGCCCACTGCCAGATGAGAAATGGATGTATTCCTACCCACTCCTTCCCCTCCTCAACCCAAAGCTGCATGACAGCTCACTGGAAGCAGACTCAGCCTTAGCAGAAGTGGAAGAAGAAAATACTTAGACATGAAATACTTAAGACATGACCTTTTAAAGGCTGTCCTTATCTGCTTATGAACTGATCTTGAACTTCACAGGGCTTTTTTGGAGGATGAATCTTGGCATTCTCTCAAACGTGTGTCAGCCTCACTGTTGTGGTGAGGACATGGATTCTTGTTCTGTGACTCTGTAAACACAGTACAGGAAATGGCAAGGTTTTATTACAGCCCTACAAAGTCCTGCAGAATTTTATGGGCGTGAAACCAGAGTAGCACTGTATTAGAAAGGAGTGGTTTTGTAGATGCTACAGTAAACAGGGGCATCCTGCTCTATTCTGGCTTATATCCAGACAAAGTGTGTGCGAAACATGAACATGAAAATATGAATGCAAATACATGAAATTCACGTTTTCAAATTTTAAATTTGAAATATAAAGATAGGAAAATAAATTTGAAAATAAAGATTAATTTGGGATAATTCTATGTAACAACTACATAGGTACAGCAAATTGTGAATGAGTGCCATAAAACATAATTGGGTTATATTTTTTTAAGATAGAAAGGTACATCTGTCTTGCAAAAATATCTAGGTTCTTACACTTATCAAATACAACTAATGATCTTCTA
This sequence comes from Anas acuta, assembly GCF_963932015.1. Taxonomy (NCBI): domain Eukaryota; kingdom Metazoa; phylum Chordata; class Aves; order Anseriformes; family Anatidae; genus Anas; species Anas acuta. The sequence goes on from NC_088981.1 coordinate 66,673,827, forward strand.
TATGTTTTTTAGAAGAACTACCTTTTAATGGAAGACCTCTTGTTAGTGTTACTCTAGTAAGAATAATAGACTAATGGAAACTTAACAAAGGCAATAGCTCCTTTTCCATGCAGCCAGAGGGATTTAATAAGTTCAAAACATGTTCCACGTAGATTAGAACATTGCAACTGATAAGTGACCAGAGAACAGAAAATCAGAATTTACAGTATGTTTTTACGTGCATGAATCCATGATCTTTTTTGTTTCCACTTGGTATATCCTTGTGACAAATCCTGTATTATGGTTTTCACCTTTTTGAGTGCAGAACACCAGTTCAATGATGCTGATATTGCCACACCTAACATCACAAGTGCTCCCAGATGTGAATGATTTGTGCAGGGGTAGCATCAAAAATAAGCCATCAGGTTTCAGGAGCCATCTTTTGTGTTAGGAATGTTGTGCTGGGTGCTAACGTCAGCGAGTGAAGCTGAGAGAGGGATATGTTTTCCCAGGCAGAGACTACAGCAAGTACTTTCCAGAGAGATAACATTTGGGGTAGTGCAAAGTGATAAAATTTCTGAGATGTTTGGTTGCATTGTCTCTGGTACATGTCAAGGGCCTGGTCTTGGTTTAGGTATTTTTATTTTATTCCCATTCCTACTGTTTTTCTAAGCACATCAGATACTGTTCTGGACCAAGCTGCTATTTCACAGTCCCAAGGACAGCACGCTTATTCTGCCTGAGATCCTGGCAAGAATGTTGAATAGTTTCCTGAGAAGTGGTAGAGGCTGCATTCTTTGGGACATTTAGCAGGATGCTGGTGAAAATAATGTTAAATAAAGAGAAAATCTGGTATTTTGCAGGGAGATGAACTATGACACACAGTAAGTTTCTTCTAGATGTACCTTTTATGATTCTCTGAGACAGAGAATGGGATCAGTAAGCAAAACAACATTATATAGCTTATAAAAAAAAATCTTGTCTTTTGGTCCCAGCAATATTAAGGAAGATTGAAGAAGAAAAAACTGTAATTGTTGCCATCCTGGCTTTTTAACTGAAGCCACATAATGTAGCTAGCAACATGCTTATGTAACACTGTCTGAAATGCCTTTGTACTCAGAAAAGGTCATAAGTAAATGACTTTGAAGCTTAATCAGGGGAAGTACAGGACAATTTCTGTGTTTCATTATAAATCCAGTTTAAACCCACTGAGGTCAGCAGAGTTACTTGGATTTTACAGTAAAGTAAGTGTGTGCAGAATGTGGCTCAATGATTTTAATTGTTCTTCACTTCCAGTATGCAGATATTATATGTTTGTCTGCAATTTGCACTAAATAAATAAATAAATAAATAAAGAGAAGACTCAGTATGCAAAAGCATAAAATAGTTTTAGGACAAAAATTGAAAAATCTAATATCACTTAATATACAAGATGTTTTTAATGTTTCCTTTCTTAAAACAGTCTTTACAAGTAGTGAATTCTTTATGTAGGGATTACAGTGACTATTTTTTTATGTAGGACATTTTAGAATAGGATTTACAAGGATTTACAACTTTGCTGTCTTTTGTGGTATTTATCTTCTTGGTCTGTTGTATCTTCTTGTGATCTGTTGGCAAGGCCTCTGGAGAATAAGAAGTTCTCCAGAGAAGTCTAACTTGTTAAGTTTCTATTAGACTAGTTTAGATCCCAGAGATTGTTGGGTCTTTCTTTTGGCACTTAGATAACGGAGAGCAATTTCACAGTCTCAGGTCACACAGAGGAACTGGTAGGGCCCTTTGCTTTGGAATGAAAATGTGCCTTCATGATGCTGAGGAAGCAAAGGCAGCAGGAGGAGATTTTCAGCATGGGTGGTCCCATCTTCTGAAGCAGCTGAGAGTGGTCAAGTGAAATATTTGAACCTATAAAGCAAATCCTGCATTATTGTTTAGAGGAGTTATGGGAAAGGTGAGATACTTCCTGTGAGAAGAAAAAAATGATGTAATAGAGGAGAAATGACGTTTGGATTTGCAAGGCTCATATGCAGGTCTGGTTCAAAACTTTCCAGAAGTGTCTGGATTTTGAACTTTGAGCCTTAAGTCAATTTACTGGTAAGAAGAATAATGTAAAATGAAGAGGGAGAAGAAAAACAGCAAGCTACTGATGGAAGGTAGACATAGCCCAGCTAAACCAATGCATCTCTCCTGAGATTCCTGTATGGCTTTTTCTAGACAAAACCTATCGAGACTTACTGGTACTGAGCAGCCTGCAGACACTGTCTGCTGCTGGAGCCAGTGCACATTCTGCAGCTGGGACTCTTCTCGTTGATTTGTGCACCAAAAGTGCTCCGAATCTGGCCTGCATAGAAAAGGTAAAATGATGGGAAGGCTTTGTTCCATGCTCTTATTTTGGGGAATGCACTAATCAGTGCAAAATTAAAAGGGGTGGGTTTTCCTGTTTCTGTTCTAGAGATAATTTTACAGTGTGCAAATATGGGAGGTGCACACACCTCTGGTCATTTTTCCTGTAGAGGCACCACGGACCTGATAAGGAAAATGATACAGCTAATTAATTTAGGAGGGTTATTTAAAGGTGGAGAGTTGAACAACATGAGTGACTGTTAAATTCATTGCCAAACACAACAGCTTTTGTGAGTGCTCTAGAAAAATAATTGTAAACATATTTGTACCACATCTCTTTTCTCTGTACGTTTTACTATCTCGCCACAGAGAAAAGATTTACTTCTGAGTATTTCCCATTTGTTCTCTAAGCTTGACAGAAGTCAATGCGCAGATCAATCTTTCTGCTTTTTCTTCCTAGTGCTTAAAGCAACCAACAATAAAAAATGCCCTTCATCCTGGGAAAATTTACTGTGATAATCAATTTTTGTGCCAGACTGTGTCTGGTTTGGAGGACAACGTGCAGCTGCATTTTCTCAGGAGGAAAGGACAGTGTGCCTGGGCACTTCCTGGCCCCCAGGGCTGCATCTCCCTTCAGAAAGCCTGCTGCTCTCTCCGAGGGTAAATCTTGTGCCTCTTTTGGCTAGACACCTTACTCCTTCAGAGCGGCCCTCTGCCAGTTGGCAGGATCAGCGCTCGCGTGTTTTCTGGCAGGACTTGCAGGCAGAAGGCTGCTCGCCGCACCGGACTCGAGGCCTACCGCAGCAGCGCATCCATTTTGCTCAGCGTCAGGGGGGCAGCCCGGCTCCGAGCTGACTGCAGACACGGCCTGGCTCAGCCTCTGCTGCCTGGGTGCTGCCAGCCTGCCCCAAATCCCTGGAGTCCATGAGGGTATGGGGGAGGCCTCGAGGATAGGGACTCTGACAGGAAGAGCCCTGGGGAGCCAGGCTTCCTGGGACACAAGGTGCAATTAGTTGTTTGGAGAGCCAGGGAGCTGCCTAGCTCAGCCAAGAGCAAGCCCACATCTAAGCTGTGCTTGCTTTATTCCTCCCATGAAAAATATCGTTGGTTTCCCACTGACCCTGGGCACTAATAACTCCAGTCTAAGAACGGGAGTGTGATATTCATACCTCTCTTCTCTAAATTTAGTCTAGTCCTGTGCATGCAACACTTTCTATCAGGTGCTTGATAACCAGTCGTGAATTACCCAGTGCTTTGTTGACTTGGGATGTATGATTCCTCTGGTAAAGCAAGCCAAAATAATTTGTTTGACAAGTTTTTGAACAGCTAGAGGTTAAGTGTCATCAGAGACACATTCATCAGTATGAAATCTGTATTCAGACTGCAATTTTAAAAAATTATTTAATTTCCCTAGGCTTAACACTGTTTTGGCAATGCTGTTTGTGGAAAATCAGTTAACATTTAATGTTAATGCCTGAAAGAAAGACATTTGTTGATTTTGGTTCTTTGCTTAATTCCAAGAATGTCATAGAATCATAGAATATCCTGAGTTGGAAGGGACCCTTTAGGATCATCAAGTCCAACTCTTGACACCGCACAGGTCTACCCAAAAGTTCAGACCATGAATGTCTAAATAGTACACAAATTTTACTGAAACCAAAAATCATAAAACCATCAGACACTTGGGTCTTGTCTGCATGTTCTGGTGGCATGGTTGGCTATAGTGTGAAGACCGTGAACAGAGCAGCTGGTTTACATCAAATGGCTTCATGATTCTGTACAGGATTGTAAACTGGGCCTAACTGGCTCTATTGCTTATGCTTGGAAGATCACCTGATGTAATTTTCTCTGATGGATCTCTGCCCTCACTGTAGTGTCCTGGGGAGCTGCACTGCAGATGTCTATTCATGCTGCACTTGATGGAGAGCTAAGTGAATAGAAGCACACTACCCAAAAAAGCAATTTGTAATGGCTTTGCATTAATATTCCTTTCTATCCTTTTCGAGAGTTCTAGGTGTAAAAATATCATTAAATCTGGAATCTGTTACCTATTAAGTAGCTGTTACCTTACAGGCACATCGATGTTGATGTAAGGTACTGTGATGCAATGGGTTTTGCAAAATACTGTCATCTTGCTACTGGAAATCAGACCAAGATAATACGCATCACCCTTTGTGGGCCAGTGGCTATGTGTCAATGGCAACATCTTTTGTTCAGTGACCTGGAACCCGATTTGTAAATGCATTTGTCTGGTTTTATGTTCGTGTGCATCCTTTGTGTTTTTAGTATACTAGTGCTCGTGTGAACATATTTCAGGAGGCAAGCACCTTGATTTGATTTGGGCTTCTTTAAATATTTCACTTTATCTATCCTAAGTTTCTTCTTCCAGGTAACTTCATTGTATTGCTTGTCCAGTATAAAAAAACTTGCCAAGTGCCTCACAGTCCAGTGCTGTGATACCAAATTACTACAGCTTAACTCTCCCACAGAAACATTTGTATGCAATAGTATTTTTGTGTATGTCTTCAAATTTTGTTGTGTTGTAAATACACTGTTGAGTGACAACTAGAATTGATTTAGTGAAGATGTAATGGAAAAATACAGGTGCTGCAAGTAACATAATGGCTGGTACTGCAAGAAGAGCAAAACTTTGAGCACCACCTTAGCTGGCTGGTTGCATTCTCCATTTTTCAGTATAAATATGAAGAAAATAAGAAAATGCAGGGCATAAATGCCTGACAGGTCTTCTAGGCAGCAGCTTTCAGTCTAATTTCATGAAGAGTGGTATGCCAATGATCATTACACAACACTTTTCAGTGAGAAGAGTGTCACCCTCATTGCACAGTGAGGGCTAGAAAGATTACAACAACCACCTTGTGCCTTGGCCAATTTCTTTCTTCTTTTGGGTTGGAAGGGGTACAAATTCTAGATTAGAAATCTAATTCATTACATGATTTTGTGTGTTTTATGTGATTTGTGTTCTGTTCATTCATGTTCTGCGTATCACCAGAAGATTATCTATTATCATTTCAAGAAAAAGAGATGTAGACCCCTACGCACTCGTCAGATGGTGATGGAGCCTGGGGTAGGCAGAGATGGGAGTTGGCTCCAGTCCCCCCACGGTGCCAGGCTGCAAGCACAGGGGCTGGGCGCACACACAGCATTTTGGATGTGAAGTGGTCTGTGAATTACATTCTTAAAGGTTGTTGTATGGTGCTTCAGATGCGAAAGGGCTCTCTCTGTCTCTAGAGAGGGCACTGATAAAGAGAGAGCTTTTTTGTTTGTTTGTTTGTTTCTTTTTTTTTTGTTTTTTTCCTGGTGAGGTCTGTAAGTGATATATATGCTGGTGAAATAGTAAGTGATTCAAGGAATATAGCAAGTGATTCAAGGAATATATTAACTGCTCAGTCTAATAAGAATTGCTTGGTGATTTGGTCACAATAAATACCATTTATTTTTTCCAGTGGTGTACAATTTAACAGAAGTGGAAAAAATATCCTGGTTAGACCTACAGGTTGGGATACTACATCTTAAAAAAATTAAGACTCTAAGAAAGGTTATGAAGTCTTTGTAGTACAGAGAATACTTTCAATGTGTGTTTCCAGTTTAGTTTTGACTCTGTAAAGCAGGCTAAAACAAGTTTTAGTTACACAGAAGGGGCAGTCCTCATGGCATCGGAAACACTGAGGGCACTGACAGTGCCCGGGCAACAAGAAACGTGTGAGTACAGGAGAGAGGTTAAAGAAGGGCCAAAGATGTGTCCAAGAGCTGGAAATCAGACCTTGCAATGTTCAGCTTTAGGTATTCAACATGCCTGCTTAACAGTGGTTGAAAGGATTTGGCTCTCTACTCTGTACAAATGCATCCATAGCAGACAGGTACCTGACCAGAGGAGCCATTTCACATGGTCCATTGCCTGGGAGCTGTTGTTAAACAAATCCAACATTGAAACAAGAGGCATTTTCTAGCAATGAGGGTAATTAAAAACCAGAACAACTTATTAAAGGTGGTAAATGCACAATTAGATTTTTCAGGACAAGGCTAGACCTCTTTTAAGAACAGAAACAATGATTGAACAAGTTTGAACCTTTTTAGTTTCCTATACCTGTAATTGTCTTTCCTGGTCTCGGAATCTCTGAATCTGAATTTAATTTTCCAGCCCTTTCTGTACTAGGCCATGAGGAAAGCAGGGCTGCTTGCACCTTAGCCACTTTTGTACAGTATATACAGTTTGGATCAAAATCTCAATTAACTGATAATTACCTAATCATATCTTGGGCTTTGGCCAGCCACATGCTGGTATCAGGAAGGATTTATTTTCTCCACCCACGCACAGGCGATCAGTTAGATCCCTGGTGGATTCTTTTTCACCTCCCAGTCCTGAGCAGCAGACACGATCGTAGACAGAGAGGGCTGCTGCTCCGGGCTGGCTCTGGGATGTGCCTTCCTCAGGCGCTTGCTTGTGCGTCTTGCTGGCACTCCCCAAATCAAATCCATATGCAACAGTTTGAGAACTTGGGTAGGAATTATTTCTGAGGCTGGATTAAGAGGGATCATGGGGTTTTTCAGCCTCTTATGTAGCATAAGGCACGCCTGGGATGTCTTAGAGCACTTGAGATCACCCCTGTGCCTAACCAATTCAGTGCCTTTGACTCAGTTGTTACTGGTGTCAGGGCTTCTCCTGCTCAGTTTGTAGGGTGCACAACTCAGTCTTTTGAGGACTGAGAAATTTGAGTGTAAAAGAAACGCAGAAGCTCTCTGGATGAAATTCTGTGTCCTGCAGAATGGAAGGACTGAAACTAGAGAAACTGGTAATGACTCTTGCACTTAACCTTCACAAAAAATACTGTTGTTGATCAACTAGTCTAATGATGGCCATCCTGTAATACCTTAGTTACTTAGCCAAGATCCTATATGGACAAAATGATAAAAGCAGAAACAAAACCAAGGTATCCTTGTTTCTAAAGCTGTTTTCTATAGTCTGAGTGAAGAGGCAAGTCTCGCTGATGGATGTAAACACGTTAGAGCTGTGCCTGCACAGAAAGCCTGTGTTGACTCCTTGGGACCCAACCAGACATAAAACCCAGACACTACTCTCAAGTGAGGTTACAAAAAGTTGGGGAAGCTCTGGTCTGGTCGACGCTCTGCTTTCTAGACTGTAGACTGTGCCTTCCTTCCTTCTGCAGGCTACAAATCTACGTCTCCACACAAATCCCTCGGAGACGTTAGATTTTTCCATACAACCTGAAAACAAGCATCCAACTTGCTGTCCTATATGGAAAATTACATGTTTCCCAAACAAACCCCAGCTGGCTTGCTGGGACTTCCTCTGCAGTCAGGAAGTTTTTAATTGGCATGCACTGAAGATCCGGGGCCTGTCGCACTCAGTGCCCATACCCAGTTTTAGCCCCTTTTTTTTGGTGTTGTTTCCAGCAAGAGCTGAGAACAGTGACATTCACCCAGCGTGTTTCCTCTGCGCTGAATTCCTCTACGTTGAATGACTAACAAGAGAGCAAGGAACACTGTGAAGATATCTTTTCATTGCTTGTGCTCAGATTTTCCGTTCATTGCCAAGACACAGCATCCATTTCCAGCAGTAAATGTCATGCACACAATAGCTCTGCTGTCGGTGTGAAAACCTAGCTTAACTAGAAGAGGAGGCATAAAAGATCAGATCACATCCTCTGTGTGCAAAACTGTACAATCCAAAACGAGCCCCACACAGGCAGTTCAAAATAGATTAATTAGACAGCGTTCTATCCTAAGGCTTCATTGTCTGCCCGCATCAAATGTATTTTTTTTTTATTTGAACTGTCTTTACATGTCTAGGCACTAAAAGTGATTATGGTCCTTACTTGACCAAAAGCAGGTAGCATTTGAAAGGAGGTTTGCAGACTAGAGACTTGACTACATACAGTCTTCACGTAGGTGAACTGTGGTTGAGTGAACACAAGGACATAGCGGGGCTGCTTGTCCTTACCCGTCTTGGAGCAGACAGTTTTCCAGATGCCATGTTTCAGCAAGAGGGGCTGTGGCTTTATCTCACCATTTGCATGAGGGGCTGCAAATGAAGATCATACAGGACAACAGAAAGAAGAGCCAGCCAAGTCCCTGTGCAGGGCAGTGTTGCAAAATAAACCCTAGGGAAAGTGTTTGGGGTCAGTCACGGACCCAGGAGCGGGACGCAGAGCAAAATCTGAATCTTCTGCCTTGTGGCTTGACCTTCACTGCACGATATGCAAACTGACTTAAAAACTGTGTAAATGCCTTAGTGCAGAAGTGAATCATGTATGAGAACATTTCTCCAGCTTTATATAGTCTGATTTGAAAAATAATATAGCATGTAATGAATAAATGATATGCCCTGGCATTTGGTGGTGTTTGTGAGATATAAGTCTATTTCTAGTGCAGTGTAGGCTTAAATAGCCGAGTGGTGTTTATAGGAGATAGGCTGCTGCATTCCTTTACAGTTTGCTAATATGCACTAGTCTGCTGAATGAAGCCAGCCCTGCACTGGGTAAACACATGGGACTCTGTTCATCTATAGGATGGTGTGAATAAACCATTGTGCCTTCACTGGAGATCTGTGCATGCATCATGTCTTAAATTGTGAAAAAAAAAAGAAAACAGAATTTAACCTAATTGGCTGTGTTCCTTGGATACAGTCCCAGGCTCTGAAACTGCCTTAGTTTACCTACTGGTAGCTTGGAATAAAAATAATCTATGGCTGGAAGATCTTTGTGGTGGATACTACAACTCCATCAAGATGGTTGTGAAGCTTGCTTTATTCTTGTAAAACACTTCAGGATCTTTGTTTTAAAGGTGCTTAAAGCAGAAATGCTATATGTTATGAGTTTGTTTTGCTGCTGTTCAGTGCTTTCAGTGTTGCATCATTACAGTAAGAGATACATAAACGAAGCCATGACATTTTGACTGGATTACTGTAGAAAACATTGTTCTGAGCAGTTCTCCAGCTGGAGAACAGAAGCATCGGTTCTCTTTGTATTGGCAAGTATATTAGAGAGATGGGGATACATAGCTGTGTAGTGCCACCACAAAGTAGAATAGGAAGGGGAAAAATCATTTTTTATGGCTGGATTGACATTCAGTCAGTGGGAAAAAATAAAGCTAAGACAATAGGGCAAATGTTCATGATTGTTCCTCTTCAAGATAATTTTGCCATGTCACAAAGCAACCCTAAATCCAAAGTTACAGTGGTTGTCTTTCTCTGCAGTGACCTGAAAACAATGCCTGAACTTTTCTAGACACAGCATTAGAAGTATCAGGCTTGATTCAGAATCCTGCCTTCAGTCTCCAAAAATGCAAATCCCATCCAGCTTAGAAAGGTGCTGAGCCAAGGTCCCTGATCCTTTCTTGGATCTTGCTTGGGTAGCAGCTAAGTGAAAAGCTTCATCCAGTCCTGCTCATGCAGCTCCCTCTTATCTCGTTCCCACTCTTTTACTGAGAACCATTTTAGCAGAGCTTATTGCTGTGATCAGTTAATTAAGCCAATGTGGAACAGGTTAGACAGAAGCATGCGGAGAGCCAAGGCGTGATTTTCACTTGCAGAATCTAGGTCTTTAGAAGGAAGATGTTAACAGTACTATCTAGCCAGTTGGAAATAAATAGTATATATGGTGCTCGGATGCTGTTTAACTCCAGAGGGGGTCTCTGTGGCTGGAGCTGCAAACCTCTGGAAGTGGCTTCTTAATGGGAACAAGGACAGGTCACGAACAAGGTAGCTAAAATAGCTGCTTCAATGGTTATGTTAATGCCCAGAAGGAAATATGTCCATTACTTTTTTTTTTTCTGTGGCTTTCTATTGTACCTTTCTCATTTAACAACAATCCATGTATGCAAGGAAGGGCGTTTGGGGGGAGGGAAATAATTCTTTAAGCAACGTCCTTTTGCTTTCAGGCTAGCTGGGGTTGTTTTCGCCTTTCTTAGAAGCCCTGGTGAGGCAGTGAGCAGTGTCGGCTGCTTGGTTGGAATTTCTCTGTGTGTGTTTACTGTCACCAAAAAGGTCTCAGCTCGTAAGCAAACTGCAAAGCATTGAGCAAGGATGTGTTTTGAAAGACAAGAACAGCTGAGCGTTTCTGGAGGCTGTACGGTTTGCTGATTACTGTGGGCTCCAGGCTGATTTTGCTTACAGTTACATGTGTGGGATTTGTCTGCGTATCCAGTGTGGTAAATTATTCCAAACCAGAATCAGTATAACGCTGCTCCACAAACTACCCTCTCCCTCCATCCAAAATAAAAGAATTTTTCTCCAAATTTGCATGTTGTCAGGGCTGTCTACTCGTGCTTTCTCCTTTCCTTCCTTTCTCTTCCTTCCCTCCTTGCTTTCTTTTTCTGTTTTTATTTCTTTTTTTCCTTTTTCTTTTTCCTTTTTTTTTTTCTTTTCCCCATTATCTCACTTACTCTCTTGTTCCTTCTCATTTTTTCTGTTTCTTTCTCACCCTTTCTTTCATTTTCTGTTTCTTTCTGAAGTGACGACATTCTCTGGGAGGGAACAAATACCCTTTATGTTTTGTTTATTGCCTTCTGAAACATTTTGTATGAAGAGAGCTCATGATCTAAATGCGTATTGTGGAGGTGGTCCCTCTGACCCCCTGTGAGCCCAGCAGTTTTCCTGGTTTTGGAACAGGATTGGGTCCCTCACATGGATTTCAGTACTGACTGCCCAGGCTGCCTGAATGCAAGCAAGAAAAGAAAGACTCATCAATCTCCTTGTTTATTTGCCAAAAGCTTTTTACCTCAAAAAAGCCTGCTCATTTTCTGAACTGTTGACTTCATGAAGAGAACATCAAAACTCAAGAAACTGATACTAACAATCGTCTAAAAAGGCATTTCTTGATATACTCATACATGTTTCTTTGCAGCATCCAGAAAATTATGTTTGACTGTTGCTCCTTGGTAGGAACCAGCAGTGCACGTCCTGCTGTTTGGGAGGCAAATGAGAATTCAGGGCCTCCTACCAGGAGCCTGTTTCTGATTTCTGAAAAGCTAACTATGCTTTAATTGTGGTGTAGAAGTTAATGCTATTTCAGAATTGTCTTCTTAATTCCCATAACTCCTATTCTGCAGATGTGGAAAATCACCCTCTTTGCTATCTTGCCCATGACTTCTGTTTGTTACAATCTGCTAAGGGTCCAAAATCTCTTCTGAACTGACTACTAATTTCAACTCGCTTTTCTTTTCCTGGGGAATGGGGCTGGGGGAGCCACAGAAGGAAACAACCCATCTGTACTGCTACTGAGCAACTCGCCCTGCTGTCATAAAGAACCCCTTTCAGCATTATCAGCCAGGCCTTCTCTTTAGGTCAGCCAAGAGGAATTGTAACTGCTTGGGTACATCTTATACCCTTCTCTGCTTCCCAAGGGAAAACATCATGTTCATGAAGGAAGTCGATACTCTGCTGGGCGAGAAAAACACGTGGCATTTGAAAAATTAAAGCTGTCTTTAGTAAAAGCCTCTTTGCTAATGTAACCATTCCTTCTCGATTAGTATATATGTAGTATGAAAGTGTTCAGAAAATAGTATTTAAAAGTATTATGAAAACAGTCATTTTCTAAAAAGTGTTTTCATTGTAAATTTTACTCATTCTTCATCATTACTTTTTCTGACAGCTGTGCATAGGATAGTTAGTAATTGGATTGGTTTCGTCTCCCTGTAAATATTTAAAAGCGTTCAGTTTAAGTGGTAGACTTGAAACTGGTTGGTAATAATGTGAGAACACAATCAATTTTTAACAAAAACTCAGCTTACTAAGCCATGAATAAGCAATTCTACAGGTAATAAGGACATTTAGCAAAGCCCACAGGCAGGACTTGTAACTGAAGAGCCCTGAGCTCTCTCCCCAGCTCCATGTGGGCTGAAAGAGGACTGAAGCCATTGGCAGTGCCTGCATCGAAGACAAAATATGACGAAAGGATTTGTGCTGTGCTTGGTGACCTGGAGCAGACCTGCATCACACTCATTTCCCATCCAGAAGTGCTACTGTCCGACACTGTGACGTGTTTATAGGGACAGTTCTCTCTCTTCTGTGCTGAGACCTGAGCCAAATCAAGTCTGCCACTCTCCTCTTAAAACTAATAGTGTGACTGGCTGTCAAATAGCAGGAAATTATACGGAGCGAGTTTTGTGCTTAAAAATAGAACCAGCGAGGGAGGGGGAAGAGCACATTCAGAAATCTGGCTTTTTATTCTTTGCCAAACAGTCCTGCTCGCAGGCAGATTTTGCAAAAAGCAAAATACACCATATGGGAAGATGAGAGCTTGGGAAAACCTGACCCTGGGTTCCTTCGGAAATGTCATCTTTCTGGGATGGTAAACAGTCTGATTAAATTGCAGAGCTAATTGTATCGTTTATTCTTCCTTGCACATAATCAGTTGTGTTGGTACTGAGGGCCATTCAACCAACAGGTGACTTTTCAAGCGTTTTCAAGTGAGCTGGAGACCCTGCAGCTGCATCAGGCAGAGCTTCCCTGCAGACCAGAGCCACGGGGACTCCAGGCCTTTGCCCTCTTCGGCACTGAGCTGATAACTCTGGTCTCTGCCCTTGTTTGGGTAAATCAGGCCTCAGCACTTCATAGAGCTTGTGAGTCCATGTTGTGCTGCTCCATATGGACTTACCACCATGCAGGGAGGCCCCTGTACTGTGGCTGGGGGAATATTTGCAGTCACTGAGGTTCAGGGCAGTGAAAACTTATATGGCAATCACTACTTGAGTCCAGTTCAGTGACTGCTCACTGATATTTTAAATGAATGAGTTGTTAGCAAACTGATCTCAAACCGTATGGTCCAGTTTGAGTCTCTATATATAGTTCATGTAAAACTATACTTAAATGTAATACAAAAGATTATGCTTAAAAAAAAAAAAAAAAAAAAAAAAAAAAAGAGGGAAAGTTAGGGACTTTACTAGATGAAGAAACACAGTTCACAGCCTCTCAAACAACACAGTTGGACCTGCTTGATTCAACTTGGCTTACAAAGTGACTCGCTAGCCACTTGTATTTACTAACTCCTGTATTTTTTTTCCAAGAAACTAAACTGTGCACATTTTCTTCCCATCTGTGTTCTTGAATTTGCAGTAGGTCACGTTTTGTTTGTCAGGAGGAGCTTCCAGAGGATTAGCCGGGAGGAACAAAATGTTGGTCATTTGCATCCTGCAGCTTCTTGGTGCTTCAGGACTGATCTGGAAATCTTGCAAGGGAAAGCCTTCTTCTGAACATTTAACGTGCCTCATGATGAAGAAAAACAATCCTTGGCAGTGATAATTTAATGCTTCTGTAGAGGCAGTTTCAGAAATTAAAGCACAATGCAGAAAATGGTAAATATAGAAGTAAAATGGTAAGGTAGTCCCTTACTCTGTGCAAGGGACTATATGTTAAAATATATAAGCTCAAGGATAAATAACACTTACAGTGTTACAGGAAATGTTATTTGATTAAGTTCTGCTTTTAGAGTTTGCTACAGACTTCTAGGGTTTTAGATCTTTGTGATTATTTTAGAGGTCTGTTATATTCAACTTTCAGAGGTGATACATTATCTTCAAACATAGAAGTGAAAGACAAATTATATTTGCATGCCTTTAAAGATACTTTATTACAATTGTCTCTTTCCTTTTCATTTCTTTCTCATTTTTCTACTGTATTTTGTAACTATAGTGGCTGTGCTAAGATAAGTTCCTGTCATGATGACCACTGCGGGTGCATTCCAGCAGGGCCATGGTCATGAAAGGCTCATGTAATTAAAGGCTCATGTAGTTAAGAACTAAATAATCAAAGTATAGAGCATATTTTACAGTAATGTCCTGGATTAACCAACAAATTATTATGATTCTTCAATTTATTTTTAACTGATGTAACCACGTAACCTTATTTGAGACACTAGAATGGCAAATGGGGCATTACCTGGTGCAACCCATAAACCATGGGATTCCTAAGGTACTGGGACAGTCCAGGAAATTTAAGCAGCAACATTTATGCTTTTATGCTTCTTTTAAAGCTTATGTACTTTAAAGTACCATGCTCATTTACAAGCTCAATTTCTTGCTGTTTTGTCCGTGACCAAAGATCAAGCTGCATGTTTACTACATCGCTTCCGATACCAATTCTGTCACTCGAGCAATGCGTTATAAGTAGAATACTAGAGAAAGTACTTAGCCAAGTCTGAGTCTCAAAGTTACTTTTAATAAACATTCTCGTCTGTGTTAATTTTAAATCAAAAGCAAAACAGTCTAAGGGTACTGTGGTGGAATCACAGTGTGTCATACACTAACCTTTAGGCTCTGTGGAGAAAATCTGATGGGCATTGTGGCCAGTGCAAATTAGCACAGTTCACTTTTGTGCATTTTGGTAATTTTCTACCTGTTTTGGTGACCTGGATTTGTCTAAAAAGTGTGTGCTAATGTATAAATGTATCAGTGTAATGTCAGAATGCTATTAAAATAATGATGGATATGTGCTCTGCTGAAGGAGTGGGCTGCTGTTGGGACATCTGCAAGTGGTGTGCTGTGTGGGCTTACTGATGGCTTTTTAGACTGGATTTTCATTATAGTATGTAGTACCAAGTTACGGTACAATCAGCGGCGGTGATCATCGCAGAATCAAAAACAACAAAAAAATGAGGTGGAGGGGAGCTTCATGAAGTTATCACATTTATAGTTAAAGCATGAAATAAATTTTTCCATCTATTACATATGGGCATCTGGCAGCACTGAGCTGACTAAACTGAGCAGTGGCATGGTGCTTTCTTTCACTTTACTGAAATTTCATCCCTTTGCAGTAGTACTGGGTTGGCTCAAACACAAGCGACCAGATTTTTTTTGACTAGCCATGTTTGTAGGTTATATTTCTGACTCGGAGTAAACAAATCCCATGTTTCAGGCTGTAAGCAGACAGTGATGGGCATTTGGGAGAACTTTCCATTTGCAAGTACTCAAGTAACGTTGCACTGCTGGCTGGTTGTTTGGCCTTTTGTTACAGCATCACCTGTAGTTTTAAGCTCTGTATTTCTCAACAGTTAGAGAACTCAGTGGGGGTGTTTGTTGCAAAAGGAAAGCGGGATTTATTCCTTCTGCACAGAGGCTGGGATGGAGCAGAGAAGCTCACTGCATGCTCTGATCCTTTCTTCATTTCAGTGGCTGAATACAAGGGGCAAGTTTTCTGATTAACCTTTAAAGGAGGGAGGTTGTAAACAGACCAAGCTAAATGCTGTTTTCTGCTTCTAATATGGCAGCTATTTCACTTTTGTGGTGGAGGTTAATCTGCATAAAGCAGCTTAAACAATCTGCAAGTCACTGAATAGCAATATCGCCTCTTGCTTTATCCTCCTGCATTCATTTATCTGTGTATAACATCAAGTCAAGCAAGACTGCCTTGAAGTAAAATGTCAACTGCAAAAGCTCAAACATTGCCAGTGGCAGTCGGCTTGAAAACCTGGCCTGCAGCACTGCTGAAGCTTCCCAGGCTTTAGCATAAGCTAAAGCACAGAAAAGTAAACACAAAAAAGTTTAGTATTTTGATCATTCTGAATTGAAAGGGCTTGGTATAGCCATTTTGAAACTGTGTCATGCCTGCCTGATCCGATGACTGGTAGTGCAGTTATCTCGTGGCTACATGTGCTTCATTTTGCTGGCCTTGCCCTCTGAAGAGCACCAAAGAAATACCAAAGAATACCAAAGCAGTTTTTGATCAGCTGCTATCAGAGAAGTCTCTTGACTACAAGAGGTCCCAAATCTGACCTTCGTTGCTTGCTCCAGCATCAGAACAGATGCAGAATATCACCAAGAGGTCTCATTCCTCCCTCTAAAGTGGCTTTACAGACTGTAATTTCTTTTTATCTTGGACCGAATGGAAAAAAAAAAAAAAAAAAGGATGGGTGCTCCTAAAATCAGGCAGTCTGTTTGTAGGAAGAGAAGGTGACTAGGGTGGGTTCAGGAACAAGAGAACTGTAGAAACTGTAAAAAAGTCATGCAACAGGAGTAGGAGAAACATATTTATTTATTTATTCATTGAAATGTATTTTATCTAAATGCTATGTTCTGAAGTTGGCTAAATTAGTGAGTCCCACTGGGGCAAGGGGAAGAGGCTGGCTGCTCTGGTACAGGCACTCTGCTCCTGAACGTGTTAGGAGCCAACCCTGGAAGCTACAAGAAGCCATCAGGAAGCTGCTGAGGCCTGTAGGTTGTTAAATATTCTCTCCATCCCCTCCTAAGTTCCTTCTATTTCCCTTTCTTGCCCTTTCTGTTTTGGAGAGGAGGTGATGGAGGTGAGGAGTAACAGAACTAAAAAATTTCCCCTCGAGAAGGGCACATCTGGGAAATTCCTGGTTGTTTTTACAAGTCACCGGTTAAATGCCACTGCATTCCACACCTGAGATGTGCTCTTCCTGTGCTATCTGAGTTAATGGCTGCGGGATTATTGTTTTAAATCTCTTAGATTTATATTTTAGTCGTATGACCAAAAAAAAAAAGTGTTTGTCCTGCCTGCCAGTAATGAATCACGTAAAATCCCCAAGTCCCAAGAGTTTTCTAGCAATGACATAAACTAAAACATTTTCAGGCTGAGATTCTCAGGTGAAAATCTGGTTCTGAAATGCTAAGAAGGATCTGAAACTTCAGGAGGCTCGTAATAAACCATAGCTATGGTACCATTGAGCTTCTTGGCTTTCTTCTGTCTTGTGGCTTAAGCTGTTACTGTAAATGCAGGGCTAAGCAGACTCAAATCCATTTCAGTTTGTGTTCCTTTGTGGAAGACATGCTTTCTAATTTGCTCGTAGAAAAGGGCAAAAAGAGAAGTGTCGCATACACCGTGTTATTTCATGACGCCTGCTTTGCAGCTACCAGCTGACAGAGTTCATTGTTACTGCTGTACAGCACATGCAATGTACTTGTAGTGGAACATTTCAGCCTTTCACCGACCAACCTGCTCCTACCAACAAGGTGCAATTTGTTAGGTAAGCTAAGCTGTTGTTAGCTACAGTCCCTCCCGATGCGGTTTCACATCTCGCTGTGCAACATACGGAGCTGCTTTTTGGCAAAGCAAGGCTCCTTGCCTTCTAAGGCTTCTGAAAGGGTGCTTAGACTTTGCCAGGACACAGTGTTCAACTGAAAAAGTTGTGGGTGGAGGAAAATGGTTTCTGTACTTGGTGAAATAACGCAATAGCTGAAAACTTGTGATTTTAACTTTTACAAGCTGTGTTTGCAGGAATGCTGCTGTTGATTTTTTGATTGACAAAATTGATTTTTGATTGAATCTTTGATGTCTTAATTAGTGGCAATAGTCTGCATCTTCTTGGAACAACATTTAGCTATTTAGTATTCGGGTTTTCTTAAAATAATCTTTTAATTCTATTAAATGTGAAAGCGAGTGTGTAGTATAAATACTGAACACATTTCCGCCTTTAATCAAAGAAAAAGGCTGCTTTCAGAGGTTATGTTTCAGCTTAATTCCATTTAGAGCATTATGTTTTTATTCAGGGAAGAAAAAAAAGATTTGTGATTTCTGAATGTAGAGATAGATCACAAACCCTTGGGTAAGATGTGCTGTAATTGACATTAATGGGACAGCATCTGCTTAGTACCAACACTTAAGCTATTACTTTCCATTGTTGTTTTCCTTTGTTGGTCCTGCCAAGAAGGTGGAGTCTGTGCCATGAGGAAAGAGGTGGGGAAAAGGCCTTTCAGACAATAGCAACTTGAGTCCATTCATTGTCTGGAGCACCACATTTCACAATAATTGCACTGGGGTGCAGGCGGCTTCCACTTACTGCTGATTTACGTGTAAGGTTACGAGGTCTCCCTGGCACCACACTGCCACCTCCAATGAGTATCCTCAACTCTACACCCCTCTGGAGGGGGGCAGTGCTGGAACACAGATTGCCAGGCTCCTAATTCTTACCAACCCGCGAGATTTAGAAGGTGATAAACCAGTGCAAGTGGTCTTAGTGTGAGCAGGCACCATTAGGTGCAGATGCACAAGTGCAGGCACCGTGGACCAGAGCCAGCAGTACCCATCCGCTCTGCTCAGCTGGGAGAACATGGACTTGTTACAAAGAGGGGGGGCTTGGGATGTCCTTGGGGTCCCCTGCATCTCCAAGCTCAGATCCATGTAAAGGAACTGCTTGCTTACTGCTTGCTTCAACAGCAATAAATAGCACAAACTCATCTTTGCTGGAGGTCCAATCCAGCTAGCACAGTTGTTTTTTTTTTTTTTTCACCTTTTTTTTTTTTTTAGAGGTTTTTGAGAATCTAGAACAGATTCTGCTCCCTATCTAGAACTGTGCTCAAGAAGACTGCAGATGTAAAATGTACCTGAAGACAGCATTAGCAAGCTAAGTTTATTCACAGAGCGAAGCTACTGCCCTCAGTTTGGCCCAGTTTCCAGGCAGACACACTGAGGCTATTTGCTTTACTACGTCCATTCAGTTGCTATAAAAATAACTTAAAATCCAATCAAAACAATGGACGTGTCTGAGGTTCGGCTATCTGGCTGCTCAGATTTAAGTACATTTTTTTTCTTTTTGCTCTGAGCAGTAACACTAAAAGCCCAGAAGGACCAGCTCAGACACCCTGAAGACACGAAGCTGCTGAGTCAACCTCCCCCTGCAAGCAGTGTGAGGAAATGATTCAGCCCAAACAACTGCTGGTGCTCTGCCACGCCGATCCCCTCTTTTTTCCCTGCTTTTTTTCCTCTGCAGCATTGTTCATGAGTAGACCAGAGACATACGAAACTGTAAAGCCTCCACGAAGGGCAGTGCTGAGACACGTAACAGCACTGCAGCGACGTGTAGTAGCAGACCAAGGACCCGTTACCACGTGGATCCTGGGCATGCAGCTTTCTGCTGTCATGATTCTCCCAGCTGTGCTATGGGGCAGCATCACAGACACCACAGTTCTGCACTGATGGGGAAGTTTTCTACTCACTTGATGCTAGAAGCCTTCCCCTTCCTGGTACTCAGCTTCCTCACAGATCGCTGTGCGCCCTTCCGAGCATGCTGGCTACACAGCGCTCACCCAGAGTTTAGCAAACTCAACAAAGCAGCATGAAAGAAATGTTATACGCCAGCAGGCTCTTTAAAGACGTCTTGGACTAAGCTGTTCACTCGTTCCTTGGTGCTGGGTGCTTTGCAAGATAGTACTTACTAACTTTTTGAAGCCTGTTTCTACAGCTTTACCTAGGAAAGTGACAGTCTTGCTCCCTCGGTACAATGAGCTGGTGAGGAGTGCACGCCACGTCAGGTCTTTGCTGATAACATGAGGACTTTTCGTGGGTAAGGAGGAAGACACAACAATATGCAAGCATTCCTACCAGCTCATGCCTGTGCTTCTGAGGCCTCTCTTTTGCTGAGTACATTCTGGATACCTAGCTAGGCATAAATAAAATATGACTTGTGCTGAAATCTAACCTATAATTTCCCAAAGAGATAAAAGCTATTCCGTGATAATCAGCTACTATTAAAAATGCATTCGGTCAGCAGGAAGTCCTTGAGCACAGATTTTATTTATCGATCGCGTGCGTTTCCACATGAAGCGCTCCTGTTTCACCTCACCTCTACGCCTATGTCCATCGGACTTGGCAATAAAAGCTAAAGCCGTGTTTTTATCTTGGCAGGGGTGGGTGTTGTGATTTTGGGATGGTTACACTGAAGTTAGAAGCTGTCTCGAGCATCTTCTCCCTCACTTTGTGATGTGATGGGCAATGTGGGTTGCCGGTAGGCTCAGAAGGGGGACGGCTGGGCTCCGGTTGCAACCCCCCAGCAGCAACACGAACGCTGCTACTGCAGGATCCTCTCCCCGAGTACTTGGAGCGGGCTCAGAGGGTTGGAAGCCTCTTACTGGCTCTGAGTTATTGCTGACAGGGGCATTTTGGTTCCAGCCCTGTGGCTTAAACTTGATGGTGACACTCGGCGTCCTGCGGCGGAGCCGTTTCACAGGAGAACTGCGAACCCCCCCGACCCCCACAGGGCGCCCTCGGCCTCCTGAAGCGGAGTCACTCCGAAGCGGCGCCTTTTGGGGGCTGGTCCCGGCCCCAGCCCCCTTGTGCACAGCGGGAGGAGGCCGGGCGGGCACCACAGGGCTCGGGGCTCCCCCACCGCCTGCCAGGGGCCTCCGCGGGGCCGGGCCGAGGCGAGGCGAGGCGAGGCGAGGCGGGGCCCGCCCCCCGCCGCCGGCTCCCCCCGAGCCGCAGCCGCAGCCGCGGGGCCCCCGCCCCCGTCCCCGCCCCGCTCGCAGCTCCGCAGGGCCGGGAGGCGGCGGCGCGGCCCCGGCCGCCAGCAGCCGGCACCGACATGGCCGCGGCCCCCCCGCGGCGGGGAGACCCCCGCTAACGCCCCCCCGGCTCCGTCCCCGTCCCCGCTCGGCGGCCGGCAGCATGTGGGGCGGGCTGCACACACAGCTCGGCGCCAGCCTGCGCGGCTACAGGGCCGGTAAGCGGCGGAGGCACCCCCGGCACCCCCCCGGACCCCCCCGGGCATTGGGGACGGGACGGGGACGGGGACGGGGACGGGGACGGGGACGGGGACGGGGCGGCGGGGGGGACGCGGCGCCGGGCTCCGCGGCTGGCTTCAGGGGGGAGATGGGGGGGGATGGGGGGGGTGAAGAAGGGCTTTTATGTTTCCCGAATTCGTATTTGTTTTAATTCTTAAATTTGTTTTAATTTTTAAAACCTGGCGTGCGGGGGGCCGGGGGCCTGCCGCGCTCCGCCGGGACTCGCGGCGCGGGGTGAAGCTGGCTCCGACCTAATCCGCTTCCGTGGGCTTGGCTGCCTGCCTTTCCTTTTTTTTTTTTTTTTTTTTTTTTGGCTTGTTTTGTTAGTATACCCTTGGGCAGCGGATCTAAGCAGCCTTGCTTCCCTTCTTCTTTTTTTTTTTTTTTTGTTTTATGTGACTTAGTGACTTAGACCGCGAGCAGTCCCCGCGACACCCGGGGTTTGTTCAGCCCAGTTTTTTTCTGCATCCCCTTTCTATCCGTGTCCAGGCTAAGGAGAAGCTGGGACCCGCAGCCTGGCAGGGGGCAGCTTACGTTGAGTTTAAATTTAATTTAAAATTCTGCTTAAATTCGGAATTAGGGACGCCAGGCGGTCACCTCCAGCCGGCAGGGCTGGCAGCTCCTCGGCAGCGAGGGGCCAAGCGGCCGCAGTGACACGGCCAGCGCTTCTGCAGGGACGAGACCCTGAGCAAAGTGTTTTTGGATGCCTTTTTTTTTTCAGGATTTGGGAGTATGACGGACTCGTCTCACCTTGCAGAGTTCCTGCAAATATTTTGTGATTTTTCACTGCTTGAAGTCACAGAGCGCGGTGAAGGTCTGTGGCTTGGCTGCGCAGTGCCCAGTGCGAAGTAGCGCTGTTGGATTTGTTTTTATTTTCCCCCTTCAGAATTTCGTGTTTTAATGCTGGAAACGCAAAATATGACTGCATACACGGTAGGTTGACGCATTTAAATGGCAGGATTGTTTTGGTTTCAGTTGACAGGGTTTTTCTTGCAAATACAAGAGCTGCTAAGACATTCTCAGCAGCTGCCTGAATCTCTGCAAATAGTCTAATGTTCGTCCCCTGTGATGTGAAAGAAGGCATTGTTCCTTTTTTCTTCACCACTATTATTAATTCCTATGTATAACACGCTTGCCCTGCTGAAGCGTGGATTTTTTTAACGCTTCCTGTAAGAGAACGAAGTTACGTTATCTTCGTGGTGCAGAGCCGCTGGGTATTCTGAGCTAGGTGCACAGATTTCAGTTACTTTGGTAGAAACTGCAGGAATTTGGTGTTTCAGTTGTTGGTTATTTGTGTTTGGGGCAGGAACACTGGGAGGCTCTCACATGCGTGCTCTGGTTGTGCCATTCACTGGCTCCACACTGTTACTGACATTGTTGGTCTTCATTTTTACATTTGCTTCAGAAAACTCTGGATTGGGCCATTCATTGCTTTGTCCTCCCTTGGTTTGTTTGTGGTCAAATAGCGTGTTTTAGCACGGCAGTTCTGATTGGTAAGGAACTGGATGAATGTTTTCCTCTTGCTTGCTTGTCAGAATTTAATTCTCAGATGTTGCTGTGAGATCTGAGAACTCATCGTGCTTGTTGTTTGCCCTTACTCCCCGTCCCTCCATTCCTTCAATACCCAGAGTTAATGTGAAGTTCAAAATATATGTTTGTGTATGAGTTTGGGAAAAGAAACAGGGTAGCAAAACTGTTGTAGATAGACGGAATTTGAGATAAGAGAGGCTAACAGAAGGTAGTGGTTCATTAGAAAGCAAGTGCATAAAGCTGAAGTTTAACCTTGAGGTACAGTGTCTGTACTGGAGTTTCCAACACAGCAGTCCCTTCCTTCATCAGTCTTGCTTTGAAATAGTCGACAAGCTGTTTTGTGAGGTTCTCTAACTCCTCTAAAGAAGTGGAAGTTAATTAGCTCCATGCAGGTATTGTAATGAAGGGGTAATGGCTGCTGAGATCCGTGCTATGATATTATTGACAGGTTAGGCTTATTTTTTTATTCATGTTTGGAGAGAAGCTGTCTGTGGGAAAAGTATTTTGGAGACAGAACAGTTGTGTCCTACTAGGACACAGGAGTTTAAGCACTTACTTTGAAGCTGGAGGAATATTTATTCTGACAGAATATGTTTAATTCTGTAACAGCAATTCTTTAATAGGGATTCTAATTTTGTTGTCTTTTAAATATTGGTGTGGGAGCATAACAGCTGAGGACTGTGTTTCCTTGTTAAACTGTGTTATTTACTGAAAAGCATTGTGTTTTTGCTAGCTGTATGTTAGTCATCTATGGATATGGGTATTCAGAAGTTCTGGTTATGTTGAAAGTCTTACAGTTCACTTACAGAGCTAGGTGTAGGTGCCTACTGAAGAATCCTGTAACTGTTTATGTAGGGCAATTATCAAATTTTCAGTAATAGATGCAAATTCATTCTGATTTTTCTTCAGATGTAACAGGCAAGGTCACTTCTTGGACTATTTCAGTTTTGGCTTTCATTTTTATTCCCTCTTGTCATTCCCAGATTTTTCATGCTTTTCAGTGTAATAGGAGCACGCTCTCTGAAAAAGATGTGCTGTCTTGTTTGCACATCTCCGAGGTTTTTTCTAGGTAGGTGCTTGTTGTTTAGCTAGTGGGTTGAACAACAAATTCTGCTACCTATGCAAAATAAATTCACTCTTAACACTTTTAGTACCTGTCCTGAAAAATGACATTTCTACTTCTGGAACGTGTATGATTGATTCTAGTTTTCCAGCCTTCTTGTAAACGTTTAATTGTTCATGAAAACCCTGCAGCACGGTTTATCCCCCCGTAAAGGCAACAGCTACCCACTGTGCTGCAGGAGTTTGAATAACTGCGGTGAAGGATGCGCAGGGCTTCAAGCCCTCTGCCTGCTCATCGATGCCATCCTTTGAAGCGTGCAGTTGGTTCCCAGGTTGTTTAAGGCTGTGAAAGTGTTCATCTGGACGCGGTGTTTCTCTGGGGGTGGCAGCCAGTCGGTCAGGCTGCGCGTGTGCAACAGATGCCAGTGGAAAGTGGAATACGTCCACTTTTAAAGGGAAAAACCAAATGCTCACTGCTTTCAGTCAACTGCACTGCCTCCACTCAGACTTCCTTCTGCTGGTACTGCCAGCAGCCGACCACCAAAATTTGGTGGTAAGTGCTGGTTAGGAGATAGAAGTGAGGAGTGATGAAGTGCATGAAGCAAAGCACTCCAAAGGACACAACTAGCACTATAAAAGCAGCCGCGTGGTGCCCTCTGCTCCTTGGGCCCTGGCCACAGGGCTTGTCCCTGTGGCGATTTAATGATGTCACAACCCAAATGAAGGTCACGGCACATTATGAGGCCACAGGGCGCTGCCTCCTGGGCGCCATGGGCTTCACAGGCAGCTTCGTGACAGAGCAGTGGGGAGAGGGGGGGTCCTCTAACTTGGGCTGGGGAAGGGGGGCAGAAATCCCATGGCTTCCTTTCTGTAAAGGGTTTCACTGGTCTGTTGGGAGCCTGTGGCTGAAGACGTGGCCGTGCTTGAGACATCTGAGAAGGCAGGCTTATCTTGGCAGGCTGGGCACGGCAGTAAATGGTGAGTTACATCACCAGGGCAGGCTTGGGGCTGATTACCAGTTACAAACGTATGCATATACTTATACGTATAGTACATCATAAAATTGATTACCTGAGCTTAGAAATCTAGTGTTAAAAATCTACAAGCCTGGCTGGTGGAACGGCCTTTGCCATCTTGCACGGGCCGTGTGGCTGTGAAGTGACAGCCTGCCTTCCAGTGCTGGTGGCGAGCTAACAGGCGTTAGGTACATCCCTTCAGAACAATGTGTTTTGTCCCTCCCTCCAGGCAATTCGCTTTTGTGGACCTAGTATCAGCTCTTGTAACCTATACAAATGTCTCAGCTGCCCAGCTGCAAAGACAGCAGTAGTTTCTCAAACTGTAAAGATGCGCAAACATATTCCATGCTTGTTCTTAGGGGTTAGCAGTACTTCTCATCTCGTGTCTGTTACATGTTGACCGAAAAATCAGCTTGTGGTTTCACACCAGAAAAGGACATTTTTGTCCTTTTAATGCTTCCTTTTAAAGGAAGCAGTAATTCGTCTAATGATTTTGAGAAGAATGCATTAATTTTAAACAGTTGTGCGCAGTAAGTGCCTAGTAAAAGGCAGCCAGAGCCATCGCGTCTGTGCTGGGGGTGGAGGTGAAGGAAGTGCTAGCTGGATAAGAGCACCTGTGGTTTCTCCACTGAGCACCCAGGATTTATGCCCACCGAATTACTATTGCTTGTTACAGTTACGTGCTAAGACTTCAGCAGCAGGCGTTTAAGGACAGCTAAAAGACCCGTGCCTCTCAGAGTACGGACAAGTTGCCAAATGCAGTAATGATACGCAGTGGTGAGAAGAGTTGAAAGCCTCCCGTGACTTGAGGTTGTATCAGGAGATGATCATCTGCCCCTGCTGGAAGCAAAGCCTGCTTGCTGTAGATGGGTCAGTTCAGGGAAGGAGCACATCTACAGCGCTGCCCCCAATACCAGCTCGGCCTGATGTGTTCTTGGGGTACTTGGTTTTGTCGTATGACTTGCCTGTGGCTCAGTAGTTAGAGTCCAAGTAATCCAACTCCTGCGCTAGTTGCTTTTTGGCTGAGGAAGTGCTGACACGATCATAGTTGTCAGTTGTTTGTCAGATGCCCAAATGTGTCCTGAAACCGTACACCGACAATAAAACAGTCTCATTGTGGCCATAATTAGCTTTAAAACATGTTTAAACCATGCTACGTGGCTCAGAAAGCGTTCTTCGAAGTGACTTTGGGGGGTTTGGCCTTGTTTGGCTGCCGGGCTCCCTCCCGGCCGACCCCGCTGACAGGGCCGGGGCACACGCATGGACCAGCTGGCGGGCATAGGTGGGGACGGGGGATCCCTCTCCAGCACCCCGGGCAAAACAGACTGTGCGGGCAGCTGGATTTAACTTACTGACAATTAAAGTACACTTCTGTAGTGAGAAACAAAGACAAAAAAGCACACACAAAGAGAACACCACAAAAGCACCCTCTCTCCCCTGCCCACCTTCTCCCAGGCTTGGTTTCTCTCCGGACACCCCCCTGCCTACCCCAGTCACCACCTTCTGCTCTGGCACGGTGACACCTCGGTGTTTCTCACTCGTTGCTCCTGGGTAGTGCTTTAAGGCCTTTCTTTGCACATCCTTCCAGAGGTGCAGCCACTGGCCTCTCCTCAGGCCCCCGCTGCCAGCACCTGGTACAGCTTGGGGAGAGGAGAGCCCTCCGAGTCCCTCTTGGTACGCCCGGAATAATGCTGCATGCAGCCCTGAAGTTTGTTCCTGCTGGTGCTGAGGGAGGGTGTTGGAAGGGACGCTGAGGTCTGTGAAATTCTTGGGTTCTGTCCTGGTCTCCCACGTGGGAGCTCCTTGCTGCGTGGGGGAAGCCGAGGAGATGCACAGTGCATGGGAGCCTGCAGACCAGCTGCAGAGGCCCGGGGGTGGATGGCTAGAGAAGACGTAATAGGGAACAATTTGTGTAGATCGGTTCCCAACTATGCCTAGGCTTATATTAGTCCTGACTCTTCCCTCGTTCCCTCTGAAGTGCTGACTCCTGCGGAAAGGCCGCTCTCCTCAGGCAGCTCTGCGACATCTGGCGCTGGTGCCCGGCTCGAGCGTCCCGCTGCCTGCCCAGCTGTGCTCACTGACCCACTTCTGCTGCCAGTGGCACTGCCTCCCTCTGTTCCCATTCCCCCCTCACCTCTGCTGTTTCTTGAGAATCGGCCGGCTGCTGTGAAAGGAGGCGGTAACCCAAACAAAAAGGGAAGGGCAAGTGCCCAGAGAGTTTTCTTGTTCAGTTTCAGGGTATAATGGTTTCTGAAATTCGGAAGATGTGGCAGACAGACACCTTCTTTGCCTGAGGTGGTGTACGTGTGTGAATTGCAGGGCATGATTTCATGTTACAGCTCAAATGATCTGCTGCATAGCTGTTCCTACCCTTCTCGAGGGGCCAGCCCTGGCACGCGTTCAGCCTTATGGCAGGCTCATCCGAGGGGCTGGACCAAGGGTACTAATGGTAAAGAAATTATAAAGGAGGGATTTTGCCTGACCTCAAGGTGAGCCACTGCAGCAGAAGGCATCTGTGCTGGTGTCAGGCACGTGCAGAATACCTGGGGTCAAATGGGCGGGCTCTGAAGTCAGCTAACAGGCAGGGGAAAATCCCCTAGCACAGTCCTGCTTGGCCGTTGCGGTACTGCTGATGACATCAGGAAGTATATCCTTAATCCTCAGACTTACCGTGAAGGCCAAGGAAGATTAAGGGAGAGGATCAGGAAAAAGTGACTGATTATACTGGACGTTGTAGCTTCAGCCCTTCAGTGGACTTGCGTTCAGGTTGGCCCAGGATAGTGGGTGATGACTGGCGAGGTGGCAGGAGATCATCTCGGTCTTGCTGAGGAAGCACAGTGCAAGCAGTGTCATGGAAAACTCATGCTGCCTCTTTATGGACTAAAATACCTGAAACGGGCTTTCAGCAAATGATGCTTTTCTAACTTTCAACTCCCTAATATGTTAAGAGGCTCACGGTGCAGTACGAAGGCAGGAAACATTCTCGAATCGTCCTGGAGTCAGATCTGAGATTCCTTATAAGGTATCCGTATGTTTTTAATGTCTGCTTTATTCCTTTCGTAGCATAGTTTCCAGATGGTGTGGGAAGCTGCAACTTTTTCAAGGTTTCAGAATATATTAGGCGCTTTTTTTTAAGTCTGTATTTCTTTAAAAGATGGTATGTTCTCTCCTAAGTGCCCACTCTACAGCAAAACTGTTCGTGTGTGTTCATAATTTTGAACCTTTGGAGACAATCTTATATTTGAGAATTAATGCATGTGAAAATGCTTTGTAGAAAAGCCCAGTAACTTGTATTGATCAGAGGCTGGAAGTGGGGGAACAGTGACCTAACTAGAAACACTAAAAGGCACTGACAATACCATTACTTAAAACTTTATCAATTCTGCTAACGACTGTGGAAAACACAGCTAAGAGTTGCGATCTTGGTATCTCTCTGTTCACTTCATCCTAAATGCCACATTGATTGAACCCAGGCTCACGTGTGGTCAGTAGAATTATTGTAGTGAACGGTTTTTGCATCAAAAGTGATTGTCGTTTTGAAGATGGAAACACATAAATTACTGGTTTTGGCTGGAAACATCCTAATGAGTACCGTTAAGTCATATAGGCTATGATTTTATTTTTTTTTAAACTATTGTGTTTTCTTTTTAAATTCCAGATTCTCTCTCCTTGCTTATATATTGAATAGGCATGAGTGGAAGGAAGAGTTTTTAATGGGGAAACTGGATGTACCTTGTGACCAAAGCACTGAAAGCTCCTGCAGTCAGTCTGCTAATGACTTGCATGAAGTCAGAATTTGACCCTTTTAACACAGATGTAGGAACTCCCTTACATGTTGTGCATGCTTCTATAAGTGTGCACTGAAAACATAGCCTGAAGGCTCTGTCTGTCTCTGGTACGTCCAAATTAAAGTGGATTCTGCAGTGTGTATAATGCACATTAGATTTCTTTGAAGAAAGATGGGAAAATGCTATCATTGTTATGGTTTAGCAAACTGGATCAGTGAAATGATTTTATTTTTGGTCTCTGTCTTTACCAGTTATTTTAGTGCCATGGATATCTTTAGATCTGATTTCAAGGAAAAGAGAGAAATTACGCTTCCTTCTGAAAAAAAATGAAACTGTTAGACTTTTTTATTCAATCCATTTTGCTAAGTGTGGGAACTGCTTAAAATCATTTAAGTTTTTTTTTTTGACTTGTTGTAGCAGCTGTGATGACTTCACTTTTCCCCATGCATAGAGGAGATGGAGTTAGCTCTTTAAACAGAGCGAGGACAAAGGTAATTCTGGAAGAAAAATGTTGGAATGTCAAAGAACTCAGAGAAAAACATAACGATTGTGGTTTTGAGTTCCAATGTAGCAAAACTCCGAGAGGGGCTTAAACACAGATGATAATTTGCGATCATTGGCTGCTTTATTATTATTATTTTTTTAAAGACAGAGGATTTAGCTGCTCACCTACAGCGCACACAGCCTTTTAACAGACTCCAGGAACTGGCTGGGTGTCCTGAGGTTTAGCTGTTTGTGTTAACTTTAAGCATAACAATGTGTTTATTTTGCTGGACATTCCCCTCTTCACATTGTGATAAACTTAGCAGGTACAAAAGGTAGGCTGGCCGTTACCACACGGACGTGAATGGAGGCTAAGAACATCATTTTGTGTTTCTGTGGGGTGAATAGTGCATGGAGTCCAAAGACAAAGAGGCAAGCCAGCATAGCAGGCATGAGGTAATATATGTCGTCCGTGTGCCAAGCTCGAAATAAGAAACATCTGCAGCTTGGATTTTGAAGTCCTGTCTTATGCAAATGGGCTCTATCTGGAAGAGGAGAACTCGCAGGGGTGCTATCAACAGTTGGGCTGGATTCCTGCTCTTGCCCCTGTCAGTGATGAAATGGAAGCAAACCCTTTGCTCTCCTGACAACGGTAGGAATTTCGGGTTGATAAATTAAATAAATGCAGCTAAATGCTGTCTGTATAGAAGTTACAAAGTGTTACGAATTGAGTCCTTGTTCTACATACTTCCTAGACTAGGAATCAGAGAGGCTCAGTCTATTATTACACTGTGTCAGTGCAAGGATTTTGCTGCCTAAAAAGCTAGCAAAGTGCTGCGTTGAGCACAGCTTTCCGCTCGCTGAACAGATTTTGCCCTGCATAGTGAAGCCTGCAGAAATTTATGCCCGTCTTGCTCCAGTTCAGAGTCTGCCTTAATGTGCAGTTTGGCAGCAGGGTTATTTGGCCAGGCGGTTTGGCATGGTGATGAGCTGGTTGCTGTTGGGCATCCCAGTGTTCCTCTACATTCCCATTCCCTGCTTGGCACTGCTGCTAGGCAGACCTGGCTCGCTGTTTGCTCCTGAGTGTGGGTTTGGGGACAAGTGAGGTAGCTGGTTGTGTCCGTCTTCAGCTACCATGACAAGGGTCTGAATTTATCCTTAGTTCCCATTCTTCCTTCTGGATTGCGTGCTTCTCTGCATGAGAGACCTCGGCATGGGTTGGCCTAGTACTGTGCATTGTCATACACGTTTATAAAGTCATGAATATTTGTAGCTTGTGAAAGTTCACAGAGATGCTGTTTTGCATAGAAGTCAGTTTTCGTAGCTGTAATTATCCGTGAAGAGAGATTGTACATTTAGCTATTTCTGTTTTAAAAAAAAGATTTAACCTTTTATCAGCGAATTCCTGAGGCATAAAAAAACAGAGGTTTGGTGTCACAATCTAGTTAAAATGTGGCTCTCTTAGGAAATCGCAGTATGAGTGCGCACTCCTTAAAATAGGACTCTAGGCAAATTCTGATACTGCCAATCAGACGTATGCTCACTTTGGGGACTGTACTTTGAGGATTGGCACCTTTGGGTTCCTCTCCTCTTGTTTTTCTCCTCTACTACTTTGTGATGTTTTTATCCCCAGTGAGTTCTTTTGTGGGTGATGAGAGCAGAGTACAGCTATCGGCCTTTGTGTGCTGTGTTGTGTGTTATCAGGCTGTACAAGTAAAAATGCAAGTAAAAAGGCTTCTCTTTCAATATCCTTTTGCTTAAGCTCACGCATTTTGTTCCCACTCTGTACATTTTTATCTTTCTTCATGTTTATGATTGTTCTATTCAATTTCCAGCTGAAAAACCAGGAGAGTTTGGTTAAATAGTTTGCAAGCTCTGTCAAGAAAGCCCACTAATAAAGGATGCAAGTCCTCGGGATGAATCATATTTCAGCTAGCTGACACTGTAAAGTGGTTTCGGGAACCGAAATGTACAGATTCAGTAGTTAAGGCTGTCACTTCATCCCACCTCACTCTGCTCACTCGTGCGCTGAGATGAAGCTGTGTCATCCACCTACTCTCAGCTGCCTGTGGGAGGGAGGAGGGACTGGGACCTGCTGGCACCTCAGTTCACAGCTCGTGGGGCTGTGAGCTTCCACCTCCTCCAGAGCCTTGGGAAAAGGGTCCTGACGCTGTCAGCTGGCTGCCTGCCCTGGAAACATCAGCAACCCTCTCTTTCCAGAGCACTGCTCATCTCAAGTGTAGGATTTTAGAAGAGCAGAGGTTGTGTTGTAGACCTGGAACTTGTCTGAGGCATTTGCATTAATAAAAGTTGCAGTTCATTTTGCAGAAGGATCACAGGGATGAGGCACTTGCCAGGTTTTTTATTGCTGTTTTCAAGAGTATTTATTTGTTCATGTGTATTTTTTGGCCTTTATCTGCAAGGCCTTTATCTTACACGTGTGGCTCTTTGTACTGTGTCAGGATGGCAGATTGAATGAATCCAGTTTATCTCTTGCCTCATCTTTGATCGAAGGAGGCTGCTGTTAAATCATTATCAGACTATCAAGTTTCTTTTCAGACTATATAAATGAGTTAAAGTACAACACCTGCTCTTGTGTCTACTTTTTGGATAGGGTTTTCTTGTATTTTAAGTTCTGCTGCCCCCTTTTCCTTTTCTTACTCTTTGTGTCATCTTTTCAGCAGTGGATAAAAATAGATTATTTACTGGCAAACAACTGCCATGCACAAAACACACACTGACGTGACGTTTTCTTTACTTTTTCAGCAATGGTGATTTTGCAGTTATGGTGAGGAAAACATTTTCCAACTGAAGTTAATTTTTTTTTTGTTTGTTTGAAACTTCTGTCTGCAGCTTTTATTCCTACAAGGCAGCGAACAGCTCACTGGGAGTCCCTTTGCAGTGGTGGTTGTAGGCTCTTGCTTTTGGGAAGATGTGAGGCTACTTGTCGCTGTGGGACAGGGAGAGATGCAAAAGAGGGACTCTGAAACCTGGAGGGTTTCCCTGAGAGCATCTGAAGGGGAAGCTGAGGGGAAAGCTGGCATGGAGGGGGGGTGACTACTTTCAAAACATCAGCGTTAGCTTCTTCCAGTGTAAGTAGTGGGGTGGTGGTGGTCTCCCACCCTGTCAGTTCCATGGGAGATCTGTGTCATAGTCAGGTGCATGCCTTTATTTTAACAACTTTCTATTTGGTACCAGGCTGTTATTTAAAATATATGTATGTATTTATTTGGAAGATCATCCTTTTTGGATGAAAACTCCTTAGACTGGAGGGGGGGGCGGAAGGGAGATGTCTATGAGTGTTCTTAGTGACAGTGCATTGGTGTCGTCTTGTTGTCACCAGATGTCACAGCCTTTTTGCTGTGTTTGGATGATCTCTGGATTATTTTGTATAAACACCACCTGAACTTGTAAGATGGTGCATAAGGAGTGATGTAGCATCTCATCTTGGAGGTGGGCCTTGTGTTGGTTAGCATATTACGGGACTGTTCTGGTGTGCATAGCTGTTCACGTGGTGTGGTAAAATTGTCATTTACTTGCAAGTAGAGCTGCTGATGGTGAGGGTGAACTCACTGACGTTGGCTGATTGGTCTGAAATGCTGACTCTGTCCTTGAGAGAGCTTCAGGCAGTCTCTAATGTCATCCTGGTGTGAAATATTGTTGTACTAGAGTGAGCTTTGCAGAGCTGTCAGCTTTTGATAGCGCTGTAGTAAAATCTCCCCGTCAGGATCTTTTGGCTGTGTAAACTTACACCGGCTGTCACTGGTGATTCACTTCTGGTCATGATCCATGTCAAAGTCACGGTGTGGAATAGAAAAACAGGCCTGCTTTGGTAAGGATGCATCTGCTGTGAAACCCAGTTAAGTCTGGCGCCGTTGCTTTTTGTTCTGCACTAGGTAGAGCAGCAGTACCGTAGCTGTCACTTAAATAAGCCTCTGTACGTTCAGGCAAGTTAGAGGTATTTTAGGAACCGAATATAAAGATGGTGGTGCTGTTACTTTGTATGTGTAGGTCATGTGGGCTCTGCGCATGCCACGGAAATTAGGGGTGGTAATGATCCCGATTTAACTAGCTGCCTCCCTGCCAGCAGTAGCTGCCAGCAGTCTGTAATACACAGACAAAGATGGATGTTTTTGTGGAGTGAAATTTCAACAACTGCTGCCCTTTAATAAATAGGCTACTTCCTGCACTTCATAGACTCTGTTGTTAGCTGATCTGCTTGAATGCAGGCACAGCACCATGGCAGTGTATTTAGGTGGCCAAATTCAAGGATACAGTCAACTGCTCATATTTCCTGATGCAACAAGCAATGCTTGTAGCCAAATGACAACATACAGTCAAGCAGCACATAAATCTACAAGAAATTTGGGCTTCTCTTGCCCCACTCTGTATTTTGGACAGATGGACCCCTGGCTGGCGATAGGCAGGTCTGAGACTACAGCAGCAGGGTAAAGCAGGTGTGCTAGCTGAGCAGCGAGGGCAGCCTTGGGTATCTTTTTCTCCTCTTACTTTTGGTTTGTTCACTGTAGGCTGTCTGCTGCATGAGAGGTCAGGCATTTACAGAGAGCTGTTCAAAAGGAGGTAGGGAGCGTAAAATGGGGTGCGTGGCAAGGGGTGGTTTGTCAGGACTTCTCTCTGAAAGCCTGTTTCAGATAGTGAAACTAGCAGATTATTTTTTAAATAATGACCTGGGCTAATGGGGCCTATAAGGTTGCATAATTACCTTCCCTCAGTGATGGGGAGGTTAATTTGCTCTCTGGGACTTCGAGTCAGGTACCCTTAACTTACTGTTGGGACTTCTTAATGAGCGTATTTCTACTATATTGTGCTTTTTTTGGCCTTTTGTGGAAATAGGTTCGATTAGCCTTGAAAAGCTCTTTTTCATATAAACAGTGTATTTTCATAATAGCTGTGTGTTGTGGAGAATCACCATTAGGCCAGCGAGGTCAGAAGATGTAGATGCACCATGAAAAGTAAAAAGTTTAGACTCCTGGAATATGTGGTTTGTTATCTTTTTTTAAAGGATGCAACAGGTTTAATGTCAGGACTTCTGGGCAAAGAGAAGGTGTTTCTTGAAGCGTCCAAGCACAAGCACGGTCTCTTGGCATGTCTAAAATAGGGAAATGGTGTGTTTTTCAATCTGTTCCAGTTTTAAGACTATTCTCTTCCTTGGGACACACTAAACAGAGGTCTCCTAAACAGAGAAAGCTCCGCGAGTGAGGAGTGAGACCAGTCTGCCCCCTCCCAGCCCCTTCTCTGGGCCTCTGCTGTAAGGGATGGGCACGATCCCAGTGGGGATGCCAACAGGGAGCACCTGAGTGAGGACACCCATCTGAAGTCCCAAGCATGGTGCAGACAGCCCAAGGTGCTTCTCTGGAGAGCCAAGTGGGATCTGGCAGGCCTGGGCTGATAAACCCATGCTGGACTCATGCTGATCTGTGCGAGTTCTGTGTGCGTACAGCACAGAGCTCTTCAGCACTGCCAGCTCGAGGGTCAGGCTCTGTGAGTTCACTTGGAAATGCTCTGTGACCCCCAGGTGCAGAGGGAGGGGTGTGCTCCTGTCCCGCTGTGCTGGCAGTCCCACTGGACCACGCTTCAGCACCACACCTGGGGCTCTGTGTGTCCAGAACGTGTGTGCCTGTAGGTGTGAGATAGAGAAGAGATTTTAGCAGGGTGTTTTAGGATACTTTCTAATACCTCAACATAGAATAACTAAAGAGATCCCAGCGGGGCTGACTGCCTACCCCACAGCACGTTTGCACTCTTTGTAGGGTCCAGCTGCGGCGTACTGTTCCACCTTTTGGGATGTGCAACGCACGCTCGTGAGGTGTTGGGGGACCCTTCTTTGCACTGAAGGTGGTTAAATGCTGGAACAGGTTGTCCAGAGAGATCATGGCATCTGTCCCCGGAGGTGCTCAAGACTCAGCGGGACGTGGCCCCGAGCAGTCGGATCCAATTAGCCGTGCTTTGAGCAGGGGGCTGGACTGGATGACCTCTGAACGTCCTTTTCTACCTACATTATTCTGTCCTTCTGTGCTGTTTGAAGCTTTTATTACTCAAAGGGTAACGTTATTACCCTTTTGAGGGGCTGTGTAGGGATGATCATAGGTCCCAATACTGTGCATCCTGTGACCAAGGGGTCGGAAGAGTTTGACACGTAGTGCTGTGTTGATTTGATGTGCAGGAGTTAGGGTAGCGTTATTTGCTGCATTTCATTTAATGCTTGCTTAATGCCATAAAAGCTGGAATTACACCGAAGAGGTGTATTGTACTAAAAGGGTAAATGAAACTGAAGTTCCTCTTCTATAAATGTATTTTAAACGTCTCCTAAACCAGAACTGCCTCAGGCTTAATTAGCTCGGCTCTTGCTGGAATAGCTCGCTGCGGCCTGGGAGCGCGGCGTGCGCCTGCTGCCGAGAGCGGGGCTATTTCGGGAGAGGCAGAGAAAAACTACTGCTCCCAGCGCAGCCAGAGTGTTCAGTGAAAGATGTGGCAGGTGGGGAAGAAGCGTCCCAGTTTCCTACTAGCCCTGTGTGAGCTACCGCACCGCGGTGTGCTCGGTGCTGAGGCAGAGGTGGCGCCTGTGGTGGCACCGCGAGGGGATCGTGGCTGGGCCTCTTCGCAGGCTGCTCTCCATGGCCCACCAGCCCTCATGCCTGGTGCCTCTGGTTTTGGGTTCAGCCACCCGATCCTGGGGCTTTTGAAAGCAACTCTGTGGAATAACTATGAGCTAAGAGGCTTTTAGGAGGAAAGGCAAGAAGTTTGAGGAAGAGAAGGGAATACATTGCACAAGGCATGGGTGCAGCAGCACAAAGGGGAGGGGGAACTGAGGGAGGTACTGAAGACAGGGAGAAAAGATAGAAAAATGGGTCAAAGGAAAGAAGATCAGTAAATGTAAGACAGGTAAATGTGTGTGGGGCGCTTATATATATGTATACATGTTTACATCCTTTTTTAACATCCTTTTCTAAACTATGTCCTTGTCGGTCCTTTCCCACTCGGGATACGCTACGATTCTGCATAATTTTCTGTGAACCAAGTACAGCTGGAGTTAGGAATGAGCTGCAGATGTCATTGCGGAGGTAAATTGCTCTCACGACTTTGGATGGACGCTGCTGAAAGTATTTTAATGACCTAAAAATATCCACATGTAGCCTGAGAGACTTTACATGTGAACTGATACTTCTTGGTGAGTCACTTCCTGCTGCAAGCGTTATGCAAAGCGTGCTGCTGGAGGGGGTGGACGTGTGTGGTTATATAGAAAGCTGTGCTCGTCTCCTGGGTTGTCTCTGTGCCTCTGCTGATTTGGAGCACCAAGTACAGCAGTCGGTGTTCTGCCTGTAAACAACAATTGGGTTTAGATGCTGGTTGTTGGAAGCGGTGATGGTCCTCTCGGGTGGTACTCTGTGGTGTATTTTCACTTGGACTGACTATAATATAGGTACATACTGAGAAAAATTCCTTGAACAGAGGACTTACTTGGTGCTGAGAATCATGCTTAAACCTTTTAACCATTATTAAAAATAAAAATAATAAAAAAAAAAAGCAAAATGAAACTGACCCTAGGTGGATAGGTGTCTCACAAAGCCAGCTTGTGTGCAGCCACAGCATCCCTGCTTGAGGTCCCTCCTGTGATAACTGACAGCTTTTGGTAACACTGAAACAGAGTGAAGGGCTGTAGACACCAGTGTTAACCACTTCATTGCTGTTTTTTATCACCTCTGTCCTGTGGGTTTTGTACAGTTGGAATGACTGTTTCAACAGCAAAATCTTCAGCTGGTTTCTGTTGCTGGAACACCTTCATTTCTCTGCTTGTAGTTGAGTGCTTGCAGTGCAAAATCCTGCTGCGAGTTGAGAATCGCTTCTAGAACAGAAAATACATGATAAGAATCTTGGTAAAGTTATTGCAAGAACAGCTGGAGGGCTGTGTTTTTAAATAGTAAAAGTGTATTTACTTGGATTTCTTGGGAGGATTCCACCTAGCAAAAGGACCTTACTTTAAAAAAAACAAACAAACATTGGCACAGAACCTGTTTCAGACCTGAACTGTGAAACACAGGGCTCATTTTTCACTGTGACCGGTATTTTGTTGTTGATTTCTGTACTGTATCTGTAATGACAGACTTCTGGCTTCCTTCTTTGTAGGCTCAGATTATTCCTCAGTGGGATGGTTACCTGGTACTGAATCCCCGTGGCAGTCCGCAGCCATTGCATCAAGCAGTCAAAGCAATCCTGTCAGAAGACACAGTATAGCTTCCGACAGCGGGGACACTGGGATTGGTACCTCCTGTTCTGATAGTGTGGAAGGTGAGTTGACACTGTCAAATTTTGGATGTTTCTGAGAGAGAAAAGATCCAAAACGTTTTAAAGGTATGTTTTCTAAAATAATGGTGCTTTTCCAAAGCTGAGAGCATGCAGTTCTGCATTTTGCTGACGGTACCAAATCATTATTTTGGTGAGGTTTAATTAATTTACTTCTGCATGAATTGTGTACATTCACTTACATTTCTGCCACAGCGCCTGTACTTGTGTTCCATCTTTTGAGAATTGCAGTTACAAGAGGTGCCAGATTTAAACAGAGAAATAATACCCCATACACCATCACTTGGTAAACAACTGGTAAAAATAGAAAAAAAAAAAAAAGCAATTGCTGAAAGGGCAGTGCTTTCTGGTGTTTATTGTGTGCTTCAGCAGAGAAAGCTTACTCATTGGACTGGGAGGAAAATGGGATTGTTGTCCTCTTTTGTTGGGAAATATGTTTGTTTTATTGCATGGCTTTTTACATATCGCCAAAGATCTCTGAGGCATATCAACGGCATGTAAAGGTTGTCAAAAGTCAGTCTGGACTCAATCATCATTACTCAAAGTTGTGCTCGTCAGGGAGGGGTTCAGCCTTTAAGTTAGCAGCATCTCCATAATATTGCTACCCTCTCCACGGGCATGTGGGAATAGGAAATGAGGCCGAATGAGAAGGAAACCAGGCAGTAATAAGGCTTGAGGTTGCCTTCTTGGGAACTTATATTCCAGTAAGATTTTCAAGAGTAAGCTAAATCAAAATGGGGCTGTAGCATACTTCTCTCCTGTGCATTTCTGTGTCAGGGAGTTGGCAGCTGAAATGAGGAAGAACAGGGAGAATTAGTAGAAGTGAATTAAGGGATGCTGTACATTGCAAGAGGCAGAAGTCTCTACAGGAGGGCTGAGTGAACGCTGAAGGGAGGTCCAAATGATGCCGAGTTAAGTCTTTTAGGCTTTGTAGATGAGGGAATCCTTTCCCCTTTCCTGTTGTATATGTAGGTTGGAAAGGCTCTCTGTAGGAAACTCCTTATAACATTCTTGACACAAACTTTTATTTTTAATCTGTTGCTAGGTTTGCTAAAATTAAATTTTACTCAAATACTCAAGCTCTTTGATGTGGAATTCAAATATTAAATGGTTATTAATGAAGAAGTCTTACTGCATTTTTATTTTTTGTTTTTGGGAATGTAAGGGGTATGAATCTCTCTGATATACACTATATGTGTACAAGCTGACTCACTCAAGTGTTGCAGAATAGCATTTTAAGATACAGTATTTGAGTTAAAACCATGGTGTTTTTTTTTGCTTTGCTTTCTCCCTTCTTCTTTTCTTGAGGGCTTGCTTCCCCATTTGAGGGGTGGGAGGAAGGAGAGGAAATGAAACAGCACCTTTTCATCAGATGTTCTCCTGGCTGAAGAGAACAGCACAACTGTTCTTGGGGGTGGGTGGGAAGAGGGATGACACACTGATGCAATCACAAGTTTGATAGTCATTTGTTAGCATTTAACTAATAGCTCTGTCCATTTGCATGCTCTCAGCAGAGCGCTGTTACAATCTGTGTTTGGAGTTTCTCAACAGAAAGTAAAGAGGGAAAAAATTTGCAGCAGCAACTAGTTCCTGATGTTTGTGCATCTGGCAATACTTAACAATGGTCAATTTTTCTGTATCTTTGATATTATCAGTATCCTGCCACCTTCTTTTGAGAAGCTTCAAGTAGTAGAAAAGAAAATGTTAAAGGAGAAAAGAGGGAAACGTAAAGTGAAAGTTAAGGCAAGGAGTGTATGCCAGGTTTGGATATTGAATGTCTGTACATTTCTAGTGGAAAGTGCTGTTGCCTAAGATACCTAGCTGTCTGCATCTCAAGCTGCTTCCCCAAAAAGAAAAGAATATTGTTGCGATCTGTGGGACTGCCAGGCCAGTAATTGCAGGCTTGATGCTGGCCATCTGCTCTCAATGTGGGGCTTGGGAAGAAGCCCTTGGGGATTTTGCAGAGGGAATTTTTTTCACAAGTCAGCAGATCATTACAATTTGTAACAATGCTCAGAGAATGAAATGTGGCCTAGCTATTTCCTTTCTACTACGCCTACTAAAAATCGAAAACCTAATTTCAGAATTAACGCTAATATCTTTAATTATGGGAATTGCAGGTGAATTAATTTGTGCAGACACGTGGTTACTTGTAAATATACTGGTGGAGGGAATGGAGCTCCAATGCATTTAAAATCTGTTTTTACTGTTTTTCATTGGATCTTAAATATCCATTCAAATTTATCTATTTAGTCATGCTTTATCTGAGGAGCATTCATTCTTTTTGAAAGTGCAGGGCTTAAAAAGTAAAACAAAGTGGCTCTTGTGTTCTGCTCACATGTATATGGTTTGGGGGAGAGATGGGTTTTGACAAGGGCAAGATAAAATTTATTCCACTGTTTGTTTTTGTTATGTTGTGCAAAAATAGAAAAATTAGGAAATTAAATGACTAATTGAGTTTCAGTATTCAGAAGTTGAGCAATGTTCATGTGGACTGGAGGAAGCTGAGGAAAAAAATGAGACAATAAAAAAACCTATAAATGCAGGGATGTTAGCTTGGGTAGAACGGTCCTAAATTTCTAATTTAATGTGTTCTTAATTTAAGGATTAATGTAAAAAGGTGTTTTATCTTTGTGTGAATGACAGTTAGTGTGGTGTTCAGTGTTGTTTTCCTGTCAGTAAGCAATTCTGGATTCGGATCAGCTTTTGAGCGAAGAGGAAAAACACACAAAGAAAAAAACATATTGTGTGGAGCAGGAGGAAAAGCTTTTGATACTATCTTTTCCAGATCCTTTCCTTTTTAAACTTTTCTCTACTTGCAAGCATAGTGTTAGTACTATTTTCATCTTGTCCTGTGAGTTGTTTGCTCTTGGATGTTGAATGCAGCAAGTCTTCAGAAAAATGTTGTGTTCTTTGTTAGGAAAGATGCTGGAAGTGAAATATAGAGCACTATGAAAGTGCTGTTCATGTTGCAAAAACTCCTTTATTTCTGGTAGAGCAGGAGGGTGTGTTCAGGAAGAAATGTGTGGAAGAAAATGTTTGTATTGGTGGCTAATAGCTGATCAGATACCAGCAAAGCCCGTCTGACCCATCTTTTTGTTCTCACTACCAACTCTGAAATCAGCAAGATACCACCCAATGTCAAACATCTAGCAGCTATACTATTTTTAGGCCTTCAGATATAGGTTGTCTCTTAAGCTTCAGACTGAGAAAGTTGTCATTAATGTTTTCTCTCTTAGCTTGAGTTTTGAAATAAGGCTAAGGGGAGGTGGCTGGCACGAAAAAGCCTCTCTTGTAGTGAAAAACTGCAGGTATAAAGTTCTGAAAACATCCCTTTACAGGGTGTTGTGCCTCATCTTTGTGCAGCTCAGAAGTTTTCCAAATGGAAGCGGATTTCAGAGAGTTACCAAACAAATATTTAGAAGTCTTTTGATGTAGGAAATGTGATGGTAAACTCAGCTGTTACAAATTCTTTACTCTTCTGTTTACTTAAAATGCATGTTCTAGATTAAAGTGCTTCTTTGCAATTTGCAATATCCATTAGGAAATAGATGTGGGATACTACATGGAAATGTGCCATGCATTCATGAAACGCAGCTTCCTGTTCTCCATCAGCAGTGATAGCATTTATACTGTTTTTAATAACCATTGTGACACCTATGCAAGTCATCCCGCAGTCGCTGAATTCAATACCGTTCTCAATACCATGTGCATAGGAAATGTGAAGCCTACATTTTAAGTGTTTTTGAGACTGTTTTTATTTGGTTTACATAATTGGAGAATCAAGGTCTTACCAGAAATTAAATGGAGTGTAAACGTCAGCAGAGCTCTTTCTTCTGTGTATTGAGTTTTGCTTTTTGGACAGGAGGGATACGAACTAGATACTGAAGTGGCAAGATACAGGGCACGCTGCTCTTGTAGGCCAAAGCATTTTCCTGTGGAAACATCCTTATAAAGCAGATCTCTCTCCCTTTATTAAATTGCAACCACTAATGGCAGGTCAAGGTTCCTAATTAATAAGCATAACATTCATAATATGGTGCTTTCCTGAAAGAGAGAGGATACAGAAGATCACAGCTACAGCTGTTTCTGTGGGGAGTTGATGTTCTGCTAGTTAAACTGGTTTTTAATAAATCCTGGTAGAAATGCTGATATAGGATGGGTGGGTAACAGTGTTTCTTTTCATATCTAAAGCTGAATAAGCTTTATTTTGGAATAAGCTTTATTTAAATTGTTTGCAATTTAAAACATTGTTCCGTAGTTATAAAGAGGTTGCCTTTGGGAGAGAAGTTTCACAAGTGGTGATTTGGGGAGCGTTATGGATCAGATGCAACATGCTTGATACATTATCGGTGCATTTTGGATAGGCAGGACTTCGCTGGGATACTTGAATGATAGAATAGGAACTTGTTTTAATGCCGTGAGGCCCAGAGGAGCTTCTTGTCTGTCATTTTTCCTGAGTATGTTACCTTGCTATCAGATCAAAAAAATCTAATTAGTTCAATTTAATTGTAGTGTTTCTTTATACACCAGGGAACATAGTGCAGCCAGCTCTGAAGTTATTTAATTTTGCTATTTCGAGCCTTCTTCTTCCAGGAGGTCCTGAGCATTGTATTCTGATGCTCTTTCTTTTTATTGAGAGGAAAAATGAAAAGCTAATAAAAATAGCTACTGAATAGAACTTAGTGAAAGGCAGAATTGAATGTCAGGAGGCAAAATCTACTGATGAGGCGTTCTTGTTTGCTTAGTTTAGCATGCTGCTAAAGATAATGGGATTGAGAACGCATACAGTCAAATACTGGTTTGCACTGTCTGTTCTGATGCTGGCCAGGAAGGTGCAGTAGCAGAAGGATCCCAGGTCTTGAGAGCTGGCAAGCATACTCCGTGTTCATTGTCTACTGTGCTCTGTGGTTTTGGAAGATGATCATTTAAAGGGATTTCTCTGAAACTCTGAGTATTGATCAGTCTTTAAGCATTTGGATCCTGGCAAGTTGTGGTGTAAGTGTGATGAAGTTGCTTGGTTATTTGGAGGGAAGAAAATAAGTTGGAGCTGTTCTTCCTTTGTTCCTTCCTCTGTACCTTGCCAAGCTGCACGTTCTGCAATGCTCTCTGTAAGTCAGCCTTGCTGTGTTACTTGGATATTATCTGTCCTGGCGATCAGAAACGTGCACTTTGCTTAAGCCTGTATTAAATTCTGTTCCTTGTAGGAGAGGTACTGTCATTCCTTGCTACAAGTAAAATGTCTGTATTTCTGAGGGGAATATAAATATTTAATGCTCAGAGGTTGGCTGTTTATTTTCTGAGTTTTTTGCTAGGATTTGAACAAAATTTAAACCTGCTTTATCTCAGAAGTCTAGTAGCATATTTCTAGGAGTTGATGGAAAAAATTATGCCATTAACTTTCCACTAAAGTCATGGGGAAATTGACTGTAGTGTACTATGTTTGTGGATCTGTGTACTCTGAATTTAAAATTGGCCCGAAGGCACTCGCTAGTACCACATGTGAGTATGCTCTGCAGAGAGAAATACATGCTGCTTTAACTTGATACATTGCCTTCTTTTGTGGTAGTTTGTCCATATAAACAAACTCCTAGGATGGGCATGCTCAGTTTACCTCATGTAAAAATTATTGGCAGGGTTTTTCTCCAACTAGTGGGAGTGTTTCTGCCCATTTACGCTTGGTGAATTTTGCCTTCAGCTCACATCAGGACGTGATCCTCAGAAAGACCACTTCTGTTGGTTCTCATCAGAAATAACTCAGGGAACATAAATAGTGCTTATTTAGCATTTGGCAGCATTCACTTCGATACTGTGCAAAAAGTTATTTCTGTCATATATAACTTGGAAGTTTATGTTTCTGCTTGAGTTGTCGGAATGAATGTGGGTAAGATGGTGTGCTGGGGTCACCTGGGCTGGCAGTCTCTCGCTCGCTCCCCATCACTGTGGGGTAGGGGAGAGGATCAGAAGGGCAAAAGCAAAGAGAGGAAATAAAACAAACAAATAAAAGAAAAACAACAACAAAAACCTGTGGATAAAAACAGTTTAACAAGTGAAGAAAAAAACAAAGTCCAGAAAAAACTCAAGTGATCCAAAAGCACCCCCAGCAGAGGGATGTCCAGCAATGGCTGAGCAATGGCTACTTCGGAAAAAATACCTCCAGTTTTATGGCAGAGCATGACATTCAATGTTACAGAATACCTTACTGGTCACCAGCATTAACTCAATCCCAGGCACACCCAGTACAATCTCCACCCCTTATTCCATACAATTTTCATGATGTTCAGGCCCTACAATAGTCGGTGGATTTTCATCAACCACCCCCCCACCTCTTTCCTGTCCTTCGGCATACACACAGGTATTATTCCAGGAGTCTACGGGCCATTCCCATTCGAATACCCATTCAGTTCAGCTACTCTGTTCCATCTGAATGGATGGACAGAGATACACTTTTTGAAAAATTGAGGGTGGTAAAGCCCAGGTTTCTCAGAGAGGTTGTGGAGAGTCTCCATCCTTGAAGCTGCTTGAAACCTGCCTGGGCATGGTCCTGGGCAACCTGCTGTGGGTCATCCTGCATGAGCAGGGGCATTGGGCTGGGTGATCTCCAGAGGTGCCTTCCTGCCTCAGCTGTTCTGTGAAATTAAGTGGGATTTTTCCTCTTAAGGAGGAGAAAAGGATCTCCTTTTCCTGCTTTCTTGCCTCCTATCTTTCCCTGAGGTATTTTTTATTGGTCTTCTGAGAAAACAAGTCAGTTATTTAATATATAGTCATATTTTTGTATTTACAGTGCAGCTTCTACTACCAAATGGTGGGTCTCAAAAGCTAAATCTTTGTAAGCATTACAAAGAACAGAGTTTCTAAGTA
The DNA here is from genome assembly GCF_963932015.1 of Anas acuta. NCBI lineage: Eukaryota > Metazoa > Chordata > Aves > Anseriformes > Anatidae > Anas > Anas acuta. The sequence continues at coordinate 66,717,697 of NC_088981.1, forward strand.
GATGGTCATATAAAACTCCAATTTATGCAGTCATTTATAGAATAATACCAGGCAAGGTGTAATCCAGGGGAGTTTTTTAATATGTGCAGTAATCTGTGTTTTTAGAGTGTAGTGGATATCTGACATCCTGATAGGAAAACAAGGAGAATCATACAATGATCTTGTCTATGTTTGGGTTAGTATCATGGGACCTGGGCATGCTGAGCTTTATACGTTTTGAGAGATTTCAGGGAGGACTTTGCACTTTTCCTTACTGTCTGCAATCATCAGCCCTGTAACTCGAGGTCTCAGGATGCAAACAGGAGTCAGAACAGAGACTGGTTTCAGAGAACAGCAAAAGAGAGGAACATTTTGAGCCATAAACTACCATTACATGAACACTGGAAACATATTCAGTTACTATTCAATATTTAATGTACACATTCAAGCAGCATTTGTAGCCTTACCTGGAAAAAAAAATAATCACGTGAGTCCTCTTTCAACATTTCCACTCTAGACAAAGTAGTGTCCTTAGCGGGTAGCCTGCAGTCATTTGGGTGTTGGCAGTGAGTTGCTTCTACCCTCCTGCTGAGCAAGAGAAGACCTGGTGATGCTGCTGGGAGTTCTGGTTTGGGACTTGGCAGAGAAGTCTGGTCCCATCCCCTGTAGAAAGGTTTGTAAATCCTTCAGTTTTATACCACTGACTGGTTCTGGAAGGCTTTTTCGTTGCTTTTAGTATTTATTCAACAGACCTGTTTCTACCTTCATGCAAGCACTGGTAACACCTTTTTTTTCCCCCCACCTTTTTTAATGTAAAGTCTAGTTAGTGTGTTCAACATCACCCTTTATATTAACTATAATTTCAGTACTGATAATAAAGAATTGTTGTAAAAAGCTTTGAAGTAGAATGTGGAAGCTCCCTTAAAGAGAGCCTTCAAGGCCTCACTTGTGTTTCTGTGTGCTTCTGTGGTAAGTGAGATGGATTGCTGACAGCAATTCTGGCACTACAACAACAGCAGCAACAAAGAGCAGTGTGCAGAGACCACACTGGGATGGAGCGTACTTACCCCTTCATCTCACTTCCCCTTCAGGGTAAAGGAAGTGAGAGAGTGCGAGTGCGTGGAACTGTGACCATTTTGTTTTTAAAGTGCTTTTTTAAAAATTTTTCTTTTCACTATCTTAAATACTTTTTACCCAACCAAATTTAGAAGCAAAACTGGTGGTCCCCTGTTCCCCAATGGAAACATGATTAAAAATATCTTCTTTTCCCTCTTCTTTCCCTTTAAAGTGCTGAGAGAGGAGATTTTGCTGTAATAATGATCACAGTTGTCAGCTGCAGCCATGGAAGTCTGCACCATAGAGGACAGTCAGCTACACAAGGGTCACGTCTTTACTACAAGGAAACAACCATTCGTTCCAGGCATTTTCTTTTAGATGTGCCCCTGGCTAATTTGAATTTATGAAAACTGCGAATTGAGATGATGATGGGGTTAATCCATATTTCTTTACATTATTTAGAGAGCTATCAACAGCTATCAGCTGTCTTTCAGTTAATTCAGACTTGTTCATTTCAGTTATACAAGTGTGTTTTCATTCAGACTGAAGAGAACACTGGAACACGGATTTTGAGGTGAAAAGAGGTTGCAGCAAACCTAGGAAAACAAGAGCTAAGTAGCTTAAAAGGATTTGTTTATCTAGAGGAATAAACTTGGTTTATTTTTTGTAATGAGTCACATCAGTTTTAGATAATATTACAGTAATAAGAAGTTCTCCTAAATATTTTTTATTTAAATGTAGGTGTTCATTTCAGTGGTTACTGTAGTCCTCAGAAAATGAAATCTCATCTTCCAGCTGTGTTGAAATGAAGTTGCAAATGAGACCTCCATCACTTACATCCTGTGGTAAATCGTTTCTGTGTAGTTTTGTTGTCCTTTGGCATTTTTAAAGCTCCGGGAACTGATGTTGATATTCTCACTCCATCACGTTGTGGTCTCGTGGTGCTCATAAAGGTTGCTTCTGCTGTGTCCTGGAGTGGTGACCTGTAGTGCTCCAGTGTAGTTTTACTGAATTTTGGAGACCTTGAGGAATTGTCTTGCTTTAGGTATGCTTACTTACCTGCAATAGCTGATTTACCTGAGTTTAAATATTTTTAATACTTTCAGCTAGAAATGCAAATATAAAAGTAGCATGTCATTAATTAATTGCAAATAGAAGTATTTGAAGAAAACTGAGCAGTAACCAGGTGCTAAAAATGACTTGGTCATTAATGGGTCGTAATGGGAGAGAACAGGCTTTTTATTGGTACTGCTGCAGAAGTGTGTGAGTGAATTTAATTCCTTTTTCTGACAGCACATAGCTTTGCTGTTCCTTTTTTTTTTTTTTTTCCACCAGTAGTGAGGTTGTACGGACGAAGTGTAAGAGGCAGGTTCTTATTTCAAAATCCACTTGTGTTTAAAAGGAATCTGTATGAAATACATCAGAAGAATGGAGGTGAGAACGTCTCCAAAGCAGATGTTGCTACATCTGAAACATAATATTGCAGATGCTATTTTAAAATAATCTGTACATAGTCAGAAGAATAGTCTTTCTTATACAAAATGCAGAGACAAGACTTTCTTGTCCAGTTTTTGCTGCTAACTGCATTTGTTAGGATGTGCCAGGCAGCACCAAGTGACCTGTTCTCTGAGGATCAGCAGTTTTTAGCCAAGTTCAGAGCTGTGCTGAATTTGGGACCGGGCTGAAATGAAGTTGTTGCTTAAGCTTTTTTCTTTTTGTGTGGCTCTGTTATTAAGAACTAGACAGTATCGGTAGTGTTGGTACTGCCAGGAATAAAGAAAGAAACAGCAAAAGAACTTGGAGGCCCTGCGTTTCCTCCTGGCTGCAGAATGGCCCTTGAGAGAGAGAAATAAACAGCCTTTTGATTTGGGGGTGAGATGGGGGACCCTTGTCCACTTCTTCCTGTTCCAGTTGGTTGCTTGCTCTGTAGCTTCACAGTAAAAGAGTGAAATGAAAGGCTGTTGCTACAGACAGGACATCTGAATGTGTCCGAATTTAAGCCAGTCGCTAAGAAAACCATAGGTTATGTCCCAATTCAAAAGGTACCGTTTCTGCTCTGTCTTGATGATTTGGCAGTGCTACTGAAGAAAGAAAGTTCAACTTCAAGAGTGGATTTTAAAGGCATAAATTTATTTATTTATTTGTGTAGCAAGTCTTAGGTGCTGCTCCTCAAACTCCTGCTGTGCTGTGATGCTTTTTTTCTTTTTTTTTTTTTTTTTTTTTTTTTACTTATAATGTGGCTTAAAGTTAGATCTCTTCTGAATCTGTTCTGAAATTGCCTTAGAATGTAGAAATTGAGTCTCATCCCATGGATGGCAGAATATTGGCCCTGGTGAGAGGAAACTTTTCTCTTGGTTTGGCTTGGTTTCATTTTTATTGTTAGTTGGTTTTCTTTTTTGAAACAACCCCTAAGCAAAAAACACAGCTTTGCTTTCCTGTGAAATCCTCAAATAAGCTCCCCGTACTGATAGCAAGTCCTCTCACGAAGTGACCACACGGATGCTTTGTGAACGTGTGCTGCTTCATTTTAGGACCCCCTATGGGTAATAAATATCTTAACATTTATTAACCTGCCTTTGGACTACTTTTGAAATTGTTGGAGGGGGAAGAGACTTCATTAAAGATGATTTATTCCTTTGCAATTTTATTTTCTTTTATAGTAGCTTTCCTGAGAAATGTGTTGAAAAGATTATGCTTCACTTACGCTTATGGGAACAAATGTAACTCCAGTAATGAATAGCTTTTCAGTGAATATGCAAGCTTTTTCTGCAGAGAAACACTTCAAGGCAACCCTAGACAGAAATACTAGCTGTGCAGATCTGAAGAGTATCTTCAGCATATGAGTATTGTTTTCATTTCTGATCTTGTTAGTCAGAGGTTTTAAAAACAAAACAAGGCAATTCAGATGTTAAGATTAGAATAAAATTATGCCTATGCTTGGAGAAGGATGATTGGTAAGAGATCAAATATTTTATTATTTCTAACGCAAAAACATACTCCCAGCTGATAGTGCAGCTCTGTGCAGCTTTTTCCATGTTTCTTCTAATAACGTAGTACAGAATGAAGCTTTTCAGAGATGGTATATTAGTTCTTGGTTTGATAAAGAAGATTGCTTTTTTTTTCTTTTTTTTTAAATTTCATGCAGACCAGATGTATTGTACTTTTAAAGGGAAAGGAGTTTGGTTTTGTAAAGCAGATAACACCCTTATGGTGTGTGGGGGATCAGACCACAGACCATACCATACCAGTGGTCTGTTTCTGTTGGATTAACAGGAACCTTAATGTTCTTGTAAAAGATGCAGGAGTAAATTTTTAAATGTTAGATCGATTTCTTCCTGCTTACCGTATGTCTGGTATCACTGGGAGGTTCAGGGTTTGCAGCCTTTTCTGTGCACTCCCTGCTGCTGTTCCTTCAGACACTCAACCCTTGAAACAGAAAAAACGGTAAAACTGAACTGTATTTGGCATGTGTTAATAACTTTTTGTATTTATGGATTACATATTACATACACATATTACATCCCTCCTCATTATCGTTATATGACAATATTTTTCCTCGAGATGATGGGATGGATTTCTTTATTTTTCTGTTCTTATTTTTTACTCTTGTGGCATGGACCAGAAAGTTTGTAAGGATATTGGTAACAAATCTGACGGAATGCAGAAGAGCTTTTTCTTTCCCGATTAACTTACTATTCTGGGAGAAATCACTTTCTGATTTTGGGATCATAACATCCTTCTTGAGAAGATGGCTTTGGAAAGGAGATGTAAGTGGAAAATGTTCTGCTTGCATGATGCCCACCAGATACGGTAGCTGTGACATGGCCATCACCTCCTAAATCTATGTCACACCTGGCACTGAATGCCTGTGGCAGATCTGACCTGAACCCTGCTTTGCGTCTGTCCTGTGACCCGGGGCAGACGTGAAGTTTTTGGCTGTTGGCCCTTATTTTGTCTGCTACAACTTCAGGAAGTGTGGCCAATAAATTTAAGCATCCGCCATTCATGTGCATGTTTCAGATTATTTTTTTGCCAAAACTGTGTATTGTGTTTTTAGCAAGCCTAGGCGTAACAAATCAGAGTTTAAGAATAAATAATATGTATGTATACACAAACACAATCTTTTTATTGTATATATAATATTGCTATATGATAAACACACACACATATATATAATATTGTGTAATGTCTGTGTATGTGTAAATGGATCTTGCTTGGAAGAACAAAGCATGCCTCCCTGTGTTTGGGATGCGACTGTTAAGCGTACAGGGTGATTTTATTCCCGATGTGGGTGTGTGCATCAGAAGGCTGAACATCCTGTGCATGTTCCTGAAATTGTATGAGCTATGATAAACTCTTAGTGGCACATCCTTTTCCATCAGAGTTTAGCCTGTCACTGTCAAAGGCTAAAAATACCTTGTATTTTCAAAAATAGAACCATCTTTCTAGGCTAATTTAAACAATGACCTTTTTTGTATGAAGCGACAGGAGGTTTTCAGTTTTCCCACTTAAAAGTTTTATTACAGGAGCACCTAGAGATTCTGTGCAGAATTAAGGTTACTGTTCTAGCTTGTGTGCAAGCGCTGCCAAGGAGCCACTTAAATTTTAGCTGGATGAGAGATACTTTTGGAATAAGGTTTTCCTTCGAGAAGTGGTATGGTTAGAAGTATTCCCTTCTTTCTCACTGTGTTAGCCATCTCCGTCAGCAGTGAAGAATGACTGCACAATGACTGCAAGATTATAATTAGCTGAACTCAGAAAGTGAATTAAAAACATGTTCAGAGTGTCTGGAAGAGAAGGGATTCACTGGGGCCCATAACCATTAGCTGCTGTTATCCTCGAGTGATAGGTAAATCTTAATGGCTAAAGAAGTCTAGTTGAAACGTTTTTAGAGAATATTAAAAATTCAAATGCGATGGGATGTATTTTTGTTTGAGTTCAGGCAGTAATAAACTGAGGTCTGGCAGATCATGGTGCAGGCATTTAGTAAAAGGAGCATGCAGATAAGACTGACTAACATGGCATAATGATCTTGGGATTTAACATTTGTTTTCTAGCAGGCTGCTTCAAAGCAAGAATCTTAAACATCTTTTATTACTGCACCAAATGTGTGCTTGTAATGCACACTAGTGGCTTGTGTACACCTCCTAAGTTTCGTTATGTAAAAGAAATTTGAGTAGTACTATCTCTGAGTTAGGATGTTTAAACTCTATATAACTTTCTGCATTTATGTCCAGGAAAGCGCTGTTGGCATACAGCGTGACTGTGCTCGATCTGCGGGGAGAGCTGCAAAACCAAGTAACATCACTAAATTCAGGGTAAAAAGATCAGCTCCAAAAACATGTGGTTACCGTCATGCACATGTGAGTCTGATGTCAGATCTAAGAAGGGTCGTTCTGGTTTGGAACTGAAGAGGAGGCTGGTTTTTATTATTATTTTTTCATTGAATCTTAGAAATCATGGCCTTTCTGTAAGTTTGCAAGTTACACCAGAAAGTTTGTTCTGTTGGGTGGTACTGCTTGGGCAAGAAGAACTCTTTTGCCCTATGTAGGTGAGGAGAAAAAATACTTGTGAATAAATATCCATGGTGAATAAAACAATAGCAGTTCTTGTGGAGACTGCTCCTGTTACTTATGTTGTATCTGCTCTATAACACAGCCTCCTGAAAATCTTTAGTGAAGTGATTTGTGGCTTCTGTAGGCCTGGAAATGTGCTGTCCCTGTGGCATATGGTCCAACCATTATCTTATGTTACTTTTTTCCTTCTTTCAAATCTCATCAGTGTCACCAGTGGCAGCACTCCTGTTAGTGCTTCCCATGACTGCCCCATCTTTTCTTTCCCAATAGCGGTGAGGGATAAGAGGGAGAAAACCAGTCTGACTTGAAGGAGTGTGCAAGATAGATGTGCTTTCCATGTTCAGACCTTTCCATGAAATCTCTCTAATCTTCACCAGATACTCAAATTACCTTACTCCTTGATGCAGAGGGGGCTATGGTAAAGGACGCTCAGCTTTACATTGAGTCCACACTTGGCACAACCGCTCCAGTTTGCTGCTTTGCCAATTCCTCACTAGCTATTTGTCAAAGAAAAGGCATGAAACATGGTTCTACCCATACTTCCTGGTTTATCATCTTTGACATAACTTCTCATGTTAGTTATGGCTCAATTCTCCATGTAAAAGTTTGGTCTTTACTGTTGGCTTAAAAAAAGTTGTATGTGATACAAATAAGAGAAGCAACAGGCCTTAATTTATACTTGAGAGATTTCTGCTTTTAGAGTATCTTCACGAGATGGTGCTGGAACACTTGGCTTCTTTTTGTGCTGATTTTTCTTGTTTTCCCTTGTGAAATGACGTTTTCCTAAACGTTAAGACTAGTATCAGTAAGTGATGTAATCAAACTCTTGCAGGATGGGAACAGGCAACGTATATGTGGATGCAACGAATGAATGGAAAAAAGGTGCAGATGTTGTGTGTACCCATGGCGTGGGTACCATGAAACATGTACCATGTTCCAGAAGGAGTGAATATCTTGGAAAGAGTTGAGGAATATGAGAAATGAAAATGCTCTTAAATACATGCTTCTAATGTTTTGAATCACAGAATGGTTTGGGTTGGAAGGGACCTGAAAGCCCATCCAGTTCCAACCCCCTGCCATGGGCAGGGACACTTCACACTAGACCAGGTTGCTCAAAGCCCCATCCAGCCTGGCCATAAAAAATTTCCCTATCCTTTTAAACCTTTCCTGGATGGAAATGGGACTTCAGAGTAGGTAGAAATATTAGGAATATATATGAATATTTATTTAGTTCTGGCAGGTCATGTTGTCTGGCAGAATTAATAAATGTGACTTACTGCATCGAGTTCTTGTTTACAGGAATCCTCTGGGAGTTGTAAACTTCCATGAGAGTAGTATGCCCTTAATTTACTGTAAAAGTTGAAAAACGTTAATTAGACTTGCTTAAATGAGTGGCTATTATTCCTGCTGCTGGGGTGTGGGTGTGGGGACTTGATGGAGAGTGTGGCAAATACAGCGGACTTTTGTGTTTCAGAGGTCTCATAAGAGGACTTAAATTTTCCTTTTTTTTCTTTTTTTTTTTTTTTTTTTTTTTTTTTTTACTCTGAAAACTTGTGAATTTCGGGTTGGTTGCCACATCATTTCTCGTTTTGTATGGGCTTGTGTACTTACCATCATAAATATGCATGAGGAGATTCTGTATGCATGCACGTATATATCTTTGTTTTTTCACGGGATCACTAATCTTTTTGGCCTACAATAAGTAAGAATATCAATCAAAGTTTAAAAACAGCGTGCAGTACAGAAGCAAGGATAATTACTTTCTGCTTTTTGTTAACAAGCTGTTCTTGTGTTCAGTATTTACAGCTGTTACCAATACAGTTCTGCTGTTTCCACTGCTCCGTCTTTTCAATGTCCTAGTTGCACCAATCTGCCTACAACCACTAGCCCGATGTGAAAGGGAATTGAGCCGTGGTTAATTTTTACGAGTATTTTATGGAATGTGAAGCACGCTAGTTCTGATTTCTCAAAAATCATTTGTGTCAACCTCTCTTCTAAAGCTGAAGAGCATTAATAGCCTTCCACCACTTGAGTGATGATGGGAAGATCTGTACGTAGCTTCTAAAATTGCTGCCCTTTGCAGAGGTTCAAATTTCATTCTGGTAGCTTGGATGTGGGATGAATGCCATTACGATTTGCTATGTTAGGGATTTGCTGGTGCTATTAGGTAACGCTAGAAAACATGCTAGACACTGCATTGCGCAAAAGGGCTCTCTTGTGTTTCTCTGGGGTAAAAGAAGACTTCAGTTATTAACATCATTAGACAAAAATGATGTATAATTTTTGAAATACTTGTCGTAAGTCGACAATTCAGAATGCGTGAGCTGGTGGTCGTGGAGCTGGTCCTGTTTCAGAGCCAGGGAGCAGGTCCCAGTGAGCCATTTTCTCCCAAGCCTGCTTTTATGATGTACTTTGTTCCCTGCTTGTTTTTATCAAAAAGCAAAATCTGAACTCGAGTCTAGCTTTTTAAGCGTTCTGTTTTTAATTTCTATAACGTGCTGTGCTAGTAATACCAAAACTGAGGTGTTTCTGAATAGGTTGGAGAGCAGAGAAGCAGCAGCCTTTTATTGTTTTGCAAGGGTCAAAGCACTGCTAATGTGCTTGGATACCATAGTGACGAGTACTATAAATACCCAAATACGTGAGCCAGCAACTGGAAATAAATTTATAAACACTAAATTCTTTCCATTATCAAAGGCAGCAATTGAAACATTCTCTGCTCTCCCACCTCTGTCTCTGAGCTCACAACTGTGCACATTGGAAAACAAACTGGACACACAAGCCCTCCGTCTAATAATTTTTGTGGCCTACTGAGAGAAGTAATCGGCAAACTTTTAAAAGAAAAGTTTAATTCTGATTGCTCTTGTCAATCTTGTTAGTTGTTTGTAGACGGCGTGCCCCTCTTACGTTTTAATACTGTGTTTCATAGACATTAGTGCTTAGAAGACTGAGCAGTATAGGTAGCAGCACTTGGAACAACTTTGCAATTCTCATGCCATATGATCTGCTCATTTAAACGTGAAAGCTGTCCTCAGTAATGCTGGAGATGCAGCGGGTGGGTGGGGAGGAGTGCGGGCATTGAACCAGCATCCCATTCAGGTGCTGGGTCATCCATCCTGGCAGGACTTGCCATGACAAACTGATTTCTGGGATTCGATCACCATCACTCTAAAACTTCTCCGAGGAAGGAAAAGTTTGTGTCTGTGTGTTGTCTTCCCTTTGTTTTGAATGCTTTAGCATTTTCTAATCTTGAATGACTGTAGAAACATCTCAGATATACAAGCTGGAGTTTGGTTACAGTTCTCTTCTCTGCAGGGGACCAGGTCTTTTAACCTGAGACTGTTTATGGCATGTGGAGCAAGTGTTGTGTTTCATACCAGGGAAGATGGATTTGGTGGACCAAATGGTGCCTGACATGTATACAAGTTGGCAAAAGAACTTCTGATCTTTCAGAATGAGATACATTATTTTAAAACTCTTATCATATTTAATGATGTACTCTTTCTTACCCTTGTGTTTTAGCTGGATTTGTCACTTTCATTTAATTAGTGTGCTTATGCATTATATTTTCTAAAACATGTCAGGGCAGTCATCTCTGTCCTCTCCTCGGTGTAGGCAGTGATGAAAAGAAAGCAATTTAAAAGCGACATTTTTTGTCTTTTTTTTCACTGGCATTTCATATAAAACATGGGGAAGTAATAAATTTCTGTTAATTTTTCTTTATTTTTTAGTTTAGTTCATCTGTTTGTTTATTTATTTTAGAAATGATTGCAAAACTAAGTATTCTGTTCAGGAAAAGCCAGGATAAAAGACTGTGCTGGGTATTACACAGTTCTCTCCTAATTTGGTATCTGTTTGTAATTAAAAGCAGATCTTTCAGCTGGTCTTTTTCCTTCCAAAGAACACAAATGGCTCTCAATTTCCAGAATATTTCCAAAAAAAGTGACTTACAGGTCCAGATGGCTCGTAGGTAACCACTGTTACATAACTACCATTGCTTTGCAGGCAGGCTGCTAACAGGTGAAAAAGAGCGGGTAAGCATGAAGATACGCGTATATATTCTTACATCCAGGAAAAATTCGAGCACCAGTGTTCAGATGGCAACGCTTATGAGGTGATTTTTTCCTCTTGCCTCTCAAATTGTATTTTGTGACTTCTTTGATGGTGGACATAAAAAAAGGAAGTATAGTCTCTCTCTGGAGAGGAGGCTCGTCTTTTACAGTGCAGAAATCCTCCTAAGAGTGTAAGATTTAGTTCTAAATATAGCCTCTGAATTAACACAGCTAATTTTGTCAGTGTATTATTCACATTTGCTCAAACTGTCAACTGTCCTCTAAGAAAAGCCTAATTTAAGTCCTCAGAGCACTGTGGGGAAGGTGGGGGTCTTGGATGGGGGGTGGTTAATGGGCATTACAGAAACATGAATCCTTCTTTGCTTTATGTTGTAGGGAAATTAGAAATGGAACAATGTTCAGTTATTGCCAGTCCTAGAGTCGTGACTTCAGAAAAGAAAAAAAAAAAAAATTAAAAGCTAGAGTCAAAATGGTGAAAGCCAGGTATTTCATGAAAGAAAGGTGCAAGAAAATTGAGGTTATTCCACATCCGTTTATTAGATTTTAATCTGTTTTGTAAGGTAGATTTCAGCGGCTTTTCCATGTCTTGTTGCCGCTGTCATTTTCAGAAATATTTCTGTTAGTAGCAGGAGTGTCAAATTCTCTTGGCAATGTCAAGCTTTTCGTTGCAGTAAGGTAATGCTGAGGACTGCTGGTGCCTGTGTTTTGCCCCCACCCTCCAGTTCCTTCCTTCGGTTCCGCTTGGACTTGCTGCGCTGGGAGAGCGTGCAGTACTGGGGGAGCGTAGGGAGCAGTGGGTGGAAACAGCTCAGTTTTACTGAGAGGTGTCAGGCGAATTGTAACGCTCGGCCTCCTGTTCTCCATACGGGGAATGAGGACAACGATGCTTCACTTTTTGAAGTATGAAATGTGAATTCATCTTTAGGATGTAGAGTTACGCTCAAATCCAATTTATAGTTAATCCTGTGTGAATAAAGAGCTAGTTCAGTGTCACATTCTGCTCTTTTGTGTATTTATTTTATGATCTTATTTTCTTTAATATCTTGCTTTTTCCCCAAACTTGGTAAGTAATTAACATAGACTGAGCCTGCTGGGTCCATGTCCCATCCAGTCGCTATGAACGTGCTACTCCATCACCGCTCGGGGACCAGCATCAGAAGGGGACAGACTTTCCCAGAGAGTTAAATTATCCTGGAGGCAACGGGGGAATTTTTGGGATTCCTGGGGATGATTTCTGGCCCTTGGAAGGGATTACTGCTTGACGCGGGCATTCCCAAACCACGTGAAGTAAATTGCATGTGGGACATGCATGGAGCAGTGGGAGGGCTGTGTGAGGAGGCCCGGCCTGACCCGTGCCCGCAGCGGGGAGGAGGGGGCGATGGACTGGGATATATCGCACCAGGCGGAGCAGGGGCAGCGCCTAGCACCTGCTTCTGCCTCGGGGAGGATGTCTTCTTCCATCGGCTTTAAAGCTCGGGCACCTGCACTTGTGTCATGGAGGCGCCTGTGTGGTGTGTGGAAGGGTCACCCGTGAGGAGCTGGGGCTCGGGGCCCAAAGTGAGCGCACAGAGGTAAGCTGGGAGCATGACTGCTGCGTGTAGGGCTGAAGTGGGGGAGATTAGTAGAGGAAATGGTGCTGAGTATGAGACTGGGAGAGATTGAAGATGGAGGTATGTCTCCTTTTCCACACCTGCACAGCCTGGCGTAAAGCTGAAAGCTGCTGCTCCTGTTGGACGGAGCTGTTCTCGGTGGCCTCTGAGCACAGAGAAGGGGCTGCTGCTTACTGGTGAGCCCGATGGGTACCAGACCAACCCGAATATGATATTCTCAAGGCAAAGACCATTTTAGTAAGAACACAGATTAAATTTACACTAACAAATAATCTCAAAAACATTGCCAGGAACTCGTCTCCTTGGAAGTTGAAAGTCCTAAACAGAGTTGACATTAAGTTGTAGACTCTGTTCCTGGTTGTACTTAGGAATAACACATAAGGGCATGCTAAACACTGTGGTCAAGAGCAACAGTTTGAACTGCTTGGGATTACTGTGGTTTGTGGGAACCCTCAGCCTGGCTCTGGGCCATTGAGCTGGAGGGAGGAGTCCCGCCTGTTCATCGCACATGCATCTCCCTTCTCTTCGTGCCTTAGCTGGGGTGGTTTTGGTGCTGAGAGGCATCAGGTTGGCTGATGGGGGAGTGCTGGTGTTGGAGATGGGACGTGGAATAAATTAGGTGCAATATTGTAAATAAGTTTCCTTTGGAGCTTCGGAAAGTACAGCTTTGTTGGTATAGTGAGGTGGAGTGGTAGGCGTGTTCCCATTGCTGGATGTTACTAAAAAACACCTGGGGTTTTACCTCTCTGGAGCGCAGGGATGGATTTGTTCAGATGGGCCAGGTTACTCTGTTTTTTTGGACAGTCATCCCCAGGTGGGGATGAAGAAGTAATGCCAGCAAAGGCAGTATCTGGTGGCTATTGAAGTGGCATTTGTGGCGTGGATATGTGGCTGACTGGGAAATAAACACACATTGTGACATCTTTATTATCTTTTTTACCTTTAACTATTACTTTTAATGAAGGTTCCTAGGGGCGTATTTGATTTCTGCATGTCTTCACTGTTAAGTGCTTGTTGTTGAGGAAAATGGAATTGGAAGCTATAGGCAGCCTTCACAGAAAGGCAAAAGCAAGTTGAGATCTAGACTTTAAGTTGAAAAAAAAGAAGAAAGAATCCCTGCGGCAGTGTAAGTTTTCAGTCATTCTTTCATTTCAGCAAAATGGAGTTGCCTGATTACGTGATTGCTGTGCTGGAACATGGCTTTATCCTCTTAACTGGGGGAAAAAATAGAACCTGTTAATCTAAAAATCATTCTACTTAGTTATGTAACTATTGCTTAAAAATAGCTCCAGATTGCTGGAAAAGAAAGATTTGATGATATGGGGTAGAATATTTCTCTTTTGTTCAGCACATATAGAACATCTACGTTTTTATGTAATGTTCAGTACTATTTTGTGGTGGCCAGTTGCTTGTTACTCGCACATACTCCCACAGCAGCATCCTGCAGCCCAGCTCTCTATCAGATACTGTGCTGATGCTGCTATGAAATAGCACCAAAGCTGAATGCTGAGGAGTTTGTAGACAGAGAGGTACATGGAGAGAAAGCACTGGGGGTGGGGTGTCTGTTCATGCAGGGAGGTGGATGCTCTGTACTGAGTGAGCTAACTTTGAAACCAATCATTCAGAAGCTTCAGAGCATCCTTTGTTGTGTTGTGTCTGTGGACATCACAGTTATATTTGACTGTGGGTGCATGGTATCCTTGGGACAGGGAAGTAAAACATGTAAATTAAGAAATTTATAGTGTTTCTGGTAAAAACAAGTTCATTTTTAATGCTTACTTTTATGTAAACATGCTCTGTTTTCTCATTTAAAAAGCCTTTATGTAGGCTAGGTTAGCCTCTGTCTTTGCAGATGAGCTCAGCAGAGAAATCTGATTCAGAATTAATTCAGTTTTCATTTTGGATTGCCATTGCAAACTTGGACCCATGAAAAGTTACTTATGCCTTGTTTCTAGTGCTTGGGGTGGAGTGAAACTTGCTCTTGGGCTTACCTTCCATTTCCTTTAACCTCTATAAGTCTGTGAAATCTCTTCTATTTCAGTAAAAACAAACAAACAAAGAAACCATGGTATTTTATTTGCCCGTTTTTATGACATGCTTCCAGTGGATCCGTAATTCCACATTTCTTTTACACTGACAGTGAGAATAATTGAGTACAGCAAGGAAACCCAAATAGTCTTGCAGTAATTGACTCTGCTGTATTTTTTTCTCTCTGCTGAATAATCTCCTGGCTAACACATTTCCCCTGCAGCTTTATGATTTATGCGGCCCTTTGTTAAAGCTGTCCTTGCAGCACAGGTGTGATACCTCACTTGGTTTTGGAGTAGCAGCACGACGCTTCTGTACAGTGCTTCTCTCCTTTACATCCAAATGTTAAGTCATCTTCTGGACACAGGGATCACGTGGGTGGGCTTTTTGACCCAGATCTGGCTCAAAAAGGTAATGCATTTGTTTGAAGATGGCTGGCTGCTGGAGTTGTGGACTCCTCTGCATGTGTGTATCTAGGGCATGTTAAAGCTTCTGTCCTCCTGTAGGAGATTCCGGGATTTTTCCTGTACAGCTCATATCTGTTTGCCTTTCCTTTGTTGATTTGTTTGTGAGGTTTGCCTTTGTTTTATCCTGCTAAATTCTTTCTGTTGCATTGGTTTGGTACAGTCTCTCTGAAGTTAACCGCTACAAAACACAAACAAGTTTTTGATAAGATTAATTTGAGGAAATGCACTGAAAGTTTTTATTATTTGAGACCTCTGATGATTCATTATTGCCAACAGAGGGCTTAGGCAATTTTACAAGCAGGATGGCAATTGTTTCACCTGGTATTGTCTTACACCAAGTAATCATATACTGCAAGGGAACGTGTATTAATTTTTAATGAGGGGCGGTTTGGATGACAGGTTGTTCTACCAAGTGTCTTTTAACTCAGTTGGGAACTTTAACCTCAAACCTTACTGCAACAGGACATAGGAGAAAATAAACAGTTTCTGCTGTGCATGCCTCTCTTAAGTTAAAAACCACTAAGCCAAAATGTATGACCTTTGAAATCTCCATCCTGTGCTTCTTTTTGGCACTGGTTCTGGTTTGATTACCAATGTGCAAGTCTGTGGGAAGGTATTCAGGTTGCCTCTCTGTCAGCTAGTGACAAAAGTGATTAAATTAGGGAATTTGGCTCTTGAAATGGCCACTGGAAGCTCAGAGGCTGATTTGTGGTACTGAAATGAGGTTATATGAATATGCTGTCGTTTTCTGTGGCCCGTTGTATCATTTAATTGCTTGTCCTTGCTGCTGCAATCTTAACAGCTTCACTGAGGGTTTGCCAGGACTACGTCTCGGGAGGTGAGGTGGAAACCTGCCGTGGTATACACGGCTGACTTCTCACATATGGGACAGCATTTTTCAAATAAACCAAAGCTGGAGAGGGTCTACGTTGTCCCGTTGGTCAAAGAGCAGGCTCCACGCAGTATTTCAGTACCCTAACTACTACAATTGAATGTACTTTTAGGGTAAAAAGTGAAGTAACTTTTACAGAGCCGGTTCCTTTTCCATGCTGTGACCTGGGGAGTGGCATGTAAATGTGAATGAGGCTGGGTGACCTTTTCTGTGGTATGCCGAAAACAGGACTTACCTGGTGTAAAAGTAGTGACGTGTGAATAAAAAATTCTCATTACAAGTAAATAATTTTCTCCTGCTCAGTGACAAGGTGTAATTTCGGTTTGCTCAGTGACAATCAGTTACTGTGTTAAGCTTCGTTAACTAACGTTGGAACATCCTTGTCTCCTGCTCGCCTGCTCTCAAACCGTGTGAAAGGTGAGAGTGTTACCCTCGCATCTCCCACCCAGTGGGATCCTCGCTATCTTACCTTCCCTGCTGCCTGCCAAAGGGGTTATGGAAACAGTGAGATGTGGCAAATGGAAACAAGGTAAGTCTTTATTTGAAGAGGAGGAGGGTAGTGAAGATACACCAAATGGCCAGTCCATGAGGAGTGAGGTGGGACATGTTAGGCAAGTTTCTGCTGAAGTATTTTACGTACATAGCTAATATTCCCGTTGATTGTAAGGGTGTCAGAGAAGCGTTTTACTGTTTGCTGGAACTTGGTGTTACCTCTCTATTTCCTTCCGAGGGCAAGTGTGCGTACTGCCCTTGTACGTCTGCGAACAGCTTCTGTGCTTCTGCCCACACTGCTTCCTGCTCTCTGCTGAAAAAGCTTTAAACTCCTCTTGCATGATTTTTTTGTTTTCTGTAGGTTGTAGGAGGCCTGTAAGGGAGGCCTCTGAGTTCTCTCTGCAATAACTTGCTCGGGGTAGTGGCTTTGCTAATGTTTCATCACACGTCTTTGATGATGCTGTTTGAAGGGAAATAACAAAAGCAACAAAATTGCTTCAGTTTTTGAAAATCCTGTCTCAGCTGCAGCCTGTTAAGTTTGTATTTGTAGTATTCAGGCTTGTACTGTTCATTCTGTTAGTGAACTGTGTATATATTAAATTACTTTAACATTTAACACTCTAGCACTTTTTAGGATCAGTTGCGTTTTTTGGTATGTGACACATTGGATTACAGAAAATAATACAGGAATTGGCTTATTCAGAGTAGAAGAACTGGCCCTGAGTTGGCAATGCACTTCTGTAAGACAGAAGCGTTATCCCAGTACTGTAATTGGTGATGCTGGAAGCCGGTAAACTTGCTTCCTTTTTTTTTTTTCTCCCAAATATGTGGAAAAAGAAATCATTACATGAACTTGCCTTTGAACTCCACGTGACTGCTTTTGCTTTGAAGGCATGACTGTGACACAGGCAACTTGGTTTACTGACACTATTTTAGTATGCTAAATACTAAAATACTGTTTGGTATTAAAGTAATACTAATTTAAACTACTAGCATTTTAATAGATGCTTCAAAGAATATTTTGCCAGTAGTATGTTTTTTCTTTATTCTTTTGGTTTAGTTTCTTGCTGTTCAAACACAGCACTATAATTCCTAAATGTTATTTGTTTATCCGTGAGGGTTTCACTCTCCATCCAGAGCTGTTCCAGGTCAGAGCAGCGCTCCCCAGCCTGCAGTGTTTCCGTTTCTGATCTGCTTTTCTGTGAAGCCTACTCGTGTTTGTTTATTCTCTGGAAGAGGTTTGTTTTCAGAGACTTCCTCCATTCATTCAGCTCCTATTTCAAGTTTACTATGTCAAAACAGGAATGGAGCTTGTGAGGACAGCAGTGAGGATTTCTACACAGGAAAATAAAAAAGAAACAACCCAAAGCCAACCAACCAAGCAAACCAAACCGTCCTGTGACTGGCTTCTGCACGCTTTGGCTCGCAGAGGGCGATGAGTTGGTCTCCGCAGTGCTTTTGGATAGGGCTGGCCACCTGCCTGTTGGTTTTGGGATCCCTCCGTTGGCTCCTGATGACCTCCACAGGCTGCATCCAGGCAGTCCCGTTTGTGAGTAGGTGGGTGGGGAACACAGTGCAGCATCCATCTTGCTGTCACGGCACCTCATCCCATGGCCTTGGCTTTGCTTTCTGATCATTGCCCGAGAGAGCTGAGACGCTCTAAGCATGGCTGAAAGCAGCTGTCCTGCAGCAGGCTGGCAGGAGCAGGCACGGCTGGCAGGGTGTGAGGAGTGACGGCCTGCTCGGAGCCGTGGGATGGGCTCTGGGCTGGGCCCGTGGGGTTGGGCTGCACAGCTGGAGGCTCCTCTGGAAGAGCTCAGATTCCAGGCAAGGGGTATAACAGTGGTTTGGCTTCCCCCAGTTGTCTCCTGCTCGATTAATGAGCATAATTCAGCTTTTTTTTTGCTGGTTTGGGGTAGTCTGTGTCAATGTTGTGGTGGGGGGAGCGGGAAGGCAGAGAAGGTCATCTGTTTTTAATACCAGCGTTTCTCTCTGTGGTCAGGGCTTTCTAATTATAGCCTGGATAAAATAGCAAATATCACATTTCAAAGTCCTTCACACAGGGAAGGTCTCTGTTTTTAGCACTGTTAGGTACACATGCATCCCCATAACATAAGCATCATAAACATTTGGGGTTTGATTGGGATTGGGCTGTTGTACTAGCCCGTCATTCTGCTGTTTGGTAACATTTTGGGAGCAGTGAAGAAACTGTTAGACACAGAAGTGTGAGCTGTGGATGGGGCTTCTTGAAGCACTCATTTCATTTTGCAGCTAGAGAAATTGTTCAGGTTGCAGCGAGCCTTCCCGGCCTCTTGTGCGTTGGGAGCGGCCACTGGGCAGCAGATGAGGATGTGAAGTAGCCGAGTAACAGATGAGGATGTGAGTAGCTGAGTGAGGCTTGAGAAGTGGCCTCAGGGGGGTTCTTCTGGTAAACGCAGTTGGCACTAGGGATTTAAGAACAGCACAGGGACACGTAAATAAGGGGGAGGAGTTCATTAGCTCTATGTCAGAGGGTTTCTTCTCCCCCTTCTTCAGAAGAAAGGCTCTGCTCTACTCTCTCCCATTTAAATGAAATTTCTGTGATCAGGTTTGTAGTAAAACCAAAATCAGGTCCGGTTCATCATTTTCTGTGCCAGGTACACAGTAATGATGTAGGTCAGAAGTGTAACACAAGATAGTAGTAAGGCCATATGAAATGCTCTTCGTTTTTTTCATTCCATCTTCTGCTGTTATGCGATAGAAATCTTGTAACATGTTTTAAAAACACATTTTTTCCAAATCTCTCAGTTCTGTGTTCTGGGAAGCATTTTAACAGCTGTTACAATGTGATGCCAGTTTGGTAGGTGCTCTAGGGAGCTTTGTGGTGGGCAGAAGAAAAGAAGAGATCGGGATAATTGAAAAGCAAGATTTGACATGTAATCCTGATGCTGTTCAGAGGAAAACCTGTAGAAAGTAGCTCTATTTTTTTCTCCTATATCCAAAAGTTTTCTTTAATGAAAAGAATGTTAAACAATGACAGACTCTAGAGATGTACGGGTCATGTTTAAGAGTGTTTGCAGCCTTCAAATAAAGCCCATCTCTGTGAGATGAAAGCTGTTTAAGTCATGCTGAGAAGAGAGCACTGGTTTATTCTGAACTTTAGGCATTTGCTTATGTGTGACTGTTTGCATGAAGTCCTCTTTGGCAGGGTTCGGCCAGGTTGAGCTTCTTGTTCCCGTTACGTCCCTCTGTCAGGATAACCCAGCGCTGGCACAGGCTGCCCAGATGACTTCCAGAGCTGCCTTCCAACCTCAGCCATTTATTCCTGGGACTACAGAAGTTACCTTCTAAGCTTCACCCTGCTTTTGGGTTCTCTCATTTCCAGCGTAATTTCCGAATTTCATGCCCTTTGTGCTGCGGGGAGGTATTTCAGGGAGCAGACTGGCTCTCTTTCCAGCTGAGCCTGCAGCCAAGGCAGACTGAAGCAATATGCTCCGAGAAGAAGTGTGAATCTTCTCATATGTTTCAGTGAGCCTTAATGGGAAGACTAATTAGAGCAACTTGAAGCCAGATTTGCCGTGTTTCACTTTGAAACAAATTATCAGATCTATCTGGATCTATCAGATGGTGTATGCCAAGCTTAGGGCCGCTTGAAGAGTTAATCAGAAGTGAGGAAAAGAAGTTTAGGCCTAGCTTGGGACTTTTGTTTTTACTACTCCAAATATAATTTGCCACTTGTGAATAGTGCGAGTGCCTGCTGGTGCCCAAGAGGAAGCAGGAAGGCAGAGCTGAGAGAAGGAGCTGCTTATTACGCTGTGGGGTTTTTGTGGGATGAGGAGTGTGGCTGTGTTATTTTGTGTTGTGCTGCAAGTGGGGAAGTCTGGTCCCGAACAGGGAGGAGCAGGTGAGCTGGGGGTAAGAATAACTTGATTTTATAGCACAGAAAAAGAAGCACTGCCCTTCCTAAAATTTTTCACACCATTGGAATATGTTGAACCCCTGTTGTCTTCCAACACAGGAAGGTGGGAACCCCTGTTCTCATCTGTGGGCATGGTTTGGTGCATCAAGTATGTCCTCAGAAGTGTGCACAATTAGCTAGTAATGGGTTCTGGCCTCCACCAAATCATACCAACCTGCTGTAGCCATCAAATCGAGTGTGCTAGCTGTACTTCTAGAGTGATTGGTTGGTGTTTTTTTCTTCTTTTATAATTACACTACCCTTACACCAGCTGGCAGGTCCTAAAGAAGTAAGTTTTGCCTAGGTTAGGCTGAGAGAAATAACTAGAGCATATCTGTCCTGCTCTGGGTCAAAAGCACCCCCAAAGGATCACGTAATCGGAGCACATTTGTTCTCTGGGTCTGCTCTAAACCTAACTAGTGACATGAGCTTGGTCGAGGTCCAGCCCTGTGACCCGGTGGGAGCTGATCCCCTCTGAGCGGATTAGGTGTCTATTTCTGGTTGCCCACAGCCCGAGGTGATGCTGAGCGTGTGGTGCTGAGGCTGTGGGAGGCCTCAGGCAGTCCTCAGTGACCTCCCCGATGCCCTGGTTGTCTTTGCTCTTCTGTCCCCTCCTCAATATCACCTCTCTGATTCCTGTTCTTGGTATTTCGGCTTGGGATAGATTGCATAAATTATGGTATGTTGTATGGGCCTGTAAATAACAACATCTGAAAGGACTCATTTTTTTGCAGATTTTTTTTTAAAGCCAATCACCTGGGGAAATGTAATTTGAAAAAAGCAAAATCTAAAAGGGATGAATAGTGCTGTCTGAGAGGCTGTCACTGAGCTGGCTTGTCTCCAGCACTTCCATTTTGCAAAGTGCATTTCATGAGTTGTTTCTCCTCAAAGAAGGAGAGAGGGGCAGTGGAAGAGGAGCCAGACCCGGGGCTCCTGAGCTGGGATACCCGTACCATTTGTGGCATAAAAGCTACTTAGGGCTGTGTGGGGAGGGGCAGAAATCCTACCTGCAGCTTCCTGCTGCCCACAGCCTGATCGCTGTGTCTGGAGCTACCCCCATAGTACAGCTCTCTCTTTGTAATGACAGCACCTGGAAAAAGGAAATTAGCTCTCGTATTAATAGGTTTCCATTGTCATGATCTAGAATGGTTCAGAAGGCCCTTTTTTGTCCAGAAACCCATTTCCTTTTATTTTTGCATGTCACCTGGATTTTGATGTCTTGCTGTCTTGGTGCTGATGTTAGTATGGGTTTTGTATTGTACTGACGTGACGAAATCTTTCTCCCCAGATCATTCAACGTCAAGTGGTACGTCCTCGTTTAAGCCCAGCCGATCACTGGTTTCCATCCCCACTGCCCATGTGATGCCGTCTAATGCCAGCTCTTCACTTTCCAAACACAGGGAAGCTTTCACATCCGACGGCTCAAAATGGAGTACAAGCTTTGTCCGGTCGGGAGGAGGCAGAAATCCCAATGTCCTGGACAATTCTCTTGACATGAAGGGTGCAAGACCGGTAAGGAAATGGTCCTCCTTGTCCAAGCTCAGCTCACCAAACGCCTTCAGCCAGGACGGTAGCAGTCACTCAGTGGACTCCAGGACTAGCAGCGACAAAGCCGTGTCACCGCAATTAAGGACAAATGGGCCAAACTGTTTGCACGATAGCATGGAGCTCTTACAAATCGAGGACAAGGAGATGGGGAAAAAGCGCTCTTCTCTGCTGGACTGCAAATACAAATTTGAAACGTGCAGCAAAGACGACTTCGTTTCAGACTCCTCAAGCAGGAGACACGCCTTAGACTTGACCGCCTACAGTGCCTTACCCGAGAGCCAGCCCGTGGCTGCCGGCTGTGAAGCTTTCGGGCAGAGATACGCCACCCTGGGGCAGCAGGCTGTGAGCG
Organism: Anas acuta; assembly: GCF_963932015.1. Lineage (NCBI taxonomy): Eukaryota > Metazoa > Chordata > Aves > Anseriformes > Anatidae > Anas > Anas acuta. The sequence goes on from NC_088981.1 coordinate 66,739,704, forward strand.
GGGCCCCCATCCAGCCGGCCGTCAGGACTCAGATGTGGCTGAAAGAGCAGCTGCGGGCAAATCCCCTGGACTGCAGGGCTGCCGAGGAGCCCTACGGGGTGGCTGCGTGGCATGTGCAGCCGCTGGAGGATTTGAGGCCAGGGGGCGAACAGCCTGTGCAGGTAAGGCCAAAGCTTGGTGTTTGCTGCCATCGTGTGGCATCAGGTGCTGCAGCTGAGGAGCAGAGTCGGGCTGATGTCAATAAAACAGGAAAGGGAACAAGTCCCCCTACCCAGGTGGTGGTGGTTGTTTTAAACTTCGGCTGGGGTTGCTGCTGCTTGTTTCTCAGCGTTATTTGGCTGCCAGTAATTTTCTGCCCACATCTGTTTACAATTTCATTTAATTCGACGTGCCTGTCCACATGAGACTAGCATCTCTTTCTCAGTCTGGATACAATAAGAGGTTTATCAAATGATATTTTTAATAGCTCTTAAAGAGAGTTTTTGGTTGCAGCATAGTGGGGAAAGTGTGAATGTCTATTTTGATCTGAATTGATTTGCAGAGGCTGCATCTGCACACATAGCAGTAAGACTGATATCTGCATACCACAAGAACAAATACTCAATATCACTATGCCCAGGACTTAAAAACTGAATTCTGCTTGATATTACTGCCTTTTTTTTTTTTTAACTAATTAGTGGACTACTATTATTGGCTCTAATCTGGTTTATTTAAATAATACGTAGTTTCTTATGTGTCGTATTTGAGGACTTTTTATATGGAAAACATCGAGCATGTGATTTTAAGAGGCAGATACAACTTTCTAACGTGATTGACAATCTTTGTTTTTAGCTGTTCACCTAATGGGAAAAGATAGCTCGTGAAGTATGTCAGCATTTGAAATATAAATGTTCAAGTTTACTTACGTTGGTAAAATTGTCTTGCCAGAAAAATCCCAAACAGATTAGAATAGATAATGTTTCCTGAAAGGATATTGTCTGGGTGGGGGTAACCTAGCTGTGTGTGAAAATACTTGTTTCCTCCAGTCTGAAGATATACTAGGCTATCTTCAAACAGTTGCACTCAAATTTTGTTTCTTCCTCTGCACTGAAGGAAAGACTGACAAATTCAGAGGTTCTCAGGGTTCAGTTGTGCTCTTAATGGTGACCTGGATTATTATTAACTTAAAAAGTTGAAGATAATTTATATTAATTCTTAGGGGTTCCTCTGACAAAATGACATTGTTCCAGGTTCGTCTTACAGGTGCTTCGTCACTCCAGCAGTGCCGAAATACAGCGTTTCCTTTTATATGCAGGCAGAGCTGCATGTTTGGAACAGATGAAGTCCTGTATGCGTATAACATGTGTATTATTGTGGTTATAACTGTAAAACTATCTTCACAGTTAAAAGGCACACGGGAATTGATGCTGAGCCGTGCTCTGAGGGCAGAGCCAATAGGGGGAGCACGAACATCATGTATCTTTTTGGCTGCTTTCATGAAGTGGTGCGGCAGCTTGGCAGGTTTTTGAGCTTGTAACGCTTCAGGTTGAAGTTTCACCTAAAAGCGTTTGTCTTGCTCCTGTTACTTTCATATCTGGATTTTGTATGTGGATCAGTCTGTGTCACGGGATCCAGACAGGATCCTCGCATCCTCAGCTGGGCTGTCAGCTCCTGGTCAGCGCTTAAAGCTGACCTTAAAGCTCCTTGAAGCTTTTCTCTGCTTCTCCCTCTCCCAGTTGCAAGGGGGAACCGCAGGGAGCAGGTCGGTACTGACGGGCAGGGAGGAGCTCTGTGGCTCTGACACGCACTTCTCTGGGATGGTTTGGGGTTGTGGTGATGGGCCTTGAAACGTGGCCGGTCAGATTCCCTCAAGGGAGAGGAGGGGGTTGTCAGTAGGACCCCATGAAACAGAAAAATAAAACGTGGGCAAGAGCTGGAGTCTTTGGGCTCCTCCAGGTGTCCTCTGCTGCTACCCGCCACCTTTCTGCCTGGAGCTTACAGCCCTAACCAGGAGGGAGGACAGAAGAGGTGAGGAAAGGAGAATGTTGTTTTGACACAATATTACCGTTTTTTTTAAAGAAACCTCATCATAATTATAATAATTTTCCAAAGATATTTTGTAGTATTTAGTAATTTTCTTTTCAAAACTATGCAGTCTGTGCACACCTGGGAACCGTGATGGTATTATTTCTGAGAAAATAAATAAACTTACCATCCTAAGTGGAATACATACCTAGGAAAGAGAGAGAACAGGAGGCACAAGAGTTTGTTTTTTTATTTTTATTTTTATTTTTTCCCAGAGGAAGCTGGTGAATTAAAATAACACCACAAAATCCTCAATAAAATTCTTCTGCTTTTCTTTTCCTGTTAGTGGGTAATATTTGTGGTATTTCACTGTTCGTAGGTAAGCATGTATGCTGATGGAAATGTGTTTTTTAGAGAACTGAAAAAAAAGCCATTTATCGTAATCCTGCTTTAAAACTGTCATTGCCACGAACAGAAAACAAAATGAACTTTGCTTTAAATGATGAACGTAGAGCAGCTCTCTGTGTCTTCTAGGTAGGCTGGTGGAGGGAGTATAGAGAACAGCTGGCACTAAGAAAGTAAGGACAGCCTACAGCTAACTCCTGAGTTCATTTTGAGGACTGATCACTCAGGAGTAGCTACTGGGCTTTAAAAAAATCTGTTTGTAGGCAGTTTTATTATTATACTCATAACAGACAAGTGGAGACCTTCTACCCTGCTAAATTCTGAATTAGAGTTTATGTTAGAAAATAAGATTTCTTTTACGTTGAGCTTCAATTCAAAATGTATTACAGCCCTGAAAAGCTGTTCCAGGATTACTGACTGTCAGCATTAAAACTCTTCACTTCCTTTAGAGGCTGAATGTGACTGAACCCAGCATCTACCTGTTGGTTTCCTATCAGGCTTTGCTCCCCGAATTAGAAATCCTCTCATGTGCCGTTCCCCTTCCAGTTGTAAACCATATGTAAAGCATTTACTCTACTGAGATCCTCCTTCAAGGCAGGCTGTGATTTACAGCAGTAGAAAAGATGGTGTAGATCTGCAAACCTCAGGGAAGGTGCATTGTTAATCTGTGGTGTGACGTGTGTGGGTTTCTGGAGGAAATCTTCAAGAAGGATCTGGTCTGTGCTTGTTGCCAAACATCACGGAGTTATGTAAGAAAGCTCTTTTCTCCAGGCAATGTGCACTGTTCAATGCAAACATTTCGAAGATGAGCATTCTCCCATTCTCCTACACACTTCCAAGGAACAGATTATAATGGCACTTCAGAAAAAACAAACAAACAAACAAACAAAAACTTCCACGCAGAATTTCTATTTCACCATAAATGTCATTACTTTCAATGTGCAGCTGATCTTTTAGTCTTTCAGCAGACACGACCATTCTAATACTTTATAAAAATTGTATTTAAAAGCTCAAGGTAAATAATGGTTAGGAATAGGTTAAAGAGAGAAAAAGCTTATAATGCACGACGGGTTCCCATTTATTGAGCTGGGAGGACGTACAAATCTGGCTGCATGAAGGCCATATGTGTGCATAGAAATGCATTTCTTAAAGCCCGTCTCCTGTGGGAGATGATACAGTAAGAAAAGCTTCAGAAGGTTTCAGAAGCTTTCTGTCTGTTTATTGACTCTGTTCGTGTTGTGGGCCTGATAGGATGAACCTGGTTTTGTTCCAGTTCATGGGGCATCTGGATGGTTTCCTCATGGTGAGCTAACTTGTGTCAGAATATAGCAGAGAGAATAGATGGAAATGGCTTAAGTGTATCTTTTTCCTTTAATGCATCTGGTTTCCTGTTTCTTCTTTAATGAGGAAAACACTGCCTTGTTTATACCACATATATATATATATATGGTATATGTGGTGTGTATATATATATATATATATATATATATATATATATATATATGTAACACTTACTGTGAATTAAATGTTAATGCAGTGAGAAATTAAGAGATGCTGCAACAGTTGCAATGGTCATTTCGAAACAGAAGTAAACCAACGTGCATACCTAAAGATTGGCAAACACGATGTAAAACTTTAATTGGAAGAAAAAGTTACAGCATGCTTCAAATAACATTGTTGCCACAGAAAACTGTATTCTTAAATCTGAACTTGAAAGTAGTTCTTTGTATGATCCTGACAGGTCAGAAGACTGGAAAAAAAATTAACATCATTTTTCCCATGTCACGTTTCCATGAAACCATACTTATAAGCAAGATAAAGCTTTATAATGTGAAAAATTACCACCTATCGTTAACAGGATTAATTCAATACTGTGAGCTTTTGTGTTGTTTCTTTTGCAGTGAAGTTGGCTGTAGTCTGACAACTGGGCTCCCACTCCTAGTGAACGTGTGGGCTCAGGCTAAGTGCTGGCAGATGATGGTAAACCACGCTTGGACCGTGTCTGATTGCAAAAAGAGGCTTGGCGTTGGTTAGCTGGTAACTCTGCCAGTTCTGTGCGTCATCTCAGGCAAATGTTTCCACATTTGTTTAAGATTCTTTAATTTTCATCGTTGGCTGGGAGAAGTTTGGGGTAGCTACACGCTAATAGCAGAGTTTCTTACAGGCTTTGTGTGTGATTTTTGAGTTGGAAATAAGTGGTAGGTGGAGTTGGTAGACTCATCTCTGTCGTTTTATTTGAAAGGAATTCATGATTTATTTTTTTCAGTGCTAACCCATTTAATTCATTCGAGCTGTTCAGTTGTCACAGTGGCTTCCCTAAGATAAGGAGAATTTTGCATGTACAGAACATCCATGAAATAAGCTGCGTGTGATCCCAAGGAGTGTACCAGTGAATTGCCATTTTGCAGGGAAAACCATTTCTACTCTTCCTTAGATGAGAGTGGGCTTCATAACAATTCCTGTGGATTGGTTATGTTTCGTGCCATCTCTTATCAGTGTCAAGCACCAGTAGAAATCCTTCTAAACAATACGCAACAACAGAACTGTTAAAACATATATCCCATATATATAACTCCATAGATGGTTTTTTTAAAGCAGAATATTTCAAGATAACCAAAATAAATGACAAAGTGGTTACAGTGATAGAGCTGTGCAAAGTTTCCTGCTCTAAATACAAACAGGAATTGATATTATTGTATCGACATAAAAAAGCTGTAGATGCGTAGCTTACAGAAGCTATTTTAGATGTTTATTGCACATACTTCAAAGCACACAAGAGAAAAAACTTCATTTTGCCTGTCTGTGCTGCCCCACGCCGTGGTGCCCGTGCGCTGGAGGACACAGAGCAGCGTGGAGGCCTGTTCATGGTGGGACCTGCATGAACTTTGCATTTCCCTCAGCACGTTGTCTTTTCCTTTGGAAAGTCTCTTCACAGATCCAACTCAGACGGGTCTGCTGCAGGTTGCTGTTGGTTCAGCTTCAGCAGCAGTTGTCTGGAAACCCCGAGCGTGGCCACGAGTAGATCAGCTCCGTCACCGTGAGTGTTTGCGGGAGGTGCTGGGTCAGCAGCGTAGCTGCCAAACCAGGGGTGCTCTGCTGGCAGCAGGCAGCTGGAAACTGGCTATTCCCCCATCCCATGGGTGTCCCATGTGTGTTTTGACTGCTAACACACGTGTATGGTGTTAAATGGACTGCACAATACACATCTGGTGGTACACCTGGTTCCCAATGCGTGCTTGGGAAAGAGATGCTAACGGTAGGCTGCTTGGCCCCAGTGTAGTGTCTGTTATCTACTTCTGGCCGCCTTCTCTCCCTGCATGTCTTAAGTGTGTAGAGCTACCTTCTGGGCAAACTATGCCAGTAGAAGCGAGCTCTCGTTGGTCACTGCCCTTCCCAGGGACCGTGGGCGAAGCAGAGCATCCCGCGAAGGTCCCGTGAGGAGCTCACCTTGCAGCTTGGGGTGAGGACGAGTAATGGGTTGCTCTGGCAGGTAACAAGTGGAGTGTCAAACGCAGCCCTAGAGAGGTAAATCCGAGCTGTTGGGGACGTAGCACGCTCGCCGCTGTGCGGGTGCACCGACTGCTCACCTCCCCTGCGGTGTTAAAGGCTTCCTGAGCACAGGTGTGGCACCCTGTGCTAACATCCCTTCTCTTCTGTTTTTGCAGCTGCTTCTTTCGATACTGCTGTGTAACACAAATGGCTTCTGGCTTGTAAGGTGTTGCTGTGAACCATGGGTGTCAAAAAAGAGGTCCCTGATAATTATACTTTCATATTTGAACTTATCTAACTCCCAGCTGCTGCAGGCTGCAGTTGATGGCCATTCTTCCATCTACAGCATCCCTGCTTTTGCTCTCCACAGGAAATTTGATGCGTACTGTCAACCCCGTGTAGGTGTTTCGTTCTGCCTTCCTGTCGTATTTCTGGTGAAGTATGCATTCTGTGGAAACCCCATTTTAAAAATCTGATTTCCGCTTTCCTCTTTGCGGAAATTTTGTGCCTTGAAGGCTGCTGATCTTTTGCAGACCTTTAAGTGCAGGTCAGCTGTAGGAGCGAGGAAACTGAAGTAGCTGCTTATGCACACTTGGATTTCTTCCTCTACTCGGCAGATGCTCTAGATGCTTTCTTTAGTCAATGGCAGGACATAATTTTGTGTAACTTTAGGTTCGCTTTCTGATGAAATAAGTACATGAACACTTTCTCTGTCAGTTATTTCAGTCTTGGCATATTTATGGTCAGATAGTTTGATGTCTTTATGTTATCATTGCAAAAAAAAAAACAAAACAAAACAAAACACCACCACCAAACCCTCAGACCAGGATTTGGGGGGAAAAAAGGACCCTCACAGGGGTTCACATCAGCTTCACAAGGATGAATGCGAGCACCAGAACCAGGACAATGAGCAGGAAATTGAGAAGTAAGTTGAGACCTCTGTTGTGAGCAAGATCCATCATGTGCATCTGTCCGCCCTCGTGTGCTTGGAACAGACCCTTGGTGGCAGCTTTGGGCTGCTTGCTGAGTTCGAAGCAGTGCAGATTCACATGAACTCCATTGTGTCCTCAGCTGTTTACCTGTTCTTAGTTTCCGCCACTTAAGAAAAAATTGTTTGTTTACAAAAAACAGATTTTTCCCTTCCAAAAAGGAATCTGAGTGTTCCCAAAGGCCTTCTTGTTTTTCCAAATACCTTAAAAAATAATAAATATTTAAAGTTAATGACAGCTTCCATTTTACTGCTGTGCTTCTGAAGAACTGATTAATGGGGAAAGGACGTGAATTTTATACATTTTGGCTCTTTATTTACTTTTTCCATGTGCATGGAACTTTTCAGGACCCACTGGGAATAGTCATTCTGTTGGAAATCGGGGTTTATTTAAGACTCCAGCAAAAGATTGTTGAAAAACAACTTATTCAAGATCTTTGTAAGTGCTAAATACAGAAATTTTATCTTCTGGGAAAAACGTACCTCTGTTTAGAGGAGCATTTCCTACACTTCTAGGCTTTGGCATCGTGCCGCATGGTAGGTACTGTTTTGGCAACAGCGAGCTGCGTAGGGTTCTTTGCATCTTCACAAATTCCTTAATAAGAATCTAGATTGAGCTGGCACAGGATGGTGCATCCTCGGTGCTTCTAATAGCACGTACGAAATAGCTCATTTAAGATGAAATTAATAACTTAGCAATTCCTGTTTATGTGCAGAAATGTGTATATAAAAATAGAGGAAACAAATAGGACCAGTGAGCCCTAATGCTGAAATGTTGCCAGAGCTTCCTTTTAGTATTCAGCTGGATTCTGAGGGGAGATCACAAGAGGGCAGTGTTTTATAGTTCTGGATTTTATACAACAATGGGACTTTTGGCATTCTTATCTTCAAAACCAAAAAGCCCTAGGCTGATAAAGCAATCGTATTTTTCTAAACTGATTGTCAGATATTCCAATAAATCTGGGACCTGCTTTAATGACTTTAATTACCAGGGTTCCAACTAAGGCAAGCGTCAGTTTTTAAAGGAGGCCTTAGAAACATATTCTGGTTTTAATCCTCTCGGCAAGCAAGAGGTTTTTGCTTATCTCCTTCTGTAAGCAAAATGCAGAATTTCTTCAGATTTTAACATCTAGGTCAAGCATAGAAGGACCACGTTTCGTGTTAATTAAAAGATCCCTATGGATCTTGTAGGACATCACAAATATTTTTGAATTGTGTTCTGACAGATGCTATTAATAGCCATACAAAGGTGGGTGTCTGGCTATAATCTACAGTACACTAGTTTGCTTCCAGATATGAACGAGGATACTCTCAAAATGAATGTCTGTGTTACTTTTTTCTCAAATTTTGGCACAGCAGTGTAGGTAAAGAACCAGCTTCCTGCTGCCCTTTAAAATGCCTTACCAGCTATCCAAAACAAAACTGGAAACTCTGAAATGGAAAAATGGAAAAACAGGTGGATTTATTGACATCTGCTGAAGACCTGGCTGAGAAGGTGCATCTTTAAGTCCAATGTATTTTTTTTGTTCCTGATCCAAACCTTTCCCAGTATAAAGCTGCCACAGATGTTTGCCATTTAAATCACTGAACCATTTTTTGATTTTATTTTTATTTCTTATTTTTTGAGAAGAGTGTTACAATATCGCCTGTTCAGCTTTCTTTATTCACTATCAGTGTGTAAGACAAAGGAGCAAAAATACATGACATTGGGTGTAGCAGAACAGAGAAATGAAAACTTAATCCAAGCCACCTGCTGAGTCTGGAATTTTTATTACGGCTCATAAAAGTATTGAACTTATTGCTTAAACTTCCATAAAATTCACTAGTACTATATGCACTAGTCGGTGAGTGAAAATTAAGTGTGTGTAAGCGATTTAGACATAGCAAAATACGCAAGATTTCTGTTGAAAACTAAAGCAGAATAGACAGAGGTATAAAGAATCAGAAAGCTTTGTGATAACTAGTTCTTTTTCACATCATTTTAATTTATAAGTAGATAATAGGATGGATACTTATAAACTGAATTGTATTCGGATATCTTATTTTATGCATTAATATATTTTCAAACAGTCATTTTAATAAATAAAAATACAGTAGATGCTAGTTGCAAAGCTCTTAGAAGCATACAAAGAAGAATACTATGTACAGAAGGGTTTATCTCTGTGTTTGGCTGACATTTGGTGATGCAGAGTGTGGTAGCATTTTTTCATATCAATAGAACCCAAGACACAAACGAACCTCATGGTACATACTGAAAAATAACTGCAGGACTTCCAGCCTATTCATATCCTGGTTTTGTTATTGGCTATTTATTATTTTTAAATAAATAATGGATTTTCAGGTACATAAGAGAGATGTGGGTATTCTATTTTTTATGGAGTGTGGTGCTTGCCTTATTCTTAGCAATGCTTTGCTTTGACTTCTGTATATGACCGGCTTGTGGAACCTCTAATTCCAACATATTCTTAAAATGTATGCATTGGTATTTTACTCCTAGCACCTTTCCTCTGCAGGGAGTTTTCAGTACTATAAAACTGTTAGATTATTTCCAGTACAAGTTTCTTGAAACACTTCCAAAGCAATCTAAAACTACAAACCCTGCCCATCACAAAAATATAGTATTAAAAGGAGAACAAAGTAACTTTATTATGATGATTATTATTTTCCCCTCTGAAGCAGTACAGTGTTTGTGAACTTTCTTAAGAAGTAGAAATAGGGAAAGTACGCGTACCAAAATCTCATGCATTTGTGGGAGCGGTCAGAAGGCGTGAAACAGAAAGTGAGATTTTTATTGACAGCTGTAGTCAGTAATACTGATAGACTAACTCGAAATGGGGTGCCTGTGCTGCTGGTTTCATCAGTGCTTGCCTTAATTCTCATACAGTAACTAATTAACTAACTCTAGTGATTAACCTTGTTCCAATGATCTGCTCTCAGCACATCTACTTGCTAGTTGGGCTGTGCATCACCACTGGGCTTTCATTACATCCAATACAGATTTTTTTTCAAAGATTTCTTTTCTTCCTGCTCAGCTGCTCATTGTCAACCTCTATGTAGGTAATGTTAAGTCTTAAAGGCAGAATACAAGATTAAGATAAACTTGATTTTATTTTTTTTTTTTGCATTTATCAATGAGATTGCTTGCATGGGGCAGTATAGAAAGATTCCTGTTGAAAATAGATGTCTGTCTGACCTCTGCGGTTCTTGAGCTTTCTTTAAATTTGAAAACTAAAGTTTCTAGAAATTTAGCTTAACACCAGCAACGTGGGAGTGTTGGAAGTGTGCTCAGGCTTATTACCAATAACTGCTGGAGCAGAAATTTCATCTTTTATGTGTTCAGACTGTGGTTTACATACTGAAGAGATTTTTCTGCAATGCTTTCCTTCCGGTGCATAATGGTATGTATCATTTATCTTAGGAAAATGCTTGTTTTTTCTCTAAGGGGTGTTTGCAGTTGAGGATGGTGATGTCACTTGGCTTCTTATGGTATACCCCAGTCACAGTAGTAAGGGTAACCTAAACCTTTTGCTTTACTGCGTCAAATATAAGCCACCTAGAATGACATTGGCTAATCTCGAGCTTTTTTGTAGTTTTAAACTAAGGCAATTACTGTGTATATTGCATCAGGCCATAATAAACTTGCCTGAAGCCAAGTATTAAGAAGTTGGAGAACTATTTTTGATTTTTCAGTTGTGCCAATTGTTATGTTACTTACAGAAAATGAAATCATTGATACCAGTATGGTAGTGTCAATTTTCCTGTAAAAACATAGTGAAAGATCTTTCCACATGTTTTCTAAACCTGGAAGCTTCTATCTAGTGAAAGTGCGACAGTGAAAAATGTTGTGAATGGAGTTGCCTTTTCTTCAGATCCACGTTGTGTGTGTATATACATATATATAAGATCCCATAAATAGGGAGAAAAGCATTTGAAATAATTTAATCTGGGCTAGAAGGTATTTTTCTCTTTCTCTCATTCTCCTAAAAGTGCTAGAACAATTTGAACGCCTTCAGTCGGTAACGCGGAGGTGCAGCGTCTTGGAGTAAGCAGAGCAGAAACTCTCCCGGTCTGTGCTGTGGATCTGTGTGTCTGCAGCTCTGCTGTGGCTGCATTTGGGATAGGCCCAGTGGCTTACGGGCTTTCAGAGAAACTAAAATACACCCAGCCCTGAAGACATGCAGTTGCTGTTTGCGTGTACTGGCTAAACCACCGAGAGCTGGCTAAAGCCTGGAGAAACTTACCAGCTCCCCGGAGAGGCAGTGCTTTACACCAGTCACAAAAGACAGCTCTGGCCCGAGACAGGTAAATTAGGTCATGCACAGCTGTGTAACACAGGCTCGAGACACCGTTCTGCACAGAAGTGTGTGTTTAATACATGTAGCAGGTGGGAAGAGAAGAGTGCTGCGGCTGGCATACAGCTTTAGTCCAAGTGCTAGCCCCGCTCCCAAGAGGATCCTTGCATTGGGGTTGGAGGTGGAGGTCTCTTCCCTTTGGGTGGCTTTCCTAGCGGGCAGTGCAGAGAAGTGCTGGAGCTTCAGAGGAGCATCACAATGATGCAGATCAGCAAGAGGCAAATTAAAATCAGGCAGAAATTCACAAAGAGCTCCTGGAGCCTTTGGCGTGCTTGTGGGTTGACCTCAATAGTTGAGGCTCTCCTCAGAGCAGAGCGGGTTATGTATTGGACCTTCTCCATGGCAACAAGAAAGCAGAGGGCACAAATCAGAGGTTTTAGGAGTGCAGGAAAGAAGAGGAGTTGTCAGGAACAGTGCAAAGTGCCTATTATCTTCTCTTTTTGTTTTAGACAGCCTTTGTGGAGCTGGGAAAGCAGGAAAGTGAAGAGTTAGAAACGCAGAAGTAAAGTGCTTTGATAAGTGCAAACGGAGATTGTTTTAAAGCCCTCAGAAGCCCGAAATAAATAGGTTGCCTTCACAGTGGTTTTATTTTAAATTGGGATTTTGACAATTCTGTTTCGCAGGTTCAGGTTTGTGCTGTACTGCGCTTCTCCTCCCGGAGGCTACTGAGCACCTGCTTTTTGGCAGGGGCGATGGATTGTAAAGCAGAAACCATGGAAATGTGGGACTTGGGATCTAAAGCCACCACCTGGGTAACCTTCCCATCCCTCACAGGCTGTGAAAAGGCCAGGGCTGGCCTTCCCCCCTCTCCCCCCATTGGGACTGGTTGAGGCACACCTGACAGCCCGCTGGCGTGGCAGGAGGCCCAGGCCTCGCGGCCTGTGCAGGCCATCTGGCTTCCCAGCCCCTTATTTTGGAAGGGAGGGAAATAAATCTTGTCAATGCCTTGCCATTCCAAGTAAAAATACTTTACGGTGTGTAACCAAAAGCTACGCATCACTGAGGCAAGGAATTTTAGTATATTTCTCGTTAGACAAAGCAGAATGAGGACTGAAATGTTTTTCTCCACACGTGGCACCAAGCGTTACAAAGTTCAAGCACACAGGCAGAGGGCTGCCATGAGGGACAAAATAAAGCCTGTGTATAACTTTGCCCTGTAAGCGAGCGTGTTTTATTTCAAGGAAATTGTCTCCCTTGTGATGGCAGATGGATGGGGGTGTCAGCTGGCTTAAAACTCCCAGCACACAGCTGGGGTGTAAAACACGTCTGTGAGCCCCGCGTGGCGAGGGGCTGACCCTGTGCTTGCTCTGCTCAGCAAAGGACTTCTCAGGTGTGGTGGCAATGTCAGAAATTACTTCCTAAGGAGACAATGGCATATGCATCTCTCAAACTTTGCTCTGAAAGCTGAGCTTGCCCCTCATGTGTATCATGATACACAACCCCTCTTTTTCTTTTTTTTTTTTTTGCAAGAAATGATACCGATGCCTGTCTTCCTATCTGTTCGTATATGTCAGATAAAGGAAAACAACTGCTTAGGTGTCCTGCTATATGAATTATGTGACATCCTGACTGAGTCAGAGACGCTGTTGGCCGTGGATTTGTCTTTAGATGTGCCTAAAATGGAAGAACCGTAAAACGAAACAAAAAGTGTCTTTCAGAGGGGACACCACTAAGGGATTTTGCTTGGGATTTTGTTGATTTAAGTTTGAGGGGAGCAGGGTTGGGTCGGAGCTGTGCATACGCACACTGAGCCAATTTCTGTGGGCCGTGTTGGACAGCCTGCGTGCTTGTGAGGCGTCAGTGGTGAGGAGAGGCAGGGGATGTATCGGGGGGGGGACAAGAAGTGCTCTTGCCTTTGGGGAAGCATGTAGTTAGCATGCTCAGTTGAGCTGGCAGGCTGGGTAGTGTATATTAAAGCGTATACCCTTAATGGCTAGAGAAATGTGTAGAGAAGGGACCAGGGAAGGTCAAAATACAGCAACTTGGTTTTCTTAACAGCTTGTGTAGGTTTGGAAGTTTTAAAAACACCTCCATGTTGCCTTACCTACTAAGCCTATCTGTGGGAGAAGTTTTCCTGTAAGCAAAGGAAGCAAATGCTGCCCGTTTCAACAAGTTTTTCTTTACAAGTGCAGGGTTTCAAGTAATGACCACATACCTGGCTTGTTAGTCCTCCATGATGTTGTCACCCACCTCAGGTGTGCGTGAACAGAAGCAGGGTCAGTAACACAGCTGCCGCTGGGTGGCTGGCAAGGTCAAAATGGGCAGCCTGAAAAGCAATTACACAGAAGTGAAGGGTGAGCATCGCCACAGGTAGGAGCTGTTCTCCTCTTTAGGCCCCTGACTGTGTTTTAGGTCAACGTTAAGAAGTGTTACACGTGTACAAACCACTGCTTGAAAGGAAAGTGCAGCAAAAGGGCAAGTTACATTTGACTTTTTAATGTCAAACAGTGTTGTGCTCAGGTGTGACAAGGCCAGAAGGGAGGCTGTTGGCTCTACAGCTGTGTTTAATCCAGCGTTGATGGATGTGCAAGGCCTGCCTTATGCCCAGCACAGTTCCCCAGGCTCACCCCACACGTTTCCCTGTTAGGGGATCCCCTACACCCAGCGCCATAGGGTGAGTCACCGACCACAGTCACTGCTTCCATCGTGGCTGGCATGTGGCTGTTTCCCAGGTTTGTATTAGGCTATTTTTAACCGTGTTTCTGGGTGTCCTTCACCACGAGAGGAGATCTGGGGCCAAAGTGAAAACTGGGGGCCACGCTCATTCCTGGTGCAACTGCATCGACTCCATTGAAGTCACACGGGATAAATTTGGCTGCTTTGGAAATGCCACAGCAAATTTAGACACAGCCTGTTTCCTGTCATATGTTTACTAAAAGCAGCAGTGATATCAGTGGAATAGGAGAGGTTTGACATATTTGATTTGTTGCTGCCCCATACGACCAAATTAAGCCCTGAAAAGGTATTGTTTAAAAGTAGGATTGTGCAATAGCATATCTCATAGGTTTTTGCAATGAAAAAGTGCGATCCTTGGTCTAGGACATGTTTAGAACCGTTACCAAAAATTTCCTGGTGTAAGAAATTTCTCTTTGTGTTTGTATGAGCAGTGTGATGCCCCTAGGTAGGAAGGTTTATTGCGTGTTCAGAGGAGGTACATTTAAAGATTTATATGCATGGTGCTTAATCTTAATAAGTGAAGAAACGCTGTGAGCTGGGTTGAATCTGGAGCCTTTTGTCCCAGTTGTCTGTGGGTTGCGTGGACCCCTCCGGGGAGGAGATGTAGCAGAGGGTTAAAGCTCTGCCTGTGCCCAGCGCCTGCAGTTAATGTGTAGGCATGCTCATCAGCTTTGCTAGCTTCCTCCCTTAATGTATATATCTTATTTCAAGTTGTGCTGCTTTGTTTTGAACCCTGCCGTAAAATGCCTCCTCGCTGGCTGTGTGGAATCACTCCAGTTGGAGCATCTCAAGTCTGAAAATTGTCCATGTCTGTGTGAGGAAGATGAGGGTTGGGAAGGGAGTGAAGGAGGAGGCCATCTGAATTGGCTCTCTAGTCTCAATTTAGTTCAGTGAATAAAAGCGTCCGTCGATAAAACAGAAGTTGCTTACAGGTTTTCAAGTACAGAAGTGATTTACAAAGGTACATTTTTTTTTTCTGCTTGTAAAAGGAATGAAACTGTCTGGAGGTGACTTACTGGGTCTTACCCCAGCTGCTGGGTTTGTATTTATCTACAGTAAGGGTGCAGAATTTGGGTTCCCATTCTGATCCTAGGCTGAGAGTTGCACTAGGCAATTGTACCGAGGAAGAAATGTTAGCCAATTCAACAGCCTGACTGCGGAGAACAGAAAACTTATATATATATATATTTCTTTTATGTTAAGGAAGGAAACAAACAAACAAACAAAAAACATAAAAGGGGTTGGAGGTCAAAAACAGAGATGGGGATGGGTGAGGGCCCAAATGCAGAAAATAGTGCAGGAGATGACAGGCCGAGGGAGGAAAGTAGAAAAATGAGCAAAGGAAGAGTGTGGGAGTGTGGAAAAAGAGAAGGATTGTGTGAGGGGAAGTAGAAAACTGCAGCTGGAATACATTAAGTCATTGAAGAGAGCTGGAGGCTGACTTGTGGGATATGTTGTCATTTTTTCAACTACATGTGGAAAACTGCTCTGGGATGGGGTAGCAACAATTCAGCTTGTATATCTGGGGAAGTGCTGGTAAAAGGAAAAGCAAACTCATCCTTTTTGTTTTAAAGTCTGTTTTGTACTGAAGTGTCAGTGTTTTGCATGTGTTTAGGAGAGGACAGGGGAAGGCTCTCACTTTAAAAGCAACAGTTTAGATTCATTTTTTTCCCCTTCTTACTAATCCATTCCTTTTCCAATTTTCATTGGACTGGTTTTGACGTTCTCCATATTCTCGAAGTGAGATCACCAGTTAGTAAGAGTCTTTATCTGTAGCTCAAGTCCATGAGAACAAAAAAGGTGTGGATATCAAGTATTTAAACTGATGAGCACTCGAACATACCAAGCCTGGCATTTTGCTTTTGGGAGTTATCCACATACCTCAGGGCTAGCTGTGACTTTTATCTCTGCATTGGTCCATTAAAGTAGGCTGGAAGCTCAAGCTTTTGGCTCGTTTTTAGCTCTGGGTTAAATTCCCTGCCTCTGCTGCAGAGCAGCACGGTGGGACCTTGGGCGAGTGCCTCAGCCCTCCGCACTCATCTGCTCCCCTATTAAAAATAGGATGTATAATGCCACGCACGTTTTCTAAGCTGTTAGTATGATTTACCTATTGCATAGCAACTTTTCTATGGGGAAATTAACTTCTTCGTCCACTGCACATGTTGAGTATTTGAAGCCGTGTAGTTTCAAGGGTTCTGGTGGTACCTCTGACATTACTGTTACTAGGAAATGTGGTGGGTGCAATTTGAACTGAAGTGAAAATTGAAATGCATCTAACGTGTACAAAGGAACAGGTGGAAGGGGATTCTGAAAGTTGTATTTTTGTGTTTTTACCCTTTTTAGCAGCTCAGGGGACAAAGACGTGGCATTGATTGAAAGAAGAAACTAGTAGGTAAATTCAAGTTCTGGGAAGTAATCCATGCCAGGAAAGTCCCCTGAAGAGGACTTGGTCTCTAGAAGGCAAAAGCAATCTTCCAGTTTCTGATAGTTTAGGGATCATCATGTAACTTCCCTGTGGGGCTTTTTGTTTCCCAGCTGGAGTGCTTTTCTATTGCTAGTTCAATCTATTCTTAGAACGGATAAAAAGGTACACTTGTTCCTGTGTAGGTGTATCCCATACATTTTTGTTTGCTGAAAAATTCACTAAAAATCCTGGATTATGAACTGATTTTAGTGATTTTTGAGTTACACAATAAAGACTGCGTCTCTAACCTTTTTGAAGGATAAGAATTGAATGCGATTTGTTAAAAATAGAAATGTGGTACATACATCAACCTGGTCTCACAAAGCACTAATAATACAGTTGTCTTCATCCCCATGTGCCAAAAGGAGGGCAGTGTTTGCTGCAGGCTAAATGCAGTATTTCACATCTGATTCATCGCGATTGTCACCCGCTATGTAGCGCACGCTTATGTCACGACTGCCGGCTGTTGTTACTCAGCATTGGATGTCTGCACCATGGGATGCTACCAGCATGAAATTTTTGGCTTTAACTGAACAGCTGAGCCACGCTGTTGCCCACTTTAATGCAACTCAGTGATAGGATTTAGGGGGAGGTGGCTGGGAGTCTAACCCTTGGTAGCTACAGGTGTATGCCAGGAAGAGCTGAGGCAAGCAGAGAGATTTCTGTGCGTGTGTGTGCATGAGCTGTGGTGTTACAGGTGTGTGAATGCGGCGTGGGTGCTAGAGGGAAGGCACTCTGATAGAATAAATCCAAACTCTTCACTTAAAAGTCACTTAAAATGCATTTTTGCCTTGAAGAAAACCATCTGTATCTGTCAGAATCTGCTTGCTGGTTGTAGGCTTTGGCTCAGTGGCACCGAGGGGCTGAAATGCTGCTCCAGCCTACTGGGAGCAGCTTCCCAAGCGTGGTAGCACCCGGGTGCTTCCCGTAGCCACCTGCTAGAGATGGGTCCTGGGGTGCTGAGCACCGGGTCTCTGCTCTTACCTGGTGCCTGCCGGTCAGTTTTGGGGGAAGGAACTGAGGGTTGTGTGGTCAGTAACAGGGAAACCCTGCCTCACGGGTGGGTGCGCTGCCTGTCTTCTAGAAGCAGAACCTTAACTATGTGGTGGAGGGGGGAGCAGCAGCTCTAAGGAGAAATCTCCTAGGGTGTACACCTGCATTGCCATGAATCGCATTCCTTTTAAAATAATTGTATATCTCAATATTAAAATATCCTTTGTGCGGTGTGTTTCTGTGCCCTTATTGTTCGCACTGATTTTAAAGCTGAGATATTTGGTTGCACGCTGTCTACGCACTTCCCGTAGTTGTGATTAGATGGATTACTTTCTGCATTAAAAATTCAGCTCATGATGCTACAAATCCTAGCGATTATTTTGTTATTAGAGGCATTCTAGGACAAAATGGGCAGTTACAGTGACCAGAAGGAGAAAAGAAACCTGTAAAGGAATTCACAGCAATCGTACTGTACGAGTTCAGTAGCCAGAATGGAAATCTGAGTAACACGGTACAATTACAGTGCCAGTCCTGCTGTAAACCACTTAAATTTCTTAGTTAAGGGTACTTTTTTGGCATCCAGCACAAAGAGGGGTGCTCTCAACGTGCTTCACCAGCAAAGTGCTGTTTGAGTTAGGTGGGGAAGGAGCTCTGCCTTCCTGGGGCAGTGCAACAGGCAGCTGGGGGGACGCACGTGTCTGCAGAACTGTGAGTGAGTTACTCCTGGGGGGTTTGGTATTTAAAACAAAAATCCGAACAGGTTAAAAGGAGGGACAAAGGTCAGAGGAGAATGGTGGAAGCTGCTCGCTTTGCTGCGATGCTGCCTGTGTAAAGCATCTACCCAAGGATGGTTAGGGTCCCACGAGCAGGTAGGAGACGCTCAGCAGCTTTTGTTGCCCCTGAAATGCAGCATTACCTTTGTGGCGCAGAGCTGGGATGCCTGAGTTCCTGTATCAAAAAAAAATGCATCAAAGAAAAGAGGTGGCTTACCTCCGCCGCTGGGAGCTGGGCAGCAGCCTGCGGGAGCCGCCTGCAGATCTGGCAACTTGTCTGAGTCTGCGACCAAGTGGTGGGAACAATCGGAGCCGGCTGAGGGGAAGAAATAACAAAAGTTTCAGAGGCTGGGCTCCCGGTGTCATTCAGCAGCGCAGAAGTTGTGATTGGTCCCGTTTCTGGCACCCGCAGGCTGCTGCTCTCCACTCGCTCCCAGCAGCAGCGCGTTAAGGCTTTGGCAGCGCCTTCCCTGCGTGCGGGAGCAGCCCTGAGGTTTCCCACCTCCAGGGATGGGGTGAGCCGGATTCACACCCGCTTCTTCAGGGCGAGAGCTTCAACAGGAGTTTGTTCGGAGGGCTCTTGTGGCTCTGCTGCTTTTGCTACAGCGGTGCTGATGTTTGTCCCTACTAAAAACCAGGGCTATTTCGCTGTATTTCACACCTCTTCCACCCTTTCAAGTTAATTCCTAGGTCTTTTTTTTTTTTTTTTTTTTTAATTCCAAATAAAATCCAGCAGGTATCAGTTCATTTCCCAAATTAATCGTTCCTGTATAAAGTGAAGTATTTTACTTTCCCTATAAAACATCCCCCACTCCCATCACCC
This sequence comes from Anas acuta, assembly GCF_963932015.1. Classification (NCBI taxonomy): domain Eukaryota; kingdom Metazoa; phylum Chordata; class Aves; order Anseriformes; family Anatidae; genus Anas; species Anas acuta. Next base: position 66,758,671 of record NC_088981.1, read on the forward strand.
TTCCTGGGGCTGGAAACCGTGTGAGTGACTTTTGAGAACCTCTCCTGCCTCTGGGTAGCAGTGGCAGCTGGAGGCTGCTGCTTTGCACCTTACCTGCTGCAGGGAAAAGCCAGGTGAGACCCCAGCACCCGTATCCCGTGCTTGTGAGGTTTGTCCTCCGTTTGCAGGGGCTGCCTATGAGGAGCAGGTTTCGTGCATGCAGGAAGTGGAGGATTTACTGCATGGGAAAGGACAGGAGGAGGCTGCTGAGCCTGCAAGCATCCGGCGTCAGGCTCGGCGTGTGGATGCTCCCGGCAGCGTGAGCGTTTTCCTCATTTGGAAATGGCAGGCAAAAATACAGAAGCTGAGCCTAACTCTAAACACTTAGACCCAGTTTTGACAGTTACTGCTTAGCAGAGATTAGTGCTTGGCTTTGAACAAGGCACCAGACACGGTAGGTCGTTTTTTTCAGTTGGTTCATTTGTTTTTTTTTTTTTCATTGCCTGTGATGCATGCTGCAAAGCAGGGACAGAAGTACTCGAAGACCTTGGAGGCGATGTGCTCCCGCCTGGTTTCAAACCGAGCTCTGTTTTGATTTTTCTAAATAAGGTTTAGCTCTTCTGCAAAATCGGCTATAATGCAATTGAAGTTCGAAACTCGTTTTTAATGTTACAAATCTGACTGCTTTCTATTAGCCTTCAGCACCAGACCCGGGAAATTCAGGGTCGCTCGTTTCATTTGAAAGTTAATTGAGTGTCTCCGCAGCGAGATACTTGTTCCTTAGCAGTGCCAAGGGTTTATGCCATTTACTTATAATGGCATTATTAACGTTGTAAATCTCTGACAGTCAAGCCAAGTGTATTTGGCCTTTTTACGAGGGAAGTTTCATGTTTTTATCACTTGCTGTCATCCGGCAAATGCATGGCTATCGTGTCCGTGTTTGCTTTTTTGTAAATGTAATATGAAACCTGTACCAGAAGTGTTACACTTGGAATTCACATCTGTAGTTCGTTATTAAGGTCTCACACCCAGCGCTGCGGTAGCTGTAATGTCGGTTCCTCCCTTTTATCAAGTCATCCTGAAGTGACAATGCTCCTGAGTTACTCTTCCCCGGTTTCTCACCTTTTTGTGTTAGTGAATTGGACAGAGTCATCGTTCTGGAGTTTTTTTCAGATGAGATGCCCTAAAAGAACGGGGGTTGTGCTGGCGAGCAGTTGACAGACAAGCCCCCACAGCCACAGCCAGGTCTCCTTGTTAAAGAAGGATACTTAGGCGGGCGAGGTGAGACACCAACAGAAACAGCATCATCAGCAACACAGCGCGTGCCTTCTGTGCGTGCCAATTTCAGATACAGAACTGTACATCGAGCGAGACTTGGACAGCCGTTTGTCCAAGGACAGCAAAACCCACACCCCTGGCTGGTCTGCAGGGCTGGTACTGGGGCACCTCTCTCCACAGGCTGCGAGGTGGGCGCTGGCATCGCTGTGCCCTGCGGGTCCCAGCGCCCACGGGCATCGGAAAGGAAAAGCTTTAAAAAAAGGAGTCCATCCGCCTCGGAGGTTTTGGTCTGCTTTATTTTGTTCTGAGGAGCAAAAATGTGCAGCTGTTGCTTGCTTGACCTTAAATGGAGATGATCTGGGCTTTCTCCAGTGGGATTAGAGATCTGCCACCAGAGCATGTTTCTTCTCATAAATTTATTTAGAGATCTGGTTGATGTTTGGGATAATGTCCAAAAAGAGACGTGTTACACTGCAGCATACCAGCTCCTCTATTTAAATAATAATAAGACTTGTGTGCACATTGGCAATAATTTCCTAAACTTTTTTTTCTGTTGTATGCTGGTTTTTAAAACATTGGCCACCTGTGTAATCGTGAGATGTCACTATCTGGCCCGTTGATAATCTGCATGGGAATAAACCATAGCCCAAGCCCCGTTATTTATAAAAGCCAAGAAACCCAGCAGTAAGTCTGAGTACTCGCGTTACCACAGCCCTTCCTAGCGCTGCTCCCATTGTTCCTAATCCTGACTCATACCCTTACAACATCATGCTGCCTCACGTTTGATTTTCAAATAACCAAAAGTGAAGAGAAGGGAGAAGCGGGTGCCCCCAAAACGCACACCAGTTTCTGTATGTAACTGGGACAAAGGGACAGGTGGTGGCATGAAAGCTGAGCATGGGAATGAAAACTTCCCTTTTGTAAGCAGGGTTTCCTGACCTGATTCTGAGGTGCTTCCTGCAACATGTAGTTGCTGGTAGCCATTGAGGCATCCGCAGATGTGGCTTAGGAGGCACTTTTTGAGGTTTTCTGGTAAGGGAAAGGATCTGGCTAATCTGTCCTTCGGTTATATTTGTACTGCAGGCCTACTTTGACTTAAAGGGAGGTGGGTGTTTTTCCTTCCCTTTACAAATACAGGCAAAGTAGTGTTTTCAGCTGGTGTGAACAGTCCAGATTTACAGCAGGTAAAGAGGTAGCCTAAGCAATTTGGAGATGCTCACGTTGCTCACACCTCTGAGCTGAATTTGCTAGCTTTATGACCCAAATGCTTCCGCTTTGCCTGATGCATCCTTTAGCACTTAAGTGATCTCACTCAGACCTGGGGTCTCAGTCAGGTTCTGACAGTCTCTTAGGGATGTTTTCAGGATGCATGGGGTCAAGGTTGCCTTTCTGAGGCTGAAGACTTCCCTGCTGCTATAAGCGAGGCTTACAGTCTCCTGTTAGCATTGTAGGAAGCAGCTCTGCTGAGAAATGTAGGCCTTGGCGTCGTGTTCTTCTCCTCTGGGACAAGAAGTATTTACTTCTCCTGAGCAGTCATTAAAGTAGACTGATCTTCACGTTTTGTTCTTCATTATAAACAAGGTGGATGAAGTTTCTGAAGCTGCAGCTTGTGAAGCGATTAAAACACCTGTACAAGGTAAATGAAGAGCAAACTTCAACTTGGGCTGAAATATTTCTCATCTGGGGAATGCCGAAGACTCTGGTAGGACTAGTTGCCTGGTCTGTTACTGACCAGAGACATTTTCAGAAAGGTCAGCTTGAACGTTTTCACTTCAGTCAGTGGTACTGGCATGAACTTTTAACCATTAAAGCAGATTGCAGAGCTCTGGGGCATACCGTGGCTGTTTGTTGTCTTTGCTGCTTTGGCCCGATGCTAGCAGAGGGGCAGGGGAACAAGAAATCTTGCTTGGCTCTTGCTCTGAAAACCCACAGTGGCCTTCCTCTTCCCATACCCCCCTGCAGAGAGCTCTTCTTTCCCTTGGATTCAACAGAGCCAGCACGGACTTGACCCATGGAGCTTTTTTATTTTGCAACAAGACATTGACAGCACAAAAAGCTGTGCTCCTTCAAATACCTGCGTGCTTGAATAGCAGTGAAAAGAGGCTAAGGAAAGCCAAATCAGTAACTTGGTAGCAGTTTGGTGAAAAGGGCCTTCAAAATAGCAACGTGATACAGAATAGGAAGCTCATTGATCTTCATTATAGTGGATGGTTTCTTCCTTTCTGTGAAATTCGTGTATGAGAGCTGAATCCTGGTGTTTACCAGTTGGTTAAGCGGGACGCTGTGCTCTCGGCGGTGCGCTGAGATCCTTATACCTAAGAAACTGTGTTGAGTGTCTTTGAGATAAACTGTTCTAGGAAGCACAGAGATTAGCTGTGTCACTTGACATGCTATGAGTGATGGACGAGCGGCGGGACAAAGGCACATGAAGGAGAGATAAGGTTGGAAGACCGTGTTCCAGTTGCCAAGTGGTGCTGCTGGATTATCTCCATGCGAACAGCAACCGCAGGACGGAGGAGAAGCGGCTGGGGTTGAGCCTCAGCTGCTGTGTGTCGTCACCTGCAGCTTGTCCGAACACAAACACGAGCTCTGCCTGAGCGAAGGACTTGCCGGCAGCATTTGGGAGCTGAGGGATCCTCTGGTGAGGCTACTGCAGGAACCACCCCCATGTAGCGTGGGGGGGAGCTCGTGGGCCAGTGGCCTCAGCTGTGTGTTCACCTGCCTCGTCTATGTCCTTGCCCACCCTTTTTTTTTTCTTTTTGAGAGCAGCTATATATTAAAAGCCTAGCCTAATTGCTCTGGTTTCTCTCATACCACCCAAAAATTCAGATCCCAAACTTACTACTTTAGAATTTGAAGGGAAAAAAGATCTTCATGTTTTTCTTCGTTCCATTGTACGATGTGCCAAAATAAAAACATTGTCCTACTCCTCCAGTTCAGACCACGTATGAGTTGAAAGAACAGATTTTCCCCATCTTAAAAATATTTTTCGGCTGCGTATTTTGTCGCGGGCAGCTGCTTCCTGATGGAAATTCTGCTCTTACTCACCGGAGCGTGGAAATCTTGTCATGCACAGTCCTGCAGGTCCTTTTGGCTGTATCTGTCCGGCCACCAAGATGATGCAGAGCACTTTTCTTCCTTCATTTATGACTCTTTTCTTACAGTAGAAACTCTTTGCTTTCTCGTGGCCTCTATGGAAAATGAATTTGGTCCTTTATGGGGACTTGGTAGAAAAGGCAGTGCTCCTCTATAAATTAAGAAATGCAAATTAAACCAAGGCATTTTGATCTGAAACATGAATGTTGCCACCTTCTAGACAAACATCCTGAGCTAAAATACAGTTGCCTAATCCATGTTATTTGGGGTTACTCTGGTACTATTTTTGAAAGAAGAGACCAGTGTATATTTACAGTTCGGTATATTCTTGTGATAAACCACAGTGTTTACATTAAACTTGAAATTGTTCCGACTGCAGTAACTGCTGTGTAGATCAAGAAGTGTATGGATTAAGGCCATAGCATGTAATTTAATTAGTTTAATATTTCAGCTGCCACTGTGAACAGAGTATGAACAAAGTTGCTAAGGGAAGGGAAAGGAAAAAAGGGGAATAATTCACTGTCAAAATGGTCTTTGAATATGCTTCCAGGGTTGTATAGCTGAAAAACTGCTTAAATATTGAACGTGACTTTTTCACTGTGTGCCTGTAGTGCTGGTATCTGTGACTGTGCTGGTACCTGTTATCAGGGCGTATGCATGGGTTTTATTTTCATGATTTAACATTTTCATTTATTAAGTAGAGAAGTACTTAGGATTTAATCAAGACCACAGAAGCAGAAGTATGGAGGGGCTCCTGAGTTCCCCACCGAGCACTTGGGCTTCCTGGTGCTTCTTCCCACCCACGCAGGATTTTGCAGATTTCCATTCCTCTGAAATGCCTCAGTAATGACGGTGCAGAGAAGTACACGGAGAATTAAAACAAACTTTTGAGTTTGACAAAGGGGCAGGGTGTAGCTTAATGGAAATAAAGAGGACTAGAAATTGGAGAACAATGATTTTGAATCCCAGCTACGTTACTGATTTGAGGATGTTTCCTTTGATGTCTTCCAAGACTGTAAGACAGCTATTTTGAGCCTGAATCACAGAGAAACTGGATGAAGAGGTGCACGTACAGCTTTGAACCAGCTCTTAGTTCCTTCCCAATGCTTGGAGTTAGTGATGTGCTGTTAATATATTGGGAAGGGTTTGCTGCAGATGCCCCACTTGTAGCAGAGTGGTCTCATCTCTACACTGGGAGGTGTTTTCCCTTTCATTCTCCCTGTATTGGACACAGAAAGATCACCAGGAGAGATGCTTCAGGCTGCTGTGTGGTGCAATATTTTCAGCATTTTGGGAAATGTATTCAGAGCCTCTGAACCAGAAGATGCAACTTTGTCTTCATTTTGGCTCCAGGAATGTTCAGGGTGGATCAAATCTTGTTTTTCTTTCTAATTCAATCACGTAATTCATTCAGTGGGTGGTAGGGTTTCTTTTAGGCAGGAATAGTCTTTATTTGTATCAGTAAAACCAGTATTTTATTTTAAAAAAAATTGTTTTCCACACTAGAGAATCTGCTGTGTTTTGGTACTTCTTGGCGAGCCGTGAAAAAATTGTCTTAGCTTTTATCTCAGTGTCCTTTCTGTAGAATGAGACTCTGAGGGTTTTCTTTTTAAGATACCTTGAGGACCTCCAAGTGGGACGTGCTGGTTGCTGGTGATGGAAGTGCTATTTATTTTTAGTGTGATCTTTCTCTGCTCTATTTCTGCTTATGGTACTCGGGTTCTAGGGCTTTCCCCCACCCGTCCCCATGCATTTATCTCCTGAAGACGGAAAACACCTTCACACACTGACACGGATGTTGGGATGCACACTTACATCATCCCGCTGCTTCTGTAGGAGACAAGTGCATTTCAAGTACCCCTCATAAACTCAAGTGGAAAAGGTTCATAATTTGGACCGAAGCCAAACAGTTTAAAAATCCCACGCACAAGCTACGTGAGTACCTTCTGTGCTTGTGTGGTTCCACATTTCACAGACGCTCCTGCATGAAACTGGCTGCGTTTCCTGTGTTTGTCAGTGCCGCAGGAGTTTCAGGCCAGAATCTTCAAATTCCTGACTTCTGAGATGCCAGGACCTGACCTTTCTGGAGGACAAAGCCTCTGTAATTCCCTCTAAAATCTGTGGGGAAAAACAAAACCCCTAACAAATAAGATAGGTGGTGTTTCCATGTGTTTTTTGTTGTTTGCATTTTTTTTAAGCTGATTTTTCAAAATTACGTGTCATTTCTGGTTGCATAATGACGTATGTGTACTGTACGGGGATGGGAGTAGGACGATGCCCCTGAGCAATGGAGATCTTCTCGCAGTAGATCCGCCTGCTGTGCTGCTTGGTTTGCTGGCTGAACCACGCACAGTTCCTCCAAGCAAGAGTTCCTACAGTGGTGGCAGAAACTCTGAGTATGCCTCTAATTTTTACATCTGCTGAAGCTTTTTAAGGTAGTCACCATTAAAAGTAAAGGAGTTCTGTACTGCAGAGCTCCCAAATCCGTACATCTTATTAACTTTGCACCAGCCTGTATCTTTGGAGAACTTGTTTTTATCTTCTCATCCCCGGTAAGGTGACTGCACTAAATCCAAGGTGACTTTGCTAAATCCCCCACAAGCTGTTGCTTATAAAACATCCTTGTCTTTCTTCCCTTAATCTTTGTTCATGGTAATGAGAGTTGGAGAACAACAGGAGTGGGTTTTGCAGGGATCTTTTGGAGGTTGTTTCTCCTTAACTGTTCAGGTTTATCCACGTAAGAGGGAGCAGAAGGCAGGGTGCCACTACCTGATCGTTCCTTCCCCGTGTGCCGTCAGTCACAACAGGTACAGGCGCTGCATCTGCCAAACCTGAAAGGCTGCACCTCGTTCTTTGCACGAGTGCCCATTGAGACCAGCTCTGGATTGCTATTTTTAAATATTTTGTGTGTGTGTGAGTTTGTGTGAATACTTGGTTTTGTTTTCATATAAATATTTTGAGCGTTTATGCTTTATTTTTGTGGGATTTTTTTTTTTGTTTGTGTTTAACCTCTGCGAAATCTGATGAATGTTAAATCCATGGTTAATGTCTCTTTGAAAGACAGCAAAGCTGAAACAAACAGTGCAGAAGAGAGGCCCGGCTTTCTGGTCTGGAGGCTAACACCCTGAAGATCTTCCATCTGACAAATGGGCACCATTGGTGAAGGATTTGCCAAGGATCAGTTTTTCCCAAATGCCTATTCCTGCTTCACATTAACTTGAGGGGAGGACACCTCTCGTTTGAGGTCTTTGCACGTCTTGTCCAGAGAATCTGGTGCTGTCTGCTTCTTACGGTCTTTTAAATTTTCTTTTCCAATTACTGCACAGCAGGTATGCTTTTTTTCTCCCTAATATTTGCCCAAGTTACACACCCTTTTAATCAGTCTCTTGTCACAAAAGGGCTCCCATCCGTTTCTGTGCAGGACTGGTGCCTGAAGGCTGGCAAAAAGGGAAGCCTTTTTGCTTCTTTCTAGGTCACTTCTGCATCCCCTCTTCTTTAGCAGTGAGCAGGAATAATAATAATGAATGAACAATTAACACAGGCCCTTCAGAAGCTGATATTTGTAGATATCAGCAATGTATATGTGACAAAAAGGTTTTTATAAGTGATCAGAAGTTGGTCGAGGATGTCCAAGTGCAAGTGTCCGAGATACTGTACTTCCAGGGATGTTTCCATTCACAATGGATTCATGACTTACATTTTCTTCCCAGCTATTCTTTTTCTTTTTTTTTTTTTTCTAATCTATTTCTGCCGTATTCATCCAGCCTGTAAAATCTCGCAGAGAAAAACGCGTGCCCTACATTCGCACAGCACTTAAAGCAAGGGGCGTTTTGTTTTACCCTTTGATTAACCATAGTCACTTTTTGGTCATGCTGCTCTCCAGGTCAGAATGGGAAACCAAGGAAATGGAATTTAACTTCATTTTACTGATTCACAGAAAATTTTAAGACCAAATTTAAAAAAAAAAAAAAAAAGTGGGAAAAAAAATAAATATCCTGGTTGTTTTCCTTCTAGAAGCTCCCTTTCATCTCCTGATTTATTTTTTTTTTAGTAGAGAACATTTGAATTTAAATGTAATGGGAAGATAACACGCACACTTAATAAAACAAGTGCTTCTATACTTAGGAAAGACCCAATTGTTATCAGTGGAAAATTCCAGGCGCTGCTGCTTTTAACGTCACGCTAAGTGGCACCTCGAAGTGTTTTGTGTTCGTAACGTTTGCCAGAATATAAATGGAAAGGATTTCTGACAAAAATAATATTGGCGTTGTGCGGAGCGCGAAGGAATGCTGTAGCAGCGCATAAAAGCCAGGGATGTGCCAGGGCTGATGGCGAGACGGGCGGCAGAGGGTGCCCCGTGCTCTGATGAGCGCGGTGGTAGCTGAAGGTGGCCGAGATGAGGGCTGGTGGGGACGGCCACGTGCCTGCACCTTGCAGCCAGACCCTCCTGCAGGCAGCAGTGGGTACCTGCGGGGATCCTGCCCAGCCCTCCTAGCTGATATTTCAGTTGCCTCGTTTGCTGCTGGAGGCTTTTGCCTCATACCCCTGCAGGTGCTAGAGGGAGCGAAACCTCCTGGTCAGGCAGTGGCCGTCACTGCAGTTGGCCTCCCGTGCCTCCGTGCCATGCCAGCAGGAGCAGATCTACATTTTTTTTTTTATTATTTTTTTTTTTCCTCCGTGGTGATCTGCATCCCTGGCCATGGTGGTTGTTTCCCTCTGGCTCAGCTTCCCAGCGACTCGCTGTGAGCTCCCATGCCAGGGGACGGCCGCGGGGGTCAGCGCCCGCCTGGGGCAGGTCAGCAGCCACAGCCCAGGGCGCTGGGAGAGGCCCTGCAGAAACTGCAGCGGTGCAGAGGCTCCTCCCTGCCTGCTGTGGGACAAGGCCATGTATTGCTGAGCCAATTTTGAGACTCCAAATGAGCAACATCCCGTTAGCCTCCTGCACATGGTGATACCAGTTGGTGCATCCGTCGTGCCGGCTGCCTGTTCTTCGGCACTCCCGCGTGTGAAATCCATGCAGCTCAACTGGGGCTACGTGCATGTAAAATCAGCCCCTTTTTAAACGAGTTTTAATCTTTTCAGCCTGTGAGGCTGATACCTCACTGCCGTTGTCCTGATGGGTTATTAAGTAAGGGAGGGCTTGCCCTTTGGTTCTGAAATTTTATTCACTGTAGCTCTTAAAATTTGCATCTTCTTTCAGCTGCTGGTGAGATGCTTTAGCTACTAATCCGTATCTCTTTTAGCTTATTCTTTATTCTCCTGACACTCTTATCCCCAATTTCATTCATTCTGTATTTGCCTGGTACTCTTATTCCAAATTTCATTCCACCAGTCCCGGTCATATACATACTCTCAGCTTGGGAAGCAAAGCATTTGCTGTCTCTTCAGCCCATGTCCATGGCATTTAGCTCTTTATTCATAAATCAGTTTTTCTTAGCTTCCTAATATTAGGCTTGCTCTTCTTTGAACATGTTCTACTATTTCAGTGACTTTCTGGTGCTGTGATGCCCGGGACTGAACATGTTTTTCCAGCTGGGTTTATGCCAGAGCTATTTAAAGTCACTGTTGTATTCCTTCCCTCTCCCCCTTTCTCTGTGACCCAACATACCGTGTGTAGGCAGCCCAGACTTGCATGCAGCTTGTTTTCAGGCAGGTTAAACTGTGAACTCCTGGCAGGTCTATTCTCCCTGTAGGTCTGTAGTCCTCTAGTACTCATTACTTTGCAGTTTACATATCTCTATAGAGTATGTTTCAGATTTTTTTTCCCAAGCTTTCCTGATTTTTGGTACTTCTTTCATGTTGTATTTCACTGCTTCCTGGTGGTGTGATGCTGACCTCTCTCTGATACATCCGCATCTCTCAGTGCCTCAATTTAATGTTTCAATTTTGACTTCAATTATCTACTTCTCCTCATTAAAAATTCCCCAAGGAACACCTCACTGATGGAGCAAGGGTGCAAGGGCGCGATCAGATGTTCTCTCTCCCCCACGACTGCTCCAGACTTGTGGCAGAATAGCAGGACGTGATGCAGCCAAGGTGCTCCTGCCAAGAGTTTTACGGATTGCATTCGGCCGAGCAGAACCACTGCCTCCCCTAAATGGCAACGATGGAGCAGAGAGGAGCAGCAAGTAGGTGGTGGTGAAATACGGACACCACAAGTCAGGGTTGCTTAATTCAGACCGTGGCCTTGTTTTTACCCGTCCGGGAGTCTGTTTGTTTTTGTGGCTGTTTCTTCTAGTGCCTTTCGGCCAGGCACAGCATCTTTCTGTAGACGTGATTCCTTGCAGAAATACTCCTTGCTTTGCTTTAAAGTGATTTCAGGGCTGACTCGACTGTTGCAGCCTCATCTCATTTCTGCTGTGTGAAGGTCCCAAGCCCTGCCTTGCTGTGCTGGCAAGAAGACGATGACCTTGCAGGACTGCCTGAACTAACGCTGTGTGCCGAAGCACTAGCCTGATGCTGGGAAGAGGTCTGGGTGGGGAGGAAGGGATGGGTGAATCCTTCTGCCCTTGCTCTGGCTGGGAGCTCATCAGCGACCACCGCGCAGGCTTTGCAGATCGGATCCCTTCCCCATCACAGGGGCAGCCCCGAGGCACAGCCCACGGCAGGAGCCACTTGCTGTCTGGTGACTTTGGTTGCACCCATTCTTTGTGGTGGTTACCTCTGGATGCCCACAATTATCTGTCTCCTGAACAGGGAATGCCTGTGAAATTTGCCGAGAGAAGACAGGGCCCTGCAGAGTGGCCTTTGCCCAAAAGGGATCGTTCGCTTAGCTGAAATTCTGGCTCTCTTTGGCTGTTAGTAGTGGCCCGTGAAAGCTTTACTGACGTAGTATAGACAGTACTAAATTATTTCAACTGCAGCTTTCAGAAAAAATCTTTAAAATCCACTTTTTTTTTTTTTTTTTTTTTTTTTTTTTTTTACCATTAGCTGACATTTTTACATTTTCGGATTCCAGCTCTCCTCTGCGATAGGCCGTGTTACTGTTACTAGGTGGGGCGGGGGTGCTGTGCTGCTCCAGGGGCTGAGACGCTGAGTGGTTACAGGCAGAAGCCACAGGCATGTCTGGAGGAGATAATTGTAATTAGTGCAATTAAAATCCCAGCCGTTACTGGCCTAAATTATCCAAATGTTGCTATCCTCTTGTCCAGAGAAAAGTTATTTTCCCACTGTTAAGGAACATGATGGAATCGGTCAGCAATGTGTGTTCAGAAACAAATACTTGAGTGTAGGCTAGCACAGCAAAGCCTTTTTATTTTATTTTATTTTATTTTTTTCCCAGCAACCAGCTGAGTCTCAGCAGTGACTTGAAGGCCTGCCAAGTCATGAAAGTCAAGGCCAGGACCTCGTCAAAAAAACAGCCTAGTGAGGGCCTTTGGACGCTGCTGTGCAGAGGATACTGCTTTAGCAGAGCAGATGTTCTTAGTCCAAGCTTGATACGCTTGGAAGAGGTGCCAGTCGACAAAAATAGTTGTATTTTCTAGGGTAGATGGTGCAGATGGAAAAGAACGCCGTCTGTTTCAAGCTAGTTCTTTTTTTGTGTTTGTGTTTTTTTCTGTGATTGTGAAGGATTCAAGTTGATTGTGGGTGGCTTGCTGTATACGAATCCTAAAAACTTATCTTGCCTCGTTACTTGGTTTGATTTCCTTAAGAGACAAAACACTCGCATGTAAGCGGACCACCTGTGTGTTCCGCACCATTCGAGGCATCCAAAAAGTCTGGAATGGTCAACACCACGCGCCCACAAATGAGTAAAGTGTCTTGTTATTCTGGGCAGTGCTAAGAAGTATTTTTAGCTCTTTCTTTTTTTTTTTTTTTAATTGCTGAAACGTGATAACAGAAACAGATCTTTTGTTGTTGTTTTCGTCTGTTCAGAGTGATGACTTGAAGCACACGGGCAATAGAGATAACGTAAAATAATGTTTTACGTGTCATAGTACATGTATACCCAGCTGGCATGTGCTCCATAAGATCAGATATATTCCAAAGGCAAAACAGCTTGATCAGCAGCTAAGGAGGCCGTATGTATTAGACTTTTTAGGAACTTAGGAGCATGTGATTGACAAAATATTACTCTGTTATTAACTTCGTTGCCTTGCTTTTCAGCAGCCTTAGTATTTCATTGACTTCTTGTGTAGTCATTTATTGTACGGACGTTGAAGGCTTTCTTCATAATCGTAGTGCAAACTGTTGAGTTTACTTAAACCTAGCACATAGGCAATGTGCTTTCTGTGACAAATTTTGCTAGGGAAACCATGGGTGGCTTCCAAAATATTTTCAGTTATGACGGGTTCATATTTATATAGCTGTTTTGAGTCTCATCCACTCTGTATCTCCTCTTAGTTGCTTTTCCGAAGAAGATTTGTTTTTATTGTTCAGTCTTAAGAGACAAAATTTAGCTTTCTCAGTGAATGGGATGATTTGGCTTTTTAACGCCATAGATCTTCTGTTTATCACGTCAAACTCTTGTGTGGGTTGTTGATTTTTTTTGGGGTAGAGATGGAATTTCTGGCTCAGGGAAGTAGGGAAAGTAGAACAAAGATCTAATCCAGCTGTTTAGGACTCTTTCATTCTTTTTTACTGTACCCAGTGCTGCTGAGGTGGCTATATAAAACAATTAGCTATGGCGGGATGAAGCAAAGGAAGAATTTTGATGACACGAAGTACAGTGATAGTTAGTGATGTTGTCACTTTATACTGCAGGACATGGCATGTGTGACTAAGAGAGGCTTTCCCTGGAGTGGTATTGTGCTGGTGACTATTAATTCAACCAGTCACGAGTACAGCTGTCAGACAGAACAATATGTAGCCATCCTAAGGTATTCTGTAAGAACTGAAGACTCCTTTGAAGTTCTCTGGTCTGGTTTCAGCAATGCCGACAAAATTAATTTGAGATTTGTAGATCTGTAAAGATTATGCATGTGTTTTACTTACAGGAGGAGTCACAACTTGGTTAACACATCTGTAGTAGATCTTAATCCATGCAGCACTTGGCTTTTCCTTTCCCCACCTCGCAGTAGAGTACAGTACCATCTTCTTAGTTTCCCTAAGAAGCAAGCATAGGTTTAATGGACTCAGTAGAAATGGCAGATGTGACAGGTTTTATTCCCACATCATTTTCAAACATAGAATGTACTCCAGTAAGCAGTTGTATGAGGCGCCTTTTTTAGGCACGATATTTAAGAGAATTTCCAAATGTCTTCAGTGGTTTTCATTGCTTGGGGAATGCAATCATGAATGGGCATAGGGCAAGAAATGGCAATCATAGCAACCAGTGAACCGCTTCAGGGTAAAATTTGATTTTAATAATATTTCACATTTTACTTTTCCTCAAAATGATTCTATGAAAAGGAACTGTTTTTCATGTCAACATTGCCTTTTCAATAATATATAATGCTTAATATTGTCCAGCAAGGTACATGATCAACCCTAAACCATCTACGGGCTGGATTCTGGATGTGCGTGTTGATTTTTTTTTTCCATTGTTTGCAAATGACTGATAGTATTCCATTAGCTGTTTATTATTTTTATTTTTCTCAATAATTGATGTTAAATGTGTAGTTTGGGGGGGGCGTGGGGTAGATTGGTTTCTTTTTTTTTTTTTTTTTTTTTAATCATTCCTAACTAATTATACTACTGCATCTATCCGGTTTGTTAAGCAAAGGAAGTATTCTGTGGAGCAGACCAATTGGACTCGTTGGGATTTCCTTCTTTTGACAGTCTTAAAAGATTCTTTAACTAGTTGATCTCATATCTAGTTTTCTAGAGTTTTAAGTTATAAATTTAATGAGAGAAAATGTGTTTCTGCCTTTTCAAGTTGATTTTATCAACAGGCAAGTTAGGGATTGAACTGACCTAGACGGAATGGGGAAAAATACTCTTTCAGCATAGAGAAGAGACCATGGATGTCTCTCAGTTCATGACTTCAGCATGTAGTGGTTCTGAGGTTTAGGCAGTGATTCCTCTCCGTTCAGTAGAGCTTTGACAAGAAATGCACAGTACTTGAATATTACATACCTGATTTTAATAACTGATGCTATGTTTTGGTCTTAATGTTAGTTGTTTACTCTTCTTCTAGGGACATGGTTTAATGGGTGACATTGGTAGTAGGGTTGGACCAGATGATCTTGGAGGTCTTTTCCAACCTGAATGATTCTGTGATTCTCTGATTCTAAACCATGATGTTGGCTCCTATTCAGCATGGCTGTTGCCTTCAGATTGGTTTGTGGTGAGATGTGCAGTCTGGCCTTTGTGAAAATTAATGGCAAGCCTGAAATCTGTTACTATACAAAATTTTTATTCTTGGGAACAGTTAGAATTTAACCAGAATTGTATTTCCATATTCTGTATTCCAAATGTACATGCTTATAGAGGTATTTGTATGCCAGAGTTCCAGGTGGGAGTTGTGAAAGGAATGGTAAGCATTATCTGCAAGTTATCAGTCAGTGTGAAGCTCTCTCATTTCTAGTACTTGAATAATTGCAGCAGGATATGAACATTTTGTGTTGTTTGCATTAATAAGTAAAGAAGTTTGTTGCCTTAATAAGTGTTTAAATTCTAAATGAGCTTTTCATCTCAAACTGCTTTCAGAGCTGTGAATTCATTAGTACAGACATGATAAAATGGTGTTTAAATCACTGATGAAGTTTGTTAAAGTCCTTATAAATCCATTTTTTTTTCCTATAAAGCAAATCCGAAAAAATTACAAAGCATTGTTACGTTTCTGAAACAACAGACTACTTTGTAAATTCCCTGATATCTAGGAGATTTTCTACTTTTACTGTTTTGGAGGCTAATGATAGAAATGTTTTATGCAGGTTCCAACTGGAACATCTCGTCAGAGTTACCCAACTACCAGCTATCAGGACTTCAGCAACTGGGAATCTCTAATGAAAATTAAAGAGGGGCTGCTAAGACAGAGAGAGATCGTGATCGATCGGTGAGTAAGCTGCTCCTGCTGCATCTGTTAGATGACATAAAAGCTATGGTGTAGAAACTGACTTTCAGGAGAGCTGCCTTTTCAGTAAAGTTGTTAGGTTTCAGTCCAGCAAATATTTATACACAAAATATGTGGTACCTAGACCTTGCCAGGAGAGAAGACAGGCCACTTGCTGAAAGTCTTTTACTGATTTGGGAATGTACTTAGGGGTCTGATGCTTTTGCAGTGGAAAAGAGAGAGCAGGACCAACAGCCAGTCCTGCTGTCAGCCTGCCCAGCCTAGCTTCTTACACATCTTCGTGTTTGTATCAGACATTTTTCTGCTTGTGAACGGGTCTTGGGGGTGATGCAACATGTCAAGTAGTAAGCTGCATTGAACTCATTTTCTTCTCCATGACCAGCAGAGAAATGCAGTATATTTGAAACCAGCTGGTAAAGCTTTGAGAACTTGGTCTTTGCAGAAACATGGAGTGGTAAAATCCTATTTAAATGCTCATACAAATTGTGTAGATAATAAAATACTAAATTCAGTATGTCAAGAAATACATTGTTTCTAATTGAAATTGGCATCAGTCTGAGATAGGCCTTGGCAGCAGCTCACTGCTTTAAGATTCTAGTATAGTTGAAGTAATTTCTGGAATTCTTGAAGTTCTAACTTAATGATGAAATGAAGCCTTAATGAGGAAAACGTGCTTTTATGAAAGGGCTTGAGCTTAATGAAGCTTACACTAAATTAGCAGATGTCATCAGGAGCTGCAGTTTGGATGCAGGACATTTAGGAAGGGCATTTTTATATTTGATACAATTATCATTTGGCTTAGTCTGTGTTTTAATAATAAACTCTTGGCTCGTGGCTGAAAGAGGAGTGGTTGTTCTGATCTTGAAATAGTTTTGCCCTCTTATTGCTTCTTTGCTCCTCAGCCTGAGGAGAACTGTGTAAAGCAGGTGTGTGCTAATCACAGGAATGTCAGGCATCCATGATGAATGTTTTCATACTTCATCTGGTAGTTACTCTCCCTTAATGGGTGGAGATAGACAGCTTCGGCACGATTTTCTTTGGCAGCAGAATTATGCACAGCCTGTTCCTTCCTCTGTTGGAACAGAAGAAGGAGCTGCAGTGGTTTACGATGTTTCTGCCCCCAGCAATCTGACCAGTGCCTCTGCTGTCACTGCGGTGATGGCCAGCATCAGCTTCCCCGATAGTAATGCTGTGTAACATGCAACACTCCTTTCAGTGCCCAGGCTGTCACCAGCATCTGTAAGGACTTCGTGCGTGATGGCCAGGGGCTGGCTTTGGTGCCTCTGCTGAACACCTACACTATACGTGAAGGCTTGTTAGACAGTGGCAACTAAAATGTCAGTTCACATTATTCTTCTCACACTGAAAACGGATTTATAGTCAAGGGTGAAGTTTCATTTTACTGAAGTGACAGTTTGCAACCTAGTTACCTGCTAATGTTACTTGATACAGTCCATCCTGAGGAAGAAAAGCTATTTTTTGACATCCCATGGCATTGCATTTGTTCTTTTTTTGTACTAAACATACTTCTGAATGACTCTGAGATAGTGAATATGGTTCTCTCTGGATTTAAGAGAGAAGTCAGTTGAGGTGATTCCTTTCCATTCAGCTGAAAAGGCAAAATATGCTCTGAAAGCTACTGACGTGAACAAAGACCACTTAGTGATATTGCAGTCATTTGCTTTAAGTAGACACTAGGAGTTACAGTTAAGCACAATGTAAATTGCAATAATGCAGTATAATAGTGCACCGCAGGGAAAGTGTTCTTTTAAATATTGAGCCTGCATTTGGGCAAAAAAAAGCCTTAAAATTTATGATTTAAAAATGAAATAAAATAATTTCAAATAGATCATTTATGTTATTTAAAGTTAGTACAAAATGATATTGCATGTTTGGAAGGATTTTGCAAAAGATTTTCTTTTTTTTTTTTATAAAGAAATACTGTCTTCTATGCCAAAAAAAAATATTGATGTTTTTGCTCATGGAGCAAATAGTACATACTTGTTGTCCAAAATCCTAGAAGCAGAGAACCATTATAAAGTGTTAGTGTTTATATTTATTATTAGATGGAGTATTAACAATACTTATGTATGAGTAATATCTTTTTTCGAGGCTATCTGTATTTTACCAGGGTAGACACGAGGCATTGCACTGAGAATCAAGATGATGTTTGGGACCCAACCTAGGTCTGCTGAGGGTTGTGCTCAGTGGCACAGAGTCCAGTTGGAGGCCTGTAGCTAGCAGTGTCCCCAGGGGTCCCTGCTGGGTCCAGTCTTGTTCAACTTACTCATCAATGACCTGGATGAAGGGACGGAGTGCACCCTCAGCAGGTTTGCTGATAGCACAAAACTGGAAGGAGTGGCTGAGACACCAGAGGGTTGTGCTGCCATTCAGAGGGACCTGGATAGGCTGGAGAGCTGGGTGGAGAGGAACCTCATGAAATACAACAAAGGCAAGTGCAGGGTCCTGTACCTGGGGAGGAATAACCCCAAGCAGCAGTACAGGTGGAGGCTGACCTGCTGGAGAGTGGCTCTGCAGAGAGAGACCTGGGGTTCCTGGTGGACAGCAGGCTGACCATGAGCCAGCAATGGGCCCTTGTGGCCAAGAAGGCCAACGGGATCCTGGGGTACATCAGGAAGAGTGCTGCCAACAGGCTGAGGGAGTGATCCTCTACTCAGCCCTGGTGAGGCCACAGCTGCAGTCTTGTGTCCAGTTCTGGGCTCCCCAGTACAAGAGGGACATGGAGCTCCTGGAGCGAGTCCAGCAGAGGGCTACAAAGATGATGAGGGGACTGGAGCATCTCTCTCATGAGGAGAGGCTGAGAGAGCTGGGCCTGTTAGCCTGAAGAAGAGATGGCTGAGAGGGGATCTTATCAATGTGTATAAATATCTGAAGGGAGAGTGTCAGGAGGATGGGGCCAGGCTCTTTTCAGTGATGTCTGGTGACAGGACAAGAGGCAGTGGGCACAAACTGAAGCACAGGAAGTTGCGGCTGAATATAAGGGGGTGCTTCTTTGCTGTGAGGGTGACAGAGCCCTGGCACGGTTGCCCAGAGAGGCAGTGGAGTCTCCTTCTCTGGAGATATTCAAAATCTGCCTGGGTGCGATCCTGTGCAGTGTGCTCTAGGTGGGCCTGCTTGGCAGGGGGTTGGACCAAAGGATCTCCAGAGGTCCCTTCCAGCCTCAGCCATGCTGTGAGGCCAAAAGGGTACTGGTCTACCTGGCCTTACCTTAAGCTCCTCAAGCCGATTCAAATTCTGAATACTGGCCTAAAATAATTGTACAAAGCTTGCTAAATTTTGGCTAATTAGAATTCAAGATGATGGTATTTAAGCTGCTTATGTTTCTAGGAAGTGGAAGAGGAATTCTGCTGCTGACAGAGGTCTTGGTAGGTGTTGGCTGAAAAAGCCCTTTATGATTGTAGTTCTTGAAGAGTTTTAAAAGGTGTGGTCTTCTTAAAACATGTCTCATGTTGAATTTACTGTCTGATAACTGGAGGATGTGAGCAAGACTTGTTTAATTCTTGAGGGGAACAGGAGCTTTGGGAGAGCTGGGTTACCCTCCTGCTGTCTGGAAGCTGAGGAGCGGCACAGCAAACAGCAGGATACCGGAGGGTGGTGCTGTGATCCCTGCTGCTCCAGCCTTAGCTGTTTGCTGTTGACAGGTACAAGGAAGAGTTGGATGAGAAGAAACATCCCGGGAACACCCTTATCTTGCTCTTGTCACCAGCTGCCCTTTCAACTGCACGGTTGCTGTCCAGTTTATTTGAGGTTAAAACGCACTCTTCTGCTGTGAGTTGCGCCAGGAGGTGGAGGAGCTGAATGTCACTTCGCACCACACACCTTGTTCTGTGTGGAGTGCTTAAGTCTGTTAATATGCAGGAAACAGAGGCTGTGGATGTAGCAGTCTCATCGAGTTCTTTCACCTTTATCTTGTTATAAAGGTGGGGGGAGGAAACAAAAACCTGCTGCTTGTTCCCCTTCTTGCCCCACAATGACAAAAAAGCAACAGAAATCCAGCTCTTCAGGACTAGATTATTAGAGTCCCAATCTTAACAGTTTGGAAAAGCTGTAAACAAATTATTGTTTAAAACAATTCAAGGAACAGCACTCACTGTGTAAATCACCTCACCTGGGTAGGTTGGCGTGTCACTAGAAATTAAAAGCCATGGACAGGATTGAAAAAAAAACAAAACTCAGCCACTTGCATTTGTGAATAGAGTAAGTGGCTTGATATATGTTCTATACACCGTGATGAATATCAGATTTTCTAGTAGATGATTTAAAATCAATTTGACACGTGTAGTTGAACAAGTATAAATGAATGTAGTAGCAGAAATGGGTGGGTATAAAAGTGGATTTATTTTGCTTTCAAAGCTACGGTAGGAATTGCTGCCAATTTAATGAATCAGAGATTGAAATCTGCTTTTAAATCTGCTCTTAAAGAATGGGGAAGACCTCATTTTCAGAAAGGGAAAATGTGGTATGAGGGAGGAAGCCCAGCGTGTGTGTGCACACAGGAGCACGTTGGCGCTTCCTCAAGGTGTGTATCGCATTTTTTCCACTTAAGTTCTGTTGGTACAGGCTGTGAATAAGGGTCAAGGGTCTGAAGGGTTTTGTCTGTGAGAGGAAATCTGCTGCTGTAACAATTACTACTAGAATGTCACCCACTGTACAAAATAATTGGATTATGTCATTGTCTTACCTCTCCCCCAGTTGAATATGTAACACTACATTGTATTTAGCACCAGAGGGAGCCAACAGTGTTTGTGTTGGTTTAGAAAATTACAGCATCGCGTTCGAATTCTTTGTGTTGTTTCTGTGTTGCGTACTCTGTTCAGTACATTAACAATACTGAAATTACAGTGTTTTGGTGCAATTGGGAATGTGTTTTAAGGCTGGCCAGCCACTGTGGATGTCTCCAGTGTGGTATTGGCACTGTTTGTTTGGCAGGGATTGCGTATAGGGGTGTATGTGAATAAATGCCAAATATCTGAACATATGACATAAGCTGCTGAGAATAACACTCCGCATGCAGGGTTCTCTTCCAGACAGCTTGAGGGCATTTGAACTGCTTTTTAAGGAAAGGCAGATATAAAAGTATAATTTTAGTGAATAGCTGTCATTCCTTGAGGCACAATAACATTTGCATTCTTAAAACAGTTGCTAAATCATTAGCTTTCCATACAGAGTTGAATTACACTTCAATGTTTTCATTGGGACAGTTGTATTAGGTTTTCTTTGCCTCCTGTCAAGTTGGCCTGCCTTGATTTGTTGACATCAAACTGCATGTGAGCTGGTAGTGTTCGTGTTACTGCTGGCGTAAAGCTGTAATTTCCTTAATTTGAGCATGCCCCGTTAAGATGTGCAGCATTAGTATGTTCACTTGAGGGACAATTTGATGCCATTTTTGATGAAGTCAAAACAAACAGCTCTTCCTTAGGTAACAGCCCGAGCTGTGGCTCTAATGAGGGAAAGTAGGGCTGGAAAGGACCTGCCTGATGTTCGTGCCAGGCCATGGCGGATAAGCTGCAGTGGTATCGCTCCTGATCTCTGTAACCTGTTCTTGAAAGCCTGCAGTCGCAGATGGTCTACAGCCTTTCTAGGTAGGACAGTTTGCTGATTAATGAGCTTAAACATTAGAAAACTTTTCCTAATATGTCTTAGTCTTTCCTCCCAGGTCACGCTTCCTAGACCTCTGGTAGCTTTCATTATTCCTTGAATTCTCTCCAGCTGCTTTTATATCTTCCCCGAAGTGTCCGAAGCGAACAGTTGAGGCCTCCCTCCTGCTGTGTACGTGCCTCTCCCACAGGCCACCCCTCTGCTTTGCAGTACTGCCTCATGCAGTTGTGCTCAGCTCTAATCCCAGACCTCCTTCTCTGGAACTGCTGCTGCAACAATTTCTGCTCTGTGAATTTAAATGTTTTCAGGCAGTTTCAATATTTGGCAGAAATGGGAACAGCAGGGGAGCGGCACGGCTTGCTCTGTATGCATCTTGTCAGGAGTCTGCAGGAGTTGCAAATCTCCTTGCAGAAGTAAGGGTGCCGTCTTCTGTGGGCAGACAGATGTGTCTGTGTCCTGCTTGTTCCTTCCACCCCCTTACTTAAATAGTGGAGATCATTTGAGAAAGTCAGGTGAGTTGTTGAACATGCTTTTGCCTGGCCTCCCTTTACATCAGTGCTAGCTTACCTCCCATGAGTCAGGCTAGCATGTCAAAAAAATTCAAAATAATCATTTAAAAATGATTTGAGGGGAAAAAAAAAAAAAAAAAAAAACCACCCCAAACCCCACCAGACTTGATTGCATTACAAAATCAGAGACCATCTCTTTTTTTTCCTTTTTTTTTTTTTTTTTTTCCTCATGAGCTTTAGTGGTGTCAGAGCTCTTTGGCCTTATCTTACAAGTTATGGAAAATGTATTTGCATTGTTCTTAAGACTTTGTTTACTGCTGATCTCTCTTCCTATCAGTACTTTGCACGTTTGGACTAGTGGTCCCAAGAGACCGTGCCTTTAAAACAAAGGGATATAAAAATTAGTATCCAACTTCTTAAAGCAACAAAACAAAGCAGTATATCTTTAACTGCAGTGTGGAATAAGTAATATTGGTACTACAGAGGGACCCTTTTTACATTATACTTCACGGCCTGATTCTGAGGAGATCTGCAGAAGCATTTTCATCTAAAGCACTATTTCTCAGTAACCTTTGAAGGTGAGCATCAATTGTCATTTGATTCATTATGAAGTTACTAACATTGCTTCAGTGAGAGAAAAGGCTGTTTTCTGCAGTCCCTGAAGTGTCTGAAGATGCCGGACCTTTATCTTCATTTGTAGTCTAGGAGTCTTAGATTTATGCTAATTTAAGTCTCTTAAAAATTGAGGAGAGAAAATGCTTCTCTGGCAACTGTGGGTTTTCATGTTAGAATAAGTGGAAGGTAAGATGGTTTTCTAGAGAACAGATTGAGCTGGTCCCAGGTTGACGAAAATGTGGCTTGTTTCCAGACGAATGTAGATATAAGTGTCTGTCTAAGCATGTGTGCGCGGTTAGCTAGTCCTGCGTGAATACAAGAAAATTATGTGAATGTCGTTTATGTCGTACTAATGTTCTGAGAGAGGCACAGAAGCAATTTGTATATTAAACAGTTTGTTTATTATTAATGTTGGTCTCTGAAGGCAGTCCAGGCTCTTGCATGCGGAGCTGAGTTGCGTCTGTGCTACCCCATGTCCTTTGTGCTGACTCTAGTTTTCAAAAAGGTTTGTTTGAGCTGAAGGACAGAAATACAAGAGAATTAAAATCAAGATCGCCCTCAGCTGATATTTCACAGTTATGGCTGTAATTTTCTTTTTGTCCATTTAAATAGCTCTAGTTTGTGTCAAGGACACCTGTAGTTTTCCTCTGGATTCTGACCAGCTTCAAAAGGAGAATCCTAGTCATCCAGGACAAGGTGGGCTCAACACAGAGGAAGCTGTGTGGGAATATAAGTATTTTTAACAGGCAGGCAGTCATATAAGGTGAGTGATTCCCCTTAAACTCCATGATTATCTTGATCGGGTAGCCTAGGCTCTAGTGCCAGTTGTTTGTGTAAGGACAATAGTTGGTAATTCTACAGGAAAGGCAAGACAGCTGTATGAATTGCCATGACAAGTTTGTAACTTTTCCTTAACTTATAAAGTGTCATTGATCTTTGGTATCAAAACATGATTGAAGGCTTGCAATTTTGCTTACAAAAAGAAAGGATGGTTGAGAAAAAGTGAAAAAAAATTAAAAAAAATATATATATATAATATAATATAGAAGGGGGAGAACAAAAGATGTGTGCATTTACTAAGATCTAGAAAGTAGGCAAAGTCATTACTTTGCAAACATGATAGGGTTTTCTGTAAGTAATCTAGCTAGCATGTAAATAACTAACATGGGGGAATTGGGACAAAAAAATAGATACAGGGGAATTTAGAGCATGTAGCCATCAAGTTTATCACATGTCATGGATAACATGTCACTGCTGCTGAGTCCCATGAGAACAAACATATCTGGGAGCAACACACAGAGGAATTGGTCTTAGGATAGCTATAAATTACGGCTGGAAGTTCGAAAAAAGGTGGTGAAAAGGCATAGGGTGAAACTCCAGGCCATCAGTGGAATTTGTAGAAGAAAAATAATAATAGTAATGAAAATATGGATAAAGCAAGCAGGCTACTTCTGAGAAGAAAGGAAAAAAAAAAAGCACCTGAAAAATCAACTTCTCTAAAGTAAACTACAACAATGCCAAAGTGTCTTTGGCATCTTCATTGCAGAGCTCTTCTGTGGGCTACTGAAGTGGTATTCAGTGTACCATAGTCTTCTTGCTAGTATAAATGAAGGTTTGGACTTAGTTTGCTCCTGCACCCCCTGGAGATACCTGTATGCCCTGAAGGGGAGCTGGAAAGATCTGTCCAGAGGTGTTTCTGAAGATGATGTTAGTGCTGTGTTTGTGTTAATTGGTTGGATGTGAGAGTTAAAGTTTATACTTTTTTCAGTGACATTTTCTTCTGAACCATCAATTTAAGTAAGGAACACTAAGGAAATCCTGTGAGAAGTTTTGTATTCATATAACATGCCAATAGGTCTTAACGATCACCGTAGAATTGTAACACTGGCTGATAGAAAAATGGAATTTGTGAATTAGAGTTATTTCTGTGGTATTAGACGTGGTATTTCCACCGAACCTGGCTGTGCTCTGGTGTCTTTGCTGAGATCGGTCAAAACATGTAGAGAGCGTCGGCCCGCTCTGGCCTGGCCGCTGCCAACATGGAGGACGCGCGTGAGGTAAAGCCTCCAAGGGGAGGCGGCCCCGCTGCCCTGAAGGTGAAATCTCTCTGTCTCAGGATTATTTTTATGTTTGTGGCCTACCCAGAGCAACTGTCACTGCATACATGATCAGAAATATGAAAGCATCTGAATGATGAATGGTTTTGTGTGTTTTTTTCATGATGGATTGGTAATAGGGAGCTTGTGGGGACACTGTCCATGCCGCAGCACGCAGGCTGTGTTTGTGTGAGTGCTTGAACTTCTCCACACTCCTTTTAAATAACGCTTACAGCCCATGGTTATGCAGCGGATTAATAGTAACAGCTGTGGGGTGACAGAGGCTTAAAACTGTCTTAGCATATGAGAACATCAGTGAGAAAATGCATCTGGTATGAAGCCTCCAAAGACTTATAGGACTGTATGTAAATAGTAAATATGTTTCTATGGTGCTTATCTTTCACTCGGCTTGTGACTGCTGGGCTGTTTGCAGGATTTTTGTTCCTGGGTGCCATGAGGTTAATGATATTTCGAGAGAGGCAGTTATGCGGAGAAGCTGTGCAGGATCCACGCCGACGTGAGCCATTTGCACGGCATGTTTTGCTGGCCAGGTTTCAGCTGGGGGCAGAGTTTCGTGCTTTGCAGAGCAAAAAGAAGGAAAGCGGTTACACTCTCTGCTAGCTCAGCTCTGTTTCATCACGGATTAATTTGTCTCAGCTTTTTTCCTGCATGGATTTGGTAGGGTAGGGAAAAGATTATGAAAGAAAATACGGTAATGTAGTTAGAGGTTCAAAAATATTTTAAAACGCTTACCCCGCTCTGTAGGGTTTGGTTCAGGCCACTAATTCCTGTCTGTTAAGGAAGGCGCTGCTAAGATGAGCCACAAAGAGAAAATCACGTAGTGTCTTCAAGGGATGAGTGGCAAATGAATAAATAATTTTAAAACAAATGGGGCAAGGATATTTTAATAGCTATATCTAGTAAGTAATAAGGTAATAAAGAATGAAAAATGACTTCTGTTCAGAGGTTAGGACAACTCATAGTAAATGATCATAGTGTCTGTGATCAAGCATGCAACAGTAGGCGGCAAGGCTTTATATTTTCTCACATGATTACACAAGCTCTTGAGCTCCTGTACAAGTTGTGAGCATATTCTTTTTCCTGATCTTCAAATCTGCTTCTTCCAAAACAAGTTTGAAGCTTTTTGCCTGTAGTGCCATTGTGCAGGAAGACACCAACCCGAACAGTAGAGTCTGAGTACAAAGTTTTTCAGTGTCATGTGATACATTTATGTTTATAATGGTTTGTTTCATCTGGGTAGTAAAATGCTAAAGGGAAGCCTCAGAATCACTTGTGGTGATACAGAACATTTTAAGACTTGCTGTGGAGTCATACAGCTACATTCAGTTGCTCTGTTTTATGAATTATGTTGAATGAATTGTCTTAAGGCGCACGGAAGTGCGGCTTATTTATACTGATTTCCCGTTTGTTACAAGTTTTTATTGGTGTAGAAATAGGGAAACATTAAAAAGATGTGTTTTGTGCACATGCATCATCTCTTATGGTGTAAAAAAGACAATAAAAAACAAAAGAAGAAAACGGAACTGAAGGAGTACACAGAAGCACAGGATGGCTGAGGCTGGAAGGGACCTCTGGAGCCTGTCTGGTCCAACGCCCAGCTCAGGCAGGGCCACCTACAGCTGGTTGCCCAGGAAGGACCATGCCCAGGCAGCTTTTGAAGGTCTCCACAAACTTGCTGGGCATGAATGAATGAAAGCTGCTTGTAAATTGGTTGAGAAGGTTGCTATGTGTTTCTGGTGCAAACTCCATTCCGGTTAATTACTGAGGTGCCCATCTCTCCCCAGGGAGTCTCTGCCCAGCAGACCTCAGAGTCCTTATCTCTCATGTAACTTGGGCTGGGGTTGAGACCTGTCTTGTATTTGCCATCTAGTCATGCTAGCTCAAATGCAGTCATGATTTAAATAGTGATAGAATGTATGATATAATTAAATAGTGATAGAATAGCGATACTGTTTCTGCTGTACACTGGCCAAATGATTGGTGTAGGAGGTTTAATTCTGGCTTAGTTTGCAGTGCAGTATTTTACTGCAGGGGTGGGAAATACCTTACATAAAGTAACTGAAAAGGTCTTAAGGGAAAAAGCCATGCTGTCCAACTAATATAATCACCTTCTCTTTTTAATTTCTTTCTGCTTCCCATGATTTTTGTGTCTTTTTATATTGTATCAGAAGTCAGCTCTGACAAAGAGCGGGGCGAGGGCGGGAGAAGCCCCAGTGAAGTGAAAACATGAGTTCTGTTTATTTGCATTCTGCTTTCCAGATACTTTTTTTTTTCCAGCTTACGTTTCTGGCTGTAGGAGCAAATGACAACAGAAGCGGCTCTCCAGCTCCCACAAAACTGTGGTAGAGTTTTCAAATACATATTTATAAAAGATTAGTTTATGGTTCCCAGTTGGATGCAGGCCATTTGAGGTATGCTTAAATGAAAGGTATACAGCAACTTCAGTTTAATAGCTCATATCTTGAAGAGGTTCCAGTTCCAGTGTTAAACTAGGCTAGTAGCAGTCTGGCTGCCTTGGAAAAAAGCCCACAGGTAAAGTAGATTCAGGATTATGAAATGCTTAATCTGATGCTATTGAGTATTCGTTACTGCTTCATTTGGCAATGTGGAAGAGAGAAAGTAAGTTGAATAGCATTTTTACAGCATTCCGTGTAAGTCTTAAGATCAGTGTTTTAAAAATCTGTTCTATTCTCTTCCTTTTCAAATAAAATCTATTTATCACAGGCAAAAGCAGCAGATTAACAATTTACATCAAAAGATAAGAGAGAATGAATTACGAGCTCAACATGCAAGACTGAGCCATCTTGTGAACTGCGAAGAACCTTACATGACTAATTTGCAGGTAGGATGGATGTTTTTCTTTTAGCGAAGCTTTCCATTACCCAGTAACTGCCACTTGAAAGGATGCTCACAATTTACTGCAGGATAAAATACAGAGCGTTTATGTTTGATGGTTGTGTCATTATATAGCTGTAAATTGCATAGAGTACAATATCCTGTAAATATTGTCGTTTATTTTAGATCTGCAGAAATTTAAGTTATGTTAATACAAGTATGCACATACCTGTTTTGAGAACTGATAAAAATAGGGGAAGAATGAGGTATTGCAGCATTGTGCATGAATAATTTTATTAACAGCATGCATGTAACACAGCTGTGCAAGGAAATAAATCGTTTGATAAGGGAGTATCTGGAAACTGATGAAAGGTTTTCTGAAAAGGAGAAGGAGGCAGTACCCACAGGAATAGTTAGGGAGCTAGTGTCGATAGAGTAGATGGAAGAGAAGTCAGAAAACAAAGAGACTGGCAGAGTACTTCTGTACAAGTCATCTGAAAAGGATATACATTTTAGTATATGGGGATATAATATTTACTCTGAACTACTTACTCTGAAAGGGAACATGTTGAACTTTGAGCACACCTGTCCTAATACTGATCTGTGCTGTAGCACACACAATCCATCTCAACACCTCCAGGTATATGAAAGGCCAAACAAAAAAAGAACGTTAAAGGCAGGTACGCAGAGACATAGCTTTTTTTGTCCCTCTTGTATTACATTATCATTTCTGTCACAAACACTGTACAAGGATCTCAACTAACATGCTTCAGTGTGGCATTAATAATAACACAAGCTGCAGTAACACAGATGTGCATCAGGTGAGAATCTGTTTTTGAGAAAGGCAAGAAATTCAGGTAGCACCTCAGTGTGAAGTTGGGTAGAACTTTTTCAGACATCTTATAATGTGGCTTTTGGTACTTTCAGAAGTTCTTTTTTAAAAATATGTAAAAAAAAAAAAAATAACTTGTCTAGATTAAGATTTTGAAAAAATATTGCAGAAACTGAGATGTGAACGTACATACATTAGTGTACCGTATTACACTTCAAATAAGACAGCAGATGCTTTCATCTTTCATAATTTATGAAGTACAAACAATTTATAATGGCTCTTAGGAATTCTGGTTGATTTGTTTGCCTTCCATAAGATTAATTTACAAATGAAAATCTCCTTTAATGGAGATTTTAATCTCTTCTAATGCTTTGCAGAAGGAATACTATTATTTAAAAAGCTCTCTGTATAATTTCTTTAAGGATACGGGTTTATGTTATTAAAAGAATATTGAAACTGAAAGACTAATGGGATGCGTCTCCTTTTTCATCCCACATGCAGTTGATTTCCATTTTGTGCTTGTCTCTCCGTGGGCTGTGGGAGTGGTAGAATAATATTGAACTGCAGGAGATGAAAAGGGAGGATTTTCATAGACACAACAGAAGGCAGGAGGCCTGCCGTCTGGTGTGGCTGTAATCTCAGGCTAGCCCTGCACCCTTCTTATCTCAGCTGTGGTAGCTCTGAGGTTTAACTAGTTGACTAATGTTCTGATTTAGCAAGATCTGTGAGATTGGAGCATATTTTACTTTAACAAATTCACAGCCATTTTATGCAGTGGCTTTCTTTTTCGGGGAGAGTATGGTAGTGTAGTGGCAGTGAAACATTTTTTCTTTGGATTTTGTTTTTGGGGAAGGAAGGTTGGGAGGGGAAGTCATACCTCTTCCATAAATCTGAGGGAGAAATAGTCCCACAACGTTTATTTTCATCTGTTGTGAATGGAAGTGTCCAGCTTTTTTTTCTTTTCTCCAGAAGATTCCTGGAATACATGCTGTTAGCACATATTTTAATGTTCGAAAATCAAACCCCACCCTTCCTGACAGTGGGAAAAAAAAAAAAAGCAGGATTGTTTTCTGCTCTGCTGCTGAAGTATGCAGTGGTATGTGCGTGTCCATTTATATGATTTTCTTTCTTTTTGTAAGCAACCACAGTATGAGGGCACATCACTGCAACCTCACGTGTCAGAAAGATCAACTTCCCACCTTGAGGAGTTTGAGAGAAAGATTGCAGCAGACGAGAATAAGGAATTACAATTCAAAGAACTTCTAAAACAAATTTCTAACAAATCTAGCGAGGAGAAAAAGAAGATGGAAGAAAAAGTAAGTGTCTTTCTTGTTCTGAATTTCCTTTTGTCATGGTCACAGGAGCATGTGTTTTGCTTGCAGGTAAGCAACTTAGTAAGGGGGCCGCAGAGCTGTTTTCCAGAGGAAGCTGAACTTTATCTATGATAAAAGTTAACAGTGGTAGTATAAGTGGACTTCTAGTGAATACATTCTAGAAGTAAAACCAGAAGAAAAGGCAATCAAAATGTATATTTCCAACCTGGTAATGACTATTTTAACAATCTGCTGGTTAAACTTGCTGTGAAGAAAAGCTGCTCCCCTTCACTAAAAATTTGTTTGGGTTGAATGTTTATTACAGTAAATAAAGTGTCGTTTATAAACATCGGAAAAGGATGGAAATTAAATCACCATTTTCAACATGGCCTGTAGAAGCAGGCCTCGTGCTTTGAGATGCACTTACCGAACTGAAGGTGCCTACTCAGCGGAAGCGATTCTCCTGCAGCTTCCTAAAATATGCAGGATAGACTTCAGTCTGAGACGAGGAAGGGGCTTAGATAGCTGTGTTGTTGGAACTGTCGTGACAAGAGGTTTCTTTGGAAGCTGAACCAATACCCAGGGTGGCTTTGTATGTCCTGCCAGCCTGCCTTTCTCACAGGCAGGAATGCATCATTGATCAATGGTTCGTAATGTTTTGGGGGATGTTGTCACTGTTACCTTTTCTTTGATAACTGTGCCTTGCTGCTGGACTTGGATTTATGTTTATGCAGGTTCAAGAGGCAGGAGCAGTATGGTCCAGTGAAGTGACAGGTAGGAAGAAAAGGAAAAAAATCACAGTTAGTCTTAAATTCTGTCCTCTTGTGTCCAATAAACCCTGCAGTACGCCTTTCACTAAGGATAATGTTCAGGAAGGGCAGAAGCTGGATTCTCCTGCTTCCTCCTGTCTATTTTAGTGCTCGTAGTGCTTGTGCTCCTTCTTCCCTGTCAGAACTGCTGCTGGGAGTGGTGGCGGTGGCGGGGACCTGCGCAGCAGTGCCTGTGTCAGCTGGATGGTTGGTAGCCAGCAGCCTGACTCACCCTGTGACGCCCACCCCACCCATTCTGTGCACTGAACAAAAGGCTCTCAACAAGCAAAAACAACAGGAGGGAGAGGATATGTTGGAATCATAAATTCAGTGTCCTCCAGTTTGAGGAAAGTCTGCAGGGGGAGGAAAGAGACGTGGTGAGGACCTGCAGCAGGCTGGGAGGCTGCGCAGCATGCTGGGTGCGGAGCCTGGGGACAACCCTCTGCAGTTCCTCTGCTGTGCTCGCAGGGAGGTGAACCCAAAGGCCTGGGGTGTCTGTGCTCAGTGGGACCAGACGTTAGGTCCAATTTCTGTACCAATCAAAGGGATTGTGGCTGTTGGCTGTGGGAGGGTTATTTCTGAGTGAATGCTCCTCTCATCAGAGAGGATAAGGTTTGTCAGTCTAGAGCCAGCTATGGCCAGAGTGGGGAAATGCTAGGAAACTGAAGTAAATTAAAGTTGAGATGAGCTTTTATTTTAAGTGCATGCCTGAAGAAACACATGGTTTAGGTTAAGGTTGCTGGCATACGTATCTAATTCTCTGTCTGACCCAGTGTTGCAAAGAATATTATCTTTTCCTCTACTGGCATTTTAAACATACAGCATTTCAATACAGTATGCCGTTAGTATGGGACAAGGGACAAGCTGTGACTGTTCCGGTGCAGGTGGGAGGAAAGAAAATAAAAGGAACACTCCCATTTCCTTGGCCATCAGTCATTAGTGGTGAGAGGTCTGGAAGGTCTCCCTCATCACAAAGACAGGATGTGCTGGAACTGGAGAAGGTTCAGAGAAGGGCAACAAGGTAGACATCCATCGGAAAATCACAGAAGTCATAACTGCCTCAGGAGGGCCTCTAAGTCGAAAGCAACTGGGGGCTGGAAAATGTGTTTTCCTTCTTCTTTCCCTGAAGACATCTGCTTATGGCTACCGTTGGAAACAAGGCACTGAGCTAGAAGAGCACTTGGTCCAACGTGCTTGTGTCACTTCTCATGTTAGGGTGGATGTACTGGATGCTTTCCTTCTGAGAAACAGTGGGGCCAGCAGAGGTTAAGAGGTGCCCTTTGCTCACTGCTGGCATCATGCCTGGCTGTGCTACCTGCAGACGTACCAAGCAAAGGGAGTATTTGCACCCCGCTGTGGATGATGCCGGTGCCTGAGAGGAAGGTTTGTTTTCTCCAGGCTCCATGTGTACTCAATGTGGGATTGAGGGGACTGGAAGCACTTCAGTTGGCACTGAACTTTCAGCAGCCTGAAAAAGCTTCTCTCCTGCGGCTGATCAGCAGCCTTGGTAGCTCCTTGCAGCTTCCAAGCTGAGGGAGCTTGCTCAGGTCGAGACTGCAGTGTTGTCCACAAGTGCCTGGGTTCCTCCTTTCCTTCTGCCAGGCACGAGTGTGCCTCTTGGTATCTGCAGATTTTGCAGCACTCGCTTTAGTTCTGAAGCATTTAATATGTAAAGTGAACTGCTGAGCTAGAAATTATTCAGTTCAGATACCTGTACCCTGCTGGCTCCTTCTGCTGTGGTTACTTGTGAAGGACTCCTCTAAGGCACCACGGATATCGCCTGTAGTAGCAGTAGTTCTGCCTTACATTTTCTATGGCTTGCTTTAATATTTAATTGCCAGGAGGTGAGAACTTTGCTATTTTCTTCCTGCTTCAACGAATCATGTGTATGAAGGAGGAAATAATAAAATAAACACAAACAAAAGAGCAGCACAGCTTTTACTTCTCTTCAGCAGAGTGAGCAAGAGTGAATTAAAATATATATATTTTTTTTTCATGTCAGGAGAGAAAAGGTAGAAAGAGCCCTTGAGCTGATGCTGGGGATGTAGAGAGGGCAGGAGGAATCCTAAAGCCTTCCTGTAGCTGTGAGAAGAGCAGTTGCAGGAGAGGAAATTCCCTGGAGTATGTATGCAGGACAAGGACATGTAAAGACTTCTGAATTTTTGGCAGTCCTCAACTTTCTGGCCTATTCAGAAGACTCTTCTTCTGGAAAAAATTTTCAGGTACTATCAACTTAAGCTGTAAGCTGCATCCCAGACCTCTGACACATTCACTTCTCAGCAAGGTGGATGTCTCAAGCACCAAAGTAAAAGTACACTTTGCATTTACTGCCATGACGAGTATTTATCTCAGAGCTACTACACATTGTTTCAAGCAGTAGAGATTCTGACTGTAAAATAATACTCTTTTTCCTGCCATCTTTCCACCCTTTTTTTTCCACATAGGTAATAAAGCAACTGAGTACCAGGAATGCAAGCAAACATGATACAATAGAAAAAGCCTTTTGCAAGCGCACAGACAATGAAGATGCCTGTGGAAAAGGTGCTTTAGGAAAGCAGCCGTTCTGTTCTGACGCTGTTTGATGTAATTGTCAGGTAGCATCAAAGTCAGGTTTTTGGCTGGGGTTGTTACTGGGTTAAGCTCTTAGGGCTCTGTGTTTCACGTTGTTTTCCTAGGCCAAAGGAAGAGGAAGGACTAAAATATTTCCTCATTTTTTGTTCTGGAACAGGCTTCTTAGCAAAATGGTTGATACCCCAAGCCTATCGGTGTTCAAGAGGCATTTGGATGATGCCCTCAATAACATGCTTTAAATTTGGTTAGCCCTGAAGTGGTCAGGCAATTGGACTCAATGACCTTTGTGGATCCCTTCCAACCAACCTATTCTCATTCTAATATGAACACGCTCCGTTATGTACTTTTTTAGCCATTGAATTGTAATGTTTTCAGTTCACAAGGGACAAGGGTTCCTTCTAGGCAGAGGTGAAGCAGCTGTGGTTGGAGGTCACTTGTAGGTCTGGGACTTGGAGCTGCTGAGATTAATAATTCTTTGGTTTTGTTTTCCTGCAGTAACCAACAGGTGCAGATGAGAGCACAATTCCCGAGGAGTGACCAGCCTCTGCTCCCAAAGCAGGTTTATTTTCCATTGCAATTGTAAAACATGTACTCTTACTTTCTTCTAGCTTAAAACTAGAGACCGATATATTAATAGCCTGAAAAAGAAATGCCAGAAAGAGTCTGAGCAAAACAAAGAAAAACAGCGACGAATTGAAACCTTAGAAAAATACCTGGCTGACCTGCCAACGCTGGATGACATAGAAGGTCAGACTAAGCAGGTAAGGTGAAAGGCTTTGCTTCTTAAATACACACCAGCTCCATAGCATCTGTTGTGAAAGGTTTTACAGTTTCACTGTGTGTTTTTTCCCCATCTGCTTAGTATTGGGAACCACTGCAGCTACTAGGGCTTCCCATACTTAGATCTAAGTGCAGTGGGCCTAAGAGTATATAGGAGGTGGTAACCACAAGGCTGTGCTTCTGCTAATGTGGCACTGTGCCTGACTAATGTAATCTGTGTTAGCTGCAAATTCTAGAGGAGAAGAACAAGCAACTTCAAGAAACTATGACCGAGTTGGAAAAGAAGCTTGGAGAGGCTCGATCTCAGTGCAGAGAGCGAGAACTGCAACTGGTGTGTCAGAAGAAGAAGGAAAAAGAGCTGGTCACAACAGTGCAGAGGTATGAGCAGCTGCCCGAACTGTGCCCTGAAACGGGTGTGCTTTCCCAGCTAATGTCAGGACATGATGGTTTTTGCTCTTACAGTCTAGTACAGTGCTAATGGCCTCTTAGGGCACACATATATTACTGTGCAGAATGACAGAGTAATGCAAGAGAAAATCCAACAAAATTGGATTTGTATCAAGTCAAGGAGAAGGGTCTGGCTAGAAATTCTTCACTGTCATTTCTAAAGATGTTCGACAACACCTCAATGGCAGCAGAGTGCTGCCAGGCAGAGGACAGAGTAAACGTGCAGCAAAGGAGCTCTGGGTAGAAGCTGTCAGCACTCCTACCCGGTAACTAATCCTGTCACGAGCTGTGGGAAAGCTCCCTGCGTATTGGCTGAGGGTATATCAGGGAAGGGTCACAGATCTAAATGAGCTGTTTCTCACCTTTTCGTCAAGACTGGGGGATATTCATGGGGATATTTAGCTGCAGCTCATCTGCTGTCATTGAACTTGCGTGACCGTAAGAAAACAGCAGTGGGGTAGCCGTAAGAAGATTCCAGATGAGGCATTGGGGTATTGATCAGGGGAGATAATTAAATCCTTATTTAATAATAAACAAACAAAAAGGGGCAGGGAGAATCACTGTTAATAATTTATGGGGATGTCACTGCAGTTCAGCGTCCCACCATTGCGTAAACGTGCATGCCACAGCAGTCTGAAAGTGTTTCCATGATGAAAGGCAAGCTGGTTGGGACACCTTGCCAGCCAAATTGTTGTCACATTGTTTCCATCTTACCAATGAAAGGCCTTTTTTCTTCCTGCCCTCATACTCTAGAGGGGGATAATTTTGTCTTTTCTGAAAGCCTACACATAGCTGAAGTGGCCCCAGTTTCTAAATTAGACAGCAAGATGAACACTATTAAAATGTATTTTCTTTCTGAGTGAAGGTGAGCAGGCAAAAGCTCCAGCTACACCTAGGAGCTTGAGCTGAGCTGCAGAGGGCCTGAAGGTCATGCTCTCGTATGGGAGCAGCTGGCAGAAGTGGAAGTGGCTTCATGACCTCCCTGACAAGCTGGGCATGGAGGATGGGCCACCAGTACTCAGAGCAGCCTGTGGTTCTGGACTCTGCTTAGAGTCGTACATGCCCCAGTGGGAGAGCCAGATATTAAGGCTCTCGTAATTTGGAGAAGCTCAAAAACTGCTTTGAAAGATGGTGGTGGTGGCTTTACCTCCCATAGCAGCACAGAGCAGCTGTGTACACCACAAAGCCTCGTTCCTTGCTCCTCTCTGCCCTCTCACTACGCTGTCCTGCTGGAGCTGTGCCTTGGGGAAGATGCAGCTAAGAATCTGGCACATTAAACCGTTCCCACATGAGTCAGTTCAAGCCAGTGCCACAGTAATTTCAGTAGTTTAGGATTTTTACATCATTCATCCACTGTTGGTTTGCTCATTCATTAGGCTGGATTCTGCGAGATACGGTTTCACAGTTTTGGTTGGAAGATGGTGCAACTTCCTAAATTTTTTTGCCAGAACACACAGCCCTTTTGGTTTCTGTCAGTATACTCATTTTTTCTTTCATGTTGAATGACAGCTTGCAGCAGAAAGTAGAAAAATGCCTGGAAGATGGTATTCGCCTTCCCATGTTGGACACAAAACAGCTTCAGAGTGAGAATGAATGTCTCAGAGAAAAGAATGAGAAAGCCAGTAAGGTTAGTCTGCAAATTATCTTTTATCTTTTTGTGTCATCTTTAACCTTGAATCCTGTATTTGTTTTTGTTTTTGTTTTTTTAACTTCAGAAATCAGTATCTCACTAAAGAATTATACATCTGTAGCTAAAACAGTTTTCTCTTCAATACCTCTGTTTCTCTTTGAGGAAATTATTTTGCATTTGTTTCCAGTTGTGCGAGAGTTAGCTATTTCTTGTCATCTACATTTTCAAAGATTCTGTGTAAAATGTATGGCTATCACCCATAAGCTGATTTTTTTTTAAACGAGCTGAAGAGATTCAAGCCTTCTAAATTATTCAATTTTATATTCTAGGTCATAGACAATCAACAAAAACAGATAGCTGGACTGATTTTAGACATGCAGGTAAGGAAGAATGTATATTCTGTTTTTTATTCTGTCCATTTTTAGCTCATAAAGATGACAGGATTAAAATTAAATTTTGTTCTTTTACCTTCCAAAATGGGAAGCAAAGATAGAAATGCCAAGAATGTAATCTTATGGTCTGTAGTTGACCTGCATTCTCTTGCAGTCTTATAATGTATTCATTAGGGAAGTTTCTATGGTTTAACACTTTGCAGGTATTTGTTATAAAGTAGAAAACTGTTGCTATATAGCATCCGTATTCAGCTGGCTTAGTAGATACCATATCAGAAATGCCTGTTGCAAGTCCTGAGAACTGCCTTTGTAAGTAACAGTGGATCCTCCCCTCAAACTTTGGGGTTCAGATGCTAATTCGAGGTACAAAAAGTGTCATTGGTTAGGATATCCACTGCTGAGATCCTTAGCAAGGCAGGTGCCTTTCTAAACCATAGCCCTTCACATTCGTGGAGCTGAAGCAGGTCCCTCTTCAGATGGTTTCCAACATGTCACTCACTTAGGTATCTTAATTTTCTTGGTGGATCTTGGGCACCCAGCTTAGAGCCAAGGGTCTTTCAAGACAGCAGAGGTTACTAGGAGTCAGTGGCAGCACCGTGGATCAGATTAACACATCAGGCTCTTGGTCCTTGAAAGGTACTTAGTGACCAGTGTTTGTTGTGGAGAAAAGGAAACATTATACAGGTTATAAGGAAGAAGGTGTGACTTGCTCTAGAAAAAAAGTGGACAAAAAAAATCTGTTTTCATTAAAATTTTAAGCCAAATTCAATAAATTCTGTGTTCTTCTTCCAGTTTGGCATTTGTCTCCACATTTCCTCTTTCCATGCCCTGCAGCAAAAATGAAGTATCAAGGTTTTCCCTTGAGGAGAAAGAGGGTACTTCTGCTGTGGCTCAGTGTACTTTATGCTTGGAGAGCAACAAAATGGTAGTAAACAATCAGCTGAACGCCTGCTCCTTCTGAAGCGGAGCTTCTCTGTGGAGCTAGAGTCCAAATAGCAAAGATACAAAACTGCTTGTGTAACGCTTGGTAGGAGAATGTGCTTTCTTACTTGCACTTTGCACACTGGAGCCAGGTTTGCTGATTTATAGCTGTTAAAAGTAAATTGTCTTCCCCTATGAAATTGCTCCCTTTTTGAACTATGCAGATGAAAAAGTAGGCCTGGTGCCTGTTGACAACCATATTTTTGCTTAATTAAACCAGGGTGTATTAAATACATCAGTAGAGAAGCAGTAGGGGAGGGATTTAAGTTGCGACATAATGTGTATCTTAACTGAAAAGCAAACCCAGTCATTTAGCCTCTCCCAGGTTTGAAGCAGACAAAATTTATCAAATGGATGTTTTCACAGAGCAGCCTGCTGTCTATTAAAATTATGACATGGCAAATAAAGCTCTTTCATGTCTTTCATAATTCAAGAATAATTCAAGAATAAAGGTCACAAACTGGACTCCATAACCATTCTCAGCTTCTCTGTCCCTCTCTATAGTTCATTTTTTTTTGTTCTAATAAACACAACTTGCCTACGTGTGTTTTCACCACCCTAAATCTTTTCATTTTTCCAAAATTTTCTGGTCTTTTTCTTGTTGGGACCTTTGTCTTGAGATTTTTAAAACGTTAGTGATTTTTGTGCACATTTGTACAGATGGTTTAGTCTGAAATGGCTTTAGGGAACTGCGTCTGGGAAATGCTGAGTAGTTGTGGCAGGCTGTGAACGGGAGAGTGTTCTGTTGTCCAGGAAATTCTCTTACCTTTCCCATTTTGAGGTACTCTGTATATGGTCAGAAAATAAGATTTGAAAGTGGTGTTAGCCCTCGAGTTGCATGTAGGACTACAGCAGTTTCATTGTATCCTTGATCCTCCGTGCCGTCCTCATTTATTCCCTGGGAAACATTGAAAACTAGCTCATGAGAAATTGAAATCTGCTATCAGCAGGGAGACATCATTTATCTTCAGATGAGATCTTACTTTACTCCCTGTCTTCTGCCTCATTGTAAGGCTGTGCTTGAGAACGTCTTTCAGTTCACTGTTATTAACTTGCAATCCAAAACCAAGGAAATTCTGCTTCAGATAAGTGTATCGAGCAGTACTAGTTTCTGTTTGCTTATAATCATGATGGAGTGATTTTGATCTTCCTCGTGTGGTTTGGCTTGGTTGATTTGCTCTCCTGAGCGTGAGGGCTTAAAATTATGGTTGACAGGATGTCATGCTGAATATAAAGCACATCTTCCAAAAGACAAAAATTACTGATGAGAGTGGCTTTTTAAAAAAAACAACAGCAAAAAGTTGGATGATTAATTTAGATATTGGAAAAATAGCATTTTTTTTTGTACAAAACAGATAGAAGTCAGCTTGTATGGTGTGTGTGTTACTCCAAGTACATCTGCCAATCCTGTCAGTCATAAAAACCCAACCTGTGCCAGGGCTGGGAGTAATGCCACCCAGTGGTAACTTTGGAAAGCCAAAGGGAAAAGTCAGGATGAACTACAGAGTTGTGCAAGGTTAGTGACAGGTGAAGCTCTGGGGAAGGTCATATTTCTGAGCACCCCTTCCCCACCATGTACCCACCCTAAGGAAGGCTGTGTGGTCGAACCTTTAATGTCTGTTGTTGACACAGATGTGAAATGTGTAAATGGCACTACCAGAGCATGTATCCTAGCTGGCTCAGGGTGTTCCTGAACTTGCTCATGAATAGAAATGCATCAAAGACTATTAGATGTCAAGACAGAGCTCGATGGTCCTTCAGTCTGACCGAATGTGGCCGTTTTTTTCAGTAGATGGTGTTTAAAGCAGATGAAAGAGGACTGTTCAAACCCAGGTTACGCTCATCTTCAAGCACAGCAAAGGAAATACATCAAGCAGAGCTATTTCCTGCTCTCTCCCAGCCCACAGTGTTTCCTTCGACATGGAGCAGGGCCCTTTCTTTTCCTCCCCTTCCTCTGCAGCATGAAGCTGCGCTTTCTAGCAGAGCTTATCTTTAGGACGCACACCATTCAGCACTTCCTTGCTAGGGGCATGGTGTGGGTGAACAGAGGCACATCAAATGTGTGAAAATGCTTTAAAAACAAGTAGTCATTTCTGGGTTTCTGCCTAATGATTCCTATTACTTAGATGAAAATAAACCTCTTTTTTTTTTTTTTTTTCCTTAGTCCACATTAAACGTGTAAATTTTAGCACCATTGTTTTGCATTTTTGAAAAAGGTGAGACAAATTCCTGGCTTTTCCTCAGTGCTTGTGCAGCATTGAGCTGAATGTGCTAGGCAACCTCATCAGGGCCGCATACCACTCCCTGCTGGCCCTGCCTTGCTCCTCACTGCTGCATGCCTCCTTGTCAGCAGCGTCCTTACAGCTGGCAGGTCAAGTTAAATGGCTTCTCCTCCACTCTGTGGTATAGGGCAGGTCCACATATAGAGATGGTCTCCTGTGCGTTACAATCCATGGGATCAGGTCCATGAAATTTCCATCCTGCATGCCATTTAGGAGTAGTTCGTGGAAGGGTAAGTTTGGCTTTCTTCCCAAAGCTTAATCGCCTTACTGAGACCCCAAAACCAACACAGTTAGATACAAGTTGCTGTGTTATTTCAGGTGGGGAGCTTGATTTCTTTTCTATCTTTGAATAAAGCTACAGAGTCATAGTGCAGCAATTTGAACTTATCTCTTACTGAAGAGTGACTTTGATCTTCCTGTAGTATTTCATTTAAGCCATCACGTAGAATTCCATTTAAGAGAGTTCCCTGCTTTGGAAGATGAATCTTTAGAATTTTAACTACAGAAATTCAAGAGAAAACATTCTTCTCAGGCAGTGTCATTCTGTAAGTTGAGATCCATTGGTTCATGAAACGTTCCTTCTCCTCCTCCCATCACGGTCTCTGGTTCCACTCTGTGGAAGGTTACAAGCAAAACTGTGCCAAAGCATGCACTGTTGTCACTAGTGCTCCAGCTGTACTTTGAGCATGATGGGATTGGATTTACATCTTATAATTGAAATTGGCCAACGGGTTTTACATATTAATGTGCCGAGCTAGGGATGGGGAAGACACTATGTGCTCTGTGGTAGCACAGCATCAGATCTGTAAGTAATACCATCAACGACAAAAGAGGATTTCTCCTTGTGACAGCTGAAAAGATCTCTTTGTTTCAAAGCATCAGGAGTTTATGTAATTAGTATGCATTGCTGTTAGTATTCACATAAGCTGGTTGGAATATTCCCTTTTCTGAATTTTGCCAGATGACTTTGAAAGACACGCCTACAGGTCTGAAAGCCAGACAGTGGAGTGGATGTTTGTGCTTTTGACATCTAAGATAACTGTGGTCATGCTGAAATCATCAGAAAAAAAAAATAAATCTGCTTTAGAAATATCTCCTGATCATCAGTTTCAGCTCTGTAGGTGAAAACTGGGGAACTGACAGCAGCTGATTCCTTGTGCAGGGGTTGTTGGCTTACTGCTGCTTGTGACTCATCTGGAAATCAAACCTGGAAAGTTCCAGTTCATAAATACAGCAGCATCCTAGAGACTTTTTGCTGATACTATTGTATCCATTAAAAATGACCCTGTAAACTACAAAAAAGTTTTTTGTTTTGTTTTGTTTTGTTTGTTTTTTTTTGCCTGCAGTAGTTGCTACTTCAGCACCTAAAATTGTAGTGTGCTTTTCTGATTTATCCTGTGTATGACTGGTTTTAAAGAGGTTGGTACTCTGTATCAGCTATCAAAGCCTTTTTTCTCAGCTACATAGCAGATTCGAGAGGTAAATTCAGTGTTCTGAAAGGTTGTGGCAACTCCTGCCATGGTTTTCCTGGAAAATAGAGGCCAAAAAAAGTCTTCAAGTAACTTGGCAAGTACACAAGTGAAGTTCAGTTGTCATTAATCTGCTGCTTATCTCAAGTGAAATAATTTGGATAGAAAAAACAAGATGACATGGTTATTTTAGACTTCATGGATCCCATGTTGGAGTGATATTTTGCATACGTACAGTCTTCTTGTTTATAAACAGGTACTGCTTATCTAAAGGCTTTCACTGGTATTTGGAACAACTAAGCTCCTGAGAGCTCTTGGGGTCTGGTTGAACATCATGAGGTGGAACCTGGTAGAAAATAAAAAAAAACAAAGTTGTAATCCAAAAGCAATGAGTAACAAACATACAGAATTATTGAGGACACGCTTTTTTGTCAGTGCTAACCTGCAGTATGAAAATGTAAACTCATTACTTGTGCTTTCATTCAATTTAGTCTATGCAAGAGAAGCTTTCGCAAGAAAAGCGCACAGTTCAGAAGATGGCAAATGAGCTTGAAGAAAAAGAAAGGAATATAGAGCAGTTGAATAAAACTTTCTCTGAAGTAAGTAAAAACTCTAAAAACCCGATCCATCACTACACCCGCTAAGAACAAACTTAAAAAAACACATTATGAGACCATGTGGTAGGGCTTTAGGAGCTTAATACATACTTCACTGTGTTTGATGCTGTGCTGAAATATGATAGATGCCATCCCTACCTCCAGAAGTGAAAGTTTTAAGTGTGAAGGTCACTGAGCAATGGTAACATGGAAGGGAGAGCTGTATAGAAGCTGTCCATCTACCATTCTTTGGAGGGGTACAAAACTATTCTTCTGTGTATGGAACTGGTTTTAGTTAATATTGTTTGTGGTTTGAAACAGGAAACTTCCTGCTACGCTGCATGCTGCAGACTAATTTGCCCCTTTTTTTCCTCTTAACTTTCCACAAAGAACCAAAGACTGATGGAAGAGAATGCCTCTCTGAAGGAGCAGATCCGGCAGGTGGAGCAGTCCCGGCAGCCAGTATCTGAGAAGATGCCTGTAGCAGACCAGTTGTTCAAGGAGATGTCCCATTGCTTGTTTGACTTGAAAGCTCTGTGCAGTATTCTCACCCACAGAGCTCAGGGCAAGGAGCCTAACCTTTCCTTACTGCTGGGAATCAGATGTAAGTGACCTCGTTCCAGTGCTTACTCGTGGTTTGGACATAGAAGAGTAACAATCTCTGGGGGGAGGCGGTGGGTGTTTGTGTGTAGAAGTCTGAGTGCCTGGCAGCATCCTAAAGCCAGTCAGGCAAACCTCCAGTGTAGTGAGTTTGTGCTGGGTTTTCCCACTTACCAAGATTTTTTTTTTCTGTACTTGAATGTATCATATGCTATTGCTTTCTGAGTGTTATTTAGGATTAGATAGACCAGTTGCTGAACTGGGCCTTCACCAAGGTAGAGATGTAGAAGTACAGCATCCTGTACACGCCACATAGATTCATCTGCACTGGAAATCTCTGAAATGCCGGGCAGGGCAGCATATACCAAGTCTCCAAGTCCATGAGACTGCCATCAGCCAGCAGGGTGAATAATGCAACATATCGGTACTACCACCTTGTAATCTTACCTGGCCTCATTTCCCAGGCCCTCCTACCACTCTTTTCTGAGCGTCCAGGAACTTCCAAAGTCTCTAGAAAATGGTTGTTTTGTCCATTTTTTGTTTGTTTTGTTTTGTTTTGCTGTTGTTGAGAGCCATTAGACTTTACCAAGCCTAGGTCTTGGTGCAATCAGAAGGTACCTCATTTTGTTGCCTTGCATCATAGTGAAGTGTGATTTGTCTTGAGTTAATTAAAGCGACCTCCCCTTTATTTCGAGAGGGGCTGATCGGTTTAAGTATG
Source organism: Anas acuta (assembly GCF_963932015.1). NCBI lineage: Eukaryota > Metazoa > Chordata > Aves > Anseriformes > Anatidae > Anas > Anas acuta. The sequence continues at coordinate 66,801,096 of NC_088981.1, forward strand.
AAGAGCACAGTTGTTAGAGCTTTAACCTTGGCTTTTGCTTCTTGTAGCACTGAGCTGTTCAGCTGAAGAGAATGAAAATTACCACAGCACAGAGACTCTTTCGAAGAAGCTGTCGGACGTTTGTCAGTTACGAAAGGATATCGATGAGTTAAGAACTATAATGTCAGACCGTTATGCTCAGGACATGGGGGACAATTGTATTACTCAATGACAACATTTCATCTGGTAGCAAATGACTTATTAAATGCTGCTGTGTCACAGGTCTTTGCATTTCTATTCAGGAGCCATATTGGAAGATTGCAAATAGCGCTGCACACGCATCTCTGTGAGGATCGTGCGTATTTAATCTCGGGAGTCGGGTGAGATGGGGAGAGTCACGGTTGAAATAGAGTGGTACAAACTACAAGAAATCTTTTCTTCAAACTACTGAATGTAGGAACAAGCTGTGAAGAATGTTTTGGTTGGACTCTGTTTCTTCCATTAGGACTCGTTTTATCGCTTCAACTAGTTTCTGGAATCAGAGCATCAGAACAGCCGTGCTGCTGCTACTCTCAGTCCTTCCCTCCTTCAAGGGTCTGAATGGTATTACATGTACTCTGAAATCAGCGCAGAGGGTCAAGGGAGACCTGTAGCTGTATGTGGTGAAGACAGGGGTTCTGCAACTTCATTTCACTGTAGGAATTGTAATCAGAGCTGTCTTAGAATGCTACAAGCATTAACCGCTCTTCAAGTTGCCTAAAGAATTTGATACAGGAAATACATTGGTTTTAGTAATGTATGTCTGCCTTGTTTTCCAAACAGTGGAAGAAAATCAAGTTTCAACTCCTCTACGCACCTGAAGTCCATAAAATTTACCACTATCAAATTGTTTTAAGCACTATCACGTTACTTTGAGAAGTTCCAATAGCATGGAGTCTGTAACAAACCCAAGAAGCTGGGAGGCAGGAAACTGTAGTATATAGTACATGGCTGTCTGAAAAAAAGAATAGACTGTATTGTAGTGTTCGTACCACACTTACCTTTTATTTCTGCCATCTCCATTTCAAAATGTGGCTGGTCTGTATCTGTGTCCCTAAAGACCTCCGATAAGGTTGTAAACAACTTCAACCATTTTCTGCTGCAGCTACAAAGTGAGTGTTTGGCACTTGTCAAAGTCAGGGCTCAGAACAGAATATTTCCCTTTACCAGTATTAAATCCTGTGTTATCTGAGGGCTGCAAAATTTTCCACGTCGTTTGGTAATTCTTGGTTTCTCCCTTTCCGTAGGAAGAGATTACACTTCAAAAAGAAGAAAAAAAAAAAAGATCATGTTCCATAGTTTATTCAGCGAGTGTCACTTGGCAGTGCTATTTCACTGCTGTGGGACAGATGAAATACTAACACGTCCAATTTCCTGGAACATTGCTGAAAGGTAGCTGAACAGTAGTGCATGATGTAAAATACTATTTAACTGAAGGAAACAATAACTCATAAGGAGCAAAACCACTCTCAAATCCCATTATTTAAAAAATAGATGAGCATCAGTCATAGTTGTGATATTAAAAGAAAGTTTCAAGTGACTACAGCACAGGTCACAGTGTGCTGACCTGTAGTGTAGATAACAGCAGAAATTGCTTAGAAAACATAGCGGTTAGAGCAAAGCAAATCCTAAGGTAACATTTTTATAGCAAAAGGGTCAATATCTTCAGTTTTCTGATGATATCTATGTTAATAGAAAAAGATGGTTATAGCAACATAGCCTGCAGTTAACTAATTTTAACTTGGTGATATTTTGCTTCCTGTTCATTGTTACAGCGTTAATGTTTTTATAATTTAGTGATTTCCTTTTTATTTTTTTAAACTGTACGGACTTATTTATTTGATGTTTTTTCTCTATCATGAACCTACACGTGAACTAATCTGTGAAAAATAGCGTTACAATTTGTATTATTGCTATGTGGCATTTTCAGATAGATTGCTCTGACTGGTCCAGCTCCTGTCAGCACTGAAACGTTGTCTAGGTGAAATTTCCAGTGAAATTGCATAGTGTCTTTTACTTTCAGGTAAGAAAAAAAGAAAGGAGGCAATTTTATTTTATGTTTCTATACGCTGCTCTTTCTATAGTTTTGAAGGTATACTTTTATACTAGTGCAAAACTGAAAACAAGGAGCTTTGCACAAATTGGCTTGCCCAGTTACCTGTGCCTCTGACAGCATGGGCTTCTGTGACAAGGGCCTCGGCTTAGTTCCCGTCACATAGTTCATTGGTTTGGAAGGAACAGTCCCCAGTCTGTGGCTGCTCTCTGGTATCAGAAATTCAATGACAGGATTTCAGTTAATAAACCAGAAGTATCAGGGAGAGACTAAATACCTAAGTAGCAGGTTATTATTTCCTTAGATGGAAATGTACCTGCAAAAATTACCATGCAACACATTTTTCTCAATTTTGTGGAAATAAGAAGCAAGTTTAGTAGGGTAATTAGAAACAGGAGGTTTTTTGAGTCACTGTGTCCTGTTAAGCTGGTCACTTGACTGGTGTGGCTCCACTGTCCCAGCTGTTACGTAGTGATACTGTGCAGCAGATTTGAGATCAGTAAGTTCATATTTTCAAAGCACTTGAGGAGCTTTTCTGCTCTGTAAGTATTAGTTGAAAGTCCCTCAGGAAGGAGGTCCCATTTTATTTGTAATACCTGGATTGCAATGCTGTAATCTTGCATTTTAATATGTTTTTAGGGAAACCTGTAATATTTATGTTAACTTTAAAGCACTTGATATAAAACAAACAAACAACAACATCACAACTGAGTTTTACCTGTCTCAGTCAGATTCAAGTAGGGAGGTAAATGATGGATGTTTGAGCCAAAGATACAGGCTACCGACTGAATATCTAGAGTGATACAGTATTTTGCTTTGATTTCTTAAAATTTGGCCTGTTGTAGGAGTAGCAATTACTATATATGCATCAGTTTACAGATGCCTCTAAATGGAATAAGCTTTGTCTACGATATGCATGACAGTTTAATTGGTTAAAATGTAGTGTGTGTGGTCTCATTCAGCATATTTAATACGCAGTTGATTAACGAATGTTAACGTTGGAATCGCTTAGATTTAGTCATGACAACTTTTTGCTGTAGCTGGTAGACAATCTCAAGGGCTGAAAACCAACTGCTAATGAATGAATACTGTACCGGTCTGTCTGCTAGCAAATTTGTACAGTGGCTTTTTTTGTATAGTTTCAGATGGAATTTATACAGTCCTTTTAGAAGATATTTACAGTAACTACTGTATTCAAGAATGTATTTTGAAAAAGACAGAAAAGTCTTGGGGCAAGCGATAGATGATGCTGTGTATTTACTATATAGAAGTAATGCAGCTCGATTGTGTAAACGTGATTTAGGTTCCTAGCCTCAGCTGTGTAGCTTTATAGTGCGATAGTTCTGTGAAGTTGCTGAGATTGCTGTCACCACCCACTCAGACTTCAACATTTGAGACTGCCAGTGGCTCTGAAATAATGGCAAGAGCTGAAATTTTGTCCTTTTTGCTTCAAAAAGTTTCTTTCCTTCCTTTGCCCTCGCTACCTGCCTGTTGTTGCAGATATTTTTCTTGCAGGGTAAGAGCACGAGGAAGGAAGGAAAGAAAGAAAGAAAAACCTTCCCTCCACGACCTGTTGCCCTAGCATTGGTAGCAGTGGCACACTGCTGTCTGTCAGCATGGGCTGGGTTTTTGTCAGTGTTGCTGCTGGTTATGTAGGTGGGATTGCAGGTGGAATTGGGCTCTTCCCGCTGGTGTAATGAGTCCTGTCAGGAGTGGGAAAAGATCTTCAGAATTAATCTGCATTCATAGGCTGCAAACAAGTCAGTGGTTAGTACCGAAAGGGATGATTTTATTCCAGTAGCTTGTTAGCAATATTAATTCCACAGCTACATACCTTTGTGCCTTTTTTGCCTGATGTGTGTATTCCCTTTGAACTTCAGATAACGCATTAGAATGCTGATGACTGCACCTTGTTTTCCTCTTACCTGCCTATATTTTGTTTCTAGACTTCTGTAGTAAGAACTCTTGCATAATATCTAGAAGCATAAGTACTCGAAATAGGTACTAGGTGTACACTTTGAATGTTAGGCTGGTTGTAGTATGCAGCTTTCTTGAAGTGTGAGCAGGAAACTCAAACCCTAATGTGTTTATTTTGTATATATTAATTACAGTCTATCATTAGTTCAGTGGGGAGGAGTGTCTGGAGCTATCTTTTAAAAGCACAGCTGACATATGTACTGGATCAGTCTCTGCAGACTGGTAGTCTTGTAAATTGGGTTCAATTTTTGAACCGCTCAGAATACCTCATATGTAAATAGAGTTGTCATGACTTAATCCAAATGTGTTCATTGTAAAAAGTAAAGGAGCCACTGGCTGGCTCAGCTTTAGGCTTGTTGTTCTTGCCTCTTTTTGTAATTTTTTTTTAAAGTAGGGTTTACAGCTAGAATTTTGAATGCCAAAGTTCTATTTATTAAATAATAATAAAAGTTTTCATTGTTAATGACTGGTATTTTTCCACTGGAATTTGTTTGTTGATGTTTGGGATTTGTATCCACAGAGCAAAAATAAATTTTGTTACAAAATTGACTTCTTCATTGCTGTCGTTTGTCCGATATGTGGCATAAAGTGGAAGGGACCAAAGCTGGACCGATGGCCAGAGGCAAGGAATGAATCGTCCATGATCTTCCTAACACCCACCCAGCGTTCCTCCGGTGATCTGTGTGTCTGCCTCATTATCAGATGACCAAGCTCTCGTCCTGGCATTAGTTCTTGTTTTAAAACCAGGGCATTGGCAACAAAAATACTGCTTCAGTGTGTAATGAAAGGATTTTAGAGCAGAGTTGCTTATAAAGTCCCTGCTGCTTTTCTAGGAATGCCGCCACTGTTCCTTGTCAGATGCTAACTGGAGAGGTTATAGGTTGGACTTTAAAAAAGACTAAATTGGCACAAAATGGTAGGAAGAGGTGTTATGATAATTAGTTTGAGCTGCTGAAAGATTCATCAACTTTGGAACAAGTGGTTGTCCCAGAGCTGATCACAAAGGGCAAAAATTTATATATATGTATATTTATATATACATACATGTGTGTGTATATATATATGTATGTATATATATATGTATGTATATATAATGGTGAAGCAACAGTGTGTCTGGTACCAAGGGGGAAACCAGAGATCAAAAAGGGCAAGTGTTTTTAATTTCTGTTTTTCAATTATCATGAATGACTGACTGGTCGGACTGAAAAGCAGTTAAGGCAGACAGAAATCCTGCCTGTCTGAAGCACCACGGGTCACTGTAGCCCAACATAACCAGGCGATGTCAACTCCCCTTCAATGTCAAGTTAGTACAGTCTGAGGAAGTGAAAAGTTGCAATTTTAGAAAATCTTGAGAAGATTCTTTCCAAGTGTTGAGGAAAATGTGGTTACCCCAAAATGGCTTCTTTTCAGGCTGTTCCCAGGGAGAAATCTAAGAGCCCATTAGGAGCGCCAGTTGCTGGATGATCTCTGTGCCTTGACTCATCTTCTCTCATCACCCAGTGCACTGCACTCTGCAGAGCACCAGAGCTGAGGATCTCTGCTCTTCTCTTCAAAGGTGCTGGGAAATTCATTTTAATTAGCTAATGCATTATACATGGTACAGCTCACTTGCTTTTCTCAGACCTTGTGACTGAATGTTGAATGATGTGCTTCTCATTCAATTAAACCCCCTCTGCCCTGTATAAATGTATGTAAAGGGCTGCACAGGTGCCAACTTTCCGTGAGATTTCTGAGGGTGACCTTTTGTGAACTGTTCAAAGTCAGGTTTAGGTTTCAAAGTATCATGATTAAAGCACTGCTAACAATAGTAGTGGTAGAAAATGTTCTGTTGCCTTTACGCCGCAAACAAAATACAAGTCCAAATGTGGTTAGAAATAAAACTTCAGACAATAACGCTGCACATAACGCTGCAGCCTCTTGAATGAGGACACCTTGCAGCAGCTAAATCTGCAGTAGATCACCTGCTGGATGGAAATTAAACAATTCTGCGGGACTTGCTAACAACCCTGGGTCATTTGTTTTGTAAATGAACGGGTTCGGTGTACTTGGAGAACTTCCAAGTGGTGAGGGAAAGCGTATACAATGAACTATGATTCTTAATTATGTTATAGTATATGCATATTTCTCTTCCTCTCCGTGAGTTACTCCCCCTTTGGGGGATGCTGCTGCTGTTTTTCTGTCTTTTCTTGATGTTTCAGGTCCTGATTTCATGGAGGTGAAGCCACACTTCAAGCCGTGGAGTTACAGCCTACTCAGCTTGTAGGGAACCCGATAGGTTCAGCTAATGCTTCTCGGCTCTTTCATGAACAGCTTGGCAGCTACACCGAAGAATGCAGCCCGTGTGTATTAATAGAGCAGAAAACTGATTTACTGGTCTGTGTACCTGTGAAAGCATTTGCCTAGAAGAAGGAGAAAAGAAACCTTTGTCAAGCTCTGCTCCAGAGTGAATTGCAATGCGAAAGTTTCTGGTAAGAGGGTTTTCTGACTGAAGTTTCCCCTCAAGGGGGAACTGTGTAGAATTTAATATCACAAAAGCTCGTCTCCCTTGCATTACCAGCTGAGAACACAGCAGCACCTGGGAGGCAGAAGATGTCCAAAACCCCTCTCTGGCCGCTCCTGTTGCACTGAGCTTAGTGGTGCCCCCAGGTACCAGGCTGGGAAGCTGGTGCAGCTCCGCTGCTGTCAGCCGCTGTGACAGAGGGGACCCTGCACTGCTGCTGGGCCACCTCCTGTCACCCCAGAAAGGCCTTTCGGGCGAGGTCTGGCTTACTGAGGATTGTGTTTGCCTGGGACATGAGTGCTGCAGCAAATTGCTTCAGTCAGGGAGCCTAAACCTAAACCACATAGGCTAACATGCAGCAAGGCTGTGTAAGAAGCCAGATGAGCCTTCTAGCTGTCCCCTGGACTGCCATACTGAGGCAGGAGAGAAAAATAGTTCAAAATATTTTGGAAAGTGAAGAAGCAAAGGTAAGGAAAACAGGACCCAGACCCCAGCTTCCTCCTGCCACTGCCACTTCCTCAAATGAGACGAGATGTCTTTATATTTATAAATTGTAATGATTTACTATTAGCAAAAACAAACAACTTTAATCACCACATTCGAACAGGTTAAAACATTTTTTCCCCAGCCTACAGTATTGATTGTCTGACAGCAAATTAATTGCTGTTCTTCTTTTATGATGCCTGTGTTGTGGAGAAGGCACATTGCGGAAACCAATTTGGCTGGGATCTTGAAGCTAATGCGATAATTTGCGCAATGACTCATTGTGCTCTCTGTAATCGTACCCACCTTCACTCATTGTCTGCATTATTTTACAGGACTCTGCAGTCACTTGCAGACACGTTGAATTTGCTGCTGTGTTTCTGACCTCGGCGATCGGGCGCTGCCTGCCTGGGTTTGGGGCTGGGGGAGCACAATGCTGTGGGGAGAGAAGGAAGGGCGCAGCTCAGAGTGAGCTCGCTCAGGCTCGCAGCTCCCCTGCAGGACGCGGGGCCGCACAAGGCAGCATGGAGAGGTGCTGAGTGATGGTGCTGTCAGCCCAAGAGCTTTATTGCAGGAGCCCCTGACAATCAGGTCATCAGGTACGCTGCCTCCTCCTGCCTTAGTGCCCGTGAGATGGCGAAGATAAGTAATAGGATATTTTGAGTTTAAATTACGGCCCCAGCATTTTAATTAAAAGCCGATTATAATCAATCTGTTTCTACCACCCTTTCCCCCCCCCCTTGCAGTCATAAAAATTAATTACCGCCGTAACGAGGCAGTGAGTGAGTATGTCCTGTTCGCGGCCCCTGACTGCTTCAGAGCCCAGGTGGCTCTGAATCGGATCCTGCCGTCCCAGCAAAGCGACGGCCTGCTTGGATGGTCTGCTTGTGTCTTGAGGTGAAAGGAGCTGGATGTGCTCAGATTTTCCCCGATGTAAAAAGCAAGCTGTTTGCTCGAACTGCTGCCATTTCCAGAAGTGTCCCAACCCTTCCCCAAAGCGCTGCTGCAGCAGCTCCGAAGGTCAGCAGGCAAACTGCCCCAAATGGCTGCACGAACAGCTCTGGCTTCCCACACCACTTCAAACTGTGTGTAGCCTGACTTGAAAATTTATTGAGAACGTAAGAATAAATACAAAACTGATCCTTTTTTTTAAAAAAAAGAAAAACCCAAGTCATTGGCTAAACATTGCCTTGACCTTCAGAGGGCTCATCGCTGATCCCAGCCTGCATAAACAGGAGGAGATTTGACCCTGAAAATTCCTCACTTGGGAATTAATCTTTTTCCAGCAACTCTGTACTCTGAAGCAGAAATGCTTCCTCTGCCAAAGAGAAATCAGCAGTTTTAACAGAGGGCTTTTCTTAATTGTGAGGAAAAAAAAAAAAAAAAAAAGGATACTGCTGTTATTTCATGCTGGAAAGGCATAAAATCATCAGATCATTAAGGTTGGAAAAGCCCTCCAAGATCATCTGGTGCAACCACCCGCCTACCACCAATATCACCACTAACCCATGTCCCTAAGCACCATGTCCAACCTTCCCTTGAACACCCCAGGGATGGTGATGCCACCACCTTCATGGGCAATGGGCACCTCCATTTTCAGTTTTGGGATATTTAAAAGCTGGCCTTAAGCTTCAAGATGTGCTTAGGATCTAATGCTAATGACACTGAGAGGTGTAAATACCCAGCGATTAGACACTTTCTCCCTCCTTTTCATGCTGCAGAAGGAAGGCCACCAAACTCCCTGCTCACCCCATGAGCACGCTGCTCCTGCCCCCTCTTTGTTCACCGAAGAGGAACGAGTTCCAGGGAAAGCATCCTGCCTGCAACCCTCATAGCACAAACCCTTCCTGTAAGCGTCCTAGCTGCATTTGCAAGTTGCCACTTCTGAAGCAGGACTTCAGGCGTTGCTGCACTCAGTGCGGAGGTACCTTCATGGCTCAGGCCACTTGCTGGATACTGAGAGGGTCAAAGCTGTCTGGGGTTGGGACAGCTCAGCTTCTTTGAGCATAGAATTTTTTTGTCTACAGTTTTCTGAAGCCCAAGCAGTTTTGTTTGTACAACATAGAATTGCTAACAAAACCGTCTGCTACTTCCAGAAATGAAACAAACTCAGATCATTTGTAGCGTACATTGCAAGTGGTGACCTTACAAAGCAAAAGAGTAAGCTAAAGACTTTGATCACGTAAAGTAAGAACATCTTGTACAGGAGGGGAAGCCAGGTCTTTCTCTCCAGATAAGCGAAGAAGCACGCTGCTTGGCTTACAGACAGATTAAGTGGTAATTGCAACAGAACCTGTAATTAATCAGTTTGTCTATGAGGCTGTTAAAGGAGACAGAGCTGAGAGCCTTGCTGAAGTCAAGATCAGATCATTCATTGCTCTCCCCTTGTTTACTGAGCAAATCATTTTGTTGTAGAAGTCTGGCGGGTTGGTTAAACATGATTTCCCCTTCAAAAATCCACACTGACTACTCCCAATCACCTTGTCTGTAATATGTGTGGAAACTGTTTCTAGCATAATGTGCTCCGACACCTTCCCAGCGATCAAGGTGAGACTGGCCAGCCTGTGGTCACCTGCATCTCTCTGTCTTGCCTTTCTTGAAGATGTGAATGACATTTGCTTTCCTCCAGCTCTCAGGACCCTGTGCTGTGACCGTCCAAAGACAACCACGAGTGTCCTCACAGCGCTTTCTGCCAGCTCCCTCAGCGCTTGTGGGTGTATCCCATCACGGCCCGTGGATTTGTGCGTGTCCAGCTTGTTTTAATGCCTCACCTGAGCCTCCTCCACTGAGGGTAAGTCTTTATTGCTCTATTTGACAGTGAACAGATCCCAGACTTTGAAAGTGAACTACTCTCAGCCAGCTACAACTGCGTTTAGTGCTGCTGCTAATTTGTTTGTATGCACCTTCCGTTTGCTCACAGTTAAGTCTTTCCCCAAGCTCTGAGGACAGTACACATCACGCCAATAATTTTTCTCACTTATTTAAATAAGTTAAATTCTCGAGGCATGTTGCAGGTGGTAATGCTAACTTGATTTTTTCCCTGTCACTATTTTTTTCCAACAACTTGACCCTAAAAACCAAAATAAAGCCCTCTCAGAGGGCTTAGTGTTTCTGTGCTGAAATGTGAGCGCAGGACCAAAGCCGTCCCATAGGTTTGCAGGAGACACCGTGCTGTGGGGCCACTCCTGAAACAACCTGCAGCAACTCTAGAGGCTTACTTTCCTCCGGGGAACACTTTAGTTCCTTTGAGAGCTGAGCACATGTGCTTAGCATACGCAGGGCACCTTAATGAGCAAAACAACCCCCTGGTGTAGCCTTCCATTGCTAAGCACAGAGCCAGCCATGCTCACGCTGAGAGCTGGCGGTGCCGGGCGCGCTGGCAGATCCGAGCCTGCCCCGTTGAATATACATGAAGGAGGTAAGTGCTGCTCCTCTTCACCAGCCTGTGGTGGAGCGATTAAGCAGTAAATCAAGCGCTCGCTGCCTCGCCATCTCGCAACTAGGAGCATTTGTAGGGTCTTGATAAAGAGCTGCACTGCAGAGCTCATTACGCAGGCTGCTTCAGCTCAGAGAGGGCGAGTTCTTCGTATCTGTGTCTCTCCCCATCATCCCACCTCGGTTGGGCAGCAAACCAAGAAGAGCTTGACCTTGCATCTGTGGCATGCCTGAAACATATTTCAGAAGCACTACATCCTGGAAAATAAGAATATTTGAATAGGCCACAAGCTGCTCAAATGCAGTGCTGCCTGCTGTGTTTCAGATGTGGACAGGTTTGGGCAATCGCTTCATCTCAGTGCCTTGGTGTATGCATGTGTCAAGTGGAGATTGCACAGCCTCCTTTGGAAAGCATTTTGACACATCTGGATGACAAATTCCACGAGAACTGAACAGCATCGCCTCTAATCAGCGTTTGCATGTAAGAAAATTGAAAATGCATGAAATTAGATGACAGAAAAATACAGTGGTTTTTAAGATCTACCCACAAAACTGGGGTATTACATCTCCAGTCTTGAATTGCCCACCACCCTCTGGTAGTCAGCAACACGGGAAAACTGCATCCTGCTTCCAGGATCAGGATGAGTGGAGCTGCACAAAGCTAAATTAGTTCCTCATACAATGGGAGTGAAAAAAACTTCAACAAATTTCCTAACTGGACACAAAGGAGCCAGGTTCAGCCAAACAGTTGTCATTTCGTGTACACACAGCACGATTCCCCTGGATCCACAAGGACCTTGCGTTTGCACGTTGTGGTGGAGAATTGTTGCCTCACATCCTTGCAGAGGAATGACCAAGGCAATGGAAAAAGCTAGAGCATAGCTCAGGCATCTGGCTTTTTGGGGAAACGGTTCCTTGGGAACCAAGCACCATGGAAGAGCTGTGTGGCTGCCTGGAGTGCAGATTTACCTCCTGCCTGGCAGCTCCTACTCCCTTTCCTTCCACCCCCCCCAGCCTGGCACAGGTCAGTCTGCCCCATCCACCCCCACCACTCCTCGATGCATTTCTCCTCGCTGAAAGGACCCTGCCCAGGTATTCAACAGCCCATTGGTGCTTGGTGCTGAGTGTGCACAGTGTTAAATGGAAGAAGAGCTAGAAAATGTTATGAGAAACTTCCAAAGCTCGGGCACAGCTGTTTGATCCTTTGACAAACAGCGGACAGATTACACTCTCTCATTTCCTACAGGGAAAATGAACATCAGGAGTACAGAAATGAAGTAGTTTCACAAGAAGGAGTCCTGGCCAAGCAAACAGATTTGCGGCAATGATTAGGACAATATGCACAGAATGAAATGTACAGGATTAGTTTAAGTGGATGGATGCTGGGATTGCAGTGCTTGCAGGTGATGTTTTTACAGTGTTGTAATTTCCTTTAGATTAAAAGGCAAACAGACATTGAAGCTGACCCCCTTGCTTCACACAAGTGCCAGCAGCTCCATGCTTTTGGGAGCAGAAGACCCATCACGAGGTCCTCCCACCTCACATCACTTTAAGTCATCAGGGGTGGCAGATGAAGAATTGCCTCAGTGATACAAACTACACTTCCAGCACTGCCAGCATAAAGGGCTGCCGATGCAGTGCCTTCCATGCTGCAATCCTTGTTTGCTGCCCACTGTTCCTGCCCACCAGTGACATGGCATGCACATCAACATGGTCACTGTATTTACAGCAAGAGCTAAGGGGAGAGGTGCAGGGATGCTCGATTGGTTTGGCCCGAGCAGCAGGAGGAGTGGAGGGCAGTTGGGTGAGTTCCTGTCACTGGTATCTGGCACAGACAAACCAAAAGCCATGGTGCAAACCGGTCCTGACTTAAATCCCTGTGCATCCTGCTCTCATGCACCTTCTCCGTGTACCATCGATTCCTCTTCTGCCTGCTTGACATTTTGCTAGCTAATGAACAATGTGCCTGGCCTTTTCCTCAGGAAGACTCAGCAGCACAGCCCTTTCCTAACTATATTGTGCAATGGCAAAAGGAGACACTCTCACAGACTAATTTAGAAACACCCAAGTGTCTCTGGCTGCAGCAGCATAGACTCCGTTCACATAAAGGCTTCTCCTTCATAGAGGGGCAGCCTTGAGGAGCAGAGCTATAGGCAGGCTCAATGGCTTATCTAGTGATGGGCTGCATCTCAGAATGCAGATTTTTGTTTTTGAGTGCCCTTTGGCCAGCATTCAGGGCTGGCAGTCATCACTGGGCTGCCCAGCGAGGAGTCTGTCATCACCACAGACTGCTTGTTAAAATGGTAAGGGCATGTGGATAATGGTCAGGAAGGAGTAAATTTACTCTGCAAGTGAAATAGCTACTGTGAAGGAAAAATGGAGAAATGACTATATCACCTTGTGAAGAATTAGTTTATTAATATGTACACACCAGTATCTTCCAAGATCATTATGAAGGGGCAAATGAAACAGGAAAATGTTGGTACCACCCTTCAGACCAGCAGTTTCTTTAGAGCAAAACAAGTAAAAATTAAATTGAGGAAAACTATCCAACAGTGAGGTTAATAAAATAATGAATTCAAGTGGAAAAAAAGTGAATTCACCCGAGGAATAAAGACTACCCATTCATGCCAAGAAAATCTTGTGCAATACAGCTCCCTAATTCAAAGTGCAGGCAGTGTATGCCATCAAAGTCTTTCTAACAAGCAGATCCTATCCTTTCTCCAAAGGGAGAGAAAGAAAAGGCTGGAGAGGCTTCATCAAAAGCATCACTAACTCAGAGATAACCCATTCAGTACCTGCCAGGATTGCTCATTCCTGCGTGCCTCACTGTGACTCAGAGCTTCAAAACCTAAGGGACCTTCCTGAGGGGCCTGTCATTCTCGGAGGCATCACCTGCAAAAAGCACGGCGTGGGGGAGGAAGGCAGATAAAGCAAAGGGGGGAGAAAAAGAAATACAACTCCAAGCAAAGCCTCAAGGTTCAAGAGCACAAACCATGGATATTATGAGTCTGGTGCTTTGAAAATCCTAAAACTTAAAGAAAGAAAGAAATTGAACGTGTGAATGCAAGGATTCTCCCAAGTGATGTCTTTGCTTGTGAACACGCAGGCCTCCTCGCATGTGGCACAACAAGCACTGAACACAGGGCTGGCTGTGACCATGAGCCTCTGGAGTGAGACCCTGAGGCGTGCCAAGGCTGTAGCTGTATTTCTGCTGCTGCTCAGCGAAGCATGGCCATGATGGAGAGCAAACTTGCCATGGGGCACCATCACGCCTGGGGAGACACCACAGCTCTGGCAGCCAGGCTGTGGTAACTCTCACCACGGCCACCAGCCTCTGGCTGGCTCTTACAAACATGCCTCTGTGCGAAGGTCCCCTCGTGAGGTGACCTTTCTCTGTCAGCTTTGGTGTCCGCCCCAAAATAAGATTGCTATGAAGAGCCCCCAGGTGAATGGCAAGCAGTCTCGGAAGGCCCTGCCACACCCGGACCCGCTGGAAGCAGCAGTGACACAAGGGAGCTCCCTGTGCCCTGGGCCTCGCTCGCTCAGTCACAGGCTGTGCTGTCTGGCCGGGCTCTCGCACTCGGCCACCTTCCTGTCCCTTTCCGAGTGAGGTCCCACACAGGAAAATGGAAATGCTGGGAGGCTGCCAGACACGTCTGTGGTGAACCCGGAGCAGCGCTTCCCCCTGCGCTCCTTCCTGTCATGGAAACCTCCTGGAGGGGCCTTTTTGGGTACAGGAAGGCAGCAGGGCTTCCTGCTGATGTCGCCTCCTCACACGGAGAAGCTCTTCAGGTGCACTCGTGCTCCTGAAAGAAACCCCGCTGTTGGTGTGCTGTGTCCCCGGGCCAGGTAGCTGCTGTGGCTCTCAGCAAGTGTCCCAGTGGCCAGTATCAGCGAGTGGGAGCAGAGGTGGATTTCTGGGCTTTTTTGAGTCAGCAATGCTGGCACGGCTGTGGAGACAACCTTGGGAATAGCAATAATAATAAAAATAACAATAAAGATTCTTTCAGGATCCTTCAAGCTTCATTTCTGCTCTGCAGTTCTCCCTGAGTACTCAGCAAAACTATTCAGGTGCTTGGACTCTACAGTAAGAAAACAAGGAGGCTGGGATCACCATTTGTCTCGGGTTAGTATTTATTGGTATTAGTGATTTATCTCCAGACGCTGTTTAATCACCAACAACATTTACCCTAGCAATGGGCACACCAGCTACATTATCGATGCGGTAAGGAATTTTTCCTCCTTTAGCTGTCCTGTTCCTCTTGCAAAGACAATAAATAAAGTGTTTAAACTAGCCTTTGGTCCTAATTTATCTCCATAACAACAGCTGTAAACTTGTTTTTCCTGACGGCAAGCAGGAGTGTGGCTGGGCCAGCTGGCCAGGCTGACCTGCCCAGGCTCCTGCTGGTGTCTGACACCCGGCACGGCGCTGCACAGGCAGCACTTGGCTGGGGAGCACTACCCCATTCCTGCTGGGAACGGCTGAAAATGGGAGACACGGGAGGTTTACTCAGCTTACCTGGGTTGCAATGCAAGGGGAATGATGCCTGTAGAGGGGAAGAAGGGAAGAGAAGCAGCTTGTCAGGAGCATGCATCGTGCACGCTCGTTTGTACAGTGCACTCGGTCTCTCCCTGGCTGAACGTTTGACCCCTCTGATGAGGCATGGGGTAAAGAATGGTGAAGTGCAGAAAGGTGTTCCTCCCCGGGGGACGAGCACTGTGCTCTGCTCTCTCACAAAAAGAGATTCAACACTTGTGCAGGATGACCCAAATTTCTCTGTTAAAAGATGCATGAAGTTTTAATCTTTTTTTCCCCCTGACATTTCATTAAAATTCAGAGCAATGGAGGTGTCTATATCCCGACAGACACTCAGCCTATTTCATTCAAAGGTATTCATAAAATATTTCACACACTAAAGATGGCTGTCACTACAAAGAGCAATTCCTACAAAGCAGTAGAAGTTATTAAGTTAGCATTGAAATTTATATATTATTTTCACTTTTATTTTTTTTCCTTGCCAGGCTAAAGGTGCTAGAAGAAAAAAAAAAAGTATTATCAGACAGGAGTGGAAATGACTTCGCGCTAAATATGTAAACCTTCATCCTGTAAGTTACAGACAAAATTTAATCTATTTGCTCTTCACATCCACAATGGACCTCTCTGTTTTCAGCCACTGTCTGGGTAGTCCTGGAGGCAGGGACAAGGTCTGTGGCTGCCCACCTCCAGCAGCTGAATGCAGAGAAACAGCCACCTTGATGCTGTCTTTCCAACTGGACCTGGCAAACCTTGTGTCCTGGACCACGCTCACAGCAGCTCCCGAGGTTACCTGGTTACCGGTTTGCAGACTCACCCAGGGTACTGGGGTAAAGATGATACAAATCCACTTTGACTCCAGCGAAGGCAGAACACAAGATTTCCAAGTCCCAGGCAAGTGCCTCTAGGTTGTTACAAGGGAGGAGGAAAAAGAGTGAAGCACAAAGGGACAAACTCTTGTCTTCTTGTTATAGAGCTACTCTGAAGATTCACAGAGGTGTGTTTTGTGAGGCCTTGAACCAGGCAACTGTTCAGATCTATTGCCATGCCCAGGACAAAGTTAGCAGAAGGCATCCATGAATTCACCGCTTCCAATTAGGTCAGTTCATGGCACTCACTCCGTCAGTGGCCAATTTCACCCCTGACATAAGGATCTCCATCACTCCTAATAGTTTCCAGGAACTCTTCTATTCTCCATTGGTTATATGCATTACCTGAGCTGCATCCACAATTTTAAATAGTAGAGAGAGGAGCTTTGAACTGGTAAATATATCGAAGTCCAGTCCCTCTGGACTCAACAACCATGGTCAAAAAAAAAAAAAAAGCCATCTAAAATCTATTAATTTTAAATCTACTTATCTCACTGTAATTGAAATGCAAATCTCAGCAATACATCTTGTCTAAACTAATGAATTTCTCACATGATGATGCCATTCTTACAGAACAGTATTAGACACAAAGCACACAGGCTCTGGAGACCTCAAAATCTACCAGCACTTAAGCATATGTATGTTAAAAGTTGCCACATCAAAACATGAGAAACAAATTGCCACTTGCAGCAGGACTTGTCTGATGTATTTAATTTAAATTGTGCATCTTTCAGAACCATAAGCGTTGATCATCTAATGGGCTTGTACATATGTTATGGCTTTGGCTGGGATAGAGTTAATTTTCTTCATAGAGGCTCATATGATGCTGTGCTTTGGATTTGTGATGAAAATAGTGGTGATAAGACACTGATGTTTTTAGTTGTTGCTGAGCAGTGGTTGCACAGACAGAGCCAAGGACTTTGCACAGTAAAGTTTAATTAAACAAAAGTAAACCAGCAACTTTTAACATGATTCAGAGATTCTTGGCTATATATATATCTTTATATAAAAGATATAAAGATGCTTGAGTTCCTATTCAAAAGCTGTAGGACATTTGGATGTTGGATTGCTCTGTGTTATTTATATGGTTATATCTAATATTCTTTTTCTTGTTTTAAGGTCAACACCTGAAAATCTCCAAGGCAAATTCTTTGCACCTTGTCTTTAAAATACCACACCACACTGCACAGCTCAGTCCTATCCAAGACAGCCCCCGAGCTGAGGAGCTAACAAATCAAACAGCCAAGATAAGTAAACAAGCAGAAGGAGGGAGAACGTTTACTACATACAAGAAACACAAAGGCAGAATTCCTTAGCTGTTGCAGAGCAGGCAGCTGAATCCGAGTGTTGCTTAGTGCAGGTCTAGTGTATTAACCACTGTGAAATCATCTTTCTTGCCAAGGTAGAAAGAGAATTTGCACTGACTGTCATTCAGGGCATTTTATGAAGAGTACTGCCCAAACTGGAAATAATTTGCTGTCACTCGGCATTAGAGATGTAGGTGAAAAAGCACAACCTGTGCTGGACAATGCCTGATGCTCATGATAGAGGACTTTGAAGCTGAGGCTAAAATCAGAAAAAGAAAATGAAAAAAAATAAAAAAATGTTAAATTATGCAGAGATCCTCAGAGAAAAAATGATAGGAACTACATTTTTCAATAATAAGATATTGATTTTTCAATTAGACTTTAAAGTGCTAGAAAACACTGCAAATTCATGTCCTGCAGGTGGGTTGTCTACTTGACCTCATGCTCCACGTTTACTTTTTTGTGCACACGGCAGGGAGCAAAGAAGAAACAGCAATCCTGGCCTGCAGAAAACAAGCTGCCACAGTCACAAGAGTCACACCCACAAGGGAGCTTGTGGATGAACCCATTGCAGTGCTAAGGAGATACTGCATCTACAGAAAAACAGCCCTTTAACCAAGATCAATGGAAAGGCTTCCACTGACTTCCCAGCTAATGAATGTTTGTTGGTACGTTCCAGGAGAAACAAACCTGCTGTTGGTCTCTGACTAATGAGATGTTCACGTCTTGCAACAGAGGCATTGTATATTCCTCAACATCCACTTCAGAACTTCTGGGACTTTTTTGACACCTGAAAGGCATGAAATAGATCAGGGCAAATTCACCTGTGGTGTAAGCCTATTTATTTCATTCGATTTAGATTAGATTTGAAATTGGTTCCTGCTGGGATTTTAAATGATGATTAAATTTGAAATGTCACTATCAGGCCTCAGAAAAGCGAGTGCTCCAGCACACGTGTGCTGCCCAGGGAAGGAAGTGGTTCAGAGCCACTTGGGGAACAGCCATCCGTCTTTGTGAGAGAAAATCATTAAACTCTTCAACCAGAAGCTTATCAAGTTACAGGACTTTTAACAGAGCAGTCTTCTCAGCATCATACTCTGTCTCCCTGAGAATGGCAGAAGTTGCCAAATTTCATTACAGCAGGGATAAGGTGGTTGGGCCTTGTGTCCAACGAGCTGTAGCAGCTGTACAATGCCTGCAGCATCTGCTGCTGGTAGCAGCGCAATGATTTCTCACTTCAGTGCTGCAGCTGGCTGGCAAATTCATGACATGGCCGCAGATGTTGGCAGTGCTCAGGGTGGTATATGGTGTGCAGATGTTCTGGCTTGAGTATCTTCAGCCCCAATGTCAACCTCTGTCCACTCTCAGGCAGGTGGCTTTCACTGTAGTGCCACACTGGTGTTCATCAGTGATGGGCAGGAAGGAAATGCACCTGTGACGTGGTTCGGATGGTTGCTCAGCATCACCCAGACTGCAGCTACATGCTTTGCGTGGTGAATTGGTCGCTACTGGGGAGAGGGAAATGCTGAGACCTACTGGTTGCCACTCCGTGCCCCAATCTTTGTAAACACTTTACTAGGAAGTGAAAACAATGATAAAACTTCTTTTGAAAATTGATAAAACTGATAAAACTCCTGCCTTTACAGCCCTATTAAACCACTGCCCACCCTAACCTTTTGTGACAGCAAGTATGGGAAACTTGGTTTCAGTAACTCTTTCCAAATAAAAATTAATTCCCCTCCTTGTGTCAGTAGGCAGTTATGTTTCCCTCCCACTGAAGATTAGAGCTGCTTTTGTGTGAACACATTACCCCAGCTAACAGCATCATGGATTTGCACTGTGCTGAATATTTCAGGCGCCCGGTCATAACCCACCCTGCCTTTTCCATGAAGCTGAAGTAAGTGTTGCAGAGCAGCTTAATGTACTGTAGAGTCATGCCTAAGCTTACTACTTGCTCATAAGCCACAACAGAGGCGTTTTTCCCTTGCTGAATGTTATTTCATCTTTGCTGAATGCTGAGCAGCTGCAGGCTTTGCTGTTTCTTTGCCAAGTGCTGGGTTGTTAGCAGTGAAATGTTTTGGAGGCACAACTGCCCCATTGCGAAATGGGGTGTCAGAAAGAACAAGTAATGGGCAGGTGGGAGTACTAGGGTGATGGCAGTATATGGGGAGACCCTGCTTCAGCAAGGTTTGTGGGAATAAGTTTTCACAGAATCACAGGCTCACAGAGTGGTTTGGGTTGGAAGGGACCTTAAAGACCATCCAGTTTCACCGCCCTGCCATGACAGCTTTCGCATGAAGCAGGATAGGAAAATAGCTTGAGGTCAATGCTTAATTCTTCTTGAAATGGTGCCCCAGGGTGTATGGAAATAGCCTGGCATGGGTTGGTAACTTGTTAGAGGACAGGAAACAGAGGGCAGAGCTGAAAAGATATTTTCCACGGTAGAGTGAGATCTCACATACATCTGTGCTCAAGCTGATAGCATCCAATACATCCACACACGATCTGGGAAAGAAAAAAGTTAAAACAGTTTTCTTCTGGTGCTAGAAATCAAGATATTATAGATGGGGGTCAAGAGAAGAACTGTAGAGGGCTGTTCGAGGACTTTGTGATGATGAGCAATTGCATTATGGAACAGAAGATGAAGTGCAGTTTCCCACTAGAATGTCAGCCCAGTAGTGACAAAAAAAAAGGGAGGGTGGGGAGGGGGGAAGGGAAGGGAAGGGAAGGGAAGGGAAGGGAAGGGAAGGGAAGGGAAGGGAAGGAAGGGAAGGGAAGGGAAGGGAAGGGAAGGGAAGGGAAGGGAAGGGAAAAGAGAAGAGAAGGGAAGGGAAAAGAGAAGAGAAGAGAAGGGAAGAGAAGAGAAGAGAAGAGAAGAGAAGAGAAGAGAAGAGAAGAGAAGAGAAGAGAAGAGAAGAGAAGAGAAGAGAAGAGAAGAGAAGAGAAGAGAAGAGAAGAGAAGAGAAGAGAAGAGAAGAGAAGAGAAGAGAAGAGAAGAGAAGAGAAGAGAAGAGAAGAGAAGAGAAACAAGAAAAGAAAAGACAGAGTTATCTGGAACAGGATACAAGCCCCAAACATACAGCTGGGATACTGGGTGCATCTGTACCCTGAGTGATGTGGGAAGTTCTCAAAGATGGCAAAGTAAACCTGGGTATGTTCCATAGGAGGACACTCAAATGTGTGGAGCAGCTTTCAGATGAGGAACAATTAAAGTTACTAAGACTCTTCAAAACAGAAAATAAAAAAGAGAGATTGAGAGAGAACTGTCATCTATAAAATTGCAAGTGTTGTAGAAGAAACAAATAGGGATATTTGCTGTCCCTTCCAATACAAACAAATGGGGCATCAACTGACACTAGCAAGTGTCTAGCTCAAAAACAAACCACAAAGAAGAATTTGATCCTCACACAAAATGGAGACAAGATAATAAACTTAATGAGTACTGTTATGGATACCACTTCTGGACGTTCATTGTGGATGCCAAAGCTTCTTTGGGCTCAAAAAAGCATGTGGAAAAACTGGCTGAAGAAAAACCTATCACGTTCTATCACATACAAGTTACCACCTCTGACTCAAGGTCCCCACACAGCATTTCTGCCTGTGGCTAGAAATATGTTCTGGGAATTATTGGTCCTGGCTTACCCTGCCCTTTATCCTCTCCTCTATGCATCTGCTGCTGCAGGCAGGAAGCTTGGTTATGGGTATTTTTGCTGTAAGCAAGGAAAGGCTTTCTTTTTCTCTGATTAGTCTAGCCAACAGTAAGCACAGCACAGACCTGTCTTAAGAAGAAAAACAGCGAGATGCATAAATGCAATTAAAGAAATCTATTATCCAAGTGCAAGACAAAAGACCGCATTGCATCCATGAAGCACCACATAAGCAGCTTCTG
Organism: Anas acuta; assembly: GCF_963932015.1. Lineage (NCBI taxonomy): Eukaryota > Metazoa > Chordata > Aves > Anseriformes > Anatidae > Anas > Anas acuta. The sequence goes on from NC_088981.1 coordinate 66,822,164, forward strand.
TTTGTATTTCTAATCAGCTCCGTTTTCATCTTTCACTTTGGAGCCTCAAACCCATTACTAAATTTCAGATAGGATACTAATCACAGGAACAGGGTAGATGTGCAATTTTTCCAAAATGGGTCAGAAACAAGTACAAAGAAGGTTAGTTGGTGGTGTATATTAATTACTCCTTCCAGTGGCAACCTTATCCAGAAGATGTCACCAAAACACAAGTAGTGCTCAGCATTCCTAGAACAAGGCACGTAAATGAAAGGACTTCAAAATTGTATAACAACCACAGAAAAATCAAGACAGATGTTGAAAGAACACCTTAAATAAAATTGCTGTTTTTCAGGGAGAAGATTAAACCCTTATATCATCATAGCAAGAAGTCTGGAATATAGAATCCATGTACAAAGGGCAAGTCAGGCACACAAAATATCATGATATTTTGAGCAGAGATCACATTCTTGTCAAAATTCTTCCCTCACATTGACAAAACAGAGGCATAGCAGCCAAAAAGCTGATTGCTCTATTTTTCTATCCTCACTAAATCCCGTCACTATTTGTCTTCTCTGCTTCCCCCTTATTGATACCTTCCTTCCATCAGGGACTTGCATAGTAACAATCTGCTATTTCAGCTACTGTTAGGGAGTGTATCCACACACACACTGAGTCAATACTTAATTGCTGCAGTACAGTGATCAGCTGCACGCCCAGCAGATCATGTTTGCCAACTGGAACTCTGTTTTTGCTATTTGCCCTTGCATGGTGACTGTAATTTTAAAGTACTGGAGATATTCTTTGACTGAATACAAACAAAAATCCAGAAGGAAAAAAAAAAAAAAAGAGTTTTATAACCTGAAGGAAAGCAAAATGCAGCAAGTAAAAAATATTAGTTAACACAAATTCAGAGCTATTGTAGTGGTACCTGTTGTTAGTTAAGGCCAAATCAGTGCTTGGAGCAAAGTTTCTCTTAGCACTTCCAAGAGGTTGGTCTAGCATGACAGAAATCTCACTGCTCTAACCTCAAGCAGATAGCAATCAGCCCCTGATACCTGACAAGTAATTATAATTTCTTCTCCTTGTGACAGCCAAGCACGGGAATGAGCCAGCATGGGTCGTGTTAACTAAGCTGACTGTGGCTCAGGAGATGCTGCTGTGGGAATAGGTAAAGCATAAAGCACATGGATCAGGACAACAGCCTGCAGGAATTGTCTGAAATCTTGAACTTTGTGTTTACAGGTTCTCTTGACCCTCTCTGGCACCAGAAGATAACCCCATGCCATGATGCTTATCCTTCTCTAAGAAGAAACCAAACCAAATCTAGCTGGCAATGACAAAATCCATAGATGCTGTAGGAATGACTGCCTGTAAGGACAAATCACGCTGAGTACCATTTTACATGGACATCCCTGATCAAGCTGTTCCAGGAGCAATAACAGAGTATGAACCACAGCTTTCAAACTCTTTAATTCAGATTTTGTTGGTGACTGCCTAAATGATTTATACATGTACCATTTTGAGCATGAAGCTAAAAATACTTGCTCTAGTGGTATTTGCACTATTATAGGAAGAAGTTTTATAAGTGCTGCTAGATAATAGGTGCATAATGTGAAGAGTAACATTCTTATAATTCAAATTGATGGAGTTAACCTAATCTCTAGGAACTTTAAATAATGGAAAGTATGCCCTTTCTCATTTTGGATCTGTCAAAACAATGGAACGAGGCCAGGTCTATACTAAAAAAAGTTTCTGTTACCTTGAAATCTGAAAGAATTTCAGCATGAAGTTCCAGTGTCCTGAATATACCTGTAGTCTAGACAGATTTTGTTATAG